>NC_134312.1:178238193-179438193 GCF_964195595.1 Calonectris borealis
TGAACAAACATGGTCAGTTATTTTAACCATGGCTGACCCATAAATAAAACTGCCAATCAGATATCTTGACAGCAATGTGATTTTTGAAAGTGATCTGCTCTTTTAAGCTGAAAGGTAATTTCTGATTTAACTGACCTAATGATAAGATCACAGAATCTGAAATGGAAAAGCATGCCTTATTAGATCATTCAGCATATTTGACTGCCACATCAGCATCACTTCCTAGAAAAAGGTTTTGATCTGAAAAATTATGGTGAGGGTGTGATGCTTATGATTCATAATATTTTTTCATTGTGGCCCTTGGTGACTTGATCTTTACACAGAAGGGTTCCTAGGCTAAACGTTCCTACGACTGCAAGGTATGTACCAGTAGTTCAGAAGTCATCTTCATACATACCTTATGCTGAATGTGTCAATAACCTTATAGGAAGACAAAAAAGTCACGACTATAGAGAGGCTCCCTGCTCTTCTGTATGCTCTGTTCTTCAAAAGGCACAGGCTTCAAATAGCAGGTCAGGCTAACTTCTGAGAGGTATTTTCAGCAACACCACTCGTTTCACAGTGAACCATGTTTAGACATATTTTGGCAATATTTCCAACTGTACAGTTAAATCATGTTGATAATTTATTTATTTTCCAGGGGCCATACAATGTATGCCACCAAGGATATTAGCACAACTGTCGTCTACCAGGCCTCTCAGTACGACTCCTCTGCTATTCCCAGCTTCTACAGACTGCAACAACATACTTGCTCACAGAATGAAGCAGATGTGACCAGACCATGTGTTCTTTAATCTCACTCACTATAAAGTGTTGGATTAGCTTTGAAGAGGTCTCATTGGTTTTTTAAAGTCTTTTAACAATGTAGACCAGCAAGATTCAAGACTTCTCTGAAATGATTCTAACAGGGATTTATGTTGATAAACCAAATGCTTTAAGGCATTTCATAACCCAAGGTTAAATATAGAAAGAAATTCTGTTGTAGGGAATTTACAGTGTGCAGAAGCAAATCTCACAGGACACTCATTTGTCTGACCTATTAACACACCATAAAAATAAATTGCAAAGGATTTTCACAGAATCACAGAAAAGGTTGAGGTTGGAAGGGACCTCTGGAGGTCATCTGGTCCAACCCCCCTGCTCAAGCAGGGCCACCTAGAGCCAGTTGCCCAGGACCATGTCCAGACAGCTTTTGAATATCTCCTATCTTTTGAAGGATGGATGCTCCACAACATCTCTGGGCAACCTGTGCCAGTTCTCAGTCAGCCTCACAGTGAAAAAGTATTTCCTGATGCTCAGAAGGAACCTCCTGTGTTTCAGTTTGTGCCCATTGCCTCTGGTTGTGCCACTGGGAACTACTGAGAAGAGCCTGGCCCCCTCCTCTTTGCACCTGCCCTTCAGGCATTTATATACCAGATCCCCCTGTGCCTTCTCTCTTCTAGGCTGAACAGTCCCAGCTCTCTTAGTATTTCCTCATAAGAGAGATGCTCCAGCTCCTTCATCGTCTTTGTGGCCCTTTGTTGGGCTCTCTCCAGTATTTCCGTGGCACTCTTTTACTAGGACAGTACTCCAGGTGTGGCTTCACCAGTGCTGAGTAGAGGGGAAGGATCACCTCCTATGACCTGCTGGCAATACTCTGCCTAATGCAACCCAGGAAATCATTAGCCTTCTTTGTGGCAAGGGCACACTGCTGGCTCCTGTTTAATTTGATCTCAAAAGGCCTTTTCTGCAAATCTGCTTTCTAGCCGGTTAGCACCTAACATATATTGGTGCATGGGGTTGTTCCTTTCCAGGTGCAGGACTTTTGAACTTCTCCTTGTTGAACTTCATGAGATTCCTGTCGGCCCATTTCTCCAGCCTGTTGAGGTCCCTCTGGATGACAGCACAACCTTCCGGCATATCAACCAATCCTCCCAGTTTGGTGTCATCAGCAAACTTGCTGAGGATACACTCTGCCCCACCATCCAGATCATTAACAAAGATGTTGAACAGGATTGGACCAAGTATTGACCCCTGGGGTACACTGCTAGTTACTGGCTTCCAATTAGACTTTGTTCCAGTGACCACCACTCTCTGAGCCTGGCCGTTCAGGTAGTTTTCAATCCACCTCACTGTCTGCTCATCCAGCTCACACATCATTAGCATCTCTATGAGGATCTTATGGTGTACAATTTTGAAAGCCTTACTGAAGTCAAGGTAGACAGTATCTACTGTCCTTCCCTAGTCTACCAAGCTAGCCATTTCACTGAAGAGGTTTATCAAGTTGGTCAAGCATGACTTCCCCTTGGTGAAGCCATGCTGACTACTCCTGATGATTTTCTTGTCTTTCATGAGCCTGGAAATGATTCCCAGGATTAGTTGTCTCTTCACCTTCCCAGGCAACGAGATGAGGTTCCCTGGCCTGTAGTTTGCTGGTCCTTTGCCGTTTATGAAAATAGGAGTGACATTTGCTTCGTTCAGCCCTCAAGCACTTCTCCCAATCTCCATGATCTTTCAAAGATTATCAAGTACCCTCTCAATGACATCAGCCAGCTCCTTCCGCACTTGTGGGTACGTCCCATCAGGGCCAATGGATTTATGTGTGTCCAGTTTGCTTAAGTATTCCCTGACCCGATCCTCTTCTATCAAGGGTAAGTCTTCCTTCCTCCAGTCTTTCCCTCTGGTCTCTGGGGCCTTGGATCTCTTAAGGTCAGTCTTCCTAGTAAAGTCTGTGGCAAAGAAGGCATTCAATACATCAGTCTTTTGCATATCCTGTGTCACCAATGCCACTGCCTCATGCAGCAGCAGGCCCACAATTTCCCTAGTATTCTTTTTGTTACTTATGTACTTTTAGAAGCCCTTCTTGTTGCTTTTAACATCCCTTGCCAGGTTCAATTCCAGTTGGGCTTTGGGTTTCCTAACCTCATCCCTGCATGCTAAATTCCTCTCTATTTACCTGTCCCTGCTTTCTCCTTCTGTATAATTCCTTTTTATGTTTGACTTTTGTTAGGAGCTCCTTGTCCATCCATGCAGGGGTCTTGGCATTTTTGCACAATTTCTTACTTCTTGGGATGGACTGCTCTTGTAGTTAGTTATTTTTGTGATATTGTAGAACTTTAAACACTTTGGCATGGTATACAATCATTATTTCATCATTCCTTTCCTTTTTTATTTTTTTTAGGATTATATTTTATAAGATATAAAGTCTGGTTTTCCATCCTATGTGCAATGCTAATACATCAACATAGATTTCATCTTTTATAAGAACAAAATCAAAAGACACAATGAAACATTTTGATTCAGGTCACTTGGACATTAATTGTGTCCCATGTGTGGCCACAGGCCTCAAGAGAGTTATTACTCAAATGACTCATAAGCCTGTTCTCCTCTATGGACCAGATTTTGTAGCTGGACAATTCATATCAATTCTCTTTGATAGTCATGATGCATAATTTTAACTGCTCCACTTCAACCAAATAGTATCTTCCTCTCTAATTTCTGTCCTTGGAGAATGTTGCATGAGTACAAATGAATCCTGAAAAGTCCTGGAAAAACACTACACTGAACTGAACCTATTGAACAATGTCTTGAACCAAAATCAAACATTTCACTTTATTTTTTCTACTAGAAAACTAAGATAAAAATGTTTGAAAAATGAAAATAGCATTACAGCTTCAAGATAGATGTCTTTTTTATGAAGAATTATTGGTGTACAGAATCTGAAGGGGACCATATATTTTAAATAGAAGTCAGATTATAGAACAGCTTTTCTTAAAAAAACAGTCTCTGCCCTTCCACTGTTCCTAGTCTCTTAGTCTTCAACTCTTATTCTTCTACGGAGATTTGCAGTTTAAAATATCTTCTTGATATCCTGAATTGTTCCCTGCAACAGTATGCATATTCATACAACAGCATATGATGTTTATTGTTGTGGATGACCATGTTACCCTCGTAAGATCAAATGTATTTTGACAGACACAGAGGAAAAGAAACTATTAGACTTCCTTTTTTTTTCTTCTTGGAAGTCCTTGCTTACAGTCCAGCAGTGCCGAACTACAGATAATGAGCAAAACAAGCTATATTGCTTAATTTAAATAATGCTAGTCATTATTTAATGAGATGAGATTAGGTCAATTTATGGGAACACACTGTCTATCTGAGAACAGTACATTTTTATACAGCAGGTCCAGTCACAACACTGTTGTGTTATTAACTTCATGCAGAAAATATTTTCTGTGACAAGTTTTTGCTTTTGTATTCTTTATGTGAATAAAATGATCACAATTTTTTTCTTTGAGAAATTGCACATGTTTATTAGAAACTAGAACAGCAAAGGAACCCAGGTAGAGTCCAGGTGCCTTCTTTAACGAATGCAAGTAATAGAATTCCTACCTGCTTTCTTAGAGTTTTTTTGGGTGAGTTATACAAACACGCAGGTTTCAGAAACAAAGCCAACTTAATTTAGATCCCATTCTTTGCCCTTTAACTCCTGGCTATTATTTCTTAACCAAAGTGGTGCAGTTCTCTACAGATTCAGTTACAGTGCTATAGTGTACTGTTTGTGGGCTGCAAAGAAAACCAGAGCACAGAAAAGATTAATATAAGTGCTCTAAGAGGAGAGAAGATGAGAGGTTACTTTTAGTACAGATCATATTGGTTAATACTACTAATAAATAATTATCCTAATTTTAATAATAATGTTAATAATAATTAACAGAGCAAGCTAAAATTTAACTGCCCAATATCCCTATGCTATCATGAACTGAAGTTACAGACTGATTTAGGCCTAACTATTATGGGTTTTCAAAAGCCACATCAGTAATATCAGGATTTTGTGGTTTGCATGCACCTCTAATTTTAAGGTTTTACCCCAAAGTAAAAGCTCTTCATGTAGCTTCTGAAAATCAAATACAGTAAAATTGCTCAGAAATTGTGACTGCCTTAAGAAATCTGTCAATGAAAGTCAACTGCAAACATAACTGCTGGGTCTGTCAGGTTCATGAGCACTAATGACCACTTATCTAAACAGTCTAAACGATAAGAGTGTAATACCACTGGATCTACTGAAAATGTCTCTACTAGAATAATTTACATATAATACACTTATATATATTTCTATTAACATTGTGTATGGGAACCTAAAAAGAATGTTAAGTTACTGAATTATAACAATAAATGGATCCTTTGACTGGTTCTTATTATCACAGTATATCCAGTCCACTGAGAAACTGTAGTATTCGTACTCTTTCTTGATGTACATCCAAATTATACATAAATATTAGATAATGAGAGTCACATGGTACAGACCCTCCAAATTACAGCTGTGTGAACAGCAGCTACTTTTTCTGCCAGTGCTCCTTGCAGACTAAACCTATGAATTTCTTTACTACCTAATACGAAAATTGCATATTTGCTGATAAGCTTTTGAGCAAACTCAAATTTTGCTATTTAAATATGTTATTTAGAATTTCTGCCTGTATCATGGTTATTGGAAACAATACTTAGTGAATAGGATATTAATTACTTCATTTTACATGTACTCAAATACTTCAGAAGATGATATTGCACTGTTTCTAAACATCATAGACTCTGTCAGAACAAACAATCTCAAGGGCTTGCTATAGAGTTCTCTTCTTCGTTCTAAACACTTGTTTTATTATTACCAGTTCCGCTCATTTTCTCCAAGAGAATTTATAATGAATTGTTACTGAAACCATCCATTTCAGTGTTAGTTAATGGGGATAAATTATTGTATCGTACCATCTACACCGATTATGACATTGCCAATGGAACGGAACATGTTCTTGAACAAAACAGCTTTTTTTCTTCAATGCCTTATACCTCCTCTCCCTCTTACCTCAGCTCTATCTCACTTGTGCCTATGCTAGTCTCTTGTATGTCCCAAAGAAAGAATACAAAGTGGCAGAAATTCACACTCCCCCAACTTTAGTAGTGTTAGGAAGATATTGCTGACAAACATTGAGCCCCCTAGTTAAATTTCTTTTCAATAATCTGGTATGGTCATCTAGATGAGCATTTTTAGTAAGTTAAGTTGTGTTCTGTCCTCATCTACCAGAGTTTTAGGGAAACATAAACGGTGCAGGTCTTTCTTTTTCCTGTCATCATGATGATGAAACTCCCTCCCCTCATCGCAGTTTTATGGAATGAGTTCTGGAGAACTGAAAGAACAGAAAGGATAAAAACAGCCACTGAAAACAATTTTGCACATTGTGGTGTGACATTGCGGCATCTCCAAAAGCGTGTCTCTGACATCGCTGAAAACTGAACAGTGTTCTTAATATAGATATTCCTCAGAGAAATCTTTTAACTTGAACATAATCATATCAGTAATCTCTCTTCTGTCTCCTTCGTTAAACCTGAGGGAAAAGACTTATTGCAGATGCAACATTTTCAAGTGTTCTAATTTTCCCAAGGTCATTTTAGAAGATTGAAAGAATTAAACCGTACACAGTGACGTGCTGCTTGATTACATTTTTAACATCTCATCAGTGTTCTTAGTGACTTACATTTTTCACTACCTGTTCTTCTTTAAGTTATAGCTTCCATTGTTTTGCTTTCCATACTTTGAGATTTTGTTTCATTATATTGAGCTTCAGTCAGAGGCAAGGAGAAGGAAATGTGAATTAAAAAACAGTCCTTGATAATCATGAAGACATGATCTTCATTCCATCCCTTGACATGTCTGCTCATATATTCATACAAAATGGGCCAGAGGGATATAGTTGGTGGAAAA
Source organism: Calonectris borealis (assembly GCF_964195595.1). Classification (NCBI taxonomy): domain Eukaryota; kingdom Metazoa; phylum Chordata; class Aves; order Procellariiformes; family Procellariidae; genus Calonectris; species Calonectris borealis. The sequence continues at coordinate 178,244,927 of NC_134312.1, forward strand.
AATGTGGTTAGCAGTACTTTTTTTTTCTCCATGCTTGTAATCCCATGGCTTTTCACAGACAAGAGTGATGAATTACTATCAACACAAGACAGCTTTTTGATGTGTCCTCTTGTACATGAAAAACTGGGCTAGACCACCTGAACTCATTTCTCTTGAGACTTTGAACAAGTATAAAAAATGGTTTTGTTTTGGACTTGGTAGGCCTCAGAAATGAAAATGCCAGTATGTCGAGGACAACACATCAATCTAATTTGCTACCTGGGTTCCCAATCCTATTTTTTCCCTGCTGAAATTGCTGCACAAAATGTGATACAACATCAGCCATATTCCACTATTAAGCTGTACTTCTTTTTAGGAAGTGAGTGTTTGTCTTTTTGAAACAAGCTTTGATTGCAAAGGCTGTAGGTGCAAATAATTAGTGAAATACTCATTTATTAATTTTAAAGTCATTTGGGGAACCTATTTAATTAAAAGGGAGATGCATAACAGGATGAGGACTTATTGTTAAATCACTTGATGCCATCAAATAACATTGTGTTTTTATTGTTTTTGCTAAAGAACAATTTGATATTTTAAAATGGGATGATTCTGCTTTGTTATTTTCCTTTCTAATAAGACAAAAACCAAAACAAAGGTTAAAAAAAATGTTTAGATAAAGTAGCTTACAGGCAAGATCTTTGGGAAGCTGTGGTTACATGCAAATATTGTTTCTTCTTACTTTTATCCAGCTGAATGACAAAAATGATTTCTGGTGCCTTCTGATTGGAATAGACATACTGGAAATAGGATTTTCCAGAGCACACAGGGTCAGTACAGAAGGTGAATTTCTAGAGTTCAGAAAGGTTACATAGTTTCTTATTTTTATATAAGGATTCTTTGGATAACAGCAACATTTGCATCCATATTTTTTAATTCTTTGAGAATTAGCCAAAGTCTAGACTGCTTTTATTTAAATGTGTTTATAGAATTCTTCTCTTTTTGAGTACATGATAGCATCCATCATTAGTTAAGGTAATGGAGTGACAATATATACAACTCATGATCAGTTCTAACAAAATTCTGCATCTCTGTTTATTTCCTTTTTATTAGGTTTCTTATACTCCATGATACAAATTTTAACTTGAAGTGCTATGCATTAATTCAGCTCCACTAAAATGAAGTTATACTAACTTATATACTAACTTTGCACTGCACCATAATATATACAAAATATTACATAGAAAGGTTATATTTTATCATTATTTACTTGTGTCATAACTGTCAATTTATCCAAGAATATTGCAATTCACTTCTGTGAAACATTAGTAGAAGTAAGAATATCCACATTTGATACAGCATAGGCTAAAGTTAGACCAGATCACTTTTATCTCAGCAATCCACTGAGGAAATATTGATCTTTGCTGAAGTGAATAACACAATTTATTACCCAACAGGATAAGTATTGACTTCAGATATTGGCCTCCTGGGAAAACATTTCTTCATATTCACTGAAATACCAAGTATACATGCATTTGAGCTTGATTTTATCTATCATAAAGATTAATACCATGCCTTTGTGGGAGAGCCTAACACAACATGTTATTGTAGAAAGCATGGCACACACGAACATTGTAGCGTGGATCCCACTTCTGAGGAAGGATTTCTTGCAATCAGCTGAAGGCATGTGCTGAAAGCATACTACAATATGACTACTATGAATATAAAGAACTATACTTACTTCTGAGTATAAGCAAAATAGAAACTATTGATGAATCATATGAGTTGTACAAGATGAACAACAGTTCTAACTCAAATAATTTATAGACGGTATAAATATACTGGTAAATGCAGACTACTGCAAAACAAGAAGATATTAAAACCAGGCTGTATGTCACAGTATTACTTCCAGCTAATGAAGAGAAAAATTATCCTTTTATATTTAAAGTGAAAATTCTACCAATTTGACACCTAAAGAAGTTCAATTAAAGAAATTAAACTTTATTACATTTTACATTTTCTATAACTGTTAGAATGAACAGGCTGTAGCCTCAGCTTGCCAAAATGACTATACCCGTGACAAACCATGTTACTCTTCCAGATAATCAGTCATACAGTTGACTAAGCAACAAAACATAACTATGGTAAAAGAGATTTATTTAGTTAGCTGGGTTATTAGTCAATCAAGACTATGAAGAACTCAACCACCTAAGGTCCTGTAAGGAATTTAAGCTGTTAAATTGAGATTTAGGTGTAAACTGAAAGTATCTATATCAACTGAAATGCTGAAAATCCCTTCGCATCTGCACCCCACAGGAGCTATTTCTTCATAAGAACTTGCTATTCCACTTCACACTCTTCAAGATCCATAAATTTGTGTTTCTGCACATGCCCATGTTTTTTAATAAAAATCAGATTTATTAAAGTTTGACAAACAATCCAATATTATCATTAAGAATTCCTCTGCAGGCAAATGCTAGAGATCTATCCCTTGAGCTGCTTTGATTCACATGGCATGTTTATTTTTTACCTGAAAATCTCCTGCACGCCTACAGTTCTGTGTTCTGTCTGTGTCTTGGGCTGTGGTAATCAGTGTAACTAGATGTCCTTGGGAACCAAAACCTTCGTGTTTGTCTGCTTGTTGAATAGACATTGTCCTCACACACCCGAGCACAACCAATTTCCACACAAGGTATGGTAGTAGCAGCTAGTGTCAGATCAGTGACCTCTTATAGAAGAGTCAAAAAGTCAGAGTGTGTCCACACTAAAGTTACTCCGTTTCTTGAGACAATTTAAGTCTGTATCTTTCACTGCCCTAGAGACAGGTTTAACTATCAAGCTAATGTGTTGCTATATTTTCTCTGGTTAAAGCCTTATTTTGTGAGGCAATGTGTTGCTCTCGCATGCTGCTGAGATGCCACAACATCAGTCAGAGTTCAAAATATTCAGCGGATGACAACAGATACTCAGAAACTTCCTGACTGGGCCAGAATTTCAGCTCCTGTTTACAGAAATGCCTGTATGTGTGAAAGCAAATTGCTAGTCTTACAAAACAAGCAGTTTTCTTGCTGTGTTTTCTTACAAACAGCATATGAAAACACTCCTGTGTATGCACCCCTGAGTCTTTATTCTCAGAGTAAAACTGCTTGAATGAAATAGGACATAGATTGGGTGAAACAATGTGTTTCTTTAGCTGAGATTTAAAATTTCATTTGAGAACACAGATAAACGAGTTATCTGATTTACAAGTACATTATTCATCTATATGCTTAAGGATATACATAATAAATTTATAGATAGACACACATCTTCATAGCTCACTGAGTTCACATCTTTCCTTTCATATCCAATTTATCATCTGAACCTGGACATGTGCAGAATTATTGTCTGTCTTAGTTTGAAACTTACCAAACAGTAAAGAGTTTTATACAACTCTGACAGTCATGGTTTTGTGTCTCCTGTCACATACCATAGAGTAAATTAAAGCACAGACGAAGCTCGATAAATAATTATAATAATTACTGTATCCACAACAGATTTAATTTAGGTCTCATTCAGCCTGCAGCATGGAAACTTCTTTCCATTGCGTAGTTTATATTCTACATTGTCATTCTCAGCATTTGAGATCCCATAAAAAGCTTCTTAGAGCCATTACATTTTCTACAGAAACAAAGCTATACTATTTCTTGCCCTTCTATTTGCAAGATAACCTTCCTAATACAGGCTCAAAATTCAATAGCCCTTATTCAGATAAGAAACGCTGCTGAAGTCAATGGAACTAATAGTACAGACTAAGTCATAACTAGGCTTATTAACATTTCATTTAATCAATAAATGTTGATAGTTGTTTTTTTAAAATTCTTTAAGGAAAAAATAATTATAAATTTGAGTTAAAAAATCACAACAAATCCTTACAAGTGAAAGAACAGAAGAATATAATGGCTGCTCTCTCTCCAACCTGAAATCTATCAAATGCAGCCTTCTGTTGGTTCAAAGGACAGAGGCAGGACTACAGATGCGGGGAAATTGTGGGAGGATGAGGCTTAAACAGAGGCATTTCAGGCAAGGTAAGGTGTGAAAAAGGGAGACCTGAAAGTAACAGTTGTAAACAATGACAAATGATGGCAAAAAATTGAACTGACAATTTTCTGTAGAAATAGAAAATTTTAATTACTAGTACTATTATGCCACATCTTAACTGAACCAGATACCCCATTTTTCACACCATATACTACAGACTTGAAGTGCTCCAACACAGCACTTCTATATTCTAAGTGACCCCCGGTACCCTCAATCCCAACAAGCCTGGCTTGGGAGAGCTGGAGGGGAGAGCTGTAGCCCCTTCCTCAGTACGAGCTGGAGCAGCAAGCAGACACCTGCAAAGCAATAGTGACCTATAGCTGCAAGATTTACCCACCCAGAAGAGGACTACTTCATTGGAAGTACATAGTTGCTTTCTTCCCCAACAGCCTTCAGTGAGGCTATCTATAAAACCAAATTTGCTGTGTGCTAGGAGCACAGCCAGTCAGAGGGGCTGAATTATACACTGGGACAAAACCAAGGAATTTCAGAAAATGAGAAGCTGGAATTTTTAGTATCAAATTTAGCAGTTTGAAAATTTGGTTGTAACTCCCACTTGCTATATATAAAAAATGAAGTAGCATCAGACAATGGGTCTGACCCAATTGCCTTGGAAATCAATGAGTGTCTTTCTTTTGACTTCAGCTGTATTGGCACTAATCCAGCATCCTCTCAGTCTAACAGTTTCACTCCTCCCCTCCTTCCCTCTCCCTCGCTTTTCACCTTCTCCAGCTTCTCTTCTGTCCAGACCCTCCTTCTGCTGGCAAGAAGCACCATGCTTATATAAGATAATCTAAGTTCTTGGCATTTAACTATACCGATCATTATAACATGCCAAATTGAAATGGCTTTATTTTGATTAGTTATTTTTGCCTAAAATTTTTAATTGGAGGGGAAAAAAGCACTGAACAAGCATTTTAAACTATAAGTAAAATGCAGATATAGAATTATAATTTGAAAAAACATACAAATACTTCATGTAGTAAACTTAACCCCCAGTCTTAAAAAGTTTAGGCCTGTTTCTGTGACTCAAATAAGAACACTGCAGGTAATTACTTGAACAAACTCTAAGGCTGAGATTATTTCAACATACTGGATGCTTGGATTAGTATCGCATAAAACAATTTGGAAGACACCCAACCACTCGGTAACAAAGGTGTTTTCTGGAAAACTTAACTTTGAAATTGTGTGCCTTATAATTAACAAAGGAAGATCAAATCCTGGAAAGGACAAATAAGGGAAAAGTTGTGTCATTCTCAGTGAAGATAAACCATTCAGTCTAAAGCAAATATTCAGGATGATAAAAATTGTCAGCACATATTTATTGGAAGGGAAAAAACCCCATCACATTTTGCTGAAATAGACACAAAAATTATTCTTTGGATTATTTTAGAACATAATCAACAGGATATTTTAACTTTATTGCGTAGGTAATTGTCCTGGTTCCGGCTGGGATAGAGTTAACTTTCTTCCCAGTAGCTTGGGGGGTGTGCTGTGTTTCGAGTTTGGTATGAGAGGAGCGTTGATGGCCCATTGATGCTTTGGTTGTTGCTGGGTGGTGCTTGCACCGAGGAGTTTTTGTTTCTCTTTTTGACCTCCCATGCCCTGCCACATGCAGGGGAAGCTGTTGGGATGGGGGAGCTTAGCCGGGGTGGTTGACCCAGGTGGCCAATGGGGTATTCTATACCATGTGACATCATGTTCAGTATAAAAACCAGGGGTGGCGGGGAGGGGGGGCTCGCCCTCAGTTCGTGTTATGTGGTCGGCGGTCGGTAAGCAATTGCATTGTACATTGCCTGCTTTGTATATGCTGCTATTGTTGCTGTTATCGTTGTTATTATTACTGTTCTACTTTGGTTTATTTCAATTATTAAATTGTTTTTATCTCAACCTGCGAGTTTTCCTACTTGTGTCCTCCCGATTCTCTCCCCCATCCAACCGGAGAGGGGGGGTGAGTGAGCGGCTGCATGGGGTTTAGCTGCTGGCTGGGGTTAAATCACGACAGTAATTTTCAATTAAAACTTTAAATAAATAAATGAAAGTTAATTAAGTCCTTTAAGTGAAAAAGCTTGATTTAATGAAAAAAAGAAAAAAAAAACAATAAAACATAGAGTTTCATGACTAAAGATACTACTGTTTAAACCTTTTGAACCCTGAATCAAATGATAACCTTAAATGAAATCAGTTCTTTATATAACAGTAAATGCTGTAAAAGTACCAAGAAATTTACAACCAAAAGTTTTGTTTCAGATGACAATAAGTATTATACTATTTTAAGAAACCATTTGCTTTTTTCACCCTTAAGAAAACTTTATTTTCTAGAACAGAAGGTTTTAGTAAAGTGTGACTTTCATCTCTGAACATACAATTGTAGTTACATAATATATATTAATTACTATAATTTAAGTTTAAAGAAATACAAGTTTATCTTCCAAGGCAGTTTAATTGTAATAATTTTTCACTTTACAAATAAACAAAAATCTAATTTTGTTTTTTATCTTGTTAAATATTCTGCCATATACTTTTATTATTATAAGATATTAGATTAACAGGGAAAACTCTGCTTTCAGCCTACCTAAAGAGTTACTAGCATAACATTGGAAGAATGTCTTAGTTTGGATTTACTCCAGTTTAAGTGCATGGAAAATTTGTCTCAGTTATATTAATATTAAGCTCTATTTGTCCATTAAGGCCCAAATTCTTACCAAGATCTTTACATGATATATGACCTACAAGTTAATATAAGTACATTATAAATTATGATAAATCACTTTTCATCATTAAAAAAATGTTTTAAGAGCTAGCTCACTGGCTTACTTCAACAGCTGATTCCATTCCTTTTACTTCCCAGTTCATTGGGAAAAGTGAATTGATACTGAGATTGGGTTATGGATAATTTTCTTAAGATTAAAAGCTATATTCCTCCATAAGAAGAAATAATCAGGGCCAAACTCTACCTTACATTGTAAATAGTAATTTATATTCCAAACTTCTTTAGCAGGTCTTGCTTGTTACAATCTCCTGATTATTCTTCAAACATTTGAAATGTTTGAAAGGGGGAAAAAAACCCCAACCAACCAAACAAGAAAACATGTTTAACCCTATCAGAACTAAGAAATATATGAGAAGGGTGGTAGACCATTGAACAAACTAGGAACAAAAGGAGAAATGAAGGTGATTTAGAGCATTGCAGGTGATAAAAGATCAGTTTTGGCAGGTTTTTATGATAGAACAAATTGAAGAGATATCTACTAGATATCAGTATAACTAAACACATTGAGAAACTATCAGGAAATATGTAGCATAGTGGAAAAATAGCAATGAATGGCTATTTTAAGAGTGTCCTGGTTTCAGCTGGAATAGAGTTAATTTTCTTCCTAGTAGCTGATATAGTGCTGTGGTTTGGATTTAGCATGAGAATGATGTTGGTAACACACTGATGTTTTAGTTGTTGCTAAGTAGTGCTTACACAAAGTCAAGGACTTCTCAGATTCCCATGCTTTGCCAGGTGCACAAGCTGGGAGGAGGTACAGCCAAGACAGCTGATCCAAACTGGCCAAAGGGATATTCCATACTATATGACATCATGCTTAGTATATAAACTAGGGGGAGTCGGCCGGGGAGCAGCGATCACTGCTCCGGGACTGGCTGTGTGTCGGTCGGCAGGTGGTGAACGGTTGCATCCCTTGTTTTTCCTGGGTTTTGTTCCTCTCTCTCACTCGTTTTCCTTTTCATTACAATTCTTTATTATTATTATTATTGTTGTTGTTGTTGTTGTTGTTATTTTCCCAATTATTAAACTATTCTTATCTCAACACATGAGTTTCTCACTTTTGCCCTTCAGATTCTCTCCCCCATCCCACCAACTGGTGGCCGACTGGGGTTAAACCATGACAAAAGGCACAAATGGTGAGGTTGGTAACTGGCACAAATCTTGTTACTTCCATTGTCTTTGTTCTGTTCTAAACCATTTAACATCTCTTCAGTGTTCATTTCATAATCCAGTAATGCTAACCCTTCACAGTTTATGAGCCATAGCCATAATCCATATTTTTCCTGCTAAGGAAATAAAAACACTGTCTGCCAACAAATTATATAACCTCACTTACACACACTCCCATTTGGGGCTTAGTTATCATTGCTCACTTAGGGTTTGCATGACATTTTGTAAGCCTGTGTTTACCAAGATTAATACTGATATGAATTATCCCGTCTACTTTGTAATTCACAAAGTGAATTGAAGTGGTAGGAGATTTTAAGTGCCAGTGCTGATCACTTTGCTTCAATATCGATTTGGTCTAAAATCCAATTAGAAAAAAAATCAAGAGCATCTCTACAATAATTATGCTATTGTTTTCCATTCTTTGTTAACATTTCCATTTTAATCCATATCAGTAATTTTAATTTAAACCAGAAGTAAGCTACATAATCAGCAGAACTGGGAACATGTTCAAGGCCATACTGAATATACCTACATTTATATTGCTAAATAGAGTGTCAGGGAGCAGTATCAAAGATTGTACCTCTATATTACTTAGTTTGCATAATTGTTAGTTCTCTCATCTATGCATACTCCATCTGGGTTTCTCAAGGAATATTGTCAGGCATAACTCAATGCATTGATCACTCTAGGAACGGTTCTCAAAAGACACTATGGTTGTGACTGGACAGGGGTGGCTTCCTCTGTCCCAGACAGCATTCCACCAATATCCTAAAAGTTTTGCACTCTCATGTTCCCTCCTGTACAGGTAACAACTACCCTAAAAGTCACAATGAAGAATACCATTCACATTATTTCTGAAGCTATAACCTGGAAAAAAAAAAACATTAAAAAATCATAATTACGTCTTTGGATCATAGGTGCAACCTCTGGGTCCAGAGGAGGTCCAGGGGCACATGATCAATAGCAAGTCTGAGAACAGTTTGTAGAGAGAGATAGGGCTCAATAGTGCGGCAGTAAGCCAGTTTGTAAGCTTTGGAGCCAAGGATCAGTCCCTGAATCACTGTTGTTTGGCTTCAGAATCACAAACAGCTACATCTGAAATGTGTTTTATTATCAGTGAAAGAGGGTGCCCAAATGATGCAGCCAGCTCATTTCTATGGTACATGAAGGGGTTGGTATACTGTGACTATTTCCTTTTTGTCTGCATCCATCTTCCTTCTGCATTGCAACATGAGACTCATACTAGTACCATACATGCCACAGAAGCCAATTGGATTCTAGGACCCAAAACAAAAGACATGTCAAACCTTCTTGAAAATATGGATATATTTCATAATATAAACCTATACTAACTCTGTTGGTACCTCTAGACTACTGTCCATATTTCTTGCACACAAACATTGACACTGCAAGCCACCAATAAGAGGATAGGTCTTTGTTAAGGTCCACATTTAGAGTTAAAACAAACAAACAAAAAACCCCAAACCCATGGAAGGCTACATTTCCTTCCTCCAGAAACCATGCAGCAGACCCACTTGCTAAAGCAACAGTTCACAAATCTCCCTGATGGGATGAACTAGCCAATGCATCACCTGGGACTGGGAGAGAATTACTGCACTTGAGAGCAGGAGATGCAGTGCTCAGCGAAGAACTGTGTGAACAGGAGCTACACATGTAGTGAAATTTTCAGAACTGAATCAACAAAACAGCAATGAATTACACAAATTTACAGCTTTGAGTCACCAGGAAGAACACAACAGTGAATCCAGCCACAGATAGTCCTCTTTATTTGTGTGGTCTTCCTATAAATCATGACAAGCGGCCTGATGCCTCGGCCGATGTCCTTACTATTTCATATGACCACATTTTACCATGAAGTACTTATTATTTTCATGTGTAACATGCATGCTTCTATTTGCCTGGGAACTGAAAGTAGAATTCAGCATCATGGAATACTCAGATTATCATATTAATTAAAATTGGAAGTGCAGAGTGCATCCATAAAATATTGTTACTTGCAAACTTTTTCTTAGACACAATGGTAAACCTGATTGATTACAGTTTATAACAGCAATAATCCCTGCAATATCATTCATTAGCACAGTTAACAACTAATTTGCTGGAGTTTTAACAGCCCTTGGCTTTCCCTCAAGCTGTTCACAAACTGGTCATTAACTGCTGGTTACAATAGATTTCTCAGGGCCCTATTTAAAACAAATTTTATTTTAATTCAGCACCCACGGAGCCTAATCTTGATTCAGTAAACAAAAATCATTCTTTACCTTAGCGACAGACCTCTTATTCCTTATTCTCTTTGGTATACCCTTTCAGGGATGTGTGGGGATGTAAGCTTTGTGGCTAAGGGCTAAAGCAAAAACCAAAACCCTGCTATCCTTTACTCCAAATTTTCAAGTGGTAGGGGAGCCCCAAAAGGAAGAGCACTCTATTGACATCTAGTGGAAAGAAAGGAGACAAATGAAATGCTCCAACAGGCAGCCTGCAGCTTATTTGTTTGTATGTATTATTTCTTTATGTTTGGAAACTATTTCTGCTAATACCATAATATAAGGAGACATTTCTGATCGTAACAGTGCACAGGAATGATGGCCAATTAAATGTATGTAAACAGAGTGGACAGCTAACCTAAGGCAATAACTTTCTGTAGCACAGTACAAAAATTATAGTCTTTATTAAAAAAAAAAAAAAAACAACCAAACAAAAAAACCAGGAGACTTTGTAGAAAAATGTTTTCTAAAAGATAGCAAGTTTAAGAGATATCTGTAAATTGAGAAAAAGAGTCTGTTTAAGAATCACTTGTATGTTACAAGGCTGTTGGTTTTCAGTGCTTCCTGAATTCTTGGTAAGAATTTATAAACACTGAGAATGTCTAGTAAAGCTGCTGGCTGAACAAGGAGTGGAGAAAAATGGTGAACAAGTAGCATAACAAGGAGCAGTGAGGGATTGTGACTAAGAGCAAAGTAGGTCATACCACCATAAGGTCAGAACTAGGGCTTTACTGCCCAGTAAGACTGGGCAATCCCAACTATGAAGTACATGTTACTGCAGAAGCAGAGAAAACTCCTGACTTAGGAGTTGCCTTATTATAAAAAAGGACTGTGAAATAGCAGTTGGGAGCTGTATGTTATCCTGCTTATGTACTTCCTTACATTTTCTTTTTCTCCCTCAAATAAAATATTTTTTGTTAATTCAAGCAATTTATGTTTGTGAATGAGGAAAAATAAAAGCTGGCTATGCACCAGAAAGCATATTTTCCAGTGTTTGTGTATGAGGATTTAAGCCTGAAAAAAAAAACCTGGAATTAGCCTATTTGATTCCAAATAAGGTCTGACTGAAGGGTTATATGGAATTTAAATCTGTGATGACCATACTACTGGACAGAAATTACACTGTGTCACTGTTTTCTTTGCAGCTCTCTATTAGACTGCCTTTCTCCTCCACATCTCTGTCTATTTTTTCCCTCCAATTTATTACCTCTCTGAAAGTATTGAATTGTTACTTCCCTCCTCTACTCAAATTAAAATGACTACCTTTCCATCCCTGCCCTAATTTTTCAAACAAGTACTTTCGTGACTGATTCTATACCTCTGGCTATATATGGGATTCCTTGTGAATAGCCACAAAGCCACCCCATTGCCATTCTTTACACCTTTCATTGAATCTTACTGTGAGGCTTAGATGAAATGGTATAGAAGTTATACTGACTACATCTTTAAGCTCTAACCAGAGTTGTCTCATATTTTCTTGGCCACTTCCCTCTGATTTGGGGATCTCTTTGTTTGGATTTTTATGCATTGCTCATACATTTTTAAAGCGGGAACTGACTGTTGCATATTTGTTTAGCTAGCGGCAGAATGGGACCCTAAGCCATGAATGGAGTCTTTTGGTAAACCTGCAGAACAGAACAACAGAAATAATGAGAAAATCTTCCATCTATAAGAAGTGGCTCAGACAAGAGAAGCATGGAAGTGAAGACCACTGTTCTAAATAGGAACCTAGAATTCATGTATTTAAACAACATAGAATTCCATGCAAAAGTTTCCATCATATACTGGTGTTGTGCTGGTCCTGGTTTTGGTTTTTTCCCTTTAACTCCATGAGAGAAAACATTCTGCACCTAACAAAAAAAAAAAACCACCCAAACCCAAAAGTAACAACAACAAAAAAAAAAAAAAGAAAAAGAAGAATCAGCAGCAAACATTAGAATTCAAGTTTTGCAATAAACATTACACTATGAAAATGAAATTGGCACAAAATAGATTAGTAACTAAACTAATTGAGTAATCTGTTTTCATAGACTGGATTGCCAAAATTTCATTTAGACTTCTTTTTTTTTATATACTGAAAAAATTGCATGTCAAGAAAAATTCCTGCTGTGATAGAAGTGCATTACAGAATGTCTATATATACATGTTTTTGTGTACATGCATAAGAAAGAGAGATTTAAAATCCAATACTTTCCCTTCAGAATTATAAATTTGCATTTGTTGACTAGGTGATTGACATACATATATACACACAGAGGGACTGACAGAACTGACTGACACTACCACCATGCATGGAAGACTTTTGTCTCAAGGAAAGCACACTGATATTAGCTCTTGTTTATTTGAGCTTCAATTCAAGACTTCCAGCTCTGTCAAAGTCTTGTCACTCATTCTTCAGTGTAAAATATCTCTCCTGTTCTTGTTCTTCCAGCCAATACTCTGGTCTATATATTTGTTATCTGTTGTCTTGACAGTTTTAGCCTCCTCCCATACAGCTTCTCCACCATCTTTTGTCCATTTTTTTCAAAGTATCAAAGTTAAATGCATCACCCTGTTCTGGAAAAACAATATTAACTTGCTGTCCTCTAAACTTTTCACCATCTTCTTATCACATTCATGTATAACCTTCTTCAAATTCTCCATAACATTACTCCATGTCTGCTTAATAATTTTTTTCTTAATCTTCTCTGAACCTTCACCAGTTCTTCACCTTCTGAATGCTTCCTTTGTTCCTTGCAGACAATTTTTTATTGTTAATTTTTATACTACTCTCTTTAGTATGAAATAGTTTTCCACTTCCTATCCACTAAGCGAAGTCTTAGCACATCTTTTGCTAAAAATCAGAAAGACAGATGATTTCTTCATTAAAAAGTAGGACTTATCTCTGTCTATCCTGTCTTCACTTCTTTTATCTACAAATGGACATCTTGGGTGAATTTGGGCAAGTTTCTTAGGATCAGATCCAAAAAAGATCCAGGAAAAGATTTGCTTAGGACCTGACAGGTAAGGCAGTGGAAGTAAAAATCTGTGTACCCTACACAGTATATCAGTAGCTTTAAGCTACATCTATACTAGTAAATTAAATGAACCAATGGCTGACATTGAGGCTGATAGACATTGAATAAGTACCTGTGTGTGTGTGTCCATACCATTAAATTCTTTCATCCTCCAAAACAGGCAACCAGACCCAAAATGATAATTAAGAATGTCCATAGCATGTGATAACTCCTGAACCATGCCCAGGAATTATTTGGGAGAGAGATAATTGATTCTAGTCCAACTGCCAAAAACCACTATAAAAATAAAAAATAAAATAAAAAAATAGACACTGAAGTTCCAGAGCACAGAAACATTCCCTGGAACTGTTTAATTTACAAATATAAACTTAGAAAAAGACATATCAGGATATGATCCATCCAAGACACTTTCTACTGTGGCCAACAGGAAATATTAATTGCAGCGTGTATCTTGAAACATGCTTCATGCTTTTAACTTCAAACATGCCTTGGTGCCTTTTTCCACTCCTTTTTTTGAAGGAAAGTAGCTATAGCTTTTCACAGAGGGGCCAAATGGATCATTCCTTAAAAAAACAAAAGTTAAATAACATGTTTTGTGATGCAAAATTTATTCATAAAGTCAAATACGTTTTGCTGGGAGGGACACAAATCTGTATTCCAAATTACACCATAATATCCAGACTACTTGATGAAGATGTGCTGTTGTTCATAAACAAACCATCAAAGCAGAAAGAGAGAGTATTATTATAGGTAAAGCATCTGTAGGTGATCTGATCTCTATCACCCACTTTAAATACTATTATATTATACAAAAGACACATTCCTAGTAATACCCCGTCCTGCCAATCTTAAAGATTAACGAAGTATGCTGTTTTGTGTAGTTTTTCTCACCAAATGAATTTCTGAATTGAAATATGATTTCAGTAACAGAGGTAGACAGTGACCTTTTGCAACAGCAGCGAATATCCTGAAGGTTAATGTCTTTTGAATGGAAGTGGGAAATTAGGATTTGAACTTCCTGTTTTAAGGAAGAATCATGGAACTGAATCTTCATCATCCATGTCTCAATCAGCACTCTGGCATCTGGACATCTGCATAAATTTGGAGATTGCTACACATTTTCAGAGTGCGTGTGTCAGGCATGTTTGAGAATGCCAATTGTAACAGCTGCCTCAGGGAACAGAGCCAAAGGAAGAAAAATTTCTCAATCTCAACTGGATTTAGGTTTATGTATCACAACACTCCATATGACGAAGGCAGAGGAACACCTTGGCAAGGTTAGGAGCATAACTCTGTGTTTATGTCATTTTAGAGTTAAAAAATAAGCTTCACCAGGGAAAATCAGCAGGTTAATGAGGGTTTTCTTTCCTCTGTGTGTTATATGTCATTGCGAATTTTTTGTTATTATGTCAATTCACTGAAAAAAATACCTAGAATCTCTCTCATATCATTAAGATTTTTTTCTGTTGCAGCATTGCTATTGCTAATGGTGTTGATTAGGAGAATAAAACCCAAAGTTCTGCTTTTCATTTACAATCCTCCCCAAATTTAATTTTTATATTACTTGGGGTTTTTTTTCTATTAGAAATGTAGTGTGAGTATCTTGGACTTTAACTCTGTGATGTTGAAATACTGTATAAATAGTACTTCAGAATGTATTTTTCAAATCACCAGGAGAAATTTATATTCCTTTGCTGGGGAAACAGTTAACTTTTTAATTTGCTAGTTTTGTTTCTACTCAAAAGAATTCTAAACCCCTTCACTTTCACTGTTTCTTACCTCTAAAAAGAATGCGCTTTATCCATATTATAGGAGTCAGGATTTTCAGGTGCCAGGAGATCAAACTTCAACTCAAGTGAAAGGCAGCAGGAGCTAGAAGTTAAGCATCAGGTATCAAGAAACCAATAGCCGGGTGTCAGACAGAGTCAGTCAACATGCAGTTTGATGTAAGGATCTAAAGAGAAGGTGGAGTTAGTCCTCAAAAAAGCACCCTAATTTTGGTATCTTTTTTGTTTAATTTTAGCCTTATTTTCTAGTCAAACTAGGATTGCATTAATAAAGTTTATGTGTCAGTGTGTTATGTCTGTCTGTCTGTTATCCTCAAATGCTTCTGAAGACAATTAATTTCAACAGTATTGGACAAAAGGTCAGTAATCTCTGATATGCTGAGTTCCTCAAGCTTTATGGTAAAGGGTAGCCAAGTAGAAGAGAAAAGCCTGTAAGTGTTCCCATTCTCAAAGAGCTGAAATGTGAGTTCAACAGGGCTTGAAACAGATATCATAGAAAATGCTGAAGAGAGACATTATGGAAGAAGCAATTACTAGAAGACTTTTCGAATTACTCTTGCACTTGACTAGAACCTGGAGTTGCCAGAACTGTGCTAGCAAATTTATCAGGGTCACAACATGAGCTCTAGCCCTTGTACCTGGTTATCTATGATATCTAATTGTTAACATGCTCTCTTGCATAGTTTTTGACTTCAGACATTTCTTTAGACATTTCTCCAGGCATAATTTCTTGGGTAGCACAGGCCAGCAACCATTCCCAATAGGTACTGTGGCATCTGGGGGTTGAAGATGTTTGCAAGCGAGTAAAGCTCTGCCAGATCAACCACCCAGGCAGAATGTGAGAAAAGTCACTAGCACTGCTTAACTTTCTAGTATAGATACAACCGCAAGATTGCAAACTTTTGTTTCTTGCCAGACTTTAACATCTCAATGCTCAGCGTTTTGAGAGTTTCCAAAACACTTGCTGAGGGAGGGGAACTCCTCAACTGTTTGCTTTCCAGTTGTGTTTTCTTTGAAATCATGTCCAAAACTGAGGGCGGTGAACTTTTCACCCCATGGCCGTGCTATTCAAATATTGGCATATATAGACAGATTTAGGTTCGATTTCTTTCCTCCAGAAGAGTTTCCTCACCAGCAGGTTACAGGCTTCATTGTGTGGTTAGCATCTTCCTACTCTTCTGCTGAAGTTGTGCAACTTTGCAAAAAGGAATGCAAGATTCACTGAGGTAAAACAAGAGCATAGTTCTCTCATAGAAACATGAGAGATATGAAATATGGTACCTGTTTCAGAAATGTTCAAACTTTTTGTTAGAGACTATATAAGTAAATTTTAGAATAACTATTTAGAACAGGAATCACAGTTCAAGACTCTTCCTTTTCCAGTAGGGTTTCCCAACCACTCCCTAGTCAAATAAAACAGATATAACCAGATGGTTAGCCTATTCCCTTACAGGATGTGGCTTTGAATAATTTTAGGTGAGGGAGAGAAAGAATTTGCCTCTTCTACCATCTGGGCAGCACTTTAACTGCCTCATTCTTACAGAAAAATAGAAAACTCTTTCTTCCAGCTTAGTTTAGTGAAAATAACATCTGAATAGTATTTGTTAACAGTCCAATTTTGTCACTATGTTAAGTTAATGGTGAAAAATATTTTCATATCAAACGTAGTGATATTTTGGTAGAGGAATTTCTTGCTTTGTGTTTTGATTGAGCTTACGTACAAAGTAATCTCTGGACTGCTGAGCTGTAATAAGACTGGCACAGTTCTGGGCATGCACAAAGAAATAACTTCAAAGGTTTAAGAAATTTAAAGTAAGGAGACAGAGAGTGTCTATAATATAGACAGGCAGAGAGTTACAGGGGAGTTGAGTAGGAATTTTTTGAATCACAGATTTTATATTGAGCATGTAGTTTTCACTCTGTTCTCATTATAGATTACAGTATCTTTTTTTTTTTTTTTTTAATCTGACAAATGAGATTGTATTTCTGGCTGATACTGCTGAGTGTTGCCATAATGATTGATGAATTACAAATAAGCGTCTGGTACATTTTTCCTCTCTCTGGTTCAAACAGATATTTAAAGGCATCTGTAGATCTTAAGATTTAGTTGAAAGATCTGTTGCAGACACCTGTGTATAATTAATGCTGAATAGAAGCCTGAAATATCATTGTTCAGTTAATTACATTTGAAATCTATGTGAAATGAACCATTGCATTGCAAACTACTTGGGTGGCATAAATACAGCTTCAGAAACTCCATCATATAACACCCTATGATGGTAATATATCTGATTCTAAACAAGGCAGGATCTAAATCCTCTATTGAAGATCATCCTGTTTCTCTGATGAGATATATACAAATATCCTAAAATATGAGTTTTTTCTTCTCATTTTATTGGCTTTTCACAGTTCCATACAAGATTTGCCAGTGACCCTAGGAATAATGTCTCTGTTAATATTTTGAGTCTGTACAAAAATAGTCTGGATACATTAAGAAAATAAGATATAATCAGTCTCTTCATCCTGAAGTGAGAAGCAATGAAAAGTATGACAGTATAACATAAGTGTTTAGAGAGAAGAAGGTCTGGCAGATTGAAATGCCGTCTGAAAGATACAAAGCACAGACTTGATGAAAGCCCCATCTTTCGTGTATACCCAGCAACAATCACAAAATGCTGAGGTGAGCTGAACAAGAAAGTTTTACGTCATTCAAGCAGAATAGCATGATTGCTCAGCCATCCCTTGCAAGAGGTAGAGGTGAAATGGTGTATATCAGAAAGTCATAAAGATTGATGGTGTCTGCTGCTTCCAAATGTATCTATCTGCATGCAAACCACTTGCAGTGTGAACTGATGGAAAGCA
This sequence comes from Calonectris borealis, assembly GCF_964195595.1. Taxonomy (NCBI): domain Eukaryota; kingdom Metazoa; phylum Chordata; class Aves; order Procellariiformes; family Procellariidae; genus Calonectris; species Calonectris borealis. Next base: position 178,262,877 of record NC_134312.1, read on the forward strand.
AAGGCTGTTTACCCAGGAAAGGTGCTTTAGCAGGCTTAATTTCCATAGCCCATTTACACAGCTGAAGCAAGAATGTTATAGGTCCCAAAGAAATCAGCTGGGTCATGATAAGAATTCAAAGCCACAAAACTAAATACAAAAAGATTATTAGCTACATTGCAGTAAGCAAACAGTAAAGTCTTAAGTGATCAATACTTGACAAGAGACATGTCACAAACTTCATGTATAGGTCAGAGACACACACAGTTTTTTAAATAAATCGACCGACTTCTGGACAAGGCACATAAAATGTCACTTTTTATCTCTCAGTTGATATTTTTCTCAGAGAGTAAAAAAATAAAAAGTCACCTCCCTCAAAGATTTGATCGAAAAGATAGTCACTCCTGATACAAGTTTAAGGGGAAAAACTGCAATCAAGTGGAAATTTTTGTCAGTACCTTAATCTCTGATTTGTAGAAGGTTGTGCTTTGGGATATTTGGTATGTCTGAGAATTGCCACCAAAGAGCCCTTCTGTTCTTTAATGGCTGCACTAAATCTTAACAAACGTGAGCATGAAAACTATTGTGCTATACTTGTGAGGCATATATCAAAGTTATATTTTTTTAAAGCTTGGAAAGGCAGTTGAATCATGCATGCTCTTTATGGAGCTCTGATCAGGCTGATAAAGGCAGTTCAGCTTCAATAAATGCTTTTTAAGTGAATGTTTTGGAAAGTGAATAGGAAATTCAAAGCTCAAACTGTTGCCAAACTGCTCCCATAGCACTTTGATCACTTTGCTACTGACATTTTGTTGAAAATGTCTTGTTTTTATTAAAATGTTGGCATCTGGGGATTCAGAAAGTTAACTGTAGTCACTGAAAAAATAATATACAGTAAAACTGAGTGACATAACTTATTAAATACTTTGTACACATTTCTTAAAAAAGAAAACTTTTTCCCTGTGGGGTCAAACACAGCTTTGCAGTTTTCTGAAAAAAGTTCATATTGTTAACGCAAGACAAGTGCAGAAGATAAATCAAACAGCAGTACTTTGCCTGAGGCAAAACCCCCTCAAATTATAAGGATTTGCTGTGAAAAAATGTAGACATCCAATAATTTAAAAATTAATAAAATATAAAAAACATTAAATGGTGAGTGTGAATTTTCTGTGTCATGCTTTTGTTAAATATTTATGTCAGATTATTTTCTGTTGAAGGACATCAAGAACAAACTGTCGTAATTACCTTACTTTTCTCATTACACAGAGTACACATATGTCTTCAGCAGTACAAAGTTCCTTCTTTCTCAGGTATTACAGCTTGTTTAATCTGGTAGGAAATTACCAATAGAGACCTTGAATCCAACCTCTGTTGTGTGACCCTAGGCATGTACGTAAAACCACAATAGGTGATTTTTACAAGTTAAGTTACGATGTGCGCCCATGGATCTAAAGTAAGAACGAAGTCCTCTGTGTTAAACTTACTCAGAATCTAATGTACTTAAAAGACATCAGTTCACAGCATGGAGTGACTCCGTTCCAGTGGAGAATCATAGAATCATAGAATCATAGAATTATAAAATCATTTGGATTGGAAAAGACCTTTAAGATCATCAAGTCCAACCCTTAACCTAACACTGCCAAGTCCACCAATAAACCATGTCCCTAAGCGCCACATCGACACGTCTTTTAAATACCTCCAGGGATGGTGACTCAACCACTTCCCTGGGCAGCCTGGTCAAATGCTTGACAACCCTTTCAGTGAAGAAATTTTTCTTAAGATCCAATTTAAACCTCCCCTGGCACAACTTGAGGCCATATCCTCTTGTCCTATTGCTTGTTACTTGGGAGAAGAGACCAACACCCACCTCACTACAACCTCCTTCCCTGTAGTTGTAGAGACTGATAAGGTCTCCCCTCAATCTCCTCTCCTCCAGGCTAAACAACCCCAGGTCCCTCAGCCGCTCCTCACAGGACTTGTGCTCCAGACCCTTCACCAGCTTCATTGCCCTTCTTTGGACATGCTCCAGTACTTCAATGACTTTCTTGTAGTGAGGGGCCCAAAACTGTATTCGAGGTGTGGCTTCATCAGTGCCAAGTGCAGGGGTAAGATCACTTCCCTAGTCCTGCTGGCCACACTATTTCTGATACAGGCCGGGATGCCGTTGGCCTTCTTGGCCACCTGGACACACTGCCGGCTCATGTTCAGCTGGCTTTGACCAACACCCCGAGGTCCTTTTCCTCCTGGCAGCTTTCCAGCCACTCTTCCCCAAGCCTGTAGCGTTGCCTGGGGTTGTTGTGGCCGAAGTGCAGGACCCAGCACTTGGCCTTGTTAAACCTCATACAATTGGCCTTGGCCCATAAAAAGAAAGAGATACAGTCAGTCTATATGAAAATGACAAAGAAATCCAGTTTGGATTATTTTCCTTTTTATTATAGATGAATTAACAGCTCAGAGAGGAGAGAGAGCAAATCCTGTCTGACACTGTTGCAGACTTGATCAGCTGGCATTTTTCACCTGCAGTAGCCATTAGCCTAGTACCTCTCAGACCAGTCATCCTTCTGCATATGCACACCTACGACTGTCTCAGAATAACAGCCCATCAGACTGTAATGAAATGGCTGGAATCTTCTTTTTTTACCTCTTTCCAAATGTAGAGAATGCATGCAGCTCATTAAAAACTAATCCTCTAAAAAGATCTCAGAGAATGGATTATTTTATAACCACACATTAATTACTGATGATTTAGGTATGAATAGATTTATATTTTTTTATTAAGTCATGCACGTAAAAATATATATTCCCTCAAATTAATTTCATTTTTAAATTGCTGTGTTTTGAGGCAATACATTTTAGTGAGTACAACAGAAGCGCTTTGTATGCATTGATCAAATTTCAGATTTAATGAAGATATGGAATATCGCTCTTTTCCTTTAATAGTGGCAAGCAACCAGTCACAAAAAATTAAACAATTCCAGATTTTCACAACATGTGAGAAAAAGAGTTGTGACCAGAGGACATCCAGTTAATAAGAATCACAATAGGAGGTCCAACCCTGGGACCATCTGCTTCAGAAGCAGAAACAACCAGACCCAGATGCTTCAGATGAGAGATGTAAAATGTAATAGGAAGACATGGAATACTCTGCCTCCCATTAATGTCTCCTCTAAATTTCTAAGACTCACAGACTCCTTTAAATACCAAAATTTGAAGTTTAATCATTCTTTCAGAATATCTTTACATTAACTCTTATGAATCAGGGTATTATAATTATTATTAATGTCTAATTTGCACAGAGAGAAAGCGTAGCATCTTAAGACCAAATTTATGTGTCTACAATGTAGGCATCTAGATCAATGAGGAGCAACCAGTAAATCTACAGTGCTATTCATCTCATTTGAAAGTAGATACCTAAAATATACTACTCAGATATTCTATTCACTCCAGTCAGTTTCAAAATTATTTTCACTACAAGAGAACTTAAAAAAAAAAAAATCAAACAATGTGTAATAGGTATGGAATTCCTTTCTGTAAGATCATGTGCTAAAAATTAACATTCCTTCAAGAAATGATTGTACAAATTATGAAGAAATAGCTACTGGCTCAGGAAGTCCCTGGGCTACAAATTTTCAGAATCTAAGAGCACATTTATGCCTGACCTGCCACAAATTCTTACCCACACTTCATTTGCAGAAAGCAGAGTAAAGGGATCTTAAGCCTGATAAAATATTGGCAATCTTCTCTTCTTAAAAGGTAAAAAAAACACAACAACTTTTCATCATAATTTAACCTAATTCCAAGTGTTTATTTGGTCCACAAACCAGTCAATAAAACACATTTATTCTATATTTTTCCTGAGAATAATTACAGTAGTTATTTTCAGTTTTGTTGAGTTAGGATTGCTGTAGTAACAATAACGATGATGATGGTAATAGCAACAACTAATAAACCCTTTAATAATAAAATTTCCATCTGCAACTCAACATTTAATTTATTAACTCTGAGTGGTTTATACTAGTTTCTGAAGAATGGGAACAACAAAAATTGAAGGACTTTTCCCTAGAAGCTACACCAAAGTAGATGACACAAAACTCCATGGCTATGTATCCACAATTTTACAGGTCATTCTTTAGGAGGCACCTCATAAAGATATGCCAGGGAGCACTCATTATGTTGTATCCTGAGTTATATGCTCAAATTACGCACTTAACATTCCTTCAGGGGATCCCAGACCTTTTGACACTATAAGGTGTGTGCAGCATGCTGGTGGTTGATGCTGTGCTAGAACCGCTTTACAAGACTGTCCTTACCCATACCCTGGCTTAAACACATTGTTAACACTGTACAACCCCTAAGTATAGCCCTACTTAAAGTACAAATGTCTGCCTAAGTGTCACAATAAATAATGACGCCCTCCTGGAAAAGAGGAAGAAGGCATGCAACAGTGAGTAGGGTTCTAGTCCTGACTGATCATCTGGGAATTAGTTTCTCCTTTTGTGGGAAATGAGCTCACATCTATCATTCCCTGTCTCCCTTCACAGCTGTGGGAAGGTTATGGACCAGAAGTCTTTTGCTTAGTGCTTTGCAAGCATGCCTTCTTAAATATATTAACATCCAGCAGGCAGTGACAACTGCAGTTTTTTTCTCTTTTAGCGCTGGTTGCTAGGACTACTGAAGATCAGGAGAACTCCTACCATTGGAGAGGAGGGCAGAATTTATGTGAACAGGGATCAAAACAGTACTAGAGAATTGACCATTCATAGTGTATTGACATGGAAGATTTCATTCCTTAGAATGGATTTTACTAGAGAGGAGGGGACAGAGATTCTACAGATTTCAGTTAATGTAGTTTCATTATCTTACATCCATGAATCTCATTAGTGATGGGAAAGATTTAAGGAAGAGCTACTTACTCCCAAATGTATCAAACTTTCAAGAAGTTTCACATGAATAAAATAATAGATTTTCATTTTGAACCTGTACTTTGATGAAGAGGTCAGTATTCCCTTAAATAAATAAATGCATAAATAAATAGACAGATAAATACATTCTAACATGGCTGATGGCCTTCTAGCAGATATGTGCTTTGCTTTCTGAAATTATTTGCTGTGACTTCTATTTATTAATTCCCAAGCATATACTTTTAATTGTATAATCCTTATGAAGTAGGATTTTTTTTTTAAGAAGAGTGATTATCTTCATTGGTGTAATTTTGTGGGCTAGCAATTTATTTCTTACCTATACTTCATGATTCACTGAAGTATAAAAATTAAATTTAAAAAAAAAAAAAACCAACAAAAAACCCCCCAGTGAAATGAAGGTGTTATTAAGAAGATAAATTTTATACCACTAGTGGTTTGATTGAGTTTTCTGCTCTGTCTTCTATATTTCTATGAAAACAGTAGATTTCTTAGCATAACCTCTACGTCCTTTTCACATTGGTTCTGATGAACAGTTCTTAATCCTCGTTTTACAGCAACACCCTAGAGGAGCTGAGGAAATTAATGTTTCATTCATTATGATAGATAGATATTACTCTGTAACATTGGTCATGGGTTTTAGAGAATGTATTGAATTGAAATGCCCTGTACAGATACATACTCTTAATTTGGCCTACAAATTTAAATAAAAGTTTTTAGCACTTAAGTATTACTTTTCTTCACCATATCTTCAGTATTCCTCTTTTAACATAAAATTAAGTTTACTCTAGTGGCTTTCTTCCACACAAATACACACCACACACACCATTTTGCATAATCTGCCCTGGGTTGCACATCTGCAAACATAATAGTTAATTTTACCAGATAGGTGGTGCTATGATCCTGTGTATCTAAGGGCAGATTCCAACCATAAAAGCCAACAATGAGTACCTCTTCACATTTTATTCTAAAAAGCAACTGGCATTTTTTCCCCTCTATGCTCTGAGGGAGCTCACAGAATAATAGGTGAAATGTCAAGAATAATTAAGAAAAATGATGGTGTTATATTGCAGCACAAGAAATTCATCTTTTCTGCTCTGATCTTCCTGCCCACCTTCCCTTCTGCTTTTAAATGTCATCTCTGTTCTCAAATTATTTAGGATAGGACTTGAAAGAGGGTAGAATATTTTTTAGGTAATTTGACACACTCTTTGGGTTGAATTCCTGATGGCTATTTCTCTCTCTATCCCTCCAGTTAAAAAAGCTTCTTTTAATTCCTTTTCTGACTCTGTTCAAGGGTGGTAAAATTAAATACAGATGTTTTAGTTTCATGGCACAAATGGAGGAGGGAGTTCAAGACCAGATAACCTCTTCTGTCCTCTTCATCTGAAAATGGTTTCATATATTTTATTTTACCATCACTCCACTGTCTTTTTGTTCCCCTGTATATACCTTGAGAAAACTCTTGTCTACTCATTGGAAATAAGGTGTCCAGAATACACCGAGGCAAGATCATTTTTACAAACTTCAGAACCCGGGCTTGCTTCAGTTTTATATCAGAAATTTGTTGCAATGGATTAAATAATAACTACCACAAGTATCCTGCTTTCTAGTGGCGACGGGGAGGATGCCAGTATACATTTTATAATTGTATCTTTATGGGGTTTTAAAAATTATTTTCTGTAGCATAAAATCTTGATAGAAAAACAGATTGCCCTTTCACTGGGGGACTTAAGCATTTGGAGCAGAAAATGAAGAGACTTGGCAGCAGGAGAAACTGAACAAGAATAACAAATAACTGTAGAAGTTCTACAGATTGATACAGATCACACATACAATTATTATAAACTTAAAAGTATAAAACATTTGTTGCCTAATATTATACAATAGATAACTAGGACTAAAAAGCTACTCTTTTTTTGGTTTTACCCTGTTATTCCTGTGGAATCCTTGACCCACTCTTACCTTGTCTGTAGTTTCACCTTTTTTACCTTTCATGGCTCTAGTCTATGTAGTTTTGTCACAACTCTTTCCCATAGTTTAGCAACTTTCTCAGATGCATAAGCCAAGATTATGCCATAATACTGTATTAAAACTAGGCCTGGGATCATAGAAAGATGACACTTTAGGAAGTTTAAAAGCACTCCAGACTCCATTGACTAGAGACTCAATCATATCTCTCTAGTGTCATTTGAGGAGCTCTAAGGTGTCAAAGACATCCGCATGGGATTGATGTGATGGGAGGCTTACAAACTTCTAGATCAAGAGCCAGGAAAGATAAACAAGAGCATATCTCTGTTTAGCAGCTGTAATGAGATGCAGATATTCAACTCCAATGGGAGTTTATACACATAGCTCACATGTAGATACCAAAATTTTAGTGTCTTAAGAGCTGAATCCATCTTAATTTTTAGATAACCTGAGTTAGCTAGGATAAATCCCACTAATAGTTAGTTTGTAACAGAATAGATCAGATAATTTGATATGTGTATTTTGCTCTACTGAGTGCCAGATGCACTGTCATCACTAAACCAGCTTAAGTTTGTGATTAACTTGAGTCCGCAGTTACAGTTTTACCCATTTCAATGGGCAAAAAATGAGTCAGCAAATGTATTCTGTAATCTTCAAATCTTGTGAAATCCTGCATTCAACAAATGAAGCACATATAAACACAGGAAAATAAATACTTATCTTTCAATAACTGCAACTCTGTTTACTTGTAGGCAACAAACATGGTTCTTGTTTGGAGAAGAAAAGGTGAGGGAGGTTGGAGGTATATTTCTGTCCTTGTTCTGCTTGGTTTTGCTACTATTGAAACCAGAGAGGAGGACAACAAATTTCCTTTACCAAAACTTTTGAAGAATTTTCTTATTTATAACGTAAATTGAAGAGAAATGTTACATACAGTTTAGTTTTGCACCTTTCATGCCATTGTATCTCCCAGTATAGTCAATCAGAAGCGTATTGGACTAGGGAAGATGGAATTGTACCTTTTGGATTTATTTCTCTCCATACAAAGACTAACTCATTTTCACAACAGCTGTGTCAGGTAGATCAATCAATGTAATAATATTTTGTGACTCACAACCACAAAATTGCAACAGGACATCTTGTAAATGACCTCTAGCCACATACTGTTAAGCTTTCCTTACCCACTCAGTCAACCAACCTGAGATTTGTCTCACCTAAATTGACTTATCTGAAGTTATACGTTCAGTCTAACACTGATGTCTAAAATGCCTTGGTAGTCAATAGGAAAAAAAAAAACCCCAAACTGAAAAACAAAATCCACTTGCAGTCAGCGATTCATCCCAATATGAAAAGATATTTCTTTATTACAGTGAGAGGGAATCTGAATAACTTATTTAGACTAGCATCCTGCTTTTTTCATTGGCTTAATTTATATGGTTTTTTTCATACTCTACTTTCTTTAACACTGGGTTCTGAAAATCAGGTTTAACCACTCTGTGATCTTAGTAGCTGTGCATTGTATGTCCTCTTGCTCCATGTTTTCCCCAATTACACTAACAATTGGGGAAAGAAACTGAACCTAATGTCTCATACATTTTATCATGAGTAAAGTGTCCCCAAACAGCTGTTAGAGTTAGATTTTCAAATTTTATGGTCTATATTCTTACTAGTAGTCATTTTTGTTATTTCATTTTTTGACAAATGAGAAAAGTGGCAAGTTAGGCCTAATTAACAGGACAAGCCGTCAATAGTCTAATTCTCTAATTTTTCCACTTATGAAGACATATTGTACTAATGATAACACTTGCCCAGATATTAATGTCTTCAGGTACAAGCCAATAAAAATTCAACCTATGGAATTTGAAAAGATAGAGTCAAAGACTGGTGCATTACTTACACCAAATTTATATCTACTGTGATTCAGAAAAAGGGATGAAATTGATATCAGGAGTAAAGGGAAAAATAGCATACTATTTCCAATAAATAAAAAAAGTCACCATTTCAGAAAAAGACATTAAGAATGGCAGATGATGGAAGTAATTTTGGTATTATAGTATAAACCAGGGTAAAGTGCGTACAATGAAAAAATGTAGGCTCCTTTAAAAAAAGGCAGAATTTACACACCTCATGGCATAATTGCGTTTAAAACACCCACGCTCAACAACCAGCTAGATTTACTGGCCTAAATATGTTTGACCTAAAACTTTCCTAATTGCCTGAAATTCCATTTTTGCATATGCCTAGAACTGCTCCTTTCTCCTCTTGAGGATGCACAGCCGTCAATTAACTCCCGATAGAATTCATAATTTACCTAAGAAGACCAAGGTAGTAGGACTGAAGGTCTGAAACATTGTGCTTTGAGCATGCCTGACAATTACTGAGCCACTTATAGAAGAGTTTCAACTGCTTTGCCTTTAAAACACAGTTGTCAGAGAAAGGTGATGAGGGGAGGCATTGCTCATGTTTTATATGACAGACTCTTAGTTAAAGAAATCACTTGGGAGATTTGAGTTCAGTATCCTTAATCTAAAGGATTTTAAACTAAAATCACTTTTTTTCCCAGGAGTGTGCCCTGATCACCACAGAAGTATGAGGGAGGAGGGAAGGAAATAGGAAGGAAAAAAGAAAATGGGGATACCCTTTTCACCTCATGTTGAAGTTATGTCACTGGGTGGTCAAGAATGAAAGATTCATGAGCCCTGAAGGAGAACAAACACAACGCTTCAGCTTTAGAATTAAGAAATTCATAGCTAAGGACAGGCACCAGCACTCTTAAAAAAAAGTGAGCCTTGTTCAGAAATGTTACAGTTATTTTCTCTCTCTTTGCATTCTTGGCCCTAAGTCCATGGTAGAGAGAGCTATCTTCCCAGTACTTATGTCCACCTGAGAAGCCTCTGCCCTTGGTTATCACTGTCTCAATGCAGTAGGGCTTCCTGAAAACAGGTGGTGATGCTGCAAGTTATCCCATGTTTGTACTGGTAACAGATCTAGTACTGCTGGTGTGGCGATAATTGAAGATCACTACTCTTCAGACGGCAGAAGGATCCTTCATTCAGCAACCAGAAAGGAGCTCAGTGAATCACACTAGAACTTGTTACCCTTCCATAAACATCCTCAATATTTTCTTTCTCAAGAGAAGTAAGCTGGAACAATAAGAATGTGTTACTGACTGCAGCACTGTGCACTTAACACCTTTCCACCTTCTTGTCTCTGTTATGACCAGTTGTAGATATTCTGCCAAAATAATATAAGAGAGTCCAGCTTTGTCCAACAAGAAAGTTTCTCTCCCTTTTTATTATTTATTTATTTATTTATTTAGACGCTTGTTTATTTTTATAGGTACTGTGTCCTCACCCTATTGATTTTATACTTTTTTGTTTAGGGAAAAAATGGGTATACCATTCAGTTTATTAAAAAAGTATCAAGGGCAGAGTATGTAGCATAAAGCTAATGAAAGATAGGAGCACACAGTCTCAAGCAATTAAAAGTTTAGGGTATGTCATTGTAAATGCCACAAAAGCCAGTTTCTGTTATCACTTTGGAGTATTTCATCTGATAATGAACCAAAACACATTAACAATACTGCCAGAGGGAAGCAACAGATAATTAAGAAGGCAGTCACATTATTGGGCAATTTGGTATCTGGTTATTAAATGGGCAAATGCTGAAATCCTGACTGTATATGGCTGCCTGGTTAACTCTGAATTAGATTCTCTCTTACCCGTCATCTTGCTCAATGTGAATGAATTTAAAGTGATAGAAAAAAATCTGGTTTGTTACCTTCTTTTGCCGACTCTGTTTTAGTGTAAACAATTCTTGAAAATGTAATTTAGAGGACAATTGATTAGGTACTGTGAATAATCCTGGGTATTACAAGTATGGAGATTCTCTGACGCTGGAGCCCCACATAACATTCAAATCCAGTTTGCTTAAGATAGCATATAAATAATTAACAATGAAAGTGGCTCCATCTATTAAAATGATGCTGATCTTGGAAATATTAAAAAAAAAAAAAAACCAAAAACCACCAAAACCAAACAGAAGCCCATTGCCTACACTTCACAGTGTATTACTATACCTCAGATTTTAAAATATGTGTCTATATATCCTCTCAGAGGCAGATACCAGCACAATGTTTCTTTTCATCTATTGATCTGTGTTAGTCTTGCAGTCATGCACAGTACCACTCAGTTAATTCACCAGTCTAGATAGAATCATAGAATCATAGAATCATTAAGGTTGGAAAAGACCTCTAAGATCATCGTGTCCAACCGTCACCCCAACACCACCATGCCCACTACACCATGTCCCTAAGCGCCTCATCTACACGTCTTTTAAATACTTCCAGGGATGGTGACTCAATCACTTCCCTGGGCAGCCTGTTCCAAGGCCTGACCACTCATTCAGTAAAGAAATTTCTCCTAATGTCCAATCTAAACCTCCCTTGGCACAACTTGAGGCCATTTCCTCTCGTCCTATCGCTAGTTACTTGGCAGAAGAGACCAACCCCCACCTCACTACAACCTCCTTTCAGGTAGTTGTAGAGTGCGATGAGGTCTCCCCTCAGCCTCCTCTTCTCCAGGCTAAACAGTCCCAGTTCCCTCAGCCGCTCCTCATAAGACTTGTGCTCCAGGTCCTTCACCAGCTTCATTGCCCTTCTCTGGACACACTCCAGCACCTCAATGTCCTTCTTGTAGTGAGGGGCCCAAAACTGAACACAGGATTCGAGATGCGGCCTCACCAATGCCGAGTGCAGGGGCACGATCGCCTCCCTGCTCCTGCTGGCCACACTATTTCTGATACAGGCCAGGATGCTGTTGGCCTTCTTGGCCACCTGTGCACACTGCCGGCTCATGTTCAGCCGGCTGTCAACCAACACCCCGAGGTCCTTTTCCTCTGGGCAGCTTTCCAGCCACTCTTCCCCAAGTCTGTAGCGTTGCCTGGGGTTGTTGTGGCCGAAGTGCAGGACCCGGCACTTGGCCTTGTTGAACCTCATACAGTTGGCCTCGGCCAACCATCAACAATGGTGCAGGTGTTTTGTGATATGCTGGGGGTCATCTGAGCGCCCACAGTTTTTATACAGAGCAATAGAAAAGAAGCATTAAGCTTAGAAAAGGGAGAGCAACTGACCAGCTTTTATGGGAATCTGGTTTGTAATGAAATCCAAACTGATTATATGGAAATCAGAGGAGAGACAGAATAACATTTGGATTCATATTTTGAACAATCCAAAATATAGGGGTTTAGTTCATTTGATTATAGAGAGAATGGCCAGCTGTTGAGTTTGGATACAGTTTTGAAATCTAATTCTGAAACATCATTCCTAACATAACTGTGCTGATCTCAGAGGGATGGCAATGGCTTTGTCCTGGTACTGCCTGGATGACCAATTCCTGCCGTATATTGTTCACCACTTTCTCTACAAAAGCCCCTTTGCAGTGATTAATTTCAGTTCCTCCACTGAAGGGTTACTCCTGCCTGCAGTGAATTTGAGCATTCCCAGTTCCAGGTTGTTTCAAATTACAATTAAGTGTCACCCTCCCTGTCCTCTCTGTTTACCTCTCTGCCTTGGGTACAGTCATGTACCCAAACATAACCCCACATGCTGTAGTCCTGAGGAGTGAAATAGAAATATACTTTCTGGAACTCAGCAATAACTTAGGAACCGAACATCATCTTTGCATTTGTGAAAACATTTTTGTGTTTACCATAGAGAATGGAATTGTGATGGAAGAAACATTTAGGAATTCAGAATTTGCAAAATTCCTTAATGCTTAAGGAAAGCATAAGATAAATCATTTATCAAGCAATTGTCAATGTTTACATTTATACTTATAAATCAAGCTCTGTCAGGCAATATTAATTGTGATAATCATGGGAACATGATTATCTGTAGTATTATATTGTTAGAGTGACCCCTGTCACAGTTTTGATCAGGCCAGATAACTTTCTAGATGAGCAACTGAGGACAATTCAGAGGTTAGCACAGGCCATGGTCCATTCCTAACAGTCTGTCGTGGTATAACCCCAGCCGGCAACTAAGCACCACACAGCCACTTGCTCACTCCGCCTGGTGGGATGGGGAAGAGAATTGGAAGAGTAAAAGTGAGAAAACTTGTGGGTTGAGATAAAGACAGTTTAATAGGAAAAGTAAAAGCCGCGCACACAAGCAAAGCAAAACAAGGAATTAATTCACTACTTCCCATCTGCAGGCAGGCGTTCAGCCATCTCCAGGAAAGCAGGGCTCCATCATATGTAACGGTTACCTGGGAAGACAAATGGCATCACTCTGAACGTTCCCCCCTTCCTTCTTCTTCCCCCAGGTTTATATACGGAGCATGATGTCATTTGGTATGGAATACCCCGTTGACCTGTTGAGTTAGCTGTCCTGGCTATGCTCCCTCCCAGCTTATTGTGCACTTGGCAGAGCATGGGAAGCTGAAAAGTCCTTGACCAGTGTCAACACCACTCCGCAACAACTAAACATCTGTGTGTTATCCACATTATTCTCATACTAAATCCAAAACATAGCAGTATACCAGCTACTAGGAAGAAAATTAACTCTGTCCCAGACGAAACCAGGACAGTATCTACCCCTTATTTCATACCATTTACATCATGCCCAGGTCCCACACTATCTTATACATTCTCATTACCCACCATCCCCCTTCCCATCCCTTGATATAATACACAGATATCATTCCCTTAGTCTACGGACCACCCCTGTGAAATGTCTGTAAAATGTCCATAAATATCCACAAAATATCCATTGAGTTCATTTAGTCCATGACTTTGGGCTCCATCCGTTGTGGTGGTCACTCAGGACAGGAGAGGTGGTGTGCTGTGTGGAGTTACTGGGCACCAAAGCCAGCTCAGGTCAGGTCACTGCTGCACTTGCACTGCTTCTTGTAAGGCTTCTCCTCCGTTGGTTCAGGTGGTTCCTGCTATAGCAATTCCTGTAGCATGCAACTCAAATAATGGGTTACAACAATTTAAAGGTATTTCCATTACAATCTCCACCCCTGGTCCCTTTGGACCAGACCACAGGTTTTACCATTGCAATGAACTCCTCCCCTTACCCCTGGTCCTGCTTGGACTTATCCACAGTCTGCAGTCCCTTAGGGGTGTACCTGCTCCAAGTGGAGCCACATCTGTGAGCCACAGTCTCTCCAGGGGTATACCTGCTGCAGCATAGATTTATCCACAGCCACAGTCACTTTGAGGTACACCTGTTCCAGCATAGCCTTCTTCATGGGCCACAACGCCTTCAGAGATATACCTGCTCAAGTGTGGCCTTACCCACAGCCATAGTCCCTTCAGAAGTAAACCTGCTTCAACATGGCCTTACCCATGGCTGCAATCCCTTCAGGGGTGTATCTCCTCTGTCATGAGGTTATCCATGGCCATATGCTTTGAGGTGCTCCAGCATAAGCTCACGCACAACTAGTGATGCTTCAAGGTGTACCTGCTGCAGCATGGACTTATCCACAGCCACAGATGCTTTGAGGTGTACCTTCTCCAGTGTGGACTTATCCTTGGGCCACAATCCCTTCAGAGGTATACCTGCTGCGGCACGGACATAATCACGGCCACAGACACTTCAAAATGTACCTGCTCTGCCACGGGCTTATTTACGGCCACAGACACTTTGGGGTATCCTGCTCCCACGTGGACGCATCCACAGGTCACAGTCCCTTCAACTCGAGTTCACACTGGAGTTCCAGCCTGTCCAGTACAGCAGCACAGAAACAGCAGTGATGCCCTGGCCATCTGCCAGCCCAGGAGCATCCCCATTGCTGTTATCAAAATGCTCTCAGGCACAGCACAGTAAGATGATCAGCAGTGCAGCAGCACAGCAAGCAGCGAAAGCAAAAAGCAGCCACTAACGAGCACTAGACTCTAACATAGAGTAAGGCAAGCAAGACCCATGGCAAGCACAGGAGCCTGCCAATTAATAGCTAAACAGCAATAACAGCTATAAATTTGATCTAGCACATTCCAATCAAACCTGTCGTTATCTTGAAACCTTAGAGCCCCACGTTGGGCACCACAAAGGACTTTTGTGGTTTAACCCCAGCCAGCAACTAAGCACCACACAGCCACTTGCTCACTCCCTCTTGGTGGGATGGGGAAGAGAATCGGAAGAGTAAAAGTGGGCTGAGATAAAGACAGTTTAATAGGAAAAACAAAAGCCATGCATGCAAACAAAGCAAAACAAGGAATTCATTCACTACTTCCCATCAGCAGGCAGGTGTTCAGCCATCTTCAGGAAAGCAGGGCTCCATCACGCATAACGGTTACTTGGGAAGACAAATGGCATCACTCTGAACGTCCCCCCCCTCCCTTCTTCTTCCACCAGCTTTATATGCTGAGCATGACGTCATATGGTATAGAATACCCCGTTGGCCAGTTGGGTTAGCTGTCCTGGCTATGCTCCCTCCCAGCTTCTTGTGCACCTGGCAGAGCATGGGAAGCTGAAAAGTCCTTGATTTGACTTAGCAACAACTAAAACACCAGCGTGTTATAAACATTATTCTCATATGAAATACAACACACAGCACTATACCAACTACTAGGAAGAAAATTAACTCTATCCCAGCTGAAACCAGGACACAGTCAGAATGTGTACCTGTGCCCCAGTTGTGGGACAGGACAGTTAAATAAGAGAGCTTAACTGAACAGAGACATGATGTGCTGGTTTGTCTCAAGTTCAGAGGATGCTTCCTAGACCATTTTATTTTTTATTTTAGACATAGGTAAATGCTCTGTCATGTCCTCTATATAATCCTTTCTCCATAGATTGCTCTGCTACCAGAATTCCAAACCATTCTGGCCATTAAAATATCAGAAAAAGGATGCTATTACTGAAGAGCTGTTCATGAAGGATGCCTGCTGTTTTCCTATGTGTGTATTTATACTCTTAGTTTGTTGTTGAATAGATGATCAAAACACAGGAATGCCATTTTTGCAGGTAACTTCAACAAACTGCCATTTGATTTAATTCTTATTTGAAGCCAAAATAAATATTACAGTACAGACATAGTTTGATCTAGAAAATAAGATACCATGTTTCAATATGATCTGACTGGAAGCTGCCTTTGATCACTTAAACACAAAATTATACATGTATAGACTATTTCAGCTCCCAACAAAGTACGAAGCACTACAATCACTACCAACAAATCATTAACTATGATTTCAATAATTTAATTTCAAAATTTAATTATAACATCAAATTTTGAATTAAATTTCAAAATATTCTGAAGCACTAACATTCTATTTCAGTTCCTAAAACATTGCTATAATAGAAAAATGTTTTTTATATCATTGCAAGTGATAAAAAGTATAATCTTTTTCTAACTTAAAAACTTGGCAAAATTTTCTATTAGTTCTTCTTTATAGTTGTATGCAAAGACAGATCACGAATGCTATTGTTTATTCTCAGAGTATATGCACCCCAAAGAGTAGCTGTGCAAGTATCTTCAATTTTAACAAAGATCTGAAGTCTGCCTTAAAGGTTTTATCTCATCTGTTGAAATGTTATATTTAGTTTAACAGTTTTATTTGTTATGACAATTTTGGAATTGTAGACAAATATTAGAAGCTGACCTAAGTCCTTTAAAGTCATTTTGTATCTAGTAGTACAATGCTATTAAATACTAATGACTTTCACTGATAACAGTAAAGCTGTAAGCCTATACTAAAATAAAGTCTTGGTCTGTTGTCTGTGAACCATACAAATAATTTTGAAGCCCTTTAATGTCTTCTAAATTAAAATTGCTTTGATTTCTTTTTTTTTTCTTTTTTTTTTTTCCTTTCTTTTCTCCCTCCAAACTTTGGAGAGAATAGATTTAATAATATATATTCTTACTTTGTTTTCCAATAAGTCATTTCTCCTTCTCCTAAGTTTAAATGAAAAACTAATTTTAGGTTTATTAATAAGCATATAAATGCTTGTCATTTAAAGCCTTTAGAAGATTTAATTAAATAGGTCCACATTTAATGGAAACCCTTTCAGGAATATTTTCCTATAGGCCTATACTTCTCCCTGTTATAGGAATCATCTGCCATTTACCCAACACTAAATTGTCTAAAGGCTTTTTTTAGATGGAAGTTCTTCTTACTGTGAACCACTGAGTTGAAAACTGACTAAACCCTGAAGGTCACACAATTTTGCATTTAACAAATTAATATGAAGTATATTGCCAGCATTAGTTGCTGTACTTACTGTATAGAAATAAGAATAGGTACTCATCTCATGTTTGCAAGTAAATCTTTACCTTTCTTTCAATCTGTGTTTGAAAGTTTTAGAATGTTTGCTTCTTTATTTTTATTCAATATGTTATATCTTTTGTGCTCTCTCCTTTCTTCAAATGAGATTTTTTTTCTCTAAGTCCTTCAAAATATATTAAACCATGATACTGGCCAAAATTATTTATTCTTCTGTTTGCACAAAAGCAGCTATGTCAAAAAGTAGATGTGAGCAACAGTTCCTTTTACAGTTTATTCTGAGCTTGAACAGATCTCTCAAATTCCTCCCTGTCCTCTGTTCCTCTCAATCAAACTAGCCTCTAATCCCAGTGGTAACAGTATTAGATTAGTCTAACCTTTGGAAATTTCAATTTATGAATCTAAACGATGGATATAAGAAGGAAAATTAAGATTATTTCAGTCTTTGAGGAAATATTTCACAGAAGAATTACAGACAATAAACTTAAATTTTCTGATAAGACACTGAGTCTGAATCACCTTTCTCCAAGTGACCCCAAACTTCTCCAGTAGAGAAAACAGGTAATTTGCTCTCTTATTGATTGCTAGAGGTCAAACTACAGTGAACTTTTTAACACAGAAAATGGGACAGTACCATCAGACAGTTATTATAAGCCAGGATAAGGTTACTATACAGACAGAATGCATAAGTGTTAAACCAATCATTAAAAAAAAAGAATCTTAGTTATAGTGCATAATTTAGATGAAGATTTTAGGCAGATCAGCAGATGCATTTCCGTCTCCCTGTTCATCTGTTTCAATACTGAATTAGACACTATTTTTTTGCATGTAATTAGGGTTGCATCACTTTCATATATATCCAAGAGAAGAGTGGTTTTGAAAAAACATCCGTGATGGCTCATGACACTACTACTAAATTAAACAGAAATAAGTTTAAATCAAAATGTTGTAGTTTAATAGGAAAAATGAAAGAGTTTAATAATTTTAAATACTGAGATTTAAGATTTTAAAAGAAATATCAGAAGCTCTTAATTTCTTCCACTTTTCTGATCTTTAAACAGAGAAATTTTGGTAAATAAATATGGAATCATTATAAGAATATCATAGTGACAGTGAGAATTTATGTTGGATAAATGTTCAGAATGTCCAAATTTTATTTCTAGAATTACATTTTTTGTTGACAGAGTTTGGCAAATATCTACATTTCACTTACTTTGCCTGTAAACCAGAAAATAGCAATGAGTTCTTTTGTAAAGCATTCCATAAGAGTTACTTAAAACTGTTATGAAATTAATACGACTGAGTAGAGAATCCCAGTCAGTGAAAAACAGTGAATGATTTTATAACTGACATGAACCAAAAATATACTGAAGCAAGCTAAAAAATAAGGCATGTTTTCACACCTCTCAAAAGCTAAACAGCTCATTGTGATGACCAGAGAAGATGTTTTTTCTTTTTCTATATAGTGCAGCACGTTATCCAACTGTATGGTTGACAGAAAGATTTTCAGCTATCCTTGAAATCTCAGATATTGACAACCACTAAATATATTGGTGCATTGATTTGACTTGGGATAGCAGGTTAGGTTTCTTTATTCCATCTACTTTGAGAGGTTTAATTCAATTCCCTTCTCACTAGGCCGTTTTAACTTATAGTCCCCAAGTTGCATTTGCAGCTGCTGCCTGTAAGTACAAATAGGGTACATCAGTAGATATTACAGAGTTTCTGAGGTTCTGTATTCCTGGCATATAGGCTTTATCAGAGGAAGGTGGTATTAGCTGAGGATTAAGAAAAGGAACACATATACCTCTACTCAGATCTTGGCAGGATCAGGGTGTAGATGTCTACATCTAAAGATTGACATTCTCATGTGAACTACAGGTTTGCTTCAGTCACTTAATTGTCATGTCTAGAGACACGCCATTGAGTTTTTGGCTTCCTATCCAGTGTGACACAAGTATCCCATAGGTCTTATGCAGTTTCTGTCAATCACATATGAATGTCACAGATATGCTAGGCTATCTCTTATGACACTAGATACCTATTGTTAGGATGAATCAAACCTTAAATATCCACTGAGTATAACAAGAACTTTATAAGTTCTGATCACTGCTACATGTAAGTTGCACTGAAATTCTGTTGCCTGCAATACAGAAATGAATCTACAACACAAAAATGAATCCCACAGCTAGTCATTGACTAGAATTAAATTAAATTAAAATTTTTTACACTGTATCCACAGTTATTCCTGTTATACATTTTTCTTCTCACAGATAAAGATTTAATGAATTTATAGATGTTTTCTGTAGTGTTGAACAGAAAATAAAATACTAAAAAATACAGAAATATATGGAAGACATTTTATGAAAATCATGATCTAAAGAAGCTTAGTGCTGTATTGTGAAAAGTGGCACACAAAAATAATACAAGAAAATCTAGTGGTTATTGCTGTTTAGTGACACCACAACATGGAAACAAAATCCCAATAATTAAGATTGTGTAAGTAGACATTTTTTGATGTGGCTATTAATAAAAAATAAGATTTAGTAGCCCTCATAGCCCTCACAAAATTGATATTTAGTAGCTCTGGAGCTGTAAGAAGTCCAGCACAATACTGAGAAACAGAGGAAAGAACTCAGGGAAGAACACAGACTCTGGAGATGTATGAAAAGGTAAATCCAATGCCAGGAGCCAATATCAGGAACAGAGAATTAAAAACTTATCAGGAGTTAAAAGGAAGAGCTAAAAGAGAGGTAGGAGCTAGAGTCATAGGTTGTAAGTGTTAAACAACAGGTATTAAGCACGGGAACATACACAAATAACTGTTCTAGCATAAAGATAGTTACCTCTATAACCATTCCAACGGCTGATAAACATTCAGTCTAACAAATATGAGCTGTTTCAAAAATAAGTTAATTTATCTCATTAAATTTATCTCTTCAAATTTTTGGCCTGCAACACTACTATAGTGCTATATCACTATAATTTCATTGATTTTCGTATTTTTCCATAAAACAATGACTATTTTCTCAGCTATTCACTATGGCCTTTCTCCACACCTGGCAGATACGCTGGATAGAGTAATATAGTTTGAAAATATTTATTACTGCAGATATTACTATGTTTTATAACATTTCTTTTGTATTTTATGTAATAGCTGGATCCTAAAGCCACATAATTTCAAAATGGAAATTCAGATGTGTGTGGGAGGAGGACAGCAAATAAAGGAGCAGGTCATTTCTCATAATCATGAGTTTTTCACTAACCTGATCTTAAACAGATGTACCAAAAATGGCAACTTAGGTCAGATGACAGAGGACAAATATAAAACAGTAGGACAAACCTGTAGGTTGAAAATCAAAAGGCTAATGCATGAAATAATATACAATCAGCACTGTTACTAAGAAAACCTTACTTAACTATATAAGAAGAAAGAGAATTGTTGCGTCATTCTGCAGAGAAATTCCTCAGCAAACAAACCCAAATTGAACTTTTTCATTAAAATTGCCAGTGATAGCCAGATAACCAACACAACTCATACCAGCTCTAAAGAGGTAAGGAGTCAGGTAAGAACAAGAAAATAAACAGAACTGATATTGAAGGAAACTTAAAGATTCAGGAAGAAAGTATCCCTTTTTTTAAGTTCTCAGAAATGCACAAGTTTCAAGTCATGTTTAGACTGTGCTTATTCTATTGCCTAAAGCTACTGGTACTTTCTTTGTTTAATAATTTAGGCATTAGCTCTCTTGCCTGGGAAAGGAAAGAGGCTTTATTCTTATTATTATTATTCATGTTTATAACTTTAGAGGGCATTTCAGCTCTTGAATCCAGATTAACCTGGGTTCCTAAATAGCAGGGCTGGGGATCTTGCAATAGCAAAGGTCTTAAATAAACGCATTCTTTTGTATGGTATATATATCCAACGTTGAGGATGCTAACTGCCATGAATTCCATTTCTGCTCTTCTACAAATATGACCCTTTAGATGGTTATCTCATTACTTTGAATTTCATTCTTGGAACAAGGTTTCTAAGTCTTAGGCAATGCAACACTATGAATCATAAAACTTAAGGGCATTTGCTGAATATCTGCTTTAGAGATACGCTGTTAGCATTTATCTTTGAGAACTCGTGAAAGATGGATGAGGTCCTAAAGACTAAGAACACAAAACAAAACAAAAAGACAAGGTGCCTATCTTTGAAATGGAAAAGAGTGGGGAAACAGGTGAGAAGGGAATAAATATTGACCAGCTAGTCAACTTTATTCTCCAGAAAGGTACCAGAACAAATAATCAAATAAAATGTTTGTAACTACACAGAAGATAACAAGGAGGTAAATAACAGCAACATGTTAAGAACAACTCCTGTCAAACAATTCTCTTTTTTTTTATTTATTTCCTATGACAAGGTAGCAAACCTTGCAGATAGAGGAGAAGCCGTAGATTTCCCATATCTTGATTTTACAAAGGCTTTTTATGTGAGCTGTTATTAATGAGCCTTGCCAAATAAATAGCTAGGATGTATCGTATCAGGTTTTGCAGGGCTCTACTCAGCAGTCAATGCTACTTATTAATAATGATTTGGACAATGCAATAGGAAGACAAGATTAGAAGTGAAAATGACCTTAACAAATTGGAAAAGCAACATGATAAAATAAGATGATGTCTTTTAAGACTGTGTCCAAAGTCCTGCAATTAGGTAGAAATAATCATCTCCAGAAATACAGGCTAGGAAACAACAGATTATATGGCAGTTATAGCAAAAGATCTGGGAATTTTAATGGCTCAGTAATGCTGCCCTGAGTCAAATAAGGAAAAGATTTTAATGGGTATAATTACAAAATTATCTAAAACTTTATTAAGGTCTCAGTAAGGCCTCAATAAGGTGAAGAAAGTAATCATTTGAAATGCTCTCATACAAATTGTTTGGCTTTTGGTTCCACTGCAGAAGGATGTTGGTCTCCCTGTGCTATAGCCACCAAACCCATATGGAAGTCTCAGATACAATAGGTCATTTCAAATGGTACTAAACACCTACGTTTAGACAACTGAACCGATGTCCAGGCGTTGACACATAAGCTACATGTTTACATGTAGTCAAGAGAGATCTAGCCAATATGGACAGCAGAGTCTGTAGGGATTTGGTTCTTTTATGTAAGGGTAGGCTTCAGTTGCCACATGTGGTGCCCAGAAGGTTCAAGAGATCTAAATGGGTAGGGCAGATGTCATACAAGGACTTAAAGGAGACCTTTGCCATCCTGGAACTGCAGTGCTGGACCAGAAACAGTGTCCCAGAGCATTTCAAATTATATGAACACCTGTGCAATTCTTTAGCTTAAACCTTTATGCAATTCTTTTGTTTTAGAGTAGGCTAAATAACTGCCATTGGCTGTTTTAACCACATAGTTACTATATAGGAAGCTTTCAGATCTACATCAGGTGTGTAGACCCCTACGTGTAGACAAAAAGTTATGTGTCTACAGAACGAATACCACTGTCAGGGCCCTGAGGGCACTAATGGGCCTGACTGTCCCTGATCAGCCTCCCTGGGGTTCCCCCCACCCTGCCCATGGCCCAGGACCTCATGTCAGTCCCTAGGGCCATCAGCTGCTGCCCCAGTGACACCGCAGCAGGGCCAGTCTCCAGCTCCCCACAGCCCTGCCCTGCCCGCATCCCGGCTTCCCCTCGGCCCATCCCCAGTGAGGGGCCCGACGCCCAGGGCTGGGATTTCTCCAGTGCCCCCCAGCTGCCCTGCTCCTGACTGGGGGTGGGACAGGCCCTGTTTGCCAGGCACTGGGGAGTCCCCCATCTCCCAGCCCCCAGGCAGCCCCAACCCGCACAGCATCCTCACAATGAGTCCTACTGTGGTGTTGTTATCCTGCTGTGATGTTCTTACCGAGTATAAACTTCAATAAAACAAAAGTTACTGCATTACTGCCTTCAGTGTAAGAATAACCAGGCAAAATTAATTAATTGGATGATATTATTTAATACGATATAATGGCCTCATCGTTCTTAAATTTAATGTATCTATTTTAAATCCTTTGTTTTTTCACTAGTTATTGCATGCTTCCTGATGACAACTAGTGTTGAAAAAATTAAAACAAGATAATAGGATTCAATGTAGAAAGCTACAACCAAATTAATACAGCAAAAGTACAGGAAGAACATGTGAAGTAGGGATGGCAAACCAGTCCTTAGAGTAGTGGTGACCAGTGAGCTTACACAAGACTTGTTCTTTATTAGTGGAATGTGAGAAAATAGAGAGAGAATCCTAAATGCTGTTCTAGGTCGAAATGATGTTTCAGTTCTCCCAATTCCCAGTCCTAACTTTACCCACTGGGATTTAATTATACTCTGATGGAATTGCTCCAACACTGAAGCCTGGTAAACCAGTCATTCTTAAGTGCCTCATCCCCCTACATAGCTACTGAGGAGAGGGAAGTGCCATTAATGTCTTCTGCTGGGAGCTCCGCTCCAGCTAAATTAACTAACAGCCTTATCAGATAGTGAGCTGTTGGGGGGGAGTAGGAACGTGTTAGCATCTGTCCATATTTAGACATTTTCATTGGAAACCTCCTTAAAGTGCTTATCTCCTTCCATCAATGATCTTAGATGGTTAGTTGTCCTGGTTTCGGCTGGAATAGAGTTAATTTTCTTCCTAGTAGCTGGTATAGTGCTGTGGTTTGGATTTAGCATGAGAATAATGTTGGTAACACACTGATGTTTTAGTTGTTGCTACGTAGTGTTTACACTAAGTCAAGGACTTTTCAGCTTCCCATACTCTGCCAGATGCACAAGAATCTGGGAGGAGACACAGCCAAGACAGTTGATCCAAACTGGCCAAAGGGATATTCCATAGCATATGACATCATGTTCAGTGTATAATCTGGATGGAGTTGGCCGGGGAGCAGCGATCGTTGCTCAGTGAGTGGCTGGGCTTCGGTTGGCGGGTGGTGAGCAGTTGCATCCCTTGTTTTTCCTGGGTTTTGTTCCTCTCTGTCTCTTCTTGTTTTCCTTTCAATTACAGTTGTTGTTGTTGTTGTTGTTGTTGTTGTTGTTGTTATTATTATTATTATTATTATTATTATTATATTAAACTGTTCTTATTTCAATCCACAAATTTTCTTACTTTTGCTCTTCAGATTCTCTCCCCAGTCCCACTGAGGGGGGAGGGTGAGTGAGCGGCTCTGTGGTGCTTGGTTCCTGGCTGGGGTTAAACTATTAGTTTAGACTAGAATCTTAATTTCATAATTCCTTTTAGGTGGGATAAACAACAACCTTAATTAAGACTGATTCACTCAGGCTGTCTAAGCTAATTGCAAAAATTATAATTACTCCAAAATATATAGCAGTCTTCTATTTGTGATACAACCTTTATTCAAAACCTTTATATTTCCCAGCGAAAACATTTTAGACTGCTAACCCAAGAATGAAAGGCTGGGCAGATTCCAGCCTAAACATTACTCTTCTATTTTGTCTGCTACATCCTCTTCCCCTCCACATATCCAAACGTGAACTTCTTATGATAACGTATTGCAAACATGAATTATGAAATCCCAGAACCGATGGTAGCCCATAAAGAAGAATATGTCCATAACAGTCTTAGAATCATAGAATCATAGAATTATTAAGGTTGGAAAAGATCTCTAAGATCATCGAGTCCAACCGTCAACCCAACACACCATGCCCACTACACGTCTTTTAAATACTTCCAGGGATGGTGACTCAATCACTTCCCTGGGCAGCCTGTTCCAAGGCCTCACCACTCCTTCAGTAAAGGAATTTCTCCTAATGTCCAATCTAAACCTCCCTTGGCGCAACTTGAGGCCATTTCCTCTCATCTTATCGCTAGTTACTTGGCAGAAGAGACCAACACCTACCTCACTACAACCTCCTTTCAGGTAGTTGTAGAGTGTGATGAGGTCTCCCCTGAGACTCCTCTCCTCCAGGCTAAACAACTCTAGTTCCCTCAGCCGCTCCTCATCAGACTTATGCTCCAGACCCTTCACCAGCTTCGTTGCGCTTCTCTGGACGCACTCCAGCACCTCAATGTCCTTCTTGCAGTGAGGGGCCCAAAACTGAACACAGTATTCGAGGTGCGGCCTCACCAGTGCCGAGTACAGGGGCACAATCACTTCCCTAGTCCTGCTGGCCACGCTATTTCTGATACAGGCCAGGATGCCGTTGGCCTTCTTGGCCACCTGGGCACACTGCTGGCTCATGTTCAGCTTGCTGTCAATCAGCACCCCCAGGTCCTTTTCAGCCACTCTTCCGCAAGCCTGTAGCGTTGCCTGGGGTTGTTGTGGCCGAAGTGCAGGACCCGGCACTTGGCCTTGTTGAATCTCATACAGTTGGCCTCAGCCCATCGATCCAGCCTGTCCAGGTCCCTCTGCAGAGCCTTCCTACCCTTGAGCAGATCAACACTCCTGCCCAGCTTGGTGTCATCTGCAAACTTACTGAGGGAGCACTCAATCCCCTCATCCAGATCATTGATAAAGATACTGAATAAGACTGGCCCCAAAACTGAGCCCTGGGGAACACCGCTCGTGACCGGCCGCCAACTGGATTTAACTCTGTTCACCACAACTCTCTGGGCTCGGCCGTCCAGCCAGTTTTTTACCCAGCAAAGAGTGGGTAAAGCCGCCAGCTTCTCTAGGAGAATGCTGTGGGAGACAGTGTCAAAGGCTTTACTGAAGTCCAAGTAGACCACATCCACTGCCTTTCCCTCATCCACTAGGCGGGTCACCTGGTCATAGAAGGAGATCAAGTTGGTCAAGCAGGACCTGCCTTCCATGAACACGTGCTGGCTGGGCCTGATCCCCTGGTTGTCCCGGACAGGGCTCGTGACTGCCCTCAAGATGAACCGCTCCATAATCTTCCCTGGCACCGAGGTCAGGCTGACCGGCCTGTAGTTCCCCGGATCCTCCTTCCGGCCCTTCTTGTAGATGGGCGTCACATTGGCAAGCCTCCAGTCAACAGGCACCTCCCCAGTTAACCAGGACTGCTGGTAAATGATGGAGAGCGGCTTGGCAAGCTCCTCTGCCAGCTCCCTCAGTACCCTCGGGTGGATTCCATCTGCCCCATAGACTTGTGAGCATCCAGGTGGCGTAGCAGGTCATTAACTTCTTCCTCTTGGATTATGGGGGGTTTATTCTGCTCGTCGTCCCTGTCTTCCAGCTCAGGGGGCTGAGTACCCTGAGGATAACTGCTCTGACTATTAAAGACTGAGGCAAAGAAGGCGTTAAGTACCTCAGCCTTATCCTCGTCCTTGGTGGCAACGTTCCCCCCCGCATCCAATAGAAGATGGAGATTCTCCTTGGTTCTTCTTTTGTCATTAAAAGCATTTGTTGTTGTCTCTCACGACAGTGGCCAGGTTGAGTTCTAGCTGGGCTTTTGCCTTTCTAATTTCCTCTCTGCACGACCTAACGAGATCCCTGTACTCTTTTTGAGTTGCCTGCCCCTTCTTCCAAAGGTGGTAAACTCTCCTTTTTTCCCTGAGTCCCAGTCAGAGCTCCCCATTCAGCCAGGCCGGTCATCTTCCCTGCCCGTTCTTCTTATGGTACATGGGGACAGCCCGCTCCTGTGCCTTTAAGACTTCCTTCTTGAAGAACGTCCAGCCTTCCTGGACCCCTTTGCCCTTCAGGACTGTCTCCCAAGGGAGCCTCTCGACCAGTGTCCTGAGCAGGCCAAAGTCTAGCCTTTGGAAGTCCATGGTAGCAGTTTTGTTGGCCCCCCTCCTTACTTCACCAAGTATCGAGAATTCTGTCATTTCATTTCTTGGTGAAAATGAAAGCATAGCATATCATTTTCCAGAACAAAACCATGATAGCCAAGCCTACAACCACTATTACTGGTTCAGGTCCTCTGCTGAAGGTGAAAGATTGCTCATTATTTGCCACAATACCACATGGGCTCGTGTGATGGTTATGCAAGCAAAACAATGAGCACCAATTCCAATACTGGCGCTGGTACAGGTAGGTACTCTTAAGACAGAGACAGGTTTTTTGGCATGGAATGGAGACAGCAGCCCTATATGGCTGTCCATGCTTCTTCATCACCTTTCAGACCTGAACTGCTTGAGAAACACAGTTACTGTCTGGAGTCAATTTAAATTTAGGCGCTTTCTAGAAGTTACAGGGAACTGCCATAAAAAAAATGAATTATGTAATGCCTGAAAGGGTATTAGACACATTTAGTCAAGGAGGTGAATCTTGCCTGTGTGTGAGATGGATATTTAAAACAACAAGGAGGATCTTTATACATCTAAATCTGTATAATTAGCATACACAGAAATTGAGCCTGGATAAGAGGTTTTATTGCCCAAAGTCCTCTTTCAGTATCTTCATGATATAAATGTATTAATAGTCAAAAAACTTTAGGTGTAAGTTAAATGTCTTGGAGAGGTGAAATGACTCCCACCATGAACTACTACCACATTACCCAAATAATAATGACAATCTGTAAAGGATTTTGACAAAGACAGGAAAAATGTTTGAAAATGCAACCAATTCAGTCATTTTTCTTATGTCTGTAGTCAAATTCTCTGTAGTTGGGCGTCCAGTGTTATGTCGTCTCTGGCAAATCGTACCCACTCTAATTGGGAATCATTCAGAGAATCGGTTGGAGTTGGGAATCATTCAGAGAATCAGCATATGTTCTTGCACTTTGTAGACTGTTTCATACTGACCTTATCACTGATTTGTAGTGCTTAAATTATTCCTTAACTCATTCACAGACATCTATTTTATCTCAGTCAATACATAATTAATTTTGGTTTTGTCACCTTTTTCTGGTAGATATAAAAGGGCATTAATGTATCCCAGGTTATAAGTTTTAGGGGGGGTTATTTTATTTTATTTTATTTTTTGTTTTTTTTCCTCTTACCAAATTTTAAGATGGTAAACACAAAATTTACTTCAGGGTTAAATGTTACTAAGACTGTATTACTTTCTGTGCTGCATGAGCCACCTATTTATATACAGAAGACATTTTGTACAATATCATGCATTTGTGAGGTCTGCAGTGCTATCAATTTCCTAAGCAGAACTCACCAGTTTTGTACATCCCATAGATATTACGTTTTCCTAAGTGTATTATTACCTTGTATTTATCTAATTAATTCCTTTGCTCTGAGAGAACCTCTTATGACAGGGTATAATCAATCAATCATGCTTCATTTGTAGTAATTCAGCATGACAAGTCATACTTCTGCATTTAGGTGACCAGATCATTCTGAATGTTTGCATATGTGGTATAGCTGCATCTTTGCAGCTCCTTAGTCCCAAATTCATCATTGTTATTCTTGTTTCACAGTGACAATAAAAATGAAATTTAGCTTCATCCAAAGAAGGAGATAGAATGAAGGAATAAAGAAATACATCAGGTACTAAACACAACTTGCCTCTAAAAATGGCTTTGATGGGAGAAGTCTTGCCCATGCAAACTGCACAAAATAATTGATTTACTAATAAGGAATGTGCCTGCCCTGTGTAAGATAGAACTGAAAATCTTCCCTTGACGTTTGTCTGACTATGTTTTAAGTAGAGAGTGAGCGCAGGTTTAGACTCACTAGGCCATGTTCTGAGGTGAATCCCATCCTAGAGGACTAATTCAAAATTATTTGGCATCCACAAATTCAGGTCTTTCAGTGGTGAAGGAAAATATGAGGAACTAACTTTAAAAATACTGATGAAGACAATGAGGTGCTAGATAAGGTTTGATGATTCTTTCTTCTGTGGCTGTATATTTGGACTAATTCTAGGGTCCCTGACAGACATTGTTCCAAATGTAACTAGAAATAATCCTCCCAAGTATAATTGGTTTTAGGAGATTTACGTAGTAAATACAACATAGTATTTAGGAGCTTGATACAACATAGTATTTTGTTGTGCAGATAAATCCTTTCAAGATCTTTTTTAAGTTCTTATAGAGAAACATATCACTGGATTTCTTAAATGGTAAACATTAAATTTGCTACAACCTTTTTTATTTACTTATTTGCTAACAGTAAGGATAAGATTTGAGTTTGTGGAACAGCTGTGGAACACTGATGATATATTTTTCATCAAGTTTTATCTCTTCAAGGATTTTCTAAATTGCATCACCTTCCTGATTTGATTGATAGACCAATACACACTTAAAATTATTGAACAATCACATTATAAACTAGTATAATCATCATATCTGAAAAGATAATACGTATTTATGTCATGTTGATAATTTTAGATTGAAAAAGTAAAAAATAAGACAAAAAGCTCTATTTTCTGACCTCATGAGATTTATTATATAATGTTGATATAATGCTAGAAAATGTATGACTGAACTCCAGCGTACAGAACTTTATTCAGAACAAATGGTGTGCAACCAAAATATTTTATTTCCTCAATGGTAAAAATGTAAATGCACTGATATATTGAAATGCAGGTCTAAACGGATTAGCCAAGGGATAAAAAATAGACTGCTGTAAATGTATAAATTAATAACTTGGTGTCTCTCAAAAGTTTTTAGATTTATACAGATGGCTATTTCATCTACCTCATGTGATAAGTGGGTGTGAAAGTTCTAATGGAACTAAACCTTACTGCTGATTAACAAAAAGCATCTGTGCTTGTGACATAAATACAACAATCTAATGCTAAAACAATAACCATAGAGAAATATGTCTGATCCTTCTTAGAGCTCATTAATTGAGAATAGCTATTTAATAAGATGTGAGAATTACTGCTTGGAAAAATGACAAGAACAAACCAACGCTTACTTGTTTCAACATGGTTAACATTGCAGAGAACTTCTGTGAAATTCTGCAGGTCTGCAGATAATTTTAGATGGCGTCAGACCTTCCATCTATAAAATTGAATGTAGGGCTCCCAAACACCTACTCTTTTACTCTCTCTATATATGTCATTAATTTAAGAATTAGCCAATAAACTCGTTTTAAGGCACAGCCCTGATACCTTAGCTTAACTTCAGTAATATTGCTTGGTCTTAGTCAATCTTTGGCAGGTTAACTGAGGCAAATGTACTAAAAGGTGTTATTTTAGCTTGAAGAGAGTTGAAGAGATCTTGATTCACTTTTTTTGCTCAGATATTCTACAGGCTAATAACACATATAATAACAGCTGTCATAATATGCAGTAGTCACAGTCAGTTGTGTGTTCCAACTTTGGACTGTATATCAAGTATAAAACAGATAAATTCAAACTATGAAAGATGTATTTTTAAGTGCTAGCTTAATTAGGTATTGAAACAAATAACCAAGAAATGTCTTGAAGATTTTACATTAGAATTAACTGCATTTTGAAAGCATTTGTTTTGGACCAATTAAAAATTAGAGATCAGGACTGAAATTATCTAGAGTGTAATATGCAGAAATAAAGATTAGATCTTGTTTATAGTAAACCACTCAATATTCTATTATTTTATTCCATATATTTCCTGGTTTTTTTCTTTCTTTTTTTACTTAATATAAGTTTTGTAGAGTGTTTTTGTTTCTTATCCTCACATACATTTGCAAGTTCTTGTATGCAAAGGTGCACAGGACCTAAACTCAATTGTGTAGTCCTCTGAACTGAAGACAAACTGGATGCCAAACTGGAAGTTCTGAGGCAGAATTTGATCAGCTAACTAATACTAAAAAGCTTTAAAAAAGAATGAGAACATGATGTATTATAAACAATAATGTCATGTACACTATTAATTTTAGGACTTACTATAATAAAAGCTGCTGCATGTGTTTTCCTGTGCTTTTCCATGCTGGAAATATTCATTGCACAGTCTATTGTTAATATGCATCAGAAGTCAGAAGACCTTGTTGCAAGTTTTAGGGAGAATGCACCATGTTCACTTTCTGCCAAATACGAAAAAAATATTTCACATATCTTTCCAGCTGACAGAAGGAGGCTTATCATTGCCTTTTGTGTACTGAAACAAGAAGGAGGTGAGCACTTTTCTCTGATCTGGCAGCAAAAATACAAGGTGAAGCAGTGAGTAAGCAAGTATAAAGGGGAAAATTTGAAGGAAGTACAAAGTGATTGAGGAAATATAATTAAAACAGCAGAATGAAGTTCCAGTTCTCCTTTTAATTTCAGATAAAAAATATTGTCCCATAGTTCCGTTTCTTACTCCTTTTCAGTGTATTTTGGTTGCTGAAGGACTATGGGAGGAACCACTACTGTAATTTTCACCTGAGATGTAGAAATAGACAAAAAGATCTAAGCAAATAGTCCCTGTGTTTACAGGGAAGATGTATAAGCCTACAGAATTTTAAGGTCAATAACTGGATCATCTCTCAAGCTTTTTACGACTCCTTCTTACTTAAAGTAAGCCTGTAATTGTTTTAAAAGTCATGGACTGAAACAAGCAAGTTTTCTTCCTGGTTAAAGCAACTCCAAGCATAACAATGTATCATTGGTACCAGGCAATAGCTGTCTGAACTGAGAAAGACCTTAGATGTAAAATGGACATTTATAGGCAGCTTTGTGTTTGAATCATCTAAATCCATAGATTAAAATGTGTGAAGTGCCAGATGCCATAAATTCAGAAGCTTATGTAATTCATGGGTTTCAGTGTTTCTTTTGCAACTGTCCAAGATCGGTGTCAAAAAGTGCTTCAATTAGGAAGTTTTCTTTGCTGTATAACTAAACGGGGATGAAAGAAGACTTTTTTTTTTTTTTTTGCTACGTCATGGGCAAACTGTTAGTCTTCTGCCAAGGGATAGCCAATCTTGAGAATGAAATTAGCAGTTTACCTTATGTTCCTAAGGTGTTAATTTTACACCACCTACTTTTCTTCTGACAGAGACACATTGCATGCAGAAAATTAATCTGGTTTAGGATTCTCACCCAAACACACAAAATTTACTTATCTCAACCAAAATGATTGGTGAATGAAACCAAAGTAAAAAGCACATATTTTAGTTGCTTGCAAGAGCTCTCCCTAAAATGAAGTGCATCATTGAACTAGAAAAAATGTAGTTTTTCCTGTGGCTGAAGAGAGAGACTATTGTTTGTTCAGACAAAGGACTTCATAAAATTAGGTGTTACAGCACCATCTGGTGACTCCTATTTAATATCTTATTAATAAGTGCAACATCCGTTTAGTGGTAGTATTTTTCTTTAACTGAAACAAAGATAATATTTTCTTGTTAATATTAAGTAATAATATTAGAAACTGATGATTCTACTCTGATCTTGAAACATATCCACTATTACAATGCCTGATTATTCTTGCACCTATCATAATCCTAACGTGTTAGCTCTTTGGGGCAGAGACTGATTATTGGTCTATAAAAATGGACAGTAAGCCCTAAATTAGAGTTCTAAAGAAAAATAATGTAAATATGCCCAGAGTTTATTCTAGAAAGGTTGGGGCTATGAATTTATAAAGACAAGTTCAGTATGTGTCATTTTAGTATCTAGAATAAAAATGCACCT
This sequence comes from Calonectris borealis, assembly GCF_964195595.1. NCBI lineage: Eukaryota > Metazoa > Chordata > Aves > Procellariiformes > Procellariidae > Calonectris > Calonectris borealis. The sequence goes on from NC_134312.1 coordinate 178,295,407, forward strand.
AAATGACGATTACAAATCCTTTCTTAACTGCATTCTTCATATATTTTTAGCAGATGTATCACTAGTTGTATGAAGGAGTAACGGAGGTGATATGAACTTAGTTTTTCTGTACAACCAGGGATCATATTTAATCAAATCTTAGACAAATTTTGGTTGGAAGGAACCTTTTGTTCAGGCCACACATCCCCACTTAAAGAAAGCCTCTAGTTTGGCTTCCATTTCTCTGGAAAACAATGGAATCAACTGATCCTGCCCACAAGAGTCAACTGATCCTGCCCACATGTGCATTTTGCCTCTTCTGCACTGAAATATCCAGGGGTATATGTACCAAAAATCAAATAATCATATGTGGAAACATAATGTCTCCAAGCAGCAACATTAGAGTGAATTCCCTGATGTTTTTATATAGTTTTGCGATCTGAGAGCATCACAGAGACCAAAAGTTCATGGAATTGTCAGTGCTTCCTAATTACATTTCTAATGGCAAATTACTCTATGAAAGCTAATATATATAAGAAAAACATATTTAAACTTTTTATGTTTTCATCAGTCAGAAGTCTTCAGTACTTTGTCTTGGGGTATTAGTCTCAGCAGTGGAAGAAAGAATTTTGGATAAGTTTCCTGTAGATTTTGCAGATGCAAAACAATATTTGCAGGGTGGGAGAAAAGGAGAGAGGGTTCCTGGAACAGCAACAACCTATCTCCAATTAAAGTAATTGTGACATTTCAGACTTGGAAAAAACTAATTTTAGAGGAATGTCAATTTTTTAAGCCTGATATGTTTTGTTGCTGTAAGCAAGGCAAGGATATTTAGTTTGCCAGGAAATTTATATACTGCAAGGTCTTAGGGACACTAAAATGATTAAGGGAATGTGGAACATCTGACATTCAGGGAGAGGCAGAGAGAGTTGGGACTCTCCAGCTTGGAGAAAAGAAGGCTCAAGGGGATCTTATCCATGTGCATAAATACCTGATGGGGGAAAGTAAAGAATATAGAGATAGACTTTTCTCAGTGGTACCCAGAGACAGGACAAGAGGCAAGAGAAACAAATTGAAATACAAGAAATTCCATTTTATCATAAGGGAAAACTTTTTCAGTGATGTGGTCAAACACTGGAATAGGTTTCCTAGGAAGACTTGGGGTCTGTATCCCTGGAGATGCTCAAAACTCAACTGGATGTGAACCTGAGCAACCTGCTGTAGGTGACTCTGCCCTGAGAAAGGCAGATGGATTAGACAATCTCCAGAGGTCCCTGCCAAGCTCATCCAGCCTGTGATTCTGTCACTATTCATACAAGGAGTACAAAGTGAAAGGTTGTGAAGACCTTGGAATTTCATGTTATTTCTTGAAACTTAGAAAAAGCAACATTGTTCAGGATAACTCCAAATATGTGCTAATGTTTTCATTAGATAGCACTTCTTTAATCCTTCTTTGTTGTCTCAGATTCCAGGCTTCCTCTAAACAGATTATTCTTTTGACATTTTAGTCAGCAAATATAGTTAGAAGATGCGTGCTCCTTTATAAACTTGATTTCCCTTTCTTGAGGAAGTTGTTCATCCACTTTGGTTCAGAGATATCTACTTTTTTGTTTGTTTGTTTCTTCTGTTCTGAAAAAGCTCCAAGTACCTTTTTGCATGTTTGATTAAAAGAAATTCCTACACCTCTGCTCTTCAGTCCTGCTGATTTCAAATCATCAGTTGAATCCACATCTGGGATAGACTTTCAAGATAAGTAGGTATGCCAAAAAAGCAAAATGACTTCTATATGGAACATTATCAGTTTATGATAGCATTTCAGTGTTGCTGTTAGAAAGGATCAGACAATGAAAAAAAGAGATTTCTTGTAGTCTTATTTTTGTGCTTCTTTGTTCTGGAAAAGATTGTAAATTTGGGAGTGCTGATCCTTACGGTCCATGCAATCCTAGCAATCTGGATATGCATTAAATCTGTTCAATGATTGCCATGGAAAGAAATAAGAATTGTAAGATTAGCCTTTGATAACAGTGTTTTCTAAATGTTCCAATGCTGTATTGAGGTTTTGTGGGAAAGAAATCATGTTTTTTGATAGCATTGTGGTAGTACCATCTATTTTCTGTTTGTTTACCATCTACTATACTGACTAGTAGTTTATGCTTTCTTCAGAACTTGTGAGGAAAGAAACCTGACTGCTTGTCTTTCCATGGCCACTGCACATTTGGGTAGATGGGACTCTCTGAAGAGTTGAGGAGATGGATATTTTTCTGAAAGCAGCTTGCTGTGCTCAGTGTGTGAGAAAGTGCTGAAGGAGTTAGAGGAATACAAAATTGAGTGACACAGCAAAAAAGACATTTGCAGAAGTTTAACCTGGAAAGTTACTGAGAAGACCAGAGACCAGCCAAGCCTCAAATATAGTGGAAATAATCTAGCAATTCTGAATGGCTTCGTGGCTTGCTGCAAACTCTTCAGAATGCCTTTAAATCTCTAAAACAGGCTAATAGTAACTTGAAGTAAAAAATCCTCAAAGATACTTCGGATATGATGGACACTTTCTTTTTAACTTGTTTCATTAACCACATCTAACAGGTCTAAATTTTCCCTGTCTACAAAGTTTACCAAGTGTTGTTTATTATTTTGTGTTTTCTTAAACCCTAGATTTAGAAATTGAAAGTTCTTCTGGTGTTTTTCATGTACCCACTAGAAGGCAAGGAATGAGTGGATTCACTTAAAGACTCATTGACTCACATATATGCTAGTAAATAAAATGACAAGGCCTTGTTCATTGGCCCTCAAGGCAAGTGGTGTGTCACAAGTTGTATTCGCATGGCTAAAACTCTCTATTCCCTCCAAAAAGAGTACTTTATCCCTAAAGACCCCTGAATTAGTTCCTGAGCTATCCCTCACATTGTGGATAGGAATAGGCAGGGGAAAGCTGATTTGCACTGACTGTAGCCATTCTAGGGAGCATACCAAATGTGAAACAAAATAGGTAATTGCATACCATTGGCTGTGCCTATCCCCTGCTGCATATTGTCTCTTACTGTAGATATTGCCCTCAGGTCCAATTACGACTTTGGTTTTCACTTTGAGAGCATTTAGCAATTTCTCTAGAGTCATATGAAGAAACGTTTTCTGTTCACACAGGTTCACAGCTATGAATGTCTGAAATTTACTCCAGTTGCAATCTGGTTTTATTCTGGCTCACTGTGCACTGACAGAGGGAGGGGGCTATGCAGAGATGACATTAAATCATCAGTTAAAGACACGGTCTGCACATATAAGCAGATTGAATTAATCTTGCATCTTTCTTCAGAGAGTTCTAAATGCCATTTTGATATGGTTTTTTATTATATGCTTATCATAAACAACAATATGTATTTCAAATAAACTAATATATATGTACTAATTTCTACACTTACTGCTTGAAAAATATCATACGAATATACAACTATTAATTATATGGACGTGTTTAACAACCTTTGCAATTATAGTACTAGATGCTTAGAAAAATATACCTGATATTCAAACATAAGATGTAATTTAGTTGTGAATAAGAAACATAAGCTCTGCATTTGAGAGAATGCACATACTTATCTAGGCATCAAAATAAAAATAAAATTTCTACTAGAGGGCTATCCAGTGCAACTTCTCAAAGGAAATACTGTTTATCATCTGTATGAAATACCTTGAAGATTAAGAACAAATGAAAATATTAATATTCCATGTTACTGCCATTTACATATTTGCAAGGGAAGAAATTATTTCCTTTTCCTAATTGTCCCAAGACTAAGACATTGCCAAGGCTTGTACTGAGTTAGTTACATGATTTTAATATCCACTGCTCATTTCCAGTTTGTTCAATTTTCTTATTCAGCTACTGCTCAGTAGAATGTCTTTTCATTAGCTTGGTGAGTAATATAGGTATCTTGCCTTTCCCACAGGGTGGGTACTCTTGCCTACTTTGCTAAACAACCTGTTCAAAAACCTTGTTTGCCTTATTAATAGGTCCCAGGCAATAAAGACCTTGCTATGAATTATAACCACATTGGATGGATTCAGTAACAAGTTATCAGTGCAAAAATATTTTTGGAAATAAGGGAGACTCTCTAAGCATATGCCATATACAAAATTACTGCAGTACCAAAAATTATAGGCAAAACTGCTTATAGCTTGCTTGCTTTAGCCTATATTTTTTTCGTTTTTACTGTTAGATTTAAAGCAATTTCCAGACTCAGTTTCTGAATTTTCAACAGATGCAGTGTTTAAAACTAAACATAAGTCATACCTTTCTCAAACCACCTCAACATTTAACCCAAGTCCACTTCAAAGGTCTCTTTTAAAATTATGGATTATAATTACAGATTAAAATTATTGATTTATCAATATTGGTAAAATGTTACCTGAAATAAAAACTGCAATATTAGCAAAAATGAAGACTTTTACTCAGGTACCAGTTTGTGGCAGGTTTCAGTAGGTATGTTTTTTCTCTGAAAATTAACATTTTACTTTTTGCTTCATAGGCATTTAAATGTATGTATCTTTAAAACACCAGTTAATAACATTGATGCCTTACAGTTTAAAGATTTATATGTCTTATAGCTAAAAGATTTACCAAGTCAATGTGCTTTTCAAAACAGTCAATTTTCTTTTTTTTTTAAGATCCGTAATGAGACCTGAAAGCCTTACAGTTGATTGAAGTTTGTTTACTCAAGAAGTAAGAGCTACTAGAGTTTAGCTACTGAAAGTGGTATAATTAACAGCTTCTGTTAACTCGATGGGATTCTATGTCACTATGAAACCTATATTTCCAGGTTGTTTTTGATCTGTGCATTTCTCTTTTGTGATCAGCGAGATAGCTTTAGCTCATTATTAATTAAAGCATTGATTAAAACTGCTAGAGATCTTTCAAACTTTTCTTGGGGCTTATCTTTTATTCAAAAATCTGCATTACAATTAATAACAAGTGAAATTAATAGCATTCCCATCCTTTCATTAATTGTTTCAAAAGATGTACCCTTTATGAATTAGGAACAGTTATCTCTGTATTCTGCGAAAAAGAACATAAGCACTTCAACCCTGTCATTCCTGTGCCACTCAGGCCAGCATCTCATCTTGGGGAAATACCCAGTCAGCACAGAAGTGGAAGTTTTCTGGCTCAGGAGCAGGACATTAGAATAACACTTGCAGACCACAAGCCTACAAGACAAAGAGGCAAAGAAGAATGGGGATCACGCTGCCTGAAGTAGGGATAGAAATAGAGACAAAAAAACAAAAAAGAAAACTGACAACCCTTAGGAGGAGCTGTGCTTAAAAGGCTTAAACAGGAAATTACAGAAGGGAGATGATGAAGACATAATTAAGAAGAATCATTTTGGTGACTGGGTGGATGAGAAGCCCAAGGAGTAAGGATGGGATTGGAAGTCAGTAAAGATAGCAAATAGAGGAAGGTAGGAGAGACAGATTGTTTGAAGACCAAGATATCAAGAATAAGAACCACTTGAATAAAGAAAGTCAAATAGGCACTTCTGGGGCAATATCAGAATAAATGGGGACTACTGAAAAATGGCAGTAGTAGTTACAGTCGAGGGACGCTGGAATAAACATGTATAGGGAGGGGATGGTTGGAGTGTCCACATTAGAAGGATGAGGCTGGAATGAAAATTCAGATGATAAAGATACAGTATTGAGAAACAGGCAGTTTAAACAGGCATACCTGAAGAAAATGGAGGAATAGATTCTGTCATATATGTTTGAGGGGAATGCAAATAACAACGTTTGAGGGGAATGCAAATAACAGCAAATATCTGTGAAATCTACTGCTGGTGCCTCCCCTTGTGAGAGTCGGTTTAGAGAGCACACTTTATGTTCTTAGCTATTCAATCAGCTCAAGTGGCAGAGGATGAGAAATTTTGGTTATGGTAACAAAGTACACAACTTATAGCATTGATTTTGATTAACATTTTAACAAAGAAGGGTGTTATACATCAAAAATTCCTGTTCAAAGATTATTAATGGTCAAAAATCAAGCAATCACATGGCAGATACAAATTAAGAAAAGAATATAAGGTTGTTCATAACGAGCACAATTTGAGATTCACATCAATATAGGGAGTTCAATCATGCTTTTGGCAGGAACTTTATTACATTTACTGTACAGAATACACTTGTGTTACAGTCAGTGTAATGAAGTAGTGAAATGTCCTGGTTTCGGCTGGGATAGGGTTAAATTTCTTCCTAGTGCTGTGTTTTGGATTTAGGATGAGGAGAATGTTGATAACACACTGATGTTTTCAGTTGTTGCCAAGTGCCCTCCTAGTCCAAGGACAGCTCCCATGCCTACTGACTGAGCTAGGTACACAAGATGGGAGGGATCAGGACAGCCAGTCTGGTGAAGAACTGGATTCTTTACTTGTCCTGTCACCAACTTGCTATGCCCTTAAAGCAAACTTTACTTTGGGGTTTTGGGTTTTTTTGGTGCACACACTGACACCCTGGAGTCTCATTTTCACTAATAGTAAGTACTCACAGCTGCAATTAAAGATCTGTGCTGTGAACATAAAATCCTGTAGGAAGCTGATTTCCCTTAAAAATCAAAACTTACATGAATCAAGTTGGACCCTCAAATATCAGCATACCTTGTCAATTCCTCATCTAAGACAATCTCTCCCTCACTAAGGAGAGTATGAAGATGAATTAATTCTTGAATCATTCAGATTCTAGAGGCATAAGCATTATAGGAAAGCCCATGAAGGTAATAACTAAATATAACAAGTCTATCCTTAAAAGGAAGTTTGAATATTGTGCTATAAATATATGACTAAGACATTTAACAATGAAGAGAAAAAGTACTGAATTGCTGTCCATTTTAAAACTACTACCCTTTCACTGTATGAAGTGTCTGCAATAAAAATAATCTAATAGAATGATTATAACAGTGTTATTGTGCTCAGAAGGGATAAAATTATGATGTAGCAGGCAGTTTTGGCTTCTGAGAGTTTGGGTTTTCCATCTCAATATTGCTCTTTTGTTATAGTTTGTTTTGTTTAATACTTCTAATTCTGCTTTTCAGCTGGTACACTTTCTAGCAAATGTCATTACAGATTGAAGTCACCTTTTTCCTTATTACTTTTAAATTACAAGAACTGTTTGTTATTTCTTCCTTATTGCGTAAAGACCTTGTATTCTTGTTGTCCCAAAGTATTACTTTTCCTCATTTTCTGCTTGCCAAAGACTTGAAGTTAATAGTTTCAGTATTTTCTTCTACCAGCAACAAAAATATCCTTAAAATAGCAAGAGTAATATTTTGTCTCAGAGACACATTAATTCACATCAACAAAATTAATGTTTACCTTTATTTTTCACAGAGTTAAAGGACCACTATTTATACTTACATGACTCAGTGTTTATTTTAATGGTAATCACTATCTCTAACACTAACTCAGGAAAAATCCTTTTATTAATTAAGGAACATACTGAAAAGTCCCAGGTCAGGTTTAAAACGATTCCCAGAATCCTAACAACCCCCACCACAATATATTTGAAATATTTTCTCTCAAGAAATCATTGAATAATACCTTAGTTTATATTTAACTTCATGTAGTTTTGGAAGGCTTTATGTGACTTAATATGACAAAATCAGAAAACAATTTATACTGATATGACCAGAAATTTTGCACCTTTTAATCTTGAGAAAATGGGAAAGTTTAATCTAACATTGACCTTTTTTTATTTAAAGTCCTTGGGATAGTCCAGAGAGTGATTATTCTTGTTTGGTTTTTTGTTGTTGTTTGTTTTTTCTAGTTGTTGTTTTTCACTTAAAGAGATCAATTTTTTTTTTCCAAAGAAGAAAACTTCCAGTAAATACCAGGAAATATCTAGAAGACTTTTCCCCAAAAAGGGTATTCTCCAAACAACTTAAACATTTTTTACTAGAAGAAAGAGAACTTTTTCCTAGCTGTAATCTGCAAGCCATATTTTAAATAACAGCAACAATATTCCTTCATGTATGTACAATAAATAAAAATGGTGCATCATTTTTTTCTGTATTTGCAAAAGCTTCTCACTAATACAGATGATAAAACGGTTATACCAATAATAATGCAAGTGAAAATAAGTATCTGTTGTTTAATTTCATTTTACATTTGGTTATTTTTATGTAACTTGCATCCCCCTTAAGAAAGCAATAAATTGTATGCCTGTAATGTAACAACTTATGCAAACACAGCATTTTGCATTCAGATCTATCATACAAACAGCTGTGAATATTTATATTGGTGTTAATTAAGTCTGTGATGGTATTAATTTAGATAAGGAAAGCTGGCCAAATCCAGTGCTATGGGATTTTTAACATGTGTCTGAAAAAAAAAAAAAATCAGAAACTTGAAAATGAAAATATGGTGTAACATCTTACTCTAAAGATAGTACCTTCATGACGTCCAACCACCCAACCCTCATTACTAGTAGTCTGCAGTATCATCATGGCTATCAGCTAATAGGCTATGAAACAAAATCCTCTTGTTCAGAGAAATGAAGATAAACTACTAAGTCAAGCTGACACTCCAAACAAGGAACCAGCTGGCACAACCTCACCACAAAGTGCATTAGAGAGGTAAATAACCTCATGCTTAAACAGATTAAATCAAAGAATCCAGCTGGGGGGGGAGGTTGTTCAGAGTTTTTTCATTTGTTGGAAGAATTAGATGAGACAAAAATTGTTATCCTGATATATAGGGACTAAAATATATTTCAGCAATGAGGAAAAATATAGGGAGGTTTTTTGTGCTTTTTGGAATAATTTTTATTTTAATTATAATTTTAGAATGGTGGCAGATCATATTTTCTCCTTTGTTCTTAAGCATATTTGTCATCTCTCCTTAAAATGATGCTAAACCACTTCTGACCTCTAGTACTTTTGGTACCACTCTCTTTGATAACTGGAATTAACAGCCCAAGGCTCTAGAAAGGAGTTGCAATACTAAAAGTTTTAATGGACTCTTCAGTAATTAAATTAGACCTATTATAAGATATTATATATCAGGTCCAGAAAACTGGGAACATTTTGGAGATATTCAGTCCAGATCCTTATTCGTCTATTTAAAAAAGCCAACACCAGACCCTCAGAAACATTTAGGTTTTCTCTTCCAACTTTGATGCTCAGTTTCCATTTAAAGTAACAAGAAACTAGAGATACACTCAGACTTAAGATTACTTCCTTTTAATTCCCCTCCTCCTTTCTAGGGGTGGAAATCTTTCAGTGTAAATGAGCTTATGTGGATTTTACACAAAGTGGAGTATTTTCACATTTTTGGACACCTGGAGGTATGTTAGTCTACAAAACACCGTAGAATGGATTGCACAAGGAAGGTCCTGTATTCCAGCTGGTGAGTTGTACAGTAGCAAGACATACACTGATTATCTCCCAAAAGCTTCTGTCTGACCAATACTGATAAGGTGTATCCCTTTCTGGAGAGTATACATGTCCTGAGTGGTCCAGATTGCATCTTGGTCCAATTAGTTCTGTCTTTTATCCAGATCCTTGACTCAGATTCCAGCCAGGATGGTCCTTCCTTACAATTTTGACTCTGGCTCCAGACTCTCTGAGGTTATCTACACTACTATAGCAGAAAGGCAGGAGGTGAGCTCAGATGTTGGACACTTTCCCACTTTAAGCACTCTGCTCAATTATTAATCTGCTCTCAAGAGGGGGAGGGGGCAGCCCTTAAGCGGTATGAATGTGAGCCAGTTCATGCCACTTGGCTTTGAGTCATGGTTGGATTTTATTTATTTATTTATCAGGAGCCATGTAGCTGTCAGCATAGCTGCTGACTTCTCAGGTTATCGAGTTCTGTTTGCATTGGCTCTAACAGTACCTATTGCACTTTCTCTGCTCATTCTGGTCTCTGACAGGGGGTGTGGCCCCCTCTTCTCCGAGCTCGTTTGGAAATGATGCACTGCAGAGGGAATAGCGACAGCTGAGTTGTGATGTTTCAACTGTGAAAGGATTTCTGGTTTTCTTTTCACTTTTATTGTGAAAAAGTTAGGCAAAAAATGACCCAGAGAGATTACCCAGATTCCTGTACTCCATTTAAGTAATTGTAACAGAATACACCAGTTTTCATACATATATATATATATCTCCAGAACTAGAGTGTAGAAAAAAACTGGCTAAATTAGGGAAAAGCTGTATGGAAGCCTTACATTTCAGTCCTCAGACTAATACCACAGAATCATAGAATCATAGAATAGTTTGGATTGGAAGGGACCTTTAAAGGTCATCAGATCAACTCTCTTTTTCCTCAGGAACATATCAGGCATAAATTAATAAATATAATCTGAAATCAGTAGAGTATCACCAATATAAGCCTTAGAGTATCATCAATATAAGCATGGTGATGACTTCAGTACATTTAAGTACTAGAAGGAGGACAAGTCTGTTTCAGTCATTAGCGATCTGCATTCTTTCTCAGTGATTTACTGTATGAGTCCCAAGAATATAGGTGTTACTCCAGATAAGTGAATTAATTTTTACCAAGTTAAATATCGCATATTTCCTGTGATCTATATGTACAGCTTTTTTTTTTTTTTAATGCCTTTTTTTTTTTTTTGCAAATAAATAATAAAGTTCCCTGGCAAATTTTAGCCTTTTCTTTTTTAGCCTGTCATTCTCAAATGAACGCCATAAAGGATATTCAGAGAAAGCCTTTCCAAAATAGTTAGATAGATATTCAGCCTGCTGACATCAGCTATTAAGTATGTTAGTTTAAATAGGAAAAAGCACATTTTATCTGGATCTTTTTTATGGTTAAACTGACGATAAAGGTGTGGAGTTGAAAGGGGAACAGATTTCAAGAGATATAAAAATGTTTTCAAACAGCTTTATTCCATGTAGCATATATGTATTGACAGTTATAATACAAAAAAAAAAGAATGAGACAAGTATTAGAATTTTGTATTTAGCAAGCAGCAAGGACAAGATCCTTGTGTTACTTACATGTAGATGAATTATGAGTAATTACATGAAATGAGTGGATTCAGAGCAGCATAAAAACCCAGAATAGGTTTTTCATACTTCCTCACCAACTGCATGCAGCAAATAGTGAAAAATGATACTTATATAACACACTTCCTTCTAGGATAGCAGTTCCCAGGTCAACCTTTGGTTGCCACGATCCTCCTTTTCCTTCAGGGGGACAGGACTCCTGATTTAAACGTTACTAGAGAAAGGAGGTCAGGAGCCAAGGGGAAGAAGAGGCCATTCAACCACAATGCTCCTCTGTGAGGAAACCAGCCTTCAGATGGGAGCTCAGGGAGTTGCGAGATACCATTCTTCCCTTTCTCCCTTTAGCAGAAAAGAAGCCAAGCCCCTTGGCTGATCAGTCAGCCCTCATCTTCAGAGAATCTGGGGGAAGAAAGTTCTCACTCTTAGCTGTGTCAGTGAGGCTTTTAACTTAAATAAAAGTGCATTAATTTTAATCTACCCTTTACCCACCATTAAAATGTCTTGTACAACATCATCAGCCTTCTAAGCATTCTGGATGAATCCCAGGACTTCTGCAGATATTATAGGATGGTGAATGTCTGAGACTCCATTGGTAAAATCTCTGAAATTACAGTTTATCCATTTAGAATAAACGAAACTTGTTTTAGAATTACTTAAAATCATTTGTACTATGTCTTTATTTTTCCCCACCATTTTCATCAGCAATCCTTTCATTCCTTTACTGTGTACGCATTCAGGATTCAAATAATTATATAGGAAACCAAAGGGGCTATTAATATTTATAGCACACCTAGGCACATTATTCTGGAGGTCAAAAGAATGCAGCATTTGCCATCACAGTACAATTGAGATGTGCTACTGAACACCTAGGAGTACTTGACTGATATAACAAATTATACAGCCACTCTTCCTACACACTTTATTTTTTGTTCTTATATCAGATAAATTCTCAAAGAAATTATGCTAAAGCACACACCTTGAAAGAGCTGGTCAAAAAGTTTTTGTACAAAAAGGAATAGGAATATATCATAACTAATTTGTTTTATTTATGTATTTCTTAAAGGTGATATTGAGTTTCATGTTGAAAATGGACAATCAAAATATAAATTACATTCTTTAAAAGAGTATTGCAAACTCTGGTAAATGTCCTGGCCATAAAGTTTATTATTAGTCTGCAATGTTTTCTTTAGGAAATATTGGGTTGAAAGGGAAATCTGAAACATTTTTTTTAGAAAAAAATTAAGAGACTTCGAGAGGCCACCTACTCCAAAGAAGAGCTAATCAGATCAGATTGCTCAGGGCCATGTCCAGTCAAGTCTTGAACACCTCCAAGGATGGCAATCCCACAGTCTGTCTGCATTGTTGCTGTCCTACCTTTTAGGGAATAGAGTTTTCTTTATGTCTAATGAAAATTTCCCATGTTCCAGCCTGGGTTTGTTGCCTCTAGTCCTACTGTCATGCACCTCCTAGAAAAGTCTGGCTCTATCTTCTCTGAATCCTTTGACCATGGAGTTGTAGACAACAACAAGGTTTCCACTGAACCTTCTCTTCTCTAAGCTAAATAGGCCCAAACTTGAGAAGAGAAGGCTCAGGGGAGACATTGCAATATCTCTCTCTCCTTTTGCTTATTATTTCTATCTCTCCTTTTGAAGCTGTCCATATAAATGAAAAAATGTTTGTGACATCAGAAATGAAGAACTTTTTGTAACCTGGAGGCTCCAGTACTAACTGCCATGTAGCAAACCTCTATTCAGTTTTTAATATTAAATGGGCAAATAAGAATCTCACTCTAAGTTTCTCAGAGCATACCAATACTGCTAAATAAAAGAGACAGAGACAAGCTCATGTACTTGATCAAGACATAATCACCCACAATGCTTAATTGCTAGCTGTCTCCTTGGCTCTCTTTTGGACTGCTGTTGGCTCTCCCCAATCAGTTGGTGCTCTTGTGGCCTCTCAAACAGGACTGATCCCTGGCCCTTTTTCATTAAAAAGAATCAATACAGTCTCAGAGACTAGGTGATTAGGCAGTATATACCTAATCTTTCAGGCCTCTTACGCAAATTCCAGATGTTACTAGATCTATTCTCTGTGTTCTTTGAGTAAGTACAGCCCACAGAGGATTCTTCTCAAACCCACTATTATTTTTTGCATGTTATATTATGCAATTACAATTTTCTTTATTACAATACTTTGATTACTTATAAACTCTAACAAACTTTTCTAATTATGGCATACATATATATGGTACATTTCGATTTACATAAAGCTGAGATACTTCCACCTACCCACTTAGCTCCTCTCACAGCCATTTTCATTAATGGCTGGTTCCTATCAAGTGCCTGACTTAAGTGGGCAGAAGTGAGCTTAAGAGATCTGAATTCTCAGGAGGAGATTGCTTTCCAACTTAGGCATATAAATAAGGTACCTGAAGTTAGATAGTGTGAAAACTACACTATGCATTAAAAAACAAAATAAAACAAAACAAACTTTCTGATAGACAAACTTTATACCATAAGGCACAGTTCCTTTCACGGAAGCATTTCTGTAATGGTTAACAGTCATGGAGAAGTCTTAGTATAACTTTACATATAGAACAGCTGGTACACCCACACAAAAAAATGTATTAAAGAGCTTTGTCAGTCAGAAAATGTAAATACTTCAGTTAAAAAAAGTTCAGCACACTTACTTTTCTTTCTTTTATAAACATTTCAGCTAATTACTTAGAGCTTTAAAAGCCTCATTTTATCCCCAGAGCACCCTAGAGTTAGAAATCTTTGTCTCGGTTTAGTAACTGTGGCAGAATGCCATTTGCACTAAGTGATCAGTGAGAAGTTGTCAACAACATCTGATGTCATAAAACAAGAAATGTCCTAGAAACTGCTGATCTGTTTGGGCTTAGTGCAGAATCTCCCACTGAATGAGTAAATAAATAGTTCTATTTGTTTCAAGTAAAAACATATACTTAATTTGTGCCAAAATGTTCTTCTAAAAAGGTTGTTAACTAATCCACAAAGGAATGTCCTGTCAGTGTTTAAAACTGAAAAGAACATGGGGAAAAACTTCCAAATTGTGCATGTAGAAACTGCTGGCCTGTATTTTAATATGGTTTAGCAATTATCTGAAATTCCTTTGGATTAGGCTCTCAGTGACAAATTTCCAGATATGTTGTGTTATAACATTCATAACCTTCATTAAGATACTGAATTCCCATTAATAAACACAGCTAGGACTGAGTCTTCAAAAATCTCTGTCGCAGGACCCATCTAAAGAGTTTTTAGGAGTTAATGAAGAGATTTCCCCCACACCCCATATGTTCTATGTATCTAAATTTGTGGTCAAACAAAGACCTTTCTCCCATTTCCAGATAAAAAGCTTAATTCTTGGTGAAAGAAATCTGGTAGGGAAAGGAAGAGAAAAGACTAGCAGCCTCTGATTAAGCTTCACACTCTTTAGGATCTGGACCGGTATATGACGCCAAACATACAAAACTAAGAAAGACTAGTTTCAACCACTAAGAACACCCAATCCCTGAATTTCTTAGCTATGATATCAGTAAGGGCTCTCAGCACTGTCACGATTAAGGTTTTGTCCTATGGTTCCCCCAGAATGAAGCACCCTAGGGATGCTATAAGCATATCAAGTTTGATCGTTTGAAGTTCTAAAATATTTTATCGTGTAAAAATTACAGACTTATGATTCTATTCATATGCATTTACATAATTTGCATCATTACAGATCATGTAAAGCAAAACAATGTATTCCCTGAACACTGTATCTTAAAAAAAAAAACTATTCAGAATGCTTCATTATCAGTTCTGTTCTAGATGTGAGAAAGTCCTGCTTTGATATTTACTAGCCATGAGTTTGCAGGCAAATATGGTTTTCCAGTAAAAATAACCAGAACAACATGGACGTTCATATTGCTAGGCTGCTATAAAATGGATTAAGTTAACATCAGGAAGGCCTTGGTAAAATGATTTCTGAACATATTGGGAGTAGGAGGGATTTAAAGAAAAGGAGAAGTAGGATGAAAAGGAGATACTGAATCCAACTGAAATTCTTCAGTTCTTCAGAACACAATCATTAAAATAGCCTATGTTTTTAATAATGCTGTGGCAAATTTAAAATTGAATTTAAAATTCATTTTTCAATTTTTATACTTCATTATTTAATTTTCACTTATAAAATTAACCCCAATCATACTGATATAAAATCAGAAGTACTATAGTGATTTATTTCACTCAAGCCAGTGAAATAGACAGTATTCCAAGGCATAATCAGAAGAAGAAAGGTGTTTGTTGACATTTATGAATATTTAGCAGGTAATGTCAGATAGACATTAATGACTTTGTAAAGCTTCTAACATCATTCAAGCATAAATAGTGAAGGCTGGATTTTGACTGATCTATTTGTTTGAGCAGAGATATAGGGAAGTTATTTAGCATCAGCAAATCTTGCACAATGTAATGACCTGTAAATGAATATAGAAATTAACTGCAGATGTTGCATGCAATAATCAGAATGTTCTCCACACTCTGTTTATGTAAGCAATTGTGACAATTAAGGCAGCTTGCAAGACACAGTATCTGAGTCTGACTTCTGGTGAGAGAAGGCAATATTGTGGTTAATGCATTGACCTTGGACCCAAGGGATTCCTGGGGTTTTGTCAGCTTTGCCACAAACATCCTGTCTGACCTTGGAAAAGTTTCTTAGGTTGAAATCCGCAAAGGAATATAATAGTTCTGTTGTGGAAATTAAACAAATAAATCAAAAAAATAAATCCTTAGAAACTCTAATATGTTAGCCCCAAATATTCGTCAAATATCTAAGTTCTGCTTCTAAATATGTCCAGAGTTTCTTTCCCCATTGCAGGTCTCAGTAGCTCAGCTGTCATTTCATCTTACGCATCTGATCAAGATTCATGGAGTGGATGTGGGTTAAGCAGACTCTTCTGAAAATCAGTAGACAGTACAGTATCTAAAATCTTTGGTGGATTCAACCTTTAATTTCTCAGTGTTTCACTACCTCAGCTGCAAAGCAGAATAACAATGTTATATTTTTCTGTGTTTGGATATAGACCACATTGCAAATTCTTAAAGACTGTTCATTAGATGTGTTCGCATGGGGTTCTACCTCTTACTCTGTTACGTCTCACTTTCTCTTATTGGATTTTTTCCTTCTGTATAAATATTTAAATATCCGTTTGGGACAGAAGCTAATTTCAAAGTCTTATTTCTCCAAGGCCACACACAGTAAACATGGGAATGGTGTCTGATGTGGTCTTTCTGGACAAGGTACTGAAGGCAATCTATATTTAAAAAATACTACCAAAGCTTCCACATGAAATAGAATTCTGAATGGTTACGGCATCAGGACATAAGCAGTTGTGAATATATCCATAAAAGGAAAAAAATGACTTGTTGGGTTTGTTTGTTTGTTTTTTAATCAATAGAAAAATATATAGTGACTTCAAAGGCTTAGTCAACATCTGTATGGATTGCTAAATGTTGGATTTACGTTTGGTCTAACATATCCAAGACATTTTTATAAATTTACCTGATAAAATATTCTGTGCACTGAATTTTGTGGTGTAATAGACTAAAATGTTTCATAAAATTCTCACAATCTGTAACTTAGAGAATCAAAAACTGAGAGCATAATAGCAGAAAATCAAATACATACCACATCTGATTAAAAAGTGATGAAAACTGGGGAATTATTTTCCTGAGACTTGACTCTCCTTTGAGAAAATAATTGTAAACAAACAATTAAAACTTTTGAAGGCAGAAAATAGATGGAGTTTTTCTTTCCACTTCCTGTGTGCATTTCCATTAATGATTAGAATATTAGCTAGCATGAACATACCTAAATATTCAAATGTGACAGGCATGTTTAGATAATATCATGGAATTTGTAACAAATACCACATAGTGAAGTTTGTTGCAGTTGCAGTTAATAGGGGCTTTAGAACAGGTTTCAACCAAAAGCAGCCATGCTGCATATCTATATCCTCCCTATCATTACTTTTGCATTTATATACACAGATTACATTTGCATATCTTGATGACTTATACATTTTAACTAAATTTGATTCCACAGGAGTGTTTACATCAAGGGAACATGAACATTTAAATTTCCAAGTTATCTCTAAATTATTGATTTCAGGAGAACTGTGAGGGTTTTGTGCATTATTCAATTTTATGTAAAATGGCCAACTAATGACAAAGTTTAATTCTGAACTCTATGTTCCATTAGATTTATAGAGCTCTCTCAGTTCTGAGCCAGAAGCACAGATATGACTCTGTAAAAAATTTATACAACATAATATTTTATCATTTTGTTAATTTCTTCAGGATAGTACAGACATCTTTACAAAGGCTGCAGTACTTCAAAATCTTAGACTATTTTTGGTTTAGTAATTTTAGAAGGCATTATGCTTTTATGAAATATATTTGTAACCTGATATCCAAAAATGACCTGGCCTCATCGGTCAATTTAAACATAATATCAAAATTGTGTCTCTGAAATGACTTCTCTGAAATATTAAAGCACAGAAATGTTAACAGTAACATTCATTCTTTCCTTTGCTATCTCCTCTGGACTGCCTAATTTACAAAGAATCACACAATCTGGATTTGCCTTTGAAAAAGAATGCAAGAACCAGATTGTTGCTTTTTGTGGTAAGGAAGAAGGTACATATTATTCTTCATATTGGAAGAATAAATGATACCATCAAATTCTCACTGATGTGAACTGAGACTGATTATGCCTAGGATATAAAAAGAAGACTTGCAGGGAAATGGAGTTTCAGAAAATTACATTATTTCTGCAAGAGAGGGGAAAATGTGCTAAAATCTTTGAGGATTGACATGTACCTCAGGGACTGGTACTAGCAGGAGCATTTCAGGATGTTTAATATTCAGACATAGAGAGATTACTCTTCTCAAATAATAGACTTTGCTTACGTAACTCAACAAAAAACATTTTAGGATTCATGCTGACTTGACCAAAAACAGAATTTTAAGCTAGGAAGTAGACAGTGAAGTCCTGCAAATTCTGATATACACGGAAACATGGAAACCAGACATGTAAGAATGGGGGGAAATAAAAACTTAAGGATATTAAAACAAAACAAAACAAAACAAAAACAGGAGGTAAGTATTAAGCATGGTATTTCAGAACATGGATTGTGGTTGTTCTGATTGAGAACTATGTTAAAACCAAACCCAAACAACTAAAATATCTAACTAATAATACAACCAGGTTGGACAATAAGTTAAAGGAATAAGAATTTCCATTGCAGAACAGAAAGAAAAGGAGAAAAATGGAGAGCGAAAAGAAGAAAACAAAAAATTAACATAGTTATTGACTATTTTTTTTTTTCTCCATGGTTAAGAAACAGAATCCCTCAAGGCAGAAGTCACTCTGGAGAGGTATGTTTAGGAACTATACTAATGAGACCTTCCTCTAGTCCCCAACATCCAGACTTGGATTGCAGCAGTGGTCTCTGTAAGACTATGAAAGAAAGAAACAAGAAGAGGAAGTACACGATTATGGGAGACTTTAATTTTCTGACATTAATTCGAAAAGAAATGCCCCCATAGACTTCAGTAGGTCTTAAATATTCTTGAATGCATCAGTTGACAAATTTATGTACAAAATAGTTTATGAAGTAAAAATGTGCTGGTGCTACTTGAGAGTTACTTTAGGTAAGCAGCAGGGAGGAGCAGTACAGGGGCTAGTTGTAAAAAATAAGCTTAGATCAAGTAATCATGAGCTGATTCAGTTCATTTTAAATTGCAAGACAAACAAAAATGAATACATAGCTAAGGTCTGGGGTTTTAGAAAAGCAAACTTTGAGAAACTAAGAAATTACTTACTAGGGTTGACTGAACTGAAGAGCTCAAGGATTTGAACATAGTGGAAGCATGGAATTATTTTAAGTCAAAAGTGCAAACACTATTTGAAGCTTGCATTGCAAGCAAGAGGAAAAAAAGTCTTAGCAGGAAAGGGCTACAGACCTCTCTGGAGGAAGAAACACCTCACATAAGATATTAAGAGTAAATAAAGAACCTAAAAGGAACGGAAAAAGGGATTGATCAGCAAGGAGAGCTATGTCTCAGAGGTCAAAAAGGGCGAAAATAAAACGAGAATGGACAAAAGCCTAGTTGAGCTGAAACTTGGAAAGAAAATTAAAACAAGTAATAAAAGTTCTTCAACCACATAAAAAAAAAGAGTAAGAAAAGAGAAAACTAAGACAGCTACACATAAAAATGTTGAGAAAGGAGCTAATCTAAATATGGCAGCAGCATCAAATACTCTACCTTATATCTCAAAAAAGATGGTAAGGACAGCAATTGCTGATCAGTCAGTAAGAATGAAAGTAGTGTAAATTACCAAATATCCAAGGCAGAAACAAAACTTGAAATGCTTACACTGACCAGATGAGGTATTCCATAAGCCCTGAACCCCAAATATGACAAGAATGTGTAGATGAAATTGAAAAATGAGTTACAAGTAATTTCAGCTGACTTGACTACACTAAATACTTGTAAGAAGACTTTTGTTACCTGTAGTGCAGAAAGATAGTTAGCAAGAAAATGAATTGTAAGTGACTATGAAACAGATGAAATAATAACTTGTGAATCATAAGAAGTTACGTGTGCAAGAAGTCACTGGAAAAATGCAATGTAATATAAAAGCCGTGTCTTTCCAGAGTCCAAGATCTTTATAGCCTGGTAGAATTACACCTTCTAGTTCACAGTTTCATAATTTGAGTATTTTTTGTAGATCTAGCTTAAGGAGATCTGTAGATCTACACAAAGAATGTAGTTACTTTGGAAAAAAATTAACTGTGGTAAACAAGTTTTCAACCTTTTTTGGTTTGTGAGTTCATTATAAAGCAAAGTTGGTTTTCAGCTGCAGCAATGGTATTTCACTTCTATGAAGGAATATGGTACAGTGTATGAAGTATTTCACATAAGCAGGTGTGCTGTTTTTTGCTGGGATAGAGTTAATTTTGTTCGTAGTGGCTTGTACGGGGTTATGTTTTGGATTTGTGCTGAAAACAGTGTGGATAATATAGAGATGTTTTCTTTATGGCTGAGAAGTACTTACACATAATCAAGGCCTTCTCAGTGTCTCCTGCTCTACCAACTGAGAAGGCTGGAGATGCACAAGAAGCTGGGAGGGGGCACAGCCAGGACAGCTGACCCAAACTGACCAATGGGATATTCCATACCATATGACATCATGCTCAGTATATAAACTAGGGGAAAGCTAGCTGGGGGGCCACTGCTCAGGGACTGGCTGGGCATCGGTCTGCAGGTGGTGAGCAATTGTTTTTTGTTTTTTTTTCATCTGCATCATTGTCTTTCTTGGGCTTTATTTCTCTCTCATTTTGTTATCTTTCTTTTCATTACATATTATTATTATTATTATTATTATTATTATTATTATTATTATAGCAGTATATTATTTTATTTCAATTATTAAACTGTTCTTATCTCAACCCATAAGTGTTCTCATTTTTACTCTTCCAACTTTCTCTCCCCCATCCCACTGGGGGGGAAGCAAGCGAGGGGCTTGTGGTGCTTAGCTGCCTGCCGGGTTAAACCACAACAGCAAGGATCAATTATGTTTGATCTTGGATTCTGAGAGTTGGCCTTGCTCTTACTGGCATTTAAGACATTCATGATGCTACTCTGGGATGGGATATTGGTGTATAGGCTGATAACACCTCCTGTAACCAAGTTGTTGGTTATAGTTAGGTGTTGTGTAGTTAGGAAATATACCTATGTGAAAGAAAGATTTTTTTTTAATAAATCCTGAAGGGTTAGAATATTATGACTATTTGTAACAACCCTTGCTGAGTTTCCTCCTTTTGTGGCTCATGGGAAGCATTTGAGAAGTACTTGTTTTATTTTTTCCAGAAGCTTTCAGAGAAGGATTTTAATTTTATGTTTGAGTTCCAAGCTGAAGGAAAGTTCAGGGGTTGCATAAGTTTCTTGGGGTGAATCAAGTCAGAGAACTCCATTAGACTCATTTATGTAGTCTCTGCAGCCCAGGTTTACTATAGACTTTCTTTTGCTTTTTGGTTTAATCACTATTTGGTTGCACTGTCCTAAGATTGTATAGATTTTCTCTTCAAGAAAAAAAAGACTGTGACTGTCATTGTTTTTTTTTTTTCTGACTGTATTATTGTTGATTATTTTTTTTAAGTTGCCGTTGTCGGTGTTTGAAGCAGTGTCTATGCTCACAGTTCATTCACTATGGGACATCCAACCTGATTTTCACAGCTGTTATTATTGCTTTTTATATTTTCATGGAAAGCTGCTGCAAAGATTTAAGATGGATTATGAGGGAAAAACTAACAAAGGATATGGAAGTAAACTCCAATCTCTGAAAAATCAATATGAAGAGAGGAGAAAATGATGTAAAAATAAAGTCTGAACTTTCACAGGTCCCATTTGGAGAGGATTCCCAGTTTGTGGAGGCCTGAACTCAACATTTGCTGTCAGCATCTTGCACTGGCTGCTAAGGCTACAGTTTTGCTACAGTTCTCAGCTGGAAGACTGCACATCCTACTGAGCTAGCAAGAAGCAAGTCAGAGTGTATCAAACCAGAAGTATGCACCTTACTGAGTAGGAACTGTAGCAGGCAATCAACCAGAACTAGGCAATACCGCTGCATGGTCCCTTATCGCTGTATGTTACTTTCAGCAGCTCCTCTCCCTCACCATTCCTCTTCTCCCACAAGTGATAAAGAAATAAATCCTCTCAAAAGATTTTGGTCATTATAGCAGGAATATGTTTTTCCAAGAAGTGTCTGTACCTAGTAAATCCTAACTGAGAGACAGACTACAAATAACAGGCAGATGAATAAAATCCACAGAAACCCTGAATGTGGTTTTCATTTTCCTTTCGGAGACTGATCCAGTGAGAATTGAATGTCACAGTCCCAGATGAAAAACCTTTATCACAAAATTCACATATGTATAGGACTGGGGTGCATGGGAAGAACAGGAATGCCCAAGTCATTGAGATAGCTTCTTGACAGTATTGATCATACTGATAATATTACACTTAGGTTTGGGATATTGGTCTGGTTTACCTTTACTGTGGCAACTGTGTTTAATGAAAACATCCTTTTTCAGCATGAGGCACTGCTTTTCAATAGTCTTAATGAAAAGCAAATTTTGTAAGGTTCTGTATGTTAAAGAAGTTATGTCAGCTGTGATGCTGCCTTTAAATTGAAAACGTTGCACTTCACACTGCTTCTCTATTATTTAGAAAATCCTTACAAGGGAATTTTACTATGCCCCATGAATACATCATAATGGCAGCTGCAACTGGGACTGTAAGCAGCAAAATTAAGGATGATGTCCAGATTGGGTGTATTAGCTGGATAACAGGAAAGATAAGAGTCTGTTTTGAGGTTGGATATCTTTGAATAGTAGATCTTTTTTGAACCTATGCCTTGTGTTGGAATGGAAAGCAGATTGGGTTGGGGGACTCGCATTTTTTAGTGACATTTGAAAAATAAAGCTTTGATTCATTTCACAAGAGTGTTTGAGCCAAGGATCAAAGCTATATACGGAAGTAGAAATGACACCCTGTACTTCCAGTAGGAGAGTTAGTGGATGTTAGAATGACTTTGCTTTGACCTATTCTCCAGGTGTCCACTGAGTAAATAACAATGATCTAAGATGATTTTTCCATCCAAATAGAAACACCGGATACACTGTTCATTCATCACTGCCTCTCAATGCATTCAGAGAAAGTAGACACCACTTCCTTGCAATACTCCTTCTCCTCCTCAGTATTAGCTGAGCTGTATAAAACACAGATATGATAACTTTCTCCTCTAACTCATTCTGCAGGCAGCAATCAATTTTAATTTCTTTCTCTTTCTACAGTGGTGTGAACCTCCTTAAGGTTTTCAGTATATGTAAACTGAATCATAAATAAATATGTGTCTGCTTTGAAAATGCTTTTAAATGGTCTAATGTACATCTATCTGCAGTTTTCTGTCATTGTTGCCATATACATTCGTCCGTGCATCTGCCCATGTATTTTTTTTGTCAGAAGTTGATCTCAGCTTTCTAATGAAATGTCAGACCTGCATACAAGCTCCCTCTGAAAAATAATTCCATTTGTTAAGTCGTATCATTCCCTCAGAAGACCATATTTCCAAGCTATTTTGAATATATCAAAAGTACGTTTGAAGCAAACAACTGTACAATAGTTCACTACAATTTATGTACAATTAATTCTTTGTTTATTCACCTATAATGGCATTTTGCTGTAGGATTTTTTTTTTTGTATGTTTGTTTCTAGCTTTAAATTTTGGGGTTAATTATCTTTAAAAGGGTTTTTTATACCTAACATACCACTGGACCCAAACAGTGTGTAGTTTTCAGTTAATTTTATATATTTCTCTTTGAGAGAAGTGTAGAGTGAACTATAGAGCTGAAACAAGTAGCCCAGTATCTTTTTCTTTATCCTTAGGTAGGGGCAGGGATGTGTGCGTTGGGAGTGGAGAGAGAGGAAAAGCCCTGTTGTTGTGCTTTAACCCAGCAGGCAGCCAAACACCACACAGCCGCTCACTCACTCCCCCCCCCCCCCCCAGTGGGATGGGGGAGAGAATTGGGAAAAAACTAAAATTTGTGGATTGAGATAAAGACAGTTTAATAGAACAGAAAATTAAGGGATAATAATAATAATAAAAATAATAATGGTAGAATATACAAAATGAGTGATGCACAATGCAATTGCTCACCACCTGCCAACTGATGCCCAGCCAGTCCCCAAGCAGCGATCACCTCTCCCCAACCAACCCCCAATTTATGTATTGAGCATATATTGACGTCATATGGTACGGAATACCCCGTTGGCCAGTTGGGTTAGCTGTCCTGACTATGCTCCCTCCCAACTTCTTGTGCACCCTGCAGAGCATGGGAAGCTGAGAAGTCCTTGACTAAGAAACACTACTTAGCAACAACTAAAACATGAGTGTGTTATCAAATTATTCTCCTACTAAATCCAAAACACAGCACTATACCAGTTGCTAGGAAGAAAATTAACTCTATCCCAGCCGAAACCAGGACACTTGTAAAAATGGAAGATTGATCAATGGCCTAAAATGCCCATTAATACCATTCGCCATATCAGTTTAAGCTAATGGAGTCTTGACATTTCTTTACAAATACCTTCAGTATATTTTAATAAGATATGGGCAGGTATGTCCCCAGAGAATAAATTCAGCTCATTGTGCTTTAGACTATTTTTTAAGGTTAGAAACACAGAGAATGAGGAAAATCTTTGTCACCCAATATGCACCCTATCTGATCACATTGACAAAAAAAGTTGAAGTCCACTCAGCCTTCTATTAAAGCAAAAATACTGTCCAAGATTATCTAAATAGTCACATCAGTAAAATCATTCCTCAAATCCCTTGTTAACCCCTTACTTCTCAACAACCCTTCCAGAAAACAGGGACTTAGTTGCAGGCTGTTTATAAAATATCCTAGAATATATTTGTATATCTTCCCCAAATATTAATTGGTTACTGGGGAGTTAACCAATGGCATTTTAGCTAACTGTAATTCTTTCCTAACTTAATCATAAAAGATTTTAGAGACTTGTTATATTTATTCACTGAGCTCTATTAGTAAAGTACTAATAACTTAGCACATTTAGTAGAAAATAGAAGGCATTATTAACACAGAGTAAAAAGAAATAAGAAGCATCAATTAAATTTCCTTATCATGCTTCAGACTTTAATTTTCTGATTACAATATTGGTGTAATTTTTTATTTCCAAAGTCAATGTCTGAGGAACAGTTTCTTGTAGAAAAGACTAAGTTTTATGAATCTATGAGAGTTACTGTGTATTTGGTTTTATTCTCCTGGGGAGGTATTAATTACCTGAAGAGGCATTTTCTTGCTCTTTCATATGATTGTCTATAACTGTCATGCATATGTATAAACATTTATGTATATAACACAAAAAGCAAGCATGATGTATACATAATCTTTATATCACATAACCACATTGATTGTGAACTTCTTTTACAGCGAGTGACCTTCAGTCACTGCTCTAGAAGGCCATAGGTACCATGTGAAACTCTTCACTTAATTGCATGGTTATGAAGCAAGTTGATCACATTTTATCAGAACCCCCATTGCACTGGTTTTTTTTGTAAGTAAACCCGTATGGAGGTTTGTAAGTAAACCTGTCTATGGTCTTCTAAAGCAGCATCTGAAAGTCAGACACAATACTCTAGAACATCTCAAATGACACTAGGCAACTGTATCCAGCCCTCAGCAGCCACTCACTGTAAAAGGAGTTCAGATACCCATGGTTTTAGCTCACTTGCCCATGCATAGGTGTCTAATACCATCTGAGATGCTTGTCCTCACAAATTACACCTGCCCTCCAGCTGTGCATCACACCTGCTTGTTCCACAGGGATCTCTCTACTACTCTCAGGCATCTCAAATGCTGCTAGGCACCTACATGAGGGTAATTTAATTGACCCCCTATCTTAGATGTGTAACATGTTTTAACTTCTACCTGAGTCTCACCCATCGTGATTCAGTGAGCTGTCTACACTATGAAAATTAACATAATGTATTCCTTTATTCCTTTAAGTCTCAGGAGAAGCAGTGTGTTTTGGAAGGAAAGAATTGTGGGTTTCACAGAAGAGAGGAGAGTTTGTAGATATCACAGTTTGAATGAATTTATTTTTTCTCTCATATTGTTTTCCTATTGCAGAGGGATTTCTGTTTTGTTTTGTCCTTCTTGGACAATTTTATTTAATGAGAAGCAGCCACTGCTTCTACCAGATATGTGTCAAACAAAGTGTACATACTGTCAAGATAAAAATCTCCTCCTTTTCCCATTTAAGACATCAACAGCAGGAAAACTTGTGGCTTTTACCTTCCTTTAAAAAAAAAAAAAAAAAAGAAAAGAAAAGCAAAAGCCAGGCAGCATATGCTCAAACATATTTAGTGTTTTCTGAAATCCAGCCAATACAGCTGAGCAGAAACATTCAAATACCTCATCTAAACTTAAAGTGATTTAAGCGTAATGAATATAAATTACATTCTTGATTTTTTTCAGGTTTCTTCCTTTTCTCATCTTCATTTTTCATCAGCCAAAGGAGTAAGTGTTTTCCTGATAATTAATCCGCGTAAGTCCTTGAAATTTCTCTTACTCTTAAGAGGCCAGATGAGACTTTATCTCAGTAGACAGAAATGTTTCTGAACCATTTACTAAGTGAATAAGAATCTCACTACCTATTACACAGAAAGTACAATTCTGTTAACCTTTCACTCAGATAGCTTATTGTTATCTAAAGCCATCTATCCACAAATGTGTAAGGACAGAACATTTCCTCAGTAATATAGCTCATTGCAGCAATCAAGAATAAAACGGGCTTCCTGACAGAGGATGTTGAGCATCTTGCCTTCATCAAAATAAAGCATCTCTAGCTTATGTCTCCTCCTGACGAAAACTGAAGGAAAAGACAACTTTCACTTGAAGTATTGCAGGAAAATGGATAGCTAATTAGTAGGCTTGCCCCTGTGGCCTTACTGTTTGAGTTATATAATAGTATCTACACAATGAATAACTTATTAAATAATTCCCAACTTCCTTCATGACAGTAAGTTGAATGTCTTTTTTTTTTGGTTATGTTATTCCAGTGTTGGTGATCCAGCTAACCTCTGGGCAACTTAATAGAAGTGAGTCATATTTTTTGTCATCATAGTTCCTGCTAATCTTACTGTAATCATTTTTTCTGTATTTGGAGATTGAAAGATGGGCTGTAGCTGTCACTCTTTCCAAAGGAGACAATTACTTATATTTCCTTCCTTGCTAAAGTTAATCAGAGCATGTGCCAATATACATAAAGGTGTATTCTACACGTGTCACTGAAAAAGCTTGTTGTTATCCATTGCTCTCAAGGATGACAATCCACAACTTCTTCACAACTTTAATTTTGATTATTAGCTCTCATGTGATTATAAATACATGATTTTACAAGGATTATTTTCCTACAAAGAAGACAACATATCAGTTCATCTAAGACTTGTCCTTTTTCAGATTTATTTTGGACTTTCTTCATAGGTTTGGATAAATTTATTTCAATTTTATTAGACCTTCTTTCTTTATGTGACTGAAACATTATCTGCCAATAAGACAATTTAAAAGGATGTGACAGAGTTTCTTCATGTGATATGATTCTGTATTTTGGCTATCTTCTGCATAAAGTGGAGTTATGACTGTCCAAATTTTCCCCATTTTTTTATTTGAAGCCTTTAAGCAAATTTCAGAAAGCCTTTCCCAACCTGCTGCTTGAGATAACATGAAACTGATTTTATTATCCAAAACCATACCATGCAGCCTGATAAATTCCTGTGTAGATACGGCTATAGGCAAATAATTGCCAGTGATCATGTTAAGTAACACAAACAGTTTATCAGAAGGATGTTGATAACTCTTCTCATATTGCTGAAACAAATAATAAATCCAATTAATTCCCCTGATCATTGTGATTTTGAAGATCCTGAATGGATGAACAAGTACTCCGAAAATGGAAATTCAGCCATGTGAGGCTTAGGTGGTAGCAAATGAGCAAATGCCATACAGTAGGATGTCTATGATAAAGTGTATCTTCACACATATTTCTATATTCCTAAAGGCATACATGAAAATAGATTTAAACAGTGCATTAAACAATATATTGGGAAAAAAGGGATTACCTGTTTCATCTTTTCCTATGATTCTAGTTATCAGGCTATAATAGATGGACAAGCAGATCAACTGGATGAACTTTATAGAATAAATTTTTCCATATTCTACTAGTAATAATTTCCAAAGGTTCTTTCCACCAATTCTGTGAAGAGCTTTTGTGAGATAAACAAAGGTGTAATCAACATTTTTGTTTTGCCATTTGTAATATAGTTTTTATATACATACATACACACACACACATACACACACAGAGAAATAATTCTCCACTGAATTACGAAGTAAAATTTTCTTAGTTACATCTTCAACACAGGAATTTAATTAATCCAAGCAAAGATTATTCTGAAGTAACAATCAGAAGATTTCTCTGTTTGTCATGTTTTTCCATTCCTTGATTTTGAATAAAGGAACTGAAGCGTTACAGAATTATTTCTTTCCAATTATTACTTCATTTATATGCTGGACTCATCATTCAAGGATCATTCTCAAAAATTAGTTAGTGAACTCATGTCTGAAGTTTTATGTTTTTTCTGTCAGCTGTATGGAACAACTGCTGCTTATAGGTAGGAAAGAATCATCTAGCATATGTGACATTACTGTTGTGTATGGGTTTTATATTATACTTATTGACTTACAGCTGAACTTCCCTGGGTTTGTCACTCTGTCACTTCTGCTTCCACTTTGCATGTTTTTCATTGTATGCAATATTTTTTAATATTCAAGAAAAACCCAATAGCTGCATTTAAATCAGATTCATTTTCACTGAAATTTTTGTTTACATACAATCCTATAACTAGATTACACTAGATGATACTTAGTTTTTAGATTGCTACAACTGGGGGATGGATTAATCTTTGTGTATGCTTGCATGGACTGTTTGTTAGTCTTCAAATCAAAATATAATGAGGAGGGGTTTGGTATTTTTTGTTTGATTGATTTTGTATATCCTGCAAAAAGCTCAGTAATCTAAACATATGGACTTTTATTTCTACATATTGTGTCTGTCAGGAACAGATGTCATTCATCATAGAAGAAAGAACAGGAGTAAGCAAAACCACGATGTGACAGTGACAAATTTATTAGTGGAGACAAATATATTGTAATCAAAATATTCAAAATATTGGTGGCTAATTCTGTATATTTCCATTCAGTCTCTTTTCTTAATTAGTGAAACATGAAAGGGCATTATTTGTATTTAATTGTATTTTGCTGACATAGAATATTGCAACAACTGCAGATACTTGTGGTACTTTAAAAAATAAAAAGGACAAAAATGTGATTCCAATGTGTACTGCAAAAGTGTCTGTTAACCACTACTTCTGAAAACAGTTAATGTTACTGTATTAGAATTAGGTCTAGTTTAGGTCTTACTGCATGCTGTCCAGGTAGAACTCTAGAAATTCCTTGAGATGCAGCAAGTTTTCATGACAGATTCCCTCAAATGGTCCCATAGTAACAGAGGTGAGAAGCAACAGACAAAGAACTCCTCCACAAGCAGGTGTGGAAAGTTCCTTCCCTTGATTTGGTCAGAAAGGAGTAAATACCAACCAAGTAAAAGTTTTTCCATTATTAGACTTCAGATGAAAGAGCTTATGCTTGCATTTTCGCGTACCATAAATAGTTTCACGTAGCTGCCACTGTTAAGCCAAAAAGAATACTAAGAAATGATGTATTTCATCATTTTTCCTGTCTTAAATATATAAATAACAACATATTTCTTGTCTTTGTGAGGTTTATACTCATCCTGAAGTTTAATTGCCACTAAAATTATTTTCTTTAATATTTCCAGGCTACTGCTCTCTGCTTACTCAGTTTTCACTGTGAGGTCACTGGCATACATTAACCTATAATATTCATATGCTCGGTAAAAGTTAAACCTAGGCTTGCTTTAGTAAGAGTTTGCAATTCTTAAATTGTAAAGCATTTTAATATGCAAATCTAAGAAAATATTTGTGGATTTTTTGACTGCCTGAGCTAGTTATTCAGCAAATGTTTAGGAATTTCAGTTTTTCTTTCCATAAAATTACCTCTGCAGAGCAAGAATATATTGCTTTTAGAATTTGTTTATTTATTATTTGTATTGGCCAAGTAGTTTTAGCAAATGTTCACTGTCATCGTCCATATTCATCATTCAGTACATCTTGACTGCATTTTTCTTTGCATTCCTTAGATGATAAGATCATAAGAGTATGAGGAATTATTTTTCGTTGTTTTTATTTAAAAACTGTTACTTTAACAGGGGGTATATTTTATGTTAAAACTGAATTGACATGTAGTTTATAAACTGTTAAATAATTGTTATATTTTACATTTATGTATAAATAGTGTCATATTTTCACACTTCAAAAGATGGTTTTAGAATAACAGTTACATATCATTATTATGTATTGTAGTACATATTACGTGGCTGGAAATCATTAACTTTTATATCAAGAACTACAAATATGCTTTTTCTGTGTACAATATACCACAAGTCATGTTAACTACCTTATGCCCAAAATGCCTTTCCAAACATGGCAGGGAAATATACTCTGTGGGAAAAATAACATACAATCTAATTTAAACAGTAAGTATATTGAAGCAATTTAAAATAAGAATTTTCAAAACATTATTAAAATAAGTCTGAACATTTGTACTAGGAATCCTCAAATATTTCTGTGAGCTCTTCATGTATGCCAAGTACATCTCTACTTATTTGCTGTGTTATGGCTTGTTCTCTTATCATTCAGATATTAGACACACAAAAATAAATAAAAGAGAGGAAAAAATATCCAGAACACCACTGTGTACTAAAACCTAAAACTATTGAAGATATTTTAACAAATTAATTTTCAAATTGTTTTATTCAAAGCAATAAATAAATGACCAGACTATCACATATATCCTCTTTTGACTTTAAATCTTAATGTCCTGTCTTAGAGAAATCAAATCAAGATTCAATCTTTTCCTTCATGTTTAGTATTTCCCTTAAATAAACAGTTATTTCACTACATATATTTCCTATGACAATAAAGCCATTGTAAGGCATTTATATCTTACTTTAGGTGCAAGTATTTTTGTACCTGTTCCAACACAAGCCAAATGCAAGCAATGAAAATGCTTTATTAAATAGGTGAACGGGCAACAAAGCTGTATAAAGACGACATCTTCTAATTGCCTGCAGTGCATCTGCTAATAAACTGCCAGAGCTCACAAAAAGCACTTCTAGGATAAATGCCAGGACAATTGCAAAGGCTAAATTATTAATTAATATCAGGCAGCTATCATAACTTGCTGGTTTCTTGCCAGGATACAACATTTTGTTGGAGGGCTAAACAGGAAGGGTTTTATGAATGCTGAAGACTATAATAAATCTTAGCAAGTTCTAATTTTACATAAACCTGCTTCAGCCCTCATTTGTTGCTAAGTCAGACTGAAAAAGCTGTGATGTCCTAATTGCCTTAGATAATTCACTGAGGATTTAAATTCAGCACAATGAATAATTTCCCAGAAACTCTGAGTAAAAACTAATGCTTTGGTTGCTGAACTCTATATGATTTCTTACTGTATTTGTCTGAAACCAAAAAGTACTCCAGACTTGGAATTGACATTTTGGAATGGTATACTGAATTTACCTGTGCACTTGTTAGCCCATCTTCTGGTCAACAGACAGCTGGTGAGCTGCATTATTACCCAAATCTGTAGTACATTTTTAATGATAAGTCCACACTGGTTTTAGAGTAATAATTTAATCAGACATGTCATGCTACTTGTCCCCTTCAATGAACTAGAGTCCTGGGGTGACCATTGGTACTTAATTCCCTAAATGATGGAAAAAAGGTCATCTCGGTTCAGGTGAAGAGGATATTTATTAAATCTGCCAGAGACTATAGAAAAGTGATATTTCTTGCTGATGTCTTCACCTGCATCACCATTCAAAATACAGGAGAGTTCATGCAGGTGTCAGGTTTCATCCACCTGTCTCAATTATGCCCACATATAAAATTAATAAGCATAAGACAAGTAAATTTTATTATCAAAGGAAGCAAAGGAAGGAGATGGATCATGCAAGTCAGACCTGTTTAAATCATTTCAGTTGTGGACATTCCAACCTATTTTCCTGAACCTCCTAAGAGACAAAATGAATGAGTGAGCAGCAGACATAGAATCTAGATTCTTTATTTTAAAGAAAACTATATGTTCTGTTAATTTTCCTTTAGAACTGATGTAAAAAAAACTACCTTAGTGTCATCTTTCATTCATTCTGAGATAACACTGTTTATGATTTAGCAAGAGAAAAAAAACAGAAAATAAGTAATATGTTGTTTATTGTCCATATTGGAGTCATTTTACTTGGCTATGGGTAACAGGAATAGTTGTCTCATACAGATATATCATTAGATATTGTTTTCATACGTTATACTTGGTAGGCTTGTTTATTTACATTTGTATTGACAAAACAAATTAAAAGCTGAAGTACAATTTTCAGAGTGTTCAACATGATAAAAACTAAGGCATTTAATATTAATTTTTAAAGCTTAATTGGGCCATTGAGTACAGTGTAGTAAAGTTCCAACTATTTTAAGTACACACAAATACAGTTAATGAAAGTATATAAAATATAGAAAACTAGGCTTTGTTGTCTTATTTTCTATTTCTACCTCCTGAACTACATAAGATCTGAAAATTGAAATCTCTATTATTATGTACATTGAATTAACTGAAGTTCATAGAAACTTCGTCATTAAAATGGTTTGAATCTGGGTCAAATCCAGAGTGTCACTCAGAAACATTTCATATAAACTTTTCTCCAAATATCTATAATAGCAGTACCACCAGAAAATGTAAATCCTACCCATTTGTTCTTCACCAAAATTGTATGGTTTTGATTAGTCTTCCTTTGATTAGTTTATGCATATTTATGTGTGTATATATACAAATATATGTCTGTGTTTTCTCAATATATATGTGACTGGACTGTGGTTCATATTGTGCTGGTAAGGTAACAGCTAAATCTCTCAGAAAGACAGCAAAGATGACTCCCTTTCTTTTCTAATGATTTCAGTTCAGAAAAAAAAGAAAAAAAAAGAAACCCTAACACAATGATATTTTCTACTTATTTCCTGAGGTATTTCAAAGCTCTTCAGAAACAGCGAAGTCTAATGCCACTGAACCACTCTGACCTCTGAAAGGCAGGGAATCACCTCGAAAAACACACTTACCTGTCCAATGGTTGATTTTGGAAGATAAAATGTTGTCCAAGGCAATAAGAAATGACCTCTTATATATTTTATAATGTCAAAGGATCTGAAGTATATATGTTTGGTAGATAGTGTATCTATGACAAACAACATGGTGAAAATAACCTGCAAAGGGATGTGCCTGTTTGGACTTAAAATGAACTTCCTGCACTCAACTGTAAGAATATGTTTTAAAAACTTGTTTCATTAGAGTTTCATGAAAAAGCAAAGCCTTAGATTATGAGCTAATCAAGTACCTATATCTTTTTGATAAAAATCTTCCTTGGTTTTCATTTTCCAGAAAGAATAACTAATACAAAGATCGAACAAAATTAGGTTTGGCTGTTCAGACAAATTTCCCCTTTTGTGATGTTTGTTATTTTTCATTGATTCAAAGTAACTTTTATGAAAAGCTGCTCTCCAGTAGAATGAAGTGGAAGCTGAAATTTGTTCCAGTAAGAAACAAATACTTCTTGAAAAGAAACAATTTGAAACAAAGTGAAAGCAGAATAGAACTGAAGTTAAGTATTATTGCAATGAGGTGTCTTGCATTTTCAAATTATTTCACATTGTTTTTCAAACAGAGTGAGAGAGTTGTTTTATGAACAATAAGCAAAGAACTTAAGCAGGGACAATAAATGAACAGAAAACTTCAGTGTTCAGCATTCTTTTTGTCCAGAAAAAAAAAAGATGTAAGGATTTAATAATTCTTATCTCCTTTCTTGGCAGCTGTTCTGTTAAGAGCCTGAATTGCCAACCTGATGATTTCTGTCTTTGGCCAGAAGTA
The DNA here is from genome assembly GCF_964195595.1 of Calonectris borealis. NCBI lineage: Eukaryota > Metazoa > Chordata > Aves > Procellariiformes > Procellariidae > Calonectris > Calonectris borealis. Next base: position 178,329,147 of record NC_134312.1, read on the forward strand.
AAATTTTAAGGGAGAAAACCTGGTGGCAAAAAGCCTCACTGACTTCAAGCAGTATATTTGATTTCAGTTTGTAATCCTCACAAATATAAGAAACTTTATCTTGTCCTTGTACAAGGTAAAAGTGATAAGGGCTTAAATATTAATGTGAAAAAAATAAATTTGAGAGATTTGGAGTTTAGAAGGCAAAGGTATTTGGGGAAAGCTGCCCATGAGAGGAAAACCAGAGCAGTCTTTCCTTTCAAAGAACATAAGAATTACACTTTTTTTATTGAGCAGTGGGATGATGTTAGTAAGAGGGACAAACTCCATTTAGCATATCATTCAATACATAATGCAGTGAACAATCAGTGCTGTGCCACGTGCACTGTTACACAGCGGCACTGAAACATGAGGTGTCTTAGACACATGACAAAGTTTTGAACTTGAAAATATTATCAATGATTCAGGCTGACAGATACTGGTGGATGAGCAGTTTTGTAATAAGTACTCTACTTTCTTTTCTACTGCTAGAAATTCAGTTAACCCCACAATTTGTAAAAGGCCCATGCTCAGTTTTACTTTAAAGTAATGTGGCAAGCATTGGATGAAAATGTTTCAAGTAAATTCCTTCCTAGTGAACTTCAGCAGAAACTGAAATATAACTATATCAACAGAAGCATCCTGACATTCAGAAACCATTACAGAAATAATTTCCTCATTTCTTTCCCCACCCCCAGCTACCCACCACACACATACCTCTCCTTGCACATCTTTGCTGGAAAAAAATGTGGTTTGCAGTTCACTAATAAAACTCAGGCTGAAGAGCAAATTCAATTCCAGAGTAAGGCTAAAATCAGAAACACAACTCAGCATCCTTCAGTTTGCTTAGAGCCAGCAGACACAGAGTAGACAAATTCTAAAATCAGGGATTATACCATCACTTTAAGCCTCACACAACCAATAGGATATTATAGCAGAGCACCAGTTTCATTACAGTTATTAGTAAGGAGGGCTTGCAGTTTAAAAAATAACTTAAAAGTGCTCTAAAAATCTGCATCCTTAGAACATCTTGAAATTTGTTATGGGTGATATGCATGTGAAGTCGTGTTTGCTTTCTGTATCTGGGGCAAATACAAGTAAGAGGCAGTAAATTTATATCAAGAGGGATATATATACATATATAAGTATAGGCTATAGATCTAGTTATAAAACTATATATGTATAAATTTGTTATATATAAAAGTTATGTATAAAATTATAAATATATATGTAAAATTTCATATGCTCCTAATAAATTTCCCCAGCAAATCTCAGTTTGTCAACTTTTATCTTCGCTAATACAAGCACCTGATCTCCATTTTGGGGTGCACTACTGAAGAAGACAGGATGGCACGTAACAAACACTCCTTTGCCAAAGAATTAAAGTAGATGTATGTGGTAAGACCAGAGAAGTTTCTCCTGCTTGTCACTGCTGACAATCAAAAAGATGTCTGTGCATCACCATTGAAAAATATACTGAGTACCAAAAGATAACTACAGTCAACCCAGGTGGAACCTATGTCTTTAATTCCCCATGCTTAACATAAGCTACAGAAAGAAAACTCTTCTTTGGACTGTACTCTGACCCTTGCTGTGGCCAGGGTGGCACGATACTGTGGAGGTCATACACATACACAAGTTACATACACAAATCTATGGGGCCAGATGGGATCCACCCAAGGGTACTGAGAGATCTGGCAGACGTGTTCACCAAGACATTTTCAATCATTTATCAGCAGTCCTGGCTAACTGGGGAGGTCCCAGATGACTGGAGGCTTGCCAATGTGACGCCCATCTACAAGAAGGGCCGGAAGGAGGATCCAGGGAACTCCAGGCTAGTCAGCCTGACCTCGGTGCCGGGGAAGATTATGGACCAGTTCGTTTTGAGGGCACTCACGAGCCATGTGCGGGACAACCAAGGGATCAGGCCCAGCCAGCACGGGTTCATGGAAGGCAGGTCCTGCTTGACCAACCTGATCTCCTTCTATGACAAGGTGACCTGCTTAGTAGATGAGAGAAAGGCTGTGAATGTTGTCTACCTGGACTTTAGTAAAGCCTTTGACACCGTTTCCCACAGCATTCTCCTGGAGAAACTGGCTTCTCATGGCTTGGACAGGCGTACTCTTCACTGGGTAAAAAACTGGCTGGATGGCCAGGCCTAAAGAGCTGTGGTGAATGGAATTAAATCCAGTTGGTGGTCAGTCACAAGTGGGGCCTCCTACTCACCGGCTGGTCCAGCCTGGAGGTTGCCAGCGACTCCACATACACACCCCACGTACAACCCACACACACCTGGTTTAGGGAAGGTACAGACACTTGCCCCCAGCAGCCAGCCCCTGGCACATGGGCTGTGACCCACGGTCCCAATCCAGCACTGAGCCCCTCACTCACCCTGGTCCCCTCCTAGTAGCTGTTTTTTGGGACACGCACCACTTCTGCCCCAGTGCCTGGAGGTTAAAGACCCCATTGGCTGCAGTAGCTGATGCCGAGACCCCACTGGCTCCAGTAACTGACACCACAGGTCAGGGGTGTCCACACCCCTGGTCTGACCCCAGCAACTGGAACCCAGTCCCCTCACACCAGTCCCCCCAGTAGCTGGCACGGAGTCCTCCTTGCAGCACTGACACACATGGGATAGAGAGTGAGATTACACAGAAACATCATTAAGAAAGGATTTAATAAGAAGACAGGACAGACTGGGGTGATCAGGCGCTGGGCTCAGTCAGACAAGCATACTGACCAGCATAAGTTTACACGAGTGGCCCCTTTTATACCACTTCTGCTTGATCCTCCTGATCCTCCCCAATCCCCTTCCCCTAAACATTCCTTCATAAACTTTGCATGGTCCCACAGGCCCCCCTCAAGTATCCCAAATCCTCATATTCCTCTAGTTTTCTCCTTCTTACCAGTTGCAAAGACCATGCTGGCCCTCTCCAAAGCTGTGCCTGCAGTTTCTCAATGGCCTATCAATTAATAATTGGAGACTTTGGAATTTTGGCATTGTCTCCATTATCTCTTGTCTACCAGGTGTGTGCCTCTGTGTGTTTTTGTTTATCACTTCCCCCTTTACTTACAACTGAACATCCTTTTATGTCTTTTGGTCCACAGTTTCATTGTTATACTACTGTATGGTGCAATAAAGAAATATGACAGCCAGTGTCAAGTCAAATCTTATGGTGAGGCAACACTGAGTGAATCTGGTTCCTTGAAGAGCTAGAAGTCAAGAGAGCTTCTGGAGCATGCAACCTCAGCCAGCAGGGAGTCCTAAAAGTATGTCCAAGTTCCCAAGGAGTCAGTAATGACCAGTAACAGAGGCACAGCCTTGAACATGCCTCCACCTGTTGAAGGCTCAGGAACATTAATATCTGGTCTCTAGTCTCTCCCTCTCCTCCTCTTCTTCTTCTCTCTCTCTGCATCCCTCTGTCTTCTGTCTCCATCCCCAATATTACTGGGGTCCCCATCTAAAATTTCTTAAACCCCAACAACATTCTGCATAAAAAGCCTAGCTCTTATGACATCCATGCAAATTTACATCTGTAGCTAAAGTGAGTATGTCAGTATATTAATTACCAAGCTGTTTTGTTTCTTTTTAACGTTACTAATCTAACACCACTTATTCCAAGCAAGCTAATATTACTGGATTTTTTCCAAGAAAAATGATCTGGCCTAATAAACATGACCCTATAAAAAAAATTTAAAGGGAAAAAAAAAAAGGGAGAGCTCCATCCCTTCATGAGAAAAAAAATCTGTTCTAACCATTTTCAGGTTAATAGAAGTGCAGTATAACGAAATATAATGAAGTCTGCCACAGTTATGTTTCTGTCTGCAGCTATGTTTCTGCCACAGTTATGTTTCTGTCAGCAGTTTTATAAATGAAATGTCTCATCAGTCTGCAATTCCATTTCCGAAATACAATCCATATTTTGAGGTTTGAACTTGAAAGAAGGTGTTACAGATTTTTAATAATCATGATAGCTCTATTAAAAAAACCCAAACAGATATTAAATAACACATTGTATGAAAATAACACTTCAACACTGATGTTACTTTTATTATTCTTGTAGTGATATATATATATATTTCTACAATATATTTATTAAATCCACAAAACTCATGGGGGAGGGAGGAGGGGAAGAAAAAAAAGGAAAAGAGAGAAGTTAAAACTGAAATCCCAGACTCTGATCTCAATTATATATTTCAATCAGTTTTCATTCAAATCACTTCTAGTGTCAGTAACATCTGTTGATAGAAATATTTTGTAAAGTATTTATTATGACTAATTTTAGAGAGTATATACTAATCTCCTCTTCAGACCATTTTAAGCTTTCAGTTATCTGGAATAACTTTACTAAGAATACAATTAACATTATATAAATTTTCTTTTTTTCAACACACTTATTTTTATTCATAAATTGCCCAGAAACAGAGTTGAATGTGGAAGAAGATAAAATAAAAATTACAGAGAGCTCTGAAGAAATCAGTACATTTGCTCAATGGCATGGATATTTAATGTACAAACTGGAAAAATATGGTATCTTTTTTTGTTGCTTGATATAAAATCTTTATTCTTATAGTCTTAGAAACAAAAAAGATGGATATAATAGGAAGAAAAAAGTGCCAGATTTATAATAAATTTCATAAGACCAGCAAAAAGAAAGGACAATAAATTTACAGTTTACATGCATTTGGAATTATGTTGCTTTGAAAAAATAAAGCAAATAAATATATAGTCATTCTGCACAGATTCTTCATTAAAGTAAATGAGCACATGTGTGCCATGGCAGAAGATGTCTCTCTGACCAATTTTGGAAAACAGAGTCAAACCACAACCCTTCCTCATTGCATTTGGCCTTTTTTGTTTTGAGAAAACATCCATATTTCTGCCTCTGGCCTCAAAGAATTTAATTAGGCAGTCTGAATTTAGAATCATATTTGAACTGGAAATGCAGAATTTTACCCAAGGATCCCAGTAATTTTGCCACATATTTCTAAAAGTGGCAAAAAACTTTGAAATTATGAGGACTTCAGAGTCAGGGAAAAAAAGAAGGGGAGTTTGTTAAAAGTACTACATGGTGGGTGGTATTTGGCTGAAGGTGAATAGATGGGGTTTTCAACACAAGAGGGAACAATACAATTATATCAGTTTCATTTTGCATGTGGTGGAGCAGGAGTTTCCTACAGGGTGTCACATATCCAATAAAATGCAATATGGTTGGCAATTTGTCATTGTTAATAACTCAGCTGCTTACCAGACCTTGGCAGTTTTGCTGACCTTATTCTGTGTTTTCCAGCAGGAAATCTGATAGCTCATATTCACATTTTCTTATTTTCATTCCTCTCTCATTTTTCTATATCAACTTAATTCTGAATAAAATACTAGTATATATTTTCAGAGAAGAGTGGAAGTATAACAGTATATGGTTAAAAATGTGACTATAAAATGAGAGCTGTGGCTTATTGTCTGCATTTTCCAGTTTTTCCGCATGAAGAGTCTAACTCCACCTTGGTCAAGAAAAGCTAAATACGTGTACAATAGTAGAGTCACAGAATCACAGAATGATGAAGGTTGGAAGTTATTGATGGAGATCTAGCAAGGTCAGCTAGAGGAGGTTGCCCAGGGCCATGTCCAGTTAGGTTTTGAATATCTCTAAGGATGGAGACTCCACAATTTCTCTGAGCAACCTGTTCCAGTGTTTAATCACCCTTACAGAAAAAAAAGTATTTTCTGTATTTCAACAGCATTCCTGCATGCTCAGACAGTGTTTCTATTTTTCTCTCTGGTCACCTGTTCCTGAATTTGTTTCTTGTATGTTTCCTTTTTATGTTTAAGCTTAGTCAGAATCTCCTTGTTCATCCATCCAGATGTCTTGCTGTCTTTGCTTGAGTTCCTTCTCATCAGGATGGATTGTTCTTGATCCATGAAAATCAACTAGCTGTAATGTACCCCTCATTTTTCCAGGACCATATCCCTTGGGATTCTTCCAAACAGATCCCTGAACAGGCCAAAGTCTGCTCTCACGACATCCAGGACTGAGATCCTGCTGTTTGCCTTGCTCCCTCCTCTCAGGATTATGAACACCATCTCATGGTAACTACAGCCAAAGCTGCTTGCAAATTCTCATCCCTGACCAGTGCTTCCTTGTTAGTAAAGATGAGGTCCAGCAGAATGTCTCCCCTCATTGGCTCCTTGACCACCTGTGTCAGGCACTTGTCATCAGTGTACCCCAGAAACCTTCTGGATTGCTTGTGTCCTGTTGGGTTGTCCCTCCAGAAGATATCAGGATTGTTGAAGTCCTTCATGACAACCAGAGCTTGTGAACATGAGGCTTTTTCTGGTCATCTGAAGAACGCCTCATCTACCTCTTCTTCGTGGTCAGATGGTCTGTAGCAGACACCCACAATAACATGTTAGACTGCCCTCTAATCCTTACCCAGAAGTTCTCAGCTGGCTCAACTCTTGTCCTTAGGTAGAGCTCCATAAATTGCTGCTACTCACTCACATACAGCACAATTCCCCCCACCTTGCTTTCCCCAATATGAAGAGGAATTTGATCTTGTGGTTTGAAATATCACTGAGCAACTTGTTCTGCTTGCCTATGTACAATTATTGAAGTTAATTGTCTTATAAGAACATTAAAAATGCTAACTAAAATCTTGATCCAAATGAGTAGACAGAGCTAGGACTTCATCACTGAGTCCATCAAATTGTGTATTAACATATGCACTTCCACGTACAAACACACACACAAATTAAAACATATATAAGACAAGATATTGTTTACTGAAATGTTTAAGGCAGGAGATATTTAGAATATAGAATCATAGAATCATAGAATCATAGAATGGTTCTGGTTGGAAGGGACATTTAAAGATCACCTAGTGAAATCCCCCTGCCATGGGCAGGGACAGCCTTCATTAGATCGGTTGCCCAAAACCCCATCCAACCTGACCTTGAACACTTCTAATGATGGGGCACCCACAACTTCTCTCGACAACCTGTTCCAGTGTGTCACCACCCTCCTCATAAAGAATTTCTTCCTTATATCTAATTTAAATCTATCCTCTTTCAGGTTAAAACTGTTGCCCCTCATGCTATCACTACAGGCCCTCATAAAAAGTCTCTCTCCATCTTTCTTATAAGCCCCTTTTAAGTATTGAAAGGCTGCAATATCTAACCAACAACATGCATAAAATGAAACCAGAGCTATATTACTTTATCTAGTAGAATCCTAATGAAACCAAAGCTGATCTCAGAAAAGCAAAAGTAGTTGTAATCTTTTATCATCTTGTATCCAGATAAACCACCGTTACCAGAAAAATTAAATTCAGTTACAACAAATGGGGTGTAGGCTGGTCATGGTCATAACTGACTGGAAAAAGTGGAAGAAATGTAAAGGTTGAAATAAATTTGCTGAAGTAGGCATTCATAGCTTCTATATTGACAAAATAAGCAAACAAAAAAGCTAAAACTTTAAAAGTGATCAGCTGAAGTCAATAACACATTATTGTTATTGGGTGGAGACAAAATCTCCAGATATCTAAGGCCCAACTTTTCTGTTATCAGAATGGCCCTAATATGAACAAATGACTTCCATCCACCTTTCTCCCTGTCTCCTCCTGGGGTATGACAGAGTGAAGTCTAAAGATTTATTTAGTGCATCATGAAGAGAATGGTTTCAAAGGACCTCCCTATAGACCATAAAGGAGATAAATGGCACATAACATGCTCTTGTCAGTTCTTCAGCTTCCTGAGGAAACGGCGATGCTTCAGAAATCTGTTTCATCAGTGAAAGTTCTTCTTTTGCACTGACACACCTGTATAGGTAGCAAAACCAGCTTCAAGAATCTGATTGCAATGGGTCATACATCTGAACATAACTCCTATCCAAAATATATGATATGACATATAAATGACGTTTAGGTTGACTCGACAAAGAAAAGTCTAGGAAGGGTCAAAAAGATCTTGTGATGATGTGATGATTATTCTATATCATGCCAGCTCTCCCTGGAGCCTGCCTGCCTTTATTTTTTTGGAGGTTTGGGGTTTTTTTTTTTACCTCTGCAGGTTTTTGTCAAAATACTGAAGAACACAAAATATTTTAGCAATGTAAAACATTATAAACAATGTGAGCAGTGTGACAAATTGGGGTTAATAACTGTGTCAGCTTGTGAATAGTATTTTGGCTTTCTGAATAACCTAGTGTATTTCAATAACTATTTTGAAGGTAGTTTTAGAATAGCTAAATTAGTTCAGCATTCATTTTGAAGGTGGAAATAGAATTCATATATGAAATCTTAAGTACCTGTCCTGGTTTCGGCTGGGATAGGGTTAAATTTCTTCCTAGTGCTGTGTTTTGGATTTAGGATGAGGAGAATGTTGATAACACACTGATGTTTTCAGTTGTTGCTAAGTGCCCTCCTAGTCCAAGGACAGCTCCCGTGCCTACTGACTGAGCTAGGTACACAAGATGGGAGGGAACATAATCAGGACAGCCAGCCCAGCTGGCTAATGGGGTATTCCATACCATGTGACGTCATGCTCAGTATATGAAGGGTAGGCGTGATCCAGGAAGTACCGATTGCTACTTGGTTATCGGTCAGCGCGGGTGGTGAGCAATTGCATTGTGCATCACTCATTTTGTATATTCTATCATTATTTATTATCATTATTCTCCCTTTTCTGTTCTATTAAACTGTCTTTATCTCAACCCACAAGTTTTTCTCACTCCTACCCTTCCGATTCTCTCCCCGTCCCACTGTGGGGCGGGGGGAGTGAGCGAGCGGCTGCGTGGTATTTGGCTGCCTGTCAGGTTAAACCACGACAGTCCCTAAAGTTAGATGTCTAAATCTCAGGTAACCACCCTAATCTCCCATTGTAGTCAATAAAGAGAAATGAGAATATACAGTTTCTGAGCTTGTATGAGCATAAATGAGCATATACAGCTTCTGCCTCATTCTGAAATTTATGTCTGAATTGCTGGGATAATCTTATTTTCCAGGGGATATTTTTAGCTGCTCAAGCATATTCATCTACTGCCATATGAAATTTTCTAAGCATCCAAGGCATCCATGACACTTGGAAAATCTGACACACAGGTTATAGGAGAGCTGCACCTTCTGGACCAACAGCTAGAGGTCAGATATAATAATCAATGGCAGCTAAACAATGCTGAAAATCAAGAAAAGTTAAAGCCCTCATTATAGGGGCAAGATGGCCAGAATGCAAAATACTCTTGCACAAAGTAGGTGTTACACCTAGCAACCAGAGCAAGGAAGAAAGTTTGGGATATTTAGTAGCATGGGGATTTTGATAGAGGAATAATTATTGAAAAAATAGGACTCAATCAGGTTGCAGAAAATGGAAAACTACAAAAACTGTCTGGACAGATGGTCACAGATGATTTCCCAGAAGCATCTTCACTTCCTTTACCTATTTTTAGAACAGCACCCTCTCTAGGGAACATTTGTAAACAATAATCAGTCTCAGTACACTACATGAATGAAAAACATACAAACAACATCAGTGGTTAACTGGATTTACTAAAGTAACTGGGGAAAACCAGATTTTCTTCTTGTTAAATAAGCATTTTCTGAGGTTCTTTTTTTTAACCTTTGATGAAATTGTAGTAGGATTTAGTGATATGCAAAATTTGAAATTTGCACAATATGACTGCTATGGCTAAATGTATCTGAGATCTGTAGAAAGTTTAAAATATTTTGAACAGTTATCTTCAAATATGAAAAAAAATTAGAATATATAATACTTTTCTGGTGTAAAATTTTAATGAGACTGAACTTAATGCTCATTTTATAATAACAGCGTAGCATTGAATTTCTCAGTAAATGAGTCTATTATAACCAAAATCGTAATGGACTATATGCTTTTACGAACTTTCTTCATATTTTGGAGGAGAAAATATAGCTGAGCATTGCCTGTGTTCATTGGATTAAAACTAGCACAGTTATCCCCATCCATGCTATAAAGAGTTCCTGAGTTTACTCTAGACATTGTCCTTGGATATGGTTACATAGGGAGACTCAGGAAAATAAATTCAAACTCAGACTGTGAATTTAAAGTGGATTACTTAAATCAGATTAAGCTCATATCAAAATAAATGGAATTTATCTAAATCTATGAAGTGGCCTAAGTAATCCATTATAAAAAATATTAACAAAATTATTTAGGGTGATTTAATTAATTTATTCTGAAAGTTAATTTGAGCTTTTTTTTTCTGAAAGATCCCAAGTGCACAAGCTTTTTAAGTTTAAGAAAACAAATATTTGATACGGAATACTTCAGAAATCTCAGGCACCTATGTCTGTCTGTGTAAGTCTGCAGAGATGCATATCTATGTATAGATATGAAGTATAAATATAACTGTTTGTTTACTGTTATCATTAAATATTAAATACAAGGTGGCAAACTACTGAACTGAGAAAGTTTTATTTGATTCTATTAAATACAAATCATTCTAAGGAACAGACACACAGTTCAAACAATGACTAGTTAGCAATTTCCTGCTGTGAACATTTATTTGCATTGTTTCTAAAACACAGCAAGAGAACTACAGCACATCCTGCTGAACTATGTAACATTTCATTTGTATTTTATGTCACTCCATAGATGTAAAGAAATTGCTTCAGGGTGCACTGTAACACTGACAACTTTTTTGCATAGCAAGCAAGGTTGAGTAGTTCAATATACAAGAATAACATCAATTCTGTATATTAGTAAATCAAAAGGTAAATCCCACAGTTTTATTATAATAAAATCTCTACATTTTCAAGTTTCTTTGATTTTTATATTCTTCCCTCCCACTCTTAACATATCAGATAGATGCACAAAAACCTTGCCTCCTAATCTCTTCTCAGTCTTCTTGCATTCTGAAAAATGAGGCCTTATTGTCAGGTTGACTAGCAGAGATAGCGATGTGACCATCCCGCTCTACTCAGCACTTGTCAGGGCACACCTGGAGTACTGTGTCCAGTTCTGGTCCCCACAATTCAACAAAGACACAGACAGGCTGGGGAGGCTTCAAAGGAAGACCAGAAAGATAATCAAAGGGCTGGAAAACCTGCCCTATGAGGAAAGACTGAAGGAGTTAGGTCTCTTCTCCCTGCAGAACAAAAGGGACCTCATCACAGTATTCCAGTACTTAAAGGGCAGCTACATAGAGGATGGAGGCTCTCTCTTCACAAGAAGCCATATGAAGACAAGGGGCAATGAATACAAGTTACTCCAGGAGATGTTTCATCTCGATATAAGAAAGAAATTTTTTACAGTAAAAATTATCAATCACTGAAACAACCCTCCCAGGGACATGGTACAGTGCGTATCACTGGAGTTTTTCAAGACGTAATTGGACAAGGTGATAAATAATCTCATCAAGGCTCTCTTTCCCACAAAAGGTTGGACCAGATGATCTTTCAAGGTCCCTTCCAACTCGGGCTGTTCTACAATTCTATGATTCATTGCGATTTCAAAATTCTTCCTATGTTCTACACAGAAGACAAATTTCGAATTATGCACTATACTAGTATATTTCATTTAGATACTTAAAATGGGTAACACTGGGGCCAGCACTATTTTGAATCTGTTTCTACCTATTCTACATATTGTACATCTATCTTTGTTGTTCCTTAATGCATCTCCAGCAAATAGAGTGGGTACAATACCATTGTTGTGGTTTAATCTGGCAGGCAGCTAAACACCACACAGCCATTTGCTCACTCCCCCTGCCCTGCAGTGGGATGGGGGAGAAAAATGGGAAAAAAAAAAATTGAAACTCGTAGGTTGAGATGGACAATTTAATTGGACAGAAAAAGAAGGGGGGAAATAATAATAATAATAATAATAATAATAATAATAATAATAATAATAATAATAATAGAATATACAAAATAAGTGATGCACAATGCAATTGCTTACCGGCCAACCGATGCCCAGCCAGTTCCCAAGCAGCAGTCCACCCCCATCCCCGCCCAGCCAACTCCCCACAGTTTATATACTGAGCATGATGTCATATGGTATGGAATATCCCTTTGGCTGGTTTGGGTCAGCTGTCCTGGTTGTGCCTCCTCCCAGCTTCTCGTTGACAGGACACAAGAAGCTGAAAAGTCCTTGACTTTGTAAGCACTACTTAGCAATGACTAAAACCTCAGTGTTATCAACATTATTCTCGTACTAAATCCAAAACACAACATAATACCAGCTACTAGGAAGAAAATTGACTCTATCCCAGCCAAAACCAGAACAACCATTTAGCCTACTTTCATTAGCTAACACTAAATATGTGTTTGTTGACACCGTTTAAGTGAAACTGATGGCATTGCCACTAAATGTATTTGTACTTTTCCTGTAAACATGCTAAAGAGAAAATTGCCCTACATCAGTGATACATGGCTTCTGAAAGAAGGTCTCAAATCAAAATAAGCATTTTCCTATTTAATTATATTCATCTTCCATGTCAAATTTAATAAATTCACCAAATTGTTTTTAAATGATGCCACTGGAGTCTTTAGAATTCATTACCATTTTTTATTTCTCTGTGAGTAGTCTTTTAAAGCAAGTATTGCTTGGGGGTTGAAATATATTTTAATTGCATATAATTAAATATATCAGTATTTTATTTATATTTAAAACTCCTTACATTGTGTTTTAGATCCAATGTTTTCTCATTTTAAATAACTTATCCATTTTTGATCCACTTTTAAATACAATTTGAAGGTTATTTTCTTTAGACAGGCATTGTTTGTTCCAGGCTTTATTTTACTCCAGATTTTTAAGTTAAGTTTATTAGATGGAAACTCTAGGTCTCACCTGTTTCACTTAGAAAAACATTGACCGTACAGTCTTAGCTTAAATTTCCTATTCTGCCTTTAGCAATTAGTAAGTTTGTAAATATATATGTGGGTATATACCACACAGTGCATACAGACATGGCAAAATCACAGTCTGACTTCCACTTCAAGGAAGGGTGCCAGGAAGATTGTACTGCTACATTTCTGTTAAGAAGACGACATGTAGAGATATCACAAAGATACAAGATCCCCCAGAATATTGCAGTCAGTATTCTGCGGAGGTTCAGCCCACTAACATACCTGGTATTATATATTGTCAAGCAATGGCAGATAGAGGAAATTTTAAAAAGAGAACAAATGCATATTATCAGTATGGCTATAGGATGGCTAAGGTTTTTAAAAGAAATAGTACTCAATTCAGTTATAAAGACATATGCGTCTAATAATATTTGAGATGTCTTGACATATCTTGCCTGACTTCCATGTGCTAACCTAGAGAGATGTGGCTTTTCCATAGTTCCTGTGTCATATTTCCTAGACTTTCATGAATGGCTAGGATACTCCAGGGGTATGTAGAGAGCATTGTGATGCTCATTATGTGGTATTGAAAAGTGACTCCATTAGGTATATTGACTATGTTTAGAATTTTGGCTGAAATCCACAATCTGGACACCTCCGTAAGCACAGCCATTGGGCATCTAGCCTTAGTGAAATGATTGAAGTCTTGTAATACAAGATCTTAGAAAATCAATCACAAGTTCTTATTGCTTGGCGTTACTATCTTAGACGACTATCATTCTTTACTGGCTAAGCAGAGAAATGGTAGAAGCTAGGCACCTATGTCTTCTTGGGAGCCAGTCTGTCTAGCCTTTCTCTGAAGACAGGCACCTGATGAGGTAGAGCTGGCTTCTTTTCTTTAAAATGTGGCAGTGATCATGATGCCAAATAGCCTTTTGCTATTATAGGGGTTGGAGTGCTTTCACAAACTACTCCAGCTCCCATCTTACCTCCCTGAGGTAAGGCTTTCAGCCTTTCAGCACTCACCTCACCTCCATGCCCAATAAGATCATGGAGCAGATCCTCCTGGAAGACATGTCAAAACATATGGAAGACAGGGAGGTAATTAGAGACAGCCAACATGGCTTCACCAAGGTCAAATCATGCCTGACTAATCTAGTGGCCTTCTATGGCTGAGTGACTGTATCCATGGACAAGGGAAAAGCTACAGATGTCATCTACATAGACTTCTGTAAGGCCTTTGATACAATCCCCCACAATATTCTTGCTGCTACATTGGAGAGACATGGGTTTGACAGATGGGCTGTTAGATGGACAAGGAATTGGTTGGATGGCTGCGTCCAACGAGTTACGGTCAATTGCTCAATGTCCAAGTGGAAACCGGTAACGAGTGGTGTCCTTCAAGGGTCCATACTAGTACCAATACTATTTAATATCTTCACCAATGACACAGACAGTAGGATTGAGTACACGCGCAACAAGTTTGCAGATGACACCAAGCTGAGTGGTGCAGTTGATTCACTAGAGGGAAGGGATGCCATCTAGAGGGACCCAGACAGGTTTGAGGAGTGGGTCTATGTGAACCTCATGAAGTTCAACAAGGCCAAGTACAAGGTCCTGTACCTAGGTCAGGGCAACCCCCGGTATCAATACAGGCTGAGAGATGAATGGATTGAAAGCAGCCTTGTGGAGAAGGACTTGGGGATACCAGTGGATGAAAAATTAGACATGAGGTGGCAATGTGCACTTGCAGCCCAGAAAGCCAACTGTATTCTGGACTGCATAAAAAGAAGCGTGGCCAGCAGGTTGAGGAAGGTGATTCTCCCCCTCTACTCCACTCTCGTGAGACCCCACCTAGAGTACTGCAGGCAGCTCTCGGGTCCCCAGCACAAGAAAGACATGGACCTGTTAGAGCGGGTCCAGAGGAGGGCCACAAAAATGAGACCTGGAGCAACTTCCCCTATGAAGAAAGGCTGAGAGATTTGTGGTTGTTCAGCCTGGAAATAAGAAGGTGCTGGGGAAACCTTATGGCAGCTTTTCAATATATAAAGGGGGCCTATAAGATGGAGAGAGACTTTCTACCAAGGCCTCTAGTGAAAGGACAAGGGGCAACAGTTTTAAAGCCCAAACCCATGGCAGAGGTGTTGGACTAGATGTCTTCAAAAGCCCCTTCCAACCCAAACCATTCTACGATTCTATAATTCCATGAAAGTAAAAGGTCTCAATTCCAGATTGTTTGTATAATGTGTCTTATATAAGACTTGTATAATTGTATAATGTTTCTTAGATAAGACTTTTCCTGCAAGCAAAACATTTAAACAGAATATTATATTAATTACTGACTAGTAGAACACCTCTTTTCACTGCAAATCAGAACACTATGCAAAAACTTTATTCATAGTCTATGTTCTTGTCTGTATCACTTAACCCTTTGAAACTCCATTTCCTGTATTTCTCCATGCTTAAATCAAGGTGCTTAACCTCTCAATGTCTTGCCTTGCCCTCTGTATTTGCTCTTATTCATTGTTATTACCTTGACTCCAGGCTCCAACTGATCAGTCTCAATTGCTTACTATTAAATTTTTTAAGAAACATTCTCTTGTATTTGAAAGGTGCTCCCCAAATACTTCTGAAAAATATCTCTTTATTATTCCCTGATCTGCTGTAAAAAGTCTCGATAACAGTTAGGCTGCTGGTTTGATGATAACATACGCTGACTTAATACAGTGCCCCAAATTAACCTTTCAATGTGAAACTAAGTGATAAAACTCATCTTGGATTTTGATGAAGAACTTGTAAGACAATGAAGCATCCTTTAGTTCTGTGTTTGTACAGTATCTAGTCTCATGTGGGCTAAAATAATAAAGAAAAAATAATACTAAAGAAAAAAATTACTAACAAAGCCAAGTATAGATTTCATATATATATGTGTGTTTGTCTGATTACTATGAAAAAGTTGTGATTTTGGAAAGATATTACCTTACACTTTGAATATTGAATTGTAGGATATTCCAGTTGCTTGGAATAGAGAATTGATTTAAGTTTGAGTATCTATCCGCAAAATAAACTATATTTCTCAGCGAAAGCTTATTATCAGATGTTTTGTTAAAATGCTTCAATGTAAGGAAGGAAAAGAAACAAGGGTACATTTAATTGGCATTTTAAGTAGAAAATATTTTGGACTGTGGACATGACAAGTTATGAAACTTCACAACTGAAAGCAGATTCAGTTTTTTACCTGGGAAAGGTACAGAAAAGCATGATATTTATTCCAGCACAAAAAGCCATCAAAAACCCAGTATTCCAATTAATTCTCATAACCCAATGAGAATTAATGCAATGAAGCAAAATATTCAGCAAAATTTGTACATTCTGTTGAATTTATGCATAGGGACAATGCAAAGGAACAGTATTCTGTTGTAGCTTCAGTTAAAGTTGAAGGTATTTCTAAGTTTCCTAGTTACATTTTATTTTATTGCACTCCAGTGTCCCAAAACAAAATTAAAGAAAATACTGAAATCAAGGTATTAGTTACATGTTGCTGCTGAAAACTTGGCAGGTAATAAGAAAGACACCTAATATAATAGGAGCAATATTTCTCTGTAATCTGTCCATCAAAGGGGACAATAAAAATACTCCTAACTTATCTTCCCACATTTTCAATTGTAAATCATTGCATCCCCTTTTTTCTTCTTTTTCTTTTTGTAGAATTACAGTACGTTAAATTTTGTTTTATCTTTGCTACTTCACAATTTCTCCAGAATCTAGATGTCGTTTTTTTTTTCAGCTTTCAATACATAGTCAGACTCCAAGCTGTTAAAATCCAGAAGTCGCGTTTCATAATCCTTTTCTTCACTGCACAAAAAAAAAAGGTTGTCTTGGCATTTTTGTATTTATTCATTATGTTATCTATCTCTGAAACACTCAAAACAGTGCTTAAGAGAGTTAGTTTGAAAATTATATCAAGTTATACCATGCAACAGCATAATGAGCATGAATGAGATACAATGGTAAAGGATAAAAACAGCTTGTTGATTTTTTTGTGGGGTTTTTGTAATTTCTTTCTTTAATTTCAACTCATCCTTTTGAATCAGAGAACAAAAAGGAAACAGTAGACAGTCTTGCTTTTACAGAACTTATGACACACATAGTTAAAATTTTATACTGACTATAAGAAAGACAATGCAATGTATTGTGTAACTTAGGAACATCCTACATGCAGTTTGAACACAAAATATTCGTACATCATTTATGTTTTGATTACACTCTAAGTGCTGACAAGGTACTGCATTTATGAATAATGCAAAGAAACTGAAAGAACGGGCTTTTTATATTCCATTCTGAGCCTCTGTTTTTCAGCCAAAATGATTTAACAATGTAAAACACATGTCATTGATGGAATATGATTAGAAATACATTGTGTTCTTGACAGTTAACAATTATTCCTGTGTGCATTACTGATGCAGTCATAACATCTATAAAAGCTAAGTGTCAGGTATCTCCAAAAATATAAGACCACAGTCATTCCAGTAACACCTAGTACCTCTAACTCTACCTGAATAATGTTTTGCCATTAAAACAAATAATCAGACAGGAAAATTAAAATATAACTCTGTGGCATTTTCATTGATCAGTTTGCTTTAATAAGCATTGAGAAAAAAAATACAATCACATTAGAAATATATTCAGAAGCACAGTGCCCCATACTCAATTAATTCAAAAAGAAACAAATGAACAGAAAAACCTCCTTAAGAACCCATGTACCCCCATCCTGCGCAGTGAAGCTTAAAACTCTGAAAATTTGTTGTATTTTTAATTGAAATGCATTGCATGATTAATCTTGATTTATGAAGAATCTAATGTTTGTGCTCTTTTAATTTCCCTTTGCTGAAAATATCCTTAATCATCTTTTTAATCAATAATAGAAAAAAATCAACACTGTCACTGTTACGGTAGGATCCCACAGAGCCTAGCTCCAGCATAAGCAAAATTCTCCAACTGACGAATATTTCATGTTGGGCTACACTAAGCGATTAGCCTCCTTCAATGAACAACATCTATATGTTAAAGGATTATTTGTTTCAAGTGACTTAAACAGTTACTATAAGTTTTACATCCACAAATGAGACAATCCTTCTCGTTAAGATTTAATGAGAATGTTGTTTAATTTGGTCACTTTAACTCGGTGGAGTCTTCTGTTGTAGATTGTTCCTCAAGGACTTCTATTCCCACCATTTAATTAGGACAGAAGTCTATTTATAACAGAACTACACCAAGATGTGAATACCATATACAGAGTTGGTCATAGCTAGAAGAATTTCCGTTTTTTTAGAAATAAACCAAAAACTAAGACAATGTGCCTTGTGTGGGATGGGAAAGTACTGTGCCCAAACTATATCAGCACACTAAGACTTAGACAGGTATGCCACTAGACACTCACCTGAAAAAGGGGGATAACTTTTTTTTTTTATTTAATCATTTTTTAAGAGTATGTTAGGATGAAATTTACTCTGCGCTGCAAGTGTCTCTGCCTTTAAAGGAATTCTAGACCCCTTGTTCAGATATAGGTGTCTGCACTGTAGATGTCTAAAATTTGGCAGGGTTCTGCTTATGACCTCCTACCACAGATAATTTCATTCCTTTCAGTATTCTTAAAGATGAAGGAGATGATTGTGCATTGCTAGGTTACGATGCTCATATACCACGGTAACATGTTAAGATACTCGGAATCAAACTGCTTTCTATTAGATAATTTTGAAGAGGTGCCCCCTTTGCCATACCAGCAAAAGAGGTTTAACTTCCCATTTCTACATATTGCTTAAAATAGTTCTGAGTTGTTTGTTTGGGAACACAGAGCACTAAATGCAAGCCATGGGAAAGCAGAGGAGTGTATTTTAGACCTTTATTACACCTTGCAAAAAAACCTGCTTTCATTCTGACTCTGTCAATGCTATAGAAACCCTTCTTAACTCAAAAAGACCACAGAATACTTTGGAGCCAAGTTGCAAGGGAATCAGAAGGGAGGATGGGACCGTCAGTGGTGGCTCTAATGAAAAATGTATCCTCTAAGAATTACATGGAATATATGTTATTTATCTGTTGTGAATGGTAGACAGAGCTCTTGTTGATCAAATCCACTGAGAGTCCCAGACTTTTTTCTTCTCTGTAACCTCCCAAGTCTTTCTACAAGGAGAACCATCTACCTTGGAAAGAGGTTTAAACAGATTTTGATCTTCCTGATAAAGCAATCAGGTAAATGCCTAATCTTATTTTGTGCCTGTTATTGACTTTGAGGTATATTGTAGTGGTAACTCTTTTATAAATATATTTTCAACCATTGTTTGTTTCCTATGTCAAACAGGATATTAGATTTCATCAGAAAATCTTTGACTATATGCTACAGGATGGAAAGGAGCCACCCCAAATGTGTCTGCTGAGTCTCAATAAAAATTGCTTTCAGGCATGAAGGCTTTTTCTAATCTTATGCAGTCATTAGAGATAAAAATATAAAACCTTCTACAAAATGAAAGGAAGAAAGGGACAAAGAAGTTAATTCTGCTTTTATTCCAAACAAGTCCATTCCCTGACAAAAGAGGAACTTTGGTACATGTACAGTACATGTTAGTATTTTTAACACGTGTAGTTTTATCTCATGGGTAATGCTCCTTGAGATTATTCCAAATTGCTCTGCAATATCCCTTTTTATTTTATGTAGTTTAGCTAAAGTCATATACTAGAGCTGGTTACTGATCTCCAGTCAGAAAGATTTTTCCTGACCTATAATCATACCAATGCATTCCAGTTGAAAATTTTTGGAAAGTTATTCTCAAGACTCAGCAAGGCTTAATTTAATATCAGAATTTTCTACTTTTTTAGATTATCAAATCTCCAGCAAGAACTGAATTTCATTTTCATGCAGTTCATTTTGTATTTATATTTTTCACTCAGAATGCACGGAGTCAGCAGGAGAGAGAGATGTATTTGAATAAGGGGGAGGTAAATACATGATTAAAATTGTTTGGTTTCACATTTTTCAGATGTCAGTCTGCAGTTTATTTTACAGTCAAACTTAGCATGCTTTGGTTAGACTTCATGAAAACAGGTCTTGTGTCTCTAAGATATCTCACATTGAAAAATCAGAAACAGGTGATAATAGTGTCATCTTTCTCATCATTTGTACTGTTTCTTTTGAGATTAAATGATCTGCCATTCTCATAAAACATCCAGCTGTTGATCCAGAAGGGTAAGGACCTCTGTCAAGTCCTGCTCTGTATATGATAGACTGATGTGGATAGCTTGGACAACTTGTGATGTCTCCAATTGCAGTAGATGCTTGCATTTCAGCAACTGAATAGGCCCCATGAGTAAGATTTAACTCAGATTGCAGACAGCTTAAAATAGATGTCTATATACAGGTGTTTGCATGTAACCTAGAGCTCTAAGCACCCATTTTGGGGCTTGAAAGGGAGCCTTTGATCAATGAATCTACTGGAATTCTGAAGAGCTACTCAGTTCATTCTAAAAAGAGACATCTACGTTTAGCCAGATGTCTTCTTTCTCAGTTATATTTCCTATATTGACAGGATTTCATGGGTTTTGGCATTAGCTCCTATATAGACACTTGCTTTTAGACCCCTACAGTTAAGTATCAACAGTGTGGAATAGATTATCACCCCAGCAGTGTGATGTGTTTTACCTAATTTTAGCCATGAAAAAACTAGTTTACTTGTCTAGACTGGTAGCCTAGTTCTTTCCATATTAACAGATATTTCAGTCTTCAAAGAATCCATTATACTGCTTGTCTTAAGGCAGGAGTAATGGTTTCCTGGAATGAATACTTGTCATTCATTGCACAAGAAACATACATACCTGGGTTAGACTAATTAGGCACAATTAAGTTAAACTTCTGTAGATAGAGGTGAAATGAGGCCAGTGATGTGTTTTTCTTTCCCTGCTGCTACAGCTTCTTTGTCAGTGCACTTTCATGCATCGGATGTGAATTCTATTTATTTTTCCTCAATTATATGCCAGCTGATGCTAAAAAAAAAAACAGAATTTTTAAATTTTTACTATAAGTGATCACAATTTAAGTTTTTTCCTGTTAGATATTATCATTATCAACATCAATTATCATATATTAAGACTTTTAACTGACTTCTGGACTATATATGAGTTGTTTCAAAGTCTGACTTTGCCAAAGGACTGGAACTTTTACAGAAAGACTAATTTGGATGTTTAATTATCATAAGTATTTTGTTCCCTAGTTCATTCTCTCACAGGTATTACATTTGGAAATAAAAGTCTTCTCTGAAATAGAGCCATGATCTTCTTCCTTAATATTGGAATTAGTGAATTTAAAGCAATAATGGAATAACACTATAGCAGAGAATGATTACATATCCCACTATTAAAAGATAATATTATTTGCATACAGAAAATTTCACCCACTAACATATTCTTATATATAGTAGTACAAGATAACAGAATAACTGCATTAAATTGTCTGTAAGAAAAAACAAAAAAAAACCAAAAACAAACCATTAAATTTTTAGCCCCCCAACTATGCAGCTCCTTCTGCAGTATTTCTTTTTTTCAGGTTTGATTCTCCCTGAAAAAGAGTGTCTGTAAATGACACCTTCATTTCAAAGAGTTGTTTCTTCCATGTATTCATATGTAAACTCATGTAACTCAGCCTAGATAAGTTTAGTAAGAGAGGGGGAAGAGGGGAGAGAAGTGACCTTAACTTTTTTTAGGACCAAACAGACACTTCAGGAAAGACACTGGAAAAATGAGAATAGCTGAATCCATGTACTCAGGTTGTAGTCTGAACATAGGGTTGTACTAGTGACTTTCTGACCCTTCTGTGTGGAAGAAAGTACATTCTGTGTCAGATCATGAGAGCTGGCAGTAACAGAAGAGACAGTTTCTTGCTTGAGAAGTGACTAAGTTGAATCTTCAGCCACTGAAAGATGAGAAAAGGAATCCCATGATGTCATTTTTTCAGTCATTTTCTTGTACTGTAGTAGAACTTTTTTCTTCTGTATGAAGCTTTTAGAGAAAATAAAATTTTGTATATCATCTCTGATCTCTGTTAAATTTACACATACTTAACAAATTTGAAAAAATACTGATAGCTATTTACCTAAAAGAAAAATTCCTCACAAAGGCCTTTTTGCTACAGAGAAATCATTAACCCACATATGATGTTCTTACTTTCTAAGTCTAAAGCCAATTATTCAATCTATTTTCAATAGCTCATGTAACACTGAATTCAGTTCTTGGCTGTTTATGAAAGCAGTGTAAATGGTCACTACAGCAAGCATACCATAACGCACCACAGAAATCAGGCCAACGAAATAATGTAGAATTAATGACAAACCATAAACAAAACCTGAGATCAACTCCTGACAATTTATGCCCTGATATTTATTAATGGGACTAGGTAAAACAGAATCTAATTGTTGTCGGAGCTGATCCCAAGCAGTTGTTGCCTGATTCCTGTTGCCAGTATAAGGCAAAGAATGACCACTTAGAAATTTTGTGTTATTTAAGAATGTCACTACTAGGTCTGATCAAAAGTCCAGTAAGCTCTGTTGAGCAACATTAATGTAGCAGATACTTAAGAACAGAAGTTAAGTAAGAATAGAATAAATTCTTCCTGTTTTCCAAAAAATTTAGACACTTCCTGGGCCAAAAGCTGAATTTGGTTTCAATTTGTTTAAGTCTTTTGTGAAACCATTTATGTTTTGGGTCTCCACAGCATTCTGTGGTTTTCAGTTCCATGACTCAACTGTGCTGTAATGAAAAGTATACTTCCTTCTCTTTATTTTAAACATAATGCTTGAGAATTTTATTGCATGTCGTCTCTTCTTCTTTGGGGAAAAATAGTAGACATTTTTATTTCTGGTGCAGCTTTTCAAACATTCCTTCCTTTCTAGATGTCTATTTCTTTATAAATACTGTGTTCCAAACCCCAGCCTCTTAAGTTTCTCCCCATACAGAAGTTATCATAAAGCTGACCTTCTTTTGCCATCCTTTTTCTAGTTTTCTCTTTGAAGAGAGGATGATCAGAACTGCACACAACACTTACGATGTGGAAGTACCATGGATGCTTTGTACTGTGACAATGGAGTCCAGAAAAACTAATACCTGTGTGGAAAAGATGTATTTTTATTGGGGAGATGAAAGTTAATGGATCCCTCTTGATGAAGATCAAATGATGGATGCACGGAAAAAGAAGCTAATAGAAAACCATAAAATAATATGTTGCTCCAAAATTTAAAATTCCATTCTTCCACAAGATATATAGGAAGCATGAGGAAAAGGTTTAAAAAAGCAAGTAGTTTTCTCTACTTTTCTGAAATTTCCTCAAGCAATCATAGCTATTTAAGTTACAAAATTTAAAGGAAATTTTAATGGTAAATATTGTATTTTACTGCAATTTTTTGTATATATTACAGGGTTTTGCCTTCTTTTGTATTTTCAGTTAATGAAAGTCAAGTTTGATTTAATATTTTTGCACTATTTTTGCATAGTTCTATCTAACACTTTTTCTTCAGTGATGCAATACTTGTAAGAAACCTTGCATTTCACTACTTTCATAGCTATAGCTTCTGTGTGGTTTGAGACCATTTTTCATCTTAATTATATAGTCCAGCTCCAATGTATTACATGTTTGTCCAAATTTTCCAGGAACACACTTGCTTTGGTCAGTCAGTTATATTATTTGAAGGTATACTAATTAAGCTTTAGATAAATTAAATAACATTTGGATATAAAATGATGTAAGACACATTCTTATCAAAATTATCCTTTGAGTAATGCGTCATCATCACAGGTCATTGGTCTGACAAAATTAATCTGCAAAGTCACCTGTGTGACAGAGCTAATGATATATTAGTTTGATTCATCATTAGTGATCATCAACAGCCGATGATGTATTAGTATGTTGCTCCAAGGATGGTGCTATCCAGAAAGAATGAACTTCTATAATTAAATTATGGCACAGAAGTCAATGACAAGACCATAGTCTAATCCAGTCAACAGCAGGTAGGAACACCAGCACTAAATCAATTTCTCTAGAATTTTTTCTTTTGGCTTGCTAGTGGCAGCTTTGCAACTTTGTTAATCAGGTCTCATTACCCTTGTGGAAAATTATATTTGCTCTACTTCCTTCTCCGGTAGCATTTGGCAACACTTACACTATTAAGCCCTCCAATGCTTAGAGAGGGGAACATTTTTCACATAATATAAAAAAATGCAAAGCCTCTTGCCAATAGCACTGCTATGCTTTTCTGTGAAGGTGGTAAACTAGGCATCTATAAGAAATTTTTACAGTACCACATAAATTAAGTTAATAGACACTTTCCAGCTTTGCCAATTTTTATCTTTGTCATGGTAACGGTCAGCAAAAATTAGAGAGCAGGAAGTTAAGACAGACAAAACATATTGGATGAGTAGACCACTCAGATCAACCTAATAATTTTAGCTTTAGGATTAGGTCACAAAATTCATTTTGGAATGACAGAACTGTGACAACATAAAATTACATTGTCCTCCCCTTATATTAGACAAAAAGTCCTCAGGAAGTCTGTTTCTACTGCACAACCACCTCCTTTTCATACCAGGCCTAGATGATAGGCACCTGTATCCATTTTTTTTCAGAATCTTCCTTGCCATTTTAAGCTTCTCCTAATTCTTTTGTCTAGATCCTTGGTCTAACATCTGTAAACAGATGACGAGGCAGATCCCTGTCTCTATGTTTTGCCCAATGTACCATGTTAGGTACATTGAATTAGAAAGGCAAAAACCCAGCTAGAACTCAATCTGGCCACTGTCATAAGAGATAACAAAAAATGTTTTTACAAATATATTAACAACAAAAAGAGAGCTAAGGAGAATCTCCACTCTTTATTAGATGCGGAGGGGAACACTGCCACCAAAGATGAGGAAAAGGCTGAGGTACTTAATGCCTTCTTTGCCTCAGTCTTTAATAGTCAGACCAGTTATCCTCAGGGTATTCAGCTCCCTGAGCTGGAAGTCAGGGACGGCGAGCAGGATAAACCCCCCATAATCCAAGAGGAAGCAGTTAACGACCTGCTACGCCACCTGGATGCTCACAAGTCTACGGGGCCAAATGGGATCCACCCGAGAGTACTGAGGGAGCTGGCGGAGAAGCTTGCGAAGCTACTCTCCATCATTGCTCAGCAGTCCTGGTTAACAGGGGAGGTCCCGGACGACTGGAGGCTTGCCAGTGTGATGCTCATCTACAAGAAGGGCCAGAAGGAGGATCCAGGGAACTACAGGCCTGACCTCGGTGCCAGGGAAGATTATGGAGCGGTTCGTCTTGAGGGCGCTCACGAGCCCTGCCCGGGACAACCAGGGGATCAGGCCCAGCCAGCACGGGTTCACGGAAGGCAGGTCCTGCTTGACCAACCTGATTTCCTTCTATGACCAGGTGACCCGCCTCATGGATGAGGGAAAGGCAGTGGATGTGGTCTACCTGGACTTCAGTAAAGCCTTTGACACTGTCTCCCACAGCATTCTCCTAGAGAAGCTGGCGGCTCATGGCTTAGACAGGTACACTCTTCGCTGGGTATAAAACTGGCTGGACGGCTGAGCCCAGAGAGTTGTGGTGAATGGAGTTAAATCCAGCTGGCGGCCGGTCACGAGCGGTGTTCCCCAGGGCTCAGTACTGGGGCCGGTCTTGTTCAATATCTTTATCAATGATCTGGACGAGGGGATCGAGTGCTCCTTCAGTAAGTTTGCAGACGACACCAAGTTGGGCGGGAGTGTTGATCTGCTCGAGGGTAGGAAGGCTCTGCAGAGGGACCTGGACAGGCTGGATCGATGGGCCGAGGCCAACTGTACGAGATTCAACAAGGCCAAGTGCAGGGTCCTGCACTTCGGCCACAACAACCCCAGGCAACATTATAGGCTTGGGGAAGAGTGGCTGGAAAGCTACCCAGAGGAAAAGGACCTGGGAGTGCTGATTGACAGCCGGCTGAACATGAGCCGGCAGTGTGCCCAGGTGGCCAAGAAGGCCAACGGCATCCTGGCCTGTATCAGAAATAGTGTGGCCAGCAGGAGTAGGGAGGTGATCATGCCCCTGCACTCGGCATTGGTGAGGCCGCATCTCGCATACTGTGTTCAGTTTTGGGCCCCTCACTACAAGAAGGACATTGAGGTGCTGGAGCGTGTCCAAAGAAGGGCAAGGAAGTTGGTGAAGGGTCTGGAGCACAAGTCTCATGAGGAGTGGCTGACGGACTGGGGTTGTTTAGCCTGGAGAAGAGGAGGCTGAGGGGAGACCTCATCGCGCTCTACAACTACCTGAAAGGAGGTTGTAGCGAGGTGGGGGTTGGTCTCTTCTGCCAAGTAACTAGCGATAGGACAAGAGGAAATGGCCTCAAGTTGCACCAAGGGAGGTTTAGATTGGACATAGGAAAAATTTCTTTACTGAAAGAGTGGTTAAACATTGGAACAGGCTGCCCAGGGAAGTGGTTGAGTCACCATCCCTGGAAGTATTTAAAAGACGTGTAGATGAGGCGCTTAGGGACATGGTTTAGTGGGCATGGTGATGTTGGGTTGACGGTTGGACTCGATGATCTTAGAGGTCTTTTCCAACCTTAACGATTCTATGATTCTATGATTCTATATGCTTATAGTACAGACCCACCACTCTTGGTATCTAGTTTTCTGTCACTCATCCTTCTCTTTCAGTCAGGTGGACTAAACTTAAGGATAAGACAGAAAAGCATTTCCCAAGGTAACCCAAACTTTAGAGTAGAAATTCTGTAAATCTTCAGAATAGTAGTATGCAGGTGGCCTTGGTTACTGACTGGAAGAGGAAGAGCCTCTTTTTACAATCAGGTCACAACCCTCAGGTCCTGCAGAGACTGATGTACAGTATAGGTAACCTAGTCTGAAATATATTGGTCCATACTGCCCTGTCCTACTTCCAAGAGATCTGATATGACCATAAGCACTTTGGTATGCATCCAAGATTTTTACGTTAAAGTTTATGAAGAGCATTGTTTCCTATAAGACTGTTGTACCTCAAACCCCAGGAAAGAACAGTCCTTTTCCTCTTCTTCCCCTATTTTCTAGTGTTCAACTTGTGAAATTTGTCCCAGGAATTCCTCACATTGCCTTCAGAACACCCTTTCATGTAAATAACATCTAAGTTCTCCAATTCCAACTCACAAATTAAAAATTAACACTAAGCACCACTGCTCCATATACTTTGTCCATCTCACTCAGGCATTACTGAATACTGGTGGTGATGCTAATAAAATCAGCCTTTATCACAAAAGAATCTGGAAGCTTTTTCACAAAATTTCAGGCACACATGCACCTGAAGAGGTCATCTGCACACATGATTTCTAGGCCACAAGGGAAATCTTGTTTCATATATATGCTGGGTATATCAGATCCCAGACTTTTCTATGGCTCCTCCAGATTCCGCTACTTTTCCTTTTATCTTTTTGCTTATACAATTCTTATCTGAGACCTCGCGAAGCTAAGAGACTTTCTCATTAGTGTCAAGCTGTCAAGCAGCAGAGGACAGAACAGAACTTTGAGGTCCATTTCCTGGAAAAGGTATTCTCATGCAGCCAAGCAGAGCATTTATGGCACCTTACACATATCTATGGAGTCATATCGAATAGAATAGAATAGAATAGAATAGAATAGAATAGTTCCAATTTGAAGGGATGTACAATGATCATCTAGTCTAACTGCCTGACCACTTCAGGGCTGATTAAAAGTTAAAGCTTGTTGTTA
This sequence comes from Calonectris borealis, assembly GCF_964195595.1. Taxonomy (NCBI): domain Eukaryota; kingdom Metazoa; phylum Chordata; class Aves; order Procellariiformes; family Procellariidae; genus Calonectris; species Calonectris borealis. The sequence goes on from NC_134312.1 coordinate 178,356,765, forward strand.
ATGGTATTGTCCAAATGCCTCTTAAACACCGACAGGCATGGGACATCAACCACCTGTCTAGGAAGCTTGTCCAGTGTTTGACCACCCTCTCGGTAAAGAAATGTTTCCTAATGTCAAGTCTGAGCCTCCCCTGACGCAGCTTTGAACCATTCCCATCCTGGTTTCAGCTGGGATAGAGTTAATTTTCTTCCTAGTAGTTGGTATAGTGCTATGTTTTGGATTTAATATGAGAATAATGTTGATAACACACTGATGTTTTAGTTGTTGCTAAGTAGTGCTTACACTAAGTAAAGGATTTTTCTGCTTCCCACTGCCAGGTGCACAAGAAGTTGGGAGGGAGCATAGTCAGGACAGCTAACCCAACTGGCCAACAGGGTATTCCATACCATATGACGTCATGCTCAGCATATAAAGCTGGTGGAAGAAGAAGGAAGAAGAAGACGTTCGGAGTGATGGCGTTTGTCTTCCCAAGTAGCCATTACGTGTGATGGAGCCCTGCTTTCCTGAAGATGGCTGAACACCTGCCTGCCGATGGGAAGTAACGAATGAATTCCTTGTTTTGTTTTGCTTGCATATACAGCTTTTTCTTTACCTGTTAAACTGTCTTTATCTCAACCCATGAGTTTTCTCACTTTTACTCTTCCAATTCTCTCCCCCATCCCACCCGGGGGGAGTGAGTGAGTGACTGTGTGGTGCTTAGTTGTCGTCTGGGCTTAAACCACAACAATTCCACGCGTGCTATCACTGGATACCAGGGAAAAGAGATCAGCACCTCCCTCTCCACTTCCCTCTCCTCAGGAAGCTGTAGAGAGCAATGAGGTCACCCCCCAGCCTCCTTTTCTCCAAACTAGACAAACCCAAAGTCCTTAGCCAGTCCTCATAGGACATGTCTTCCAGCCCTTTCACCAGCTTCATTGCCATCTTCTGGACGCATTCAAGGACCTTAACATCCTTCTTAAATTGTGGGGGCCATAACTGCACACAGTACTCATGGCGAGGCCATGCCAATGCTAAGTACAGCGGGATAATCACCTCTTTGACCGGCTGGTTATGCTGTGTTGGATGCACCCCATGATGCAGTTTGCCCTCTTGGCTGCCAGGGCACATTGCTGACTCATATTGAGCCTGTTGTTGACCAGTACCCCCAGATCCCTTTCTGCAGAGCTGCTTTACAGCCACTCCTCTCCCAATTTATACTTGTGTCCAGTGTTACTCCATTCCAGGTGCAGAATCCAGCATTTGTTCTTGTTATATTTAATGCCATTGATGATTGCCCAATGCTCCAATCTATTTAGATCTCTCCGCAAGACCTCTTGTCCCTCAAGAGAGTCAATAGCACTGTCCAGTTTAGTATCATCAGCAAACTTACTAAGGATGCATTCCACTCCTGCATGTAGATCATTGATAAATATATTGAACAGAACTGTCCCTAGAATTGAGTCCTGGGAAACACCGCTGCTCTCCAGCCAGATGTAGCCCCATTCACTACAACCCTTTGAGGCCTGCTGTTCACACAGTTCTTCACCCAGCGCACTATGTACCTGCTCATTTCACAGTTGAACAACTTGTCCAGAAAGCTATTGTGAGGAATAGTATCAAAAGTCTTATAAAAATCCAGCAGGCAGGTGTTCAGCCATCTCCAGGAAAGCAGGGCTCCATCACGCATAACGGTTACTTGGGAAGACAAACGCCATCACTCCAAATGCCCCCCCTTCCTTCTTCTTCCCCCAGCTTTATATGCTGAGCATGATGTCATATGGTATGGGATATCCCTTTGGTCATAGGGGTCAGTTGGGGTCAGCTGTCCCAGCTGTGTCCCCTCCCAACTTCTTGTGCATCCCCAGCCTACTCGTTGGTGGGATGGTGTGAAAAGCAGAAAAGGCCTTGACTTTGTGTAAGTACTGGTCAGCAATAACGAAAACATCTCCGTATTATCAACACTGTTTTGGTCACAAATCCAAAACATAGCTCCATAATAGCTACTATGAAGAAAATTAACTCCATCCCAGCCAAAACCAGCACAACTCTGAAACAAAAGAATGGCCGCTACAGACTTTACACCTCACTTGTCCTGTCTTAATGAAGGAAACAAAATAAAAAGAACCCTGAAATCTCATTGAGCTGGCCTGCTTTCCTCCAGGTTTTGCAAGATATTTCATCTTCAGAGGAATATAGAAGTCACAAACCCCATGCATTTGAATTTACATAACAATGAAAAATTGTTCATCCTCAGAGGGAATAATCCAAGTGATCCAGAATTTGAAGTCCAGGTAAAATTATCAAATGAAATTAGAATAGAAAATCCTTAAAAATGGTTAGTGTAGGTAAAAATAAGCTAAGCAGCATAAACCACATTATGATTTGGTTTTCAACAAAATAGATCTAAACTGATAGCATAAAAATGGAAACCGAAATTACAACACCTCAGTAACAAAGAGAGGATACTATGAACTGAATAATTTATTTTTTCAAGGACTGACTGTGAGGGTCCAACAACAAAAGAAATACTGTTATTGATATAAATGTTTGGACGTCGACGAAAATTGCATCTTTTCTCATTTCTTTGAAATTATCTTCATTTCTAGTATGATATCCAGAGAGAAAATTAATTCTGTTGAGTCTTTTCCATTATCAACTTTACTATCAATGCATAATATGTTATATGAAATAACATTCATTAAGTTTAAAGCTGCCAAAACTATATTCATACTTATGTAAGATGAAAAATAGAGGAGAAATGTCATACATCATAGTACTGATCTTGTGAAAACTTTTTCGATACAGAACTGTCGTATGTGAAAAAAGGGGAAACATAAACATCATAACCATGTTGTCACACTTTGGTAAGTACAGTTCATTCTTAATGGACTCAGCATCAGTAAACAGAATAATTGTATCAGTAAGAGAAAGATGTAAATCAGAGAAAAAATTTAGAAAAATGTGTGGCCATACTATAAACTTTGCTTTGATCTTACAAACTCTGTGTGTTTTTCTAGAAAACCAGTTCCATCTCTCTAGAATAAACAAAAAAAAACAGGTGTGCCAAGATTCCTCAGAGGAAATTACTGACATCAGAAAAGTTATGGCAGGCAGGCAACACAGCACACTTTCATAACACTGGATTCTTCTGTTCCTGTTAAATGAAGTGTGACTAGGTCAGCAGGCCTAGCGGAGCAGATTCTGTCTTATTCCACGAGGTCCTGAATAGGTAAATTATAAAACAGAGCACTCAAAAATGGAAACTGTTGGAAAGAATGCATGTGGTTAAACCATAGAGGTACCTATGGCAACTGAGGTTTGGAGTCTGAAGCATCTCAGCCAGCAGATTTCCACACATGAAGGGATAACAGTGAAGGAATTGAAGGGAAAGGCAGAACTGGGGCCTCAAAAAGCAAAATTGAACCGAGATTTGCTGTTTGAGATCTAAACCAAACAGCTTTGTGGGTGTCCAGCAATCCTACTAGTGCTGTAAGGCCAGTATTGAAAAGCTTCAGCCTGGGTGCTAATCTTTAAGCTAGAAAATCTAACTCAATTTTTCTTGTATATGTTTCACATTCTGTAGCCTCTGCACTATATAACAGTAGTCAAACAAATATTGATATTCTTGTCTAAATATTGTGAAACTGAAAACTGTCTTTGTGTTGATTCAAAAGGGAATTTTAATCTCCTTTAGCACCCTACAGTAAATTTTGTCCATACTTTATTATTACATCAATAGATCAGTTTCATAGTGACAGGGGATGTCAAATATACAAACTGAAAATGCGATAGATCAGAAATTTGTGTTTAAATTTAACAAGATTTCAAGCCAAAGTACATTCAAATTTACAATATGTTTATTTATACTTCTGTGTCTGTGGAAAAGACATACGAATTGTGCAATGTCAAGGAAAGTGAAGAATGCTCTCGATATTTATGTTCTTTCAAAACACACACTGTAACACAATTTTTACAAGAAATTTATAGTCTTCCTCAGTATCAGCACTTACTTTCAATATCCCAAAGTCAAGAAAAGCTTTAAAGACATTAACATACAAACAATATTGTCTCCTATAAGGTATTTTAAAAGTTTGATTCAATATTTTAAATGTTAAACTATCATTGATAACTCATCAAAATGAGTAGATTTGTAAGTCCTATAAAAAACTTTAATCAGTATTCAGTTCTTATGGATGATTTTCATATTTAAGTAGCTGTATGAATATTAGAAGAAGTAGGAAAATTTGCTAAGATTAGTTATTTTCGTATCACTCAGGCACTAGTAGGTATCTGGAAAAGAAAAAAAAAGAAAGATTGTTGATGGGTATGCAATTATAAACAGGGACTCTAGGTCACCCAGTTTTAATTGTAGAGTAACTACAGACCCTTTCTATTCCTTTAATCCAACTAGAGTGGCATCTGAAGGCAGTTCCAACTTTTGGCTTCACAGTTCCTAAAAATTATGTGTTTGGGTTGCAAATATGCTCTTAAAATCTGTCTATAATGCATTGCAAAGTTACAGACTTCAGACATCCACTAAGTCAAATCTGCTGAGTAGATCTGACTGCTAGAGAGCTCTATTAGTCAAGAAGAAATTATACTACAGTTAAACTCCCAGTGTTCTCTAAACAATGGGCACTACTGGGAGTCAACCTGGAAGTTAACAAGTAAATTTTTTCCAGAAAATCGGAAACCTAAGTAGAACCTAACTGGAGAGAAAACAACAAGGCAAGGCAAAAAATTAGAAGAATTGACATCTATCTGCTTATTAATAGTGATCAGATTTCACAACAAGGAAATAGCAGACCTAAATTCTAGCTCAGATACAATTCTTGAACTTGATAGGATTTGACCCTAACCCCAAGCTCCCACTTTTCAAGCTCCCACTTTTCCATAGTCTTTCTGGATCTGTTCGAAAATCTCCAGGCCAGCTAGTAAGTCATCTGTCATTGCCTTCAATTATGTGTATCATATCTGTCTAAAAAAGATGTAAGAAGGAAAGTTGGTCTACATTGATTTTGAATTTTACCTCAAATTCCCAGCAGTAAGTGAACGACATAACACAATCATCTCCAAACATTTTTGCTGTTAACAGAATACAATATTGGTAATCGTTAACAAATAGTTAATTATAGTTAACTACTGCGATTTCTGTGAATTTATATTCACAAGGCCTCTACTTACATCGGCTTTTACTGTGATCTTGACTGTTCTTAGTTGCTTAGAAAGGTTGAGGTCAGCTCAAGTGGAAAGCTTCCAAGAAAAAGCTAGATGGTACAAGAAATAGCACTAGTGATTTAGTAGGCTATATTTCCCCTCTGATTCAACACCGAATCAGTGCCTCTGCTTTTAAGGGGCACTCTGCAGTTGTAAGGATGATATTTCAGATGAAAAATTAGTTCTAAGAACTTGACTTCACTATTTCTGGTCAAATAAAGTACAATTGCATATATTTATCTTGTCTTCCTTGCCAAGTTGTCTCCTACAGAGTTACATTTTGTTATATATTTCTTTTTATATTTCATTTCAATAAGGGTGGTGGTTGGTTGTTTGGTGGTTTTTTTTTTTTTTTTTGCTTTTCACTTTATGGCTTAAACTATTGAGTATCCACTGGGCAAAGCTCCTTGAAGAAGCTTTCATGTTCTATATCCTTTTCAGTGATGACTTTTTTATTGCTGTATTGTAAAGCACTGGAACAATGTTCTTAAGGATACTATGGAATCCCTTTCATTGGAGGCTTTTCAGAACAAGTTAGACAGACTCTTGTCAGAGACAACATCAGTGCACCTGATCCCATTTCAATACAGAATTGGACTGAATAGTAAGTGGTTTCTCATGTCCTTTCAAGCCCTACATTTGTCTTATTCTCACTTTTAGAGTTGATTAGAAGTGCTTATTGAGTTGCCTCTATCCATGGAAAGTGTCAGTAATAGCACAAATAATAAAAAATAAATTAAAAAAAAAAATCAAAGTGACTAGTCTTCAAGTGTTTCAAATGGTAAAAGCCTGAAATGAAACAAAGTATAATTGCAGAGGCTTTCAAGCAATTCTGTACAGGTATGTCACTAAGTTGATCTTTGACCCACAAATGCTGCTGATTTACAGTACAGTATGAATATATTGACCATCTACATAGTCACTTTTTCCTCCTGAGCAATAATTGCAATTTCTTTCTGCAGTACTCCCTTAACATTTATCAAAACACCAGAGGAAGTAGAGAACACAATATCACAGCATCAGCCCTCAGAAATAAAGTTGATGCTGACAGCAATAACCACATAAGTCACTTAAAATACACAAGAGTTCAATACTAATATTTCACTAGCAAATAAAAGCAGTCAAATAGAACTTTAGGCAATAAAATGTGTGTTTTCCTTCAAAAATGAATGAAACCAATGTAGTATAACATAAATGGTTATATGTGCATGAAATATTCCCAATTTCTAATTTAATTTTGAGATTGATATATATTTTGCCAAACTAAATAGTGCTACTTATTTGACCTCTTACTTTAGATTGTGCAGCATTAGTTCATTTACTTAATAGTATTCCTAAATATATTTTATTACTCCAGTGAAAATGATTTATCTACTAAAAAAATTATGTACAAGAACATATCTGGGGCAAGATCTGAAATGGATATCAATCAAAATTTTTCTATTAAATTATATGGCAAATGGCCAAATTCTTAACTGGTGTGAAAAAAATCAGTTTTGTGAAAATGAGCTCAAGTAACCTGTGGAATTATTTGGAGGAGTTTCTTTAATATTTCAAGGGGGAAGAAAAGTGAACAAAACATAAAGAAGCATGAGAAAACAAGAACCAAGGAGGGGAATATATATATATATATATATTTGTATCTCCAGACAGTGCACTAGCATAATACTTATGAGACAGAGAGACAAAAAGCAAAAAATTTAACTGAAAGATAACTTACACAGGCTACCTTAGGCACTAGTGTTTGGTAATGACAAAATCAAATTATTGAATAATTAAAAAATGGTAGGAATAATCACAGTGGTCAAATTCTTTGAAATGGAATGGCTCCCTTCTTCCTTTCTAGTGCAAATAACAGAATACTCCGTACACTCACAAACAGTTAACAACTCTGAATGTGTTTCAGCTGAGCTTTCCTTATTTTTGTTTGTCTTCGAAGGGTATTCTGCAGAATTACTTTACATCCAGAAAATGAATGGGAAAAAAATCCCACCTGAATTTGGGAGGAAATTAATAAGTCAGTACCCAAACTGACTTTAACACTTATACTTATCCTGTCAGGAAAGAAAAAATTATTGTGTGACCTTAATGTCCAGTGAAAATTAACCCATACATCTCAGCTTTATACACTGGAAAGTTATACTGCATATATAGAGACCAAGGAACACTTTATAAATTACTCTTTTTTTTAGGAGAGTAGAACATAAAACATTGCTTATGATTAGAAACAAGAGGCAGATGACGTTAGTTGAATGCATTCCCTATCTGAAATTATTCACTGAGCTATATAGATGTTAAGACTTCTGGCAGCTGCCAGTAAATAAGGGTAGGATTAATCTGCTCTGGTTTCTAGCCATCTGACTAAGCATGTATGTTTGAGCTAATCACTCCAGGCTTTTTCATAGTCTGTGGAGAATGATCAGTATCTACAGAGCCAAATCATCTCCCCTTAGGCATTTTAAAGAGGCCAATGAATCATCCTTAGCTTGTTTTAATCTACTATCTCAAAAAGGATAACTGGCTGAGATATAGACCTGTAAGCTTTATATACCTCAACCTACGGCAGAAGAATGGCAGAACTAGTTGAAGAGTAAGAAAAAATGACTGACTTAATTACAAAGATGGTTGAGATTTGGTGTTTTCTACAACAGCAAACATGGGCACTATCAGAAGGAAAAGGCTTGTCTATCATTTCCTACCTGCTTGCTTTTGTCCTTGGGCTATAATCAGTCAAATGGATTTGCAGACAGTGTGACCCAAATGAAACATATCTGAAAACTTCACAATTTTATTTTTAGGCAGAGATTCAAGTAAAAATGTATTTGATATATTCTTCACTTTAAATGCATCATTAAGCTTTCATTATATGCCAAATCCTGCAGCTCTTACTTAGTCCATATGCAGATAATATTTGCTTTTGAAGTCAAGCATTTGGCAAAATATGTAGAGCCTAAAGAGACATGATGAATACTCCCAGACATTTTTAAAAATGAAGATGCCAATGGGATCTGTGCTCTCTCACCATTTCAAAGGAACCATCAGTAGGAGCTGTAAAAGGTTTGATTCTCCTAAAGCATTAGACTTTCTGCTGAAAGCCAAAAGTTCTCTTTGAGAAAAGCCCAGGAATGAGATCCTATTCCTATTTTCATGTCACAGTGGCCTTCTCAGGACTTACTATTTGAACCCTTACATCCCTGTCTCAGGTTTCTGCAGAGCGACTTCCAGAATTTTCCTGAATCTCTTTATTACTAATGTGACCTTGGAAGAACTGTGATATATATCATCTAGTTCTATTTTCCATTTTATCCAAGTTACATTTTTAAATATTCTGGCAGCGATAGATGTTTATATTCTAGAGAAATGTCTAGAACTGACAGAGAGTTAAAAGTTTTCAATTTACAAGTTTTAGAGAAAAAACAGAAGGAGAAAAAAAAAAAATCTGTTATTTAATTTACTTTGGGACTTTCTCCAGAACCTCACAGTCAACAGAAAGACATTGACTCACCTTCAGAATTTGTCTCTGGAAAAGAGAAGGTTGTCTTTGTGGTTTATACGTACCTGGAATACTGCTTATTTGTCCTTGAGAAATGTTGGGCTCCTTTTATTGAGCTTTCAGAAACATTAAATCTTATGGTGCTGTAAGTTTTCTATTGTTGCTTTGGCTGTGTAATTTCTTCCATCTAATCAGTAAACCTCAAATGTTCTTGACCTTTACATGCTTTTTTGATCATACTTTAACACCTCAGCATTACTTTAAAAATAAAAAAAAATAAGCTCCATCTTCATCTTAGCCCTCGTTTCTAATGTCTCCTCCTCAAATGCTCTATACACTCTTCTTGCCTTGCCATCTGCTTTGCCTCTTCCCAGTCTTAAAGAAGTTCAGCCATTTCAGATGGCTAAAACTTGGTTCCTGATTCCAGGTGTGCTCACACATCTTCTTTCTTTCTTTTGTATTGTTCTGACCATGAGGAAGGAAGTTTCTCTGATCTAGAGGCGACAATACAAAGGCAGGGATCTTGTAACATTCACAAGAATAGTTTCACAGCCTTTGTTAACTTATGAATAAGTAATACAGTAGAGCTGGCTTAACTTTCTTATTTAAAAAAATGTGGTTTGTTTTGTTGGGGTTTTTTTCTACAGGAACTACATTACACTGGCTGATGAAGTGATTTGGAACCAAAAGCTTGTCTATTTTTTCAGTTAATAAAGATCAAATGGAAGATATTGCTTCTTCTGGCACACTCTGCCTCTAAAATTCCATTAATTTCTTTGAAAAATGACTTTTCCTATTTTTTCACAGAACTATTTTGATCATGTTTGAGAAAGTAAAGTAAGCAAAGAAAGTACCAAATCCTTTAAATATGTCCTCATCTCTCAAGTCATTTATCCCATTTTCTTGCCTGTATTCTCTCTCTTTACTGGTCTGGTTTCTTTGGCAGCTGGAGAAGAAATTGTTACATTAAGTACAATATATCAGCTTATTTAAGCAATGAAACTGAAATTGGATAGCTTTTCTGAAGGTGAAGAAATTAGAAACTGCTATAGAACACATGGAAAAAATATCTTTTTATAATTAAAAATCAAGATGAAATTAAGACAGATTTGAGTAGCTCTAAAATATGAAATATAATATAACAACGTGTTGTGGTTGGATACTAAAATAATTTGAGGGGCTCCACTCTATAAGCCAAGGGCTAAGAGGTGGGTACAGAGGGTGTTTATTATTCCACTATTATTCAACTAAAATTACTAAAAGACAATTGTTGGGTAGAAAATGTGTTACCTGTACGTAGGGCACTGTAATTGTCATCATCTTAAGCTATTTTGAGAAAAGAATGTGCTGTGAGGCAGAATATTTGTGCAATCCTGTTAGACATTTCTAATTGTCTTCAAGGTTGTTATAAAATTTTGAAAATAATTAAAAGAAAACTATCTAACTGGGCCACCATCCCACTTTTAGTGATGTGGCTCAAGAGACACAGTTCAGTAGTTGAGGTCTAAATCCTTTACAGAAGAATTTTGCAAAATAGTATCAGACTTCATTATTTTCATTTAGTTAAATTAAATTTGTTATTTTCATTTAGACTACTGCAAGCAGTCTAAGGAAATGCTTCTTTTAAATTATAACAAGATTTATGATTTCCTTTGTGCAAACTGCCCTATGTTGACACAGTATTTAAAAACTATACATGTTTTCAATACTGCTAATTGAACCGTCTGACAATCTGGATGAATCATTATTTATTTGATATGTATGCTGTGTAGAATGAATTAAATTTGAGCTCAGGATAACAAACGCTATCTGGGTTGTTACCTGATCAAATATGGCTACAACAGAAATACAGGTACACTGTTTCTATTGCTTGATTTGCTGTTAACTATTCTTGGCTGAGTAAGATTATTTTAACCCAATAGCGGTGGTGGGGGTGTTAACAAAAACATTTAAAACTATGGACATTACTTAAAATAAACTTTCTGTGTTTAAAAACATTTGTCTTACGGGTATGAAACATCTAAAGATATAAGCAACTATTTAGCACCATTTACCTTAACAAAGAGTAGTCTGTAGCTTTTACATTTTGTTTTTTAAAATCTCTAATAGCATGTACAGTTGAAAATAAGTATTTAACTATAAAACAGAAAAGTAAAAATTGATTGGCTACCTGTTCTGATGGCTGAGATATTTCATAATTAATTTTAGAGATGTAATAATTAAACATCACTCTAAGATGACTAATTTTAAAACACCTACCATAATATGTTCTTGAAGGTGTGTCTTGTAGATTTTAATGGAATGAGCACTTTTATTATCCTCAATACAGTAGCCGATAATACAAACCCTATTGCTATGTCTACATTTCTGTAATATGCACTATCATTCATCTATGTGTGTATCACATTTTTATGTCTGCTGTATTCTGATATAATGACATATGGTTAGAACTAATTGAATGTTTAAAACATCTCATTTATATACAGAATGAAATAAGTTAGGAGTGCTATGTCTTGCAAGGCTGCTATTGTCATTCATCTGAACCAACTTTTTTTTAATTATTATTTATTAGCTTACTCTAGGATTCAACTGGTGCAGCAGTCCATTTTTTGTGTGTTCATTTTCAAAACTGTATTTGAGTGTATGTATATGCATATTTTCAATAAAATGAAAGACAATTCACCAACAAAAGTATTTCATAGCAAAGTACATGTTTTGTTGCATTCAGAACAAGTAATCTGAACGCTGCCAAGATTAGTCTTTGAAATCATATCTTGTTGTCTCTTGTGCACTTACTGTATGATAACTTGCCATAAAGCAAAACCTGCAGCTCAGAATCTTAAAAGCCCTTACAGTTTAAACTGGCCTGTGGATAACTCACTTAGATTATACTGATGTAATTTTCAAGAGTGCTTGATTTGATCCAAAATAACATTTATTTCTCAGAGTCTAATTTTCCCAAAACACATAGACAGTAATAGGTCATTATTTTGGGGAAATAAATTTGTTTCCTTAGTGTAAATACATGTACTTTCAGTAAAATACATTCAAGTTTAAATAATGTTACTTCACTCATGAAGGGAGCAGTTCAAATATTACTTACAAATGTCAAGATGGTGACAGGTATTTTAACATAGGCACTTCTTAAAAAAGTAGAGTAAGATATACAAAGTGGAATCGCCTTGAGGAAAACTACAAGGCCCTTTTAGCTGGGCAAACCCATGGGATAAGTAAATCTGTGGGTACCTGAATTAAATAAATAGGAAAGACTGAGAGTCAAAAACCTAGTTAGACTGAGGGCTTGCAGATCATCAGCCACCGTCATTTAAATGCATGCAAGATACAAGTAAAGCTCTTGCTGGAGAGTCCATTTGAATGAGAATTGTGTACAGGGCCCAGTGAGTCAGAACTGGTACTTAGTATCAGGTTAAATATGGGTTGGCATGACAAGAAAGAAAGAAAAATTACTATCTGGAGTTTCACAAAAGAAGAAATTCAATTATTAAGGCATAAGTTTTAGGTCACTGAAGAAAACTGTAAGGTGGTTGAAATTATGCAGAAGCAGAACTGGCCATGATTGAAGGCAGTGACAAGCCAAAAGACTAGTGATAGAATCACAGAATCGCAGAATGCTTTGGGTTGGAAGGGACCTTTGAAGGTCACCTAGTCCAATCCCTCCTGCAGGCAGGGACATCTTTTGCTAGATCAGGTTGCTCAAAGTCCCATCCAACCTGACCTTGAACACTTCCAATGATGGGCATCCACAACTTCTCTGGATAACTTATTCCAATGTCTCACCAGACTCCTCATAAAAAAATTCTTCCTTACATTCCATCTAAACCTACCCTCTTTCGGTTTAAAACCGTTGCCCCTTGTTCTATCACTACAGGCCTTGGTAAAAAATCTTTCTCCTTGTCTTCTAAGCCTCTTTTAAACATTGAAAGGCCACAATAAGGTCTCCCCGCAGCCTTCTCCTCTAGGCTAAACAACCCAAACTGTCTCCAATAAAGATTGGTACTTGTTTATCAAAACTATTGTATACACCAAATTTTAGGAAGGATGGACACATTTCCTTACCTGAGAGTTGACACAGTTTTTAAAGTCGTGTTAGGAAGGTAACAGTTTTTACATAGGAACCCATGCAAGGGAAACCAGTCAAGCTAGTCACTAGTGCCAACTTGTGATGACATGCTCTTTGTAAGTGTCTGGTGTATCAGGGAAAGAACATTGTTTTCCCACCAGAGAATCTGGCAATTTAGTATTAATGTTTACAGCAAAGTGACTACCTTCTTCAATGAACTTTTAACCCTGACAGGAGGAAAAGGCAATGAGGTCAAAGCAAAGCTAGGCATCTGCTGCGATGGGTCACAAAAGGTAATAACAGTCATTCACTAGGTAGAAAGAAGGAAAAACAAATTACGACCTGCAAAATATTTTTTTCCAAATGGCTCCCAGATGAGTAAGTAAAGTTGTGTCCTCTTGCAGAACAGTGAACCGCTGGAAACTACAGTCATCTCACTTTACAATCTTTCACTCATTTCAAAGGCATATTTTCTCCAAATTCAAATGCAGTATATTTTCACACTAAATTCCTTTCACCTTCAGTAACAAGCTCACATTATTTATAATTTATTGTGTTAGCAAATTATAGCCAACAAAAGAGTTGGGGTTTTTTTTTTGGCAGCTGAATAATCATTTGAACTTTTCTTTATAATCAATAAAATGCGAAGCGAAGCTCAGATTCACCAGTGAGTCCTTTCAGTTCACCAGCAATAATTGTGCTCAAAAAATGGAGGAAGGAATGAGTTTGCAGAATGAAGGAAAATGTTGTGGTTTAATCTGGCAGGCAGCCAAATACCACGCAGCTGCTCACTCACTCCCCCTGCCCCCCTCAGTGGGACAGGGAGAGAATCGGAAGGGTAAGAGTGAGAAAAACTCGTGGATTGAGGTAAAGACAGTTTAATAGAACGGAAAAGGGAAAATAATAATAATAATGATAGAATATACAAAATGAGTGATGCACAATGCAATTGCTCACCACCCGCGCTGACCGATAACCAAGTAGCAATCGGTACTTCCTGAATCATGCCTACCGTTCATCTACTGAGCATGACGTCACATGGTATGGAATACCCCATTAGCCAGCTGGGCTGGCTGTCCTGATTATGTTCCCTCCCATCTTGTGTACCTAGCTCAGTCAGTAGGCATGGGAGCTGTCCTTGGACTAGGAGGGCACTTAGCAACAACTGAAAACATCAGTGTGTTATCAACATTCTCCTCCTCCTAAATCCAAAACACAGCACTAGGAAGAAATTTAACCCTATCCCAGCCGAAACCAGGACAGTATCCACCCCTTATTCTATACCATTTACGTCGTGCTTAGGTCTCACATTTTTTTTAATACATTTCAATTCACCACCACTATCTTTCTTTTTATATATACATATATATATATGCACACACAGATATCATTCCCTTAGTCTATGGGCTATCCCTTTAAAATGTCCATTGATTTCATTTAGTCCATGACTTTGGGCTCCAGAGTCTTTCAGGGCCAGAGAGATGGTGTGTGGTGTTAGGCTGTTGCATCCTGAAGCCAGTTCTCATTTCGGTATCACTGCGCTCGTCCAGTTCTATCATCGTTGCACTTTGCTCGGTTTCATTGGAGCTAGTTCATTCTTCATTAATCTGGGTGATTTTCACTGCTATACCATTGATAGCAACCATAGAAATAATGATATACAATATCATATAACAATTGACATCATAAAATTCAGTTCGTTGGCTATTTTCACCCAAAATCAAATCCCCTTGAGGTACACACCAGACTTCCCCATCCTTTCGCATCACCCACCAAGTGCACCCAGGTCCTTATGCAAAAGCAATCCCATGGATGGGTTTTCCCTTGCCAGAGGCAGGAGTAACCCAGACTGTCTTCCCCAGCATACTCCTTATGTGCACGACAGGGACTTTATCTCCATCTACAGTACGTAAGAGTCTTGATTGGTCAGGGCCAGCTCGATTAACAGATCCCCTGGGGTTGACTAACCAGGTGGCCTTTGCTAAATGTGTGTCCCAATGTTTGAATGTCCCACCACCCATTGGTCTCAGCGTAGTCTTTAGCAGCCCGTTGTATCGTTCGATTTTCCCAGAGGCTGGTGCATGGTAGGGGATGTGATAGACCCACTCAATGCCGTGCTCTTTGGCCCAGGTGTCTATGAGGGTGTTTCGGAAGTGAGTCCCGTTGTCTGACTCAATTCTTTCTGGGGTGCCATGTCGCCATAGGACTAGCTTTTCAAGGCCCAGGATGGTGTTCCAGGCAGTGGCATGGGGCACAGGATGTGTTTCTAGCCATCCGGTGGTTGCTTCCACCATGGTAAGCACATGGCGCTTGCCGTGGCAGGTTTGTGGGAGTGTGATATAATCAATCTGCCAGGCCTCCCCATATTTATATTTCAACCATCATCCTCCATACCAAAGGGGCTTTACTCGCTTGGCTTGCTTGATTGCAGCGCACGTTTCACATTCATGGATAACCTGTGCAATAGCGTCCATGGTTAAGTCCACCCCTCGATCACGAGCCCATCTATATGTTGCATCTCTTCCTTGATGGCCTGAGGCGTCATGGGCCCACCGAGCTATAAATAATTCACACTTATGTTGCCAGTCCAGATCCACCTGAGCCACTTCAGTCTTAGCAGCCTGGTACACCTGCTGCTTTTTTTGATGTTCCTCAGTGGCCCGACTCTGAGCATCTATGTGACGTACCTTTACAGCCAGGTTCTCTACTCGGGCAGCAATATCTTGCCACAATGCGGCAGCCCAGATGGGTTTACCTCTGCGCTGCCAGTTCTTCTGGTTCCATTGCTGCAACCACCCCCACAGGGCATTTGCCACCATCCATGAGTCAGTATAGAGATAAAGTACTGGCCATTTTTCTCGTTCAGCAATGTCCAAGGCCAGCTGGATGGTTTTCACCTCTGCAAACTGGCTCGATTCACCTTCTCCTTCAGCAGTTTCTGCATCTTGGCGTATAGGACTCCATACAGCAGCTTTCCACCTCCGATGCTTTCCCACAAGGCGACAGGACCCATCAGTGAACAGGGCATATTGCTTCTCGTTTTCTGGTAGTTTGTTATACAGTGGGGCCTCTTCAGCACGTGTCACCTCCTCCTCTGGGGATATTCCAAAATCTTTGCCTTCTCGCCAGTTCATGATCACTTCCAAGATTCCTGGGCGACTGGGGTTTCCTGTTCGGGCCCATTGTGTGATCAGTGCGACCCACTTACTCCACGTGGCATTGGTTGCATGATGTGTAGAGGGGACCCTCCCTTTGAACATCCAGCCCAGCACCGGCAGTCGGGGTGCCAGGAGGAGCTGTGCTTCAGTACCAACCACTTCCGAAGCAGCTCGAACCCCTTCATATGCTGCCAATATCTCCTTCTCAGTGGGAGTGTAGCGGGCCTCGGATCCTCTGTATCCCGGACTCCAGAACCCTAAGGGTCGACCTCGAGTCTCCCCTGGTGCTTTCTGCCAGAGGCTCCAGGTAGGGCCATTCTCCCCGGATGCGGTGTAGAGCACATTCTTCACATCTTGTCCTGCCCGGACTGGCCCAAGGGCTACTGCATGAACTATCCCCTGTTTAATTTTTTCAAAGACTTGTTGTTGCTCAGGGCCCCATTTGACGTCGTTCTTCTTCCTGGTCACGTGATAGAGAGGGCTTACGATTTGACTGTAATCTGGAATATGCATTCTCCAAAAGCTCACAACGCCTAAGAAAGCTTGTGTTTCCCTTTTGCTAGTTGGTGGGGACATGGCTGTTATTTTGTTGATCGCATCCATTGGGATCTGACGACGTCCATCTTGACATTTTATTCCTAAATACTGGATCACCTGTGCAAGTCCCTTGACCTTACTTTGTTTTATGGCAAAACCAGCCTTCAGAAGGATTTTAATTATTCTTTTCTCTTTCTCAAAAACTTCTTCTGCTGTGCTGCCCCATACAATGATGTCATCAATGTATTGCAGATGTTCTGGAGCCTCACCCTGTTCCAGTGCGGTGTGGATCAGTCCATGGCAAATGGTAGGGCTGTGTTTCCACCCCTGGGGCAGTCGGTTCCAGGTGTACTGGACGCCCCTCCAAGTGAAAGTAAACTGTGGCCTCCACTCTGCTGCCAAAGGGATTGAGAAGAACGCATTAGCAATGTCAATTGTGGCGTACCACTTGGCTGCCTTTGACTCCAGTTTGTATTGAAGCTCTAGCATGTCCAGCACGGCAGCACTCAGTGGCGGCGTGACTTCGTTCAGGCCACGATAGTCCACTGTTAGTCTCCACTGTCCATTAGACTTTTGCACCGGCCATATGGGACTGTTAAAGGGTGAGCGAGTCTTGCTGATCACTCCTTGGCTCTCCAGTCAACGAATCACCTCCTGGATGGGGATCAGGGAATCTCGGCTGGTGCAATATTGTCACCAGTGCACTGTTGTGGTAGCGATTGGTACCTGCTGTTCTTCAATCTTCAGCAACCCCACAACAGAAGGATCCTTCGAGACACCAGGCAAGGTAGACAGCTGTTTAGTTTCCCCCGTCTCCAGGGCAGCTATACCAAAAGCCCACCGATACCCTTTTGGGTCCTTGAAATACTCTCTCCTGAGGTAGTCTATGCCAAGGATGCACGGAGCCTCTGGGCCAGTCACAATGGGGTGCTTCTGCCACTCATTCCCGGTCAGGCTCACTTCGGCCTCCAATACAGTTAACTCTGGGGATCCCCCTGTCACTCCAGAAATACAAATGGGTTCTGCCCCTTTACAGCTTGATGGCATCAAGGTACACTGTGCACCAGTATCTACGAAAGCCTTATACTCCTGTGGCTCTGATGTGCCAGGCCATCAAATCCACACAGTCCAGTAAACCCGGTTGTCCCTTTCCTCCACCTGGCCGGAGGCAGGGCCCCTCTAGTTCTGGTTATAGTATCCATCTCTCACTTCTTGCAAACACAAGTTAAGAATTCTTTTGTTACAATCCAAAGTAAGATCAACCCTTCTACTCTGTCTGGGGAACGGTTCACTGAAAACTGTACAGTCATGAGACAGGTTTTTCCTGACAACTGGAGCAGCATTTTTCCTGGGAGAACCCCCTTGTGTGATTGTTTTTCCTTGCAACTCACGTACACGTGCCTCTAGGGTCAAGGTAGGTTTTCCATCCCATTGCCTCATGTCCTCTCTGTGGTCACACAGGTAAAACCACAGGGTGCCCCGTGGTGTGTACTTTCTATATCCTCTCTCTTGAGCAGAACAACGTTGACTCCTAATGGCTGAGATACTGGTTCATACAGGTGGAGAATAGGACCTATCGTCTTTGAGTTGCTGGACCTCCCGGGACAGTTTCTCCACAGCTGAGACAAGGGAGGAGGAGACAGTTTCTTCATATTCCCGGAGATTGCTAACCTATAAACTACCGACGGCTGAAATCTTTCTGCATATCTCGCAGCTCACTCAGGGATAGGGGTGGTTTCCGTCTCGTTTATGAGTTCTTCCTCTTCCTCCTGCCCTCCTCCTGATGGCCCTGCTCTTCCATCATCCCTTTCTAAACGACCTGACTTCCGCTTCCAAGATTTCCTCTTCTGTACAGGGGCAACGGACACCAGCAAGGGTTGGTCCTCTGGTTCAGCTGTAGTGCCTGTTGCTGGGGTTTGGGTAGCTGCAGTGCTTGTCATGGGGGTTGGAGTAACTGTAGTGACTGTTGCTGGAGTTTGAGTGGCTGCAGTGCCTGTTGCAGGGGTTGGAGAAGCCACGGTGACTGTTGCCTGGGTTTGAGTAGCCACAGGGGTTGTCGTGGGGGTTGGAGTAGCCACAGTGCCTGTCGTGGGGTTTTGAGTAGCCACCGTGTCTGTTGCCAGGGTTGATCTCCCGCTGCCCGCCGCTCTGCCCGCCCCGATGAAGCAAGGAGGAAGGGAATGGAAGGGAAGGGAATGGAAGGGAAGGGAAGGGAAGGGAAGGGAAGGGAAGGGAAGGGAAGGGAAGGGAAGGGAAGGGAAGGGAAGGGAAGGGAAGGGAAGGGAAGGGAAGGGAAGGGAAGGGAAGGGAAGGGAAGGGAAGGGAAGGGAAGGGAAGGGACAGAAAAGGGAGAGGAGGGAAAGGGACAGAAAAGGGAGAGGAGGGAAAGGGAGGGGAAAGGAAGTTGCAACAATTCATACAATTTTTGTTTCCTGTGCATCAAATGCAAAGGAAATCAGTGGATAACTAGTATTCCAGAATACTCTTTCTGTTTTTCCTTTTTTTCCTGCATTTATTTTCTCCTTATTCAAAGTAAAATAAAACTGTTTCCAAAATGACAAGGAAATTTCAGTTATATCTGTAATAGCATGTTGACTAGATGTTTGACCCAATGTGGATAGTATTATTAATCACAGCATCAAGAAACAATATCACTGAGCTATTTAAAATTTTAATAAATTTCCCTAGAATTTATGTACATTTGATTGATAGAAACTCAACAAATCATGGCAGGAGTTACTGATGAAATCTCAAATAGGTTTTATTATCACAGGCCCTTTTAGCTGCTGTTCTTGCATGCAAGGTAAGCAGATTAATGCAGTGAATACAGGAAATGTTTGAAAGCTGTTGATTGCAAATTCTGCCCTAAACTATATGTTAGAGAGGTTGACAGGAACCATGTATTTTGCTAGGATTCTGGTAGAACTGTTGCTGACTCTTCTGTTCTATTAAACACATAAAACTCTTCCACAGTTTCTACCCAACATTATTTACAGTGTGTTCTGACACTTTCCCATGACAATAACCATAATCATGACCTCAGGCCTTAAGATCCAGTATGTATTTTCCTGCAATTCCAATGGATTGTTAAGAAGTCAAGAAAACAAGCTTCAGGTGCAAAGCACTGGCCAGTTTGTAAGATTTCAGTTTGAAATACTTGTGAACATCAGAAACTGAGGCACAAAGAGCATGACTCTGAGCTGTGATCACCCAGAAAACAGGCAGAAGGGGTAAAAAACTTTCATCAATTGCTTCCTCATTCTCCACTTCAGTACTTCCCAAAGAATAAAAGCAAGGCAGCGGGAAACTTCTCTTTCCTATGCTTGTACAACACATAAAAGGGCACCTCTGCCTCAGAGATGTTATCTCAATACGAGTAATGAATGATAAGAAGGGCAAAGAAACTGGGGCAGCATACTCAAGAGTCAAGAAAACTAAGTATTATGTGATTTATCTAACATCATATCCCTCCTCTAACAAAATTACTCTAAAAGATGTCTCAGTATATGGTTCACAAAATGTGCACAGAATGACCTAAAACCCACTGTGAGGGAAATCACAATTTCTAATGTATTTCATCCATTATGATCAGTATTGAAGTGTTTTGAGAAACTTCATCTTTTCAGTAGGTATTACCCCTGTTTTGGATAGTTTCGTTTGTAAATGTAGTAGTAATGCCATCTACAGGTTAAATGGAGATGAACCAAAATACCCCAATATACTACAAGCTTGACATACTAATTTATAGAAACTGAAGGTTTTATTAAACACATGAAAATAATAAACAAACTAAAATATATTGAGTTGACTACGAAAAAGAAGAAACTTTACTTTTCTATTCAGACTACATTACTGTTAGACATTTATCCTCTACTAATTGTTCGAGAAAAAGAGGATTTACGAGTATGCATCTCATCCTCATATTGATCCTCAGAGGTCAATTCACATAGTTTAACTAGCCTCTTCTAGTTCTCATTGCTACTAGAAAGGTTATTTCAAATAATTCTTTTCTGAGGGGAAAACCTCATGGTTTTTGCCCATGGAGTTGAAATTTTATTGAGGCTTTAGTTATGTCAAAGGAATTAAATATTTGCATGCAGAGGAAATGTATGCTGTTTATCTTTAGTGCCTTTCTTTTTATAATACATAGGAGAACATGACTAAATCCATATCCAGATGTCAAAACTATAAAAGTAAAGTGGGAAAGACAGCAAGGGATGGAAAATATGTGGAAAACAAGTAACTATGATATCAAGGTAAACACGAAAATTAAAAAGCTTTCAGAAAGATTATCCAAGAAACCACTCTATGATTCTATTAAATACTCAAGATGTTATTTTGGCCCCCTTTAATAATTTTTTTCCATTTGATCCAGGGAACTCACAGCTTCACCCTCTCACACACATTTAAAAGGACTTGGAATATTTCCGTCACAAAGTCATAAGGACAACACCCTTCCTGTTTAAATGTGAAAAAAATTAATGATACATTGAATATTTAAAGGCTCTTTTACATTAGTTGAATTCCTACAACCATGTAACTTTCAGTGCAAGTCACTAAAAGACATATGTAATGCTGCAGATAGGAGCTGTATTCAGCTAAATACATTTCTAATATCACTTGGATGAGGGGCAGAGGAAAGAAAGGAAGGTGAGAGAAAGGCGAGCTTTCCCTCCAGTAGACCTGGCATTGCTGGAGGAAAGCTTCAAAACCGTTTTTAAATCTGTACCTACAGAAGTAGGTTTCTCTAGAGTGTTTCGCAACCTTTGTGCTGAAATGGGTTGTTAGGCAGTGCCTGAATATCATTATTCTGGAATAGCATTTGCAAAACATTTTCCTTGCTATCCCAGACCAAACAACCTTTCTGTATCAAAATGATCCTTTTTAATGAAAAGTGTAGATGTTTTTACATACTTTTTTAGCAGCTTGATCATATCTTGGCATAATAAGCCTTGATGTAAATCTAGTCTACCTCTCAAAGGAGAGTGTTATACTGAATAAAAAATTGCATAGACTTTGGTTTCCCATGCACAGTTTTAAAAATAATGGTGAAGAAAATTATACAGAACTGTGCTGTTTAGGCAGACTTTTAATGAATCCAGGTGATTGATAGGATTTTCTATAAACAAACAGCCACACAGAAGCAGTAAAATGGAAAGGAGGATTCATAGAATACCATTATGCTAATCCCAGGAAACTAATTCTAGTGATGTACAACAGCCACTGTATACGTTCCATTCACCCAAAACGAGAAAATATACTGCAGAGACCACTCAAAAGTTTAGTGTTACCTTGCAGTGCTTTACAGCAATCAATGTAATATGCATTTCTAGTGCCAATATTAGGAGTTTGTAAGCAGCTATATAAGTTTGCCAGTTCCAAAAAGAGATGGACAACTAGTTTCTTTCAATTCATGGAGGGTAATATGGCACGTGTCTTTCCTAATCTAAAATTTCTGATCCTAATGGAACTTTATCACAGCAATGTAATATGAAAAAACCCATGGTTGCACTTTCTATATGAGCACAACCTCCTGCATCCTCCTCTATTTGTTTTTCCCAGAATATTACTTTTCCTCTCTTTTCCTTTCCCTCCATCACACATTACTGAAAATTTTTGAGCTTTAGAAAATTTGCCACATTCTAATTTCAAAACTGCAAAAAAGGAATAGACAGAACCTTTGTAAAAAGCTTCAGAATATATGTCATTTGTATAACTCTCCATTATGTATTATTACATACGTAGATTAGAATGCACATGCTGGTCTTAAACACATCTATACTGCTACAACAATTATGTGTTGTTTAGTGTTATAGTGTAATAACATGTTTTTAAATTGATTAGACAATTTAACTATTACCCTCTGCTCTTCTCTAACAGCAGTTAGAATCATAGAATCATAGAATCATTTAGGTTGGAAAAAACCTCTAAGATCATCAAGTACAACCGCAAACCTAACACTGCCAAGTCCACCACTAAACCATGTCCCTAAGCACCACATCTACACGTTTTTTAAATATCTCCAGGGATGGTGACTCAACCACTTCCCTGGGCAGCCTGTTCCAAGGTTTGACCACTCTTTCAGTAAAGAAATTTTTCCTAATATCCAGTCTAAACCTCCCTTGGTGCAACTTGAGGCCATTTCCTCTTGTCCTGTTGCTTGTTACTTGGCAGAAGAGACCAACACCCACCTCGCTACAACCTCCTTTCAGGTAGTTGTAGAGAGCGATAAGGTCTCCTCTCAGCCTCCTTTTCTCCAGACTAAACAGTCCCAGTTCCCTCAGCTGCTCCGCATAAGACTTGTTCTCTAGACCCTTCACCAGCTTCGTTGCCCTTCTTCAGACACGCTCCAGCACTTCAAAGTCTTTCTTGTAGTGGGGGGCCCAGAACTGAACACAGTATTCATTGTGGAGATGCATGATTGACACAACCGGTAATGACATATCACAGCAGAGAATGTGGGCCTGGAGGGGGAACAAAAAAAAGTTGCTTGTCAAAAAAGCATGATCAAAGTAGCCAGAGATTCCAGTGACTTCTGTTAAACGAAAATAAACAGAAAAAATAAATGCACACAGAAGAGGTCTGCAGTTATAATTTGCATATGCAGAACATAGCAGAGGGAAAAATTAGTTTTTAATGTCATGTTTCTCTACAACCCTATGTAGTAAAACAAATTCCTTATGTGGCACTTATCGATATAGTTTATGCAATTATGAAACTAAGTATCTTAATTATTAATGAGCTCTTATTCCATCACATCTGTGAAACATCTGTTGTCTTTCATGTCGTGAGTGGCTAATACAAAAAAGAGGCCAAGAAAATTCTTCAGATAAAATTATCTCGTCAATAGCATATAAAATACCATTAAAATGTTTTGATTTGGTATTAATAGCAGTAAAACACAATGTAATGAAGGGCTTGTAAGATGACTTTAAAACAAAATTTTAAAAGAGAAGATAACTTTTAAGGTCTGAAAACCTGTTACACTGGAAAGCACAGACAGTATATGGACTGCTTGAAGGATCCAAGTACAGAAACAAGTATATTCCAAGGGATTATTCCCCAGCAGTGCCTGTATAATAACTAATGCTAATTACATAACAATAGACTTTAAATTTAAAATGGACTTCTATCATCAACTGACCTTGCATGTGATACAGTTTACAGAGATTCTCATTCTCTGTGCCACCTTTTTTTTTACATTCAATTAAAAGTCTTCAAGGATGGAGAGAATGCACCCCAGCCTTAGGTAACCTATTTTGTTGAAAATTGCTGTTATTTAAAAAAAAAAAAAAAGTAATTGCAGTATACATTCAGCCTCCAACTAGGGGTTCTTGATCTGCTTTTATAGTTTAAGATAATCTTTAATATCATAAATCCTATCTCTAAGTGACTTGAAGAGGTGCGTTAAGTTACTTCCTGACCTTTTTTGATAAGATGAATAAGATTCTCAAATCTCTCTGTAAGATATATTTTTCAGCTTCTGAAATACCCTGAAATCTCCCTTCCAGTTGGGGAGGCTTAACTTTAGATGTCTAATATTATCAACACCTGTACATGAACTGGCAGTCTGGCATCCTTCTGCAGCTAACACAGACAAATAGGCTCTCCAAAGGTCCAGTTCACCTGACCATTTGAATACCTGTGTTTTGCTATAAATGCTGATAATAGAAATCTAGTTAGATTTAGTTAAATTTAGTAAAATCAGTTTTGCACTTGGTTTTGACAACATGGATGACTAATAACTTGTTAACAATTCTTAACTGCTTTTATATCAGTATAAATGACAAAACTGTTACTGCTATGAATCTGCAGTCATAGCAAGTACATGCCTGAGAACAACTGAAAAGGACACTATGTTAAGGTTGTCTCTGTGAGCTGTCTGGTCCATGAGCTTGAGTTTATGGAAACCTGGGCAAGTGTGTGGTGTATGGTTGGTGCACATCTTGGATGTTACCTGCTTGGGCAGGGGGATGTGTTTGAGGTGCAGAGCTGAACTTTGGAATTTGGTTGTACTTCAAGCACTAGTAATATTTTAAAGGTCAAAATTATGACATTCACATCTGATCTGAATACGTTTAAATTATTTTCCATTATTTTAAAATATACACTGTGCACACTATTGTCTTTCAGGACAACAGCATACACTGTTCATAAAGAGTTCTGAAGAGTACAAAGATTATTTTAACCCTGGTAGGAAAGAGATTTGTGCATTCTCCAGACAATAAGAAATTCCTTCAAAGAAACTCAAAGAATTCTGTATCCAACCTCTAAGGAAAATCTTTTCAGTAGTTTCCAGTACAGTAATCACTAACAAATCCTATTATGGTGCGTCAAGATGTATTACTAATCTATGCATAGTCACAAACACTTTCCTTGAGCACTTTGGCCATTTCTTACAGCTGGCAATCTTTATGCATGTATATATTTTAGAGACATGACAGAAAAAGTTGAACATAAATATGATTTATTAAATAAACTGGTCGTATAACTTTGATAAAGTATAAATTTCAAAATGTTGCTTGATCCTGAAAGAAATACTAAAAGAAATAAAATATTTAATATTTTCTTTTGCAGTTCATTTTTAACTGATAACAGCTCTTACTGTAAGTCTATGTTGGACATGTGTATTTTCCTTACTTTAACTTCCAGACATGGAGTTTTCTTTGGCTTTCTTGTGAGATTAATCATCTCTTTGGGAGTTTATTTTTTCTCCTCTTTGCAGTACTGAACTATATCTTCATCACTGGGCTTTGTTTTGTGGATTTTGGGTTTTTTTGTTTGTTTTGGTTTGATTTATTTTATTTTATTTTTAATGTGGTTATCATAGGCTTTGCCTGTGCAGTTTTGAGGTAGAGAGAAGCTAGGTAGACAGTAGAAATGTTTTGCTCTGTTCCATAGTCTGCAATTTAGAGTCCTTTTGTTGAGATAATGTTCTTTGGTAGCATACTCAAACAATAGTTCTGCAGGTGCCCTAAGGAGCCTACACTTCTTTCACAATAAATTTGGAATCACAAATTTATTTATCGTGAATAAGAAGTTTCCAAACCAATGGAAAGAGTCAAAAGATGTTCAGGAAGAGAGATCTGGATTTTTGTCTCTCAGAAATATTATACACTTTCCCTTAGATTATCATTGGCTAAAATGCCAAACACATATCCTGATCTGGAAATGAAATATCCTATATCATTAGTCACTGAGCTGTAAAATCATGTGTCCTTTCTCTGTCATCTGATGACCAGAAAAGGGCCCTAGGACATGGAAGAGGTAGACAAACCCCTAAAATTCTCTCCCAGATAAATACATTAGTATATAATAAAGTAGTCAATAATTATGTTTTCATTGAAATTTTGTATTGTCGTTCTGTTATATACACTTGCCATTGTATACTGAGAACAGTGAGAGCCTACCCATCAGATAAGATCTTCAAGAGATCTAGATGATTGAAATACCTACTCCGAGATCCTCTTTACATTTAGGTACCACAGCAGCACTGAACTGCTCAACCTTGTCAAGACTGTTCAGGAACATACAACTTGGGGCATGTAATGAATTCTACTAGGAGTTTCTCACTGTGCTTTTGGGTTAATTAGTATCTACATTACATTTAATTCCCATTTTTTGTCTTGTTGTGACTCCTTAAAAGATATGCCCATCAACTTCCCAAAAGATTTTGAGAACTAGAACAGTAATAGTCCAAAACTAATCACGACCTTCCTTTAAACTCATATAATGGTAACATGAGACCAATATCTGTCAGGCAAACTTTATTTCAAACTCCACAAAGGATGGATTGACAAAATAGCTTAATAATTTCTAGTTTTTAATTTCTTGTATTAAACTTAATTGTATTGGCAAAATATTCATATAAAAACACTTATGTTAATGAAAAAAATTAGTTCCAAGTCTTTAATTTTTATGGCATAATTGCTAAATGACTAAGAATGTGGAATTTACATATGAGTCAGTTAAAGCATGAAGGACTCCATGTTCTTAAATTACAGAAAGATAATAATAATAATAATAATAATAATAATACCTTTCATTTTTATAGCATCTTGGAGTATCAAGATGTGTAATAAATAGTAGTGATTCTTTCAAAATAATTCATATAGTAAAGTTGCAGATAAGAAGTCGGTATATTGAGTTTAAAAGTATCAAAAATCCTGGCATGGATGCAAATCCAATGAAGTTAGTTAAGTTCCCCTGTTTTTTTAGAGCAGTTCTTATATCAGAAGCTCACGGGAAGTTCTCCATAGAGGTACTGATGTGACTGGGATCATAGCAACATGTAATGCTGAGAATGGACTTTATATACAGATTGAATTTTTAACAGCTACCAAGTACCAACAGCCATATACAGAATGTTTGTATCATTCAATGATTACTTTATACACAGGAAAGAATGTTCTACAAAAACAGGGCCAATTAAATATTTGGTCCTAGAAAATTCTGTTAATTAAATTAACTACCAAAACATTTATGATCTATTGCAGATATTAAAATCTGAATAGATTTAAGATACATTTAAAAGATAACATAACTCTATGCTCATGTTGCATTAGACTTGCCATGTATTATTCTTCTTTTTCATCCTTTTCCATTAACAAGCAAAATGTTAGCAACTTTTACATATTTTCATGCAGAAGAACAATATCAAATTCACTTGCAACTGTTAAATGTCATTAGTGATCCCTTTGGAAGGAACAAAAGGGTAATTTGTATAAAGGCTACTATTTCCCTGGATGTTGTTTTATGACATGTCATGACCTGACAGAAGACTGTAATTATCTTTAGGGAATAACTGTAATCTTTTGATCAATAGGCTTTCACAAGTTGGAACTGCTTGAAATTTGGGCTCAGATTTAGATCTCTTTTTCAGAAAAATAAATCATAAATAATTATACTGAGTCCAAGCAATTAAAATTAGTTTAAATTTAATATACTGGAGATCAGAATAGACACCATCTTTCTTGAAATTTTTAAATGGCCTCCTTTCACTGTATTTCTTTGAAAAGGAAGAAAAATCTTGCAAGAAAAAAAATCTTGTATCATCACTTAAGACGACTGCAGAAACAACTCAAGCTTACAAATAAGAGTATGAAAGTTTGTCAACAGATCTAAAAAATGGGCTGCATGTTGTCTTTTTGGTTAGTGAAGTTACGTACCAAGAGGCTTTGGGGATTTTTTTTTGCCAGGAAAAGATCACTAACAAATGCAGTCAATGCATTCTGTACATCATCTCTTGGTATGCAACCTCACTAACTGAAGTGAAAAAAAGCTAATGATTCTAGAAATCTTCAATTACCGTCTTGCCATAGTCTCCTTATTCTCCTAGAAATGGGAACTTAATCAAAGCTCTAATGACAAGTTCCAGACATGGTAATAAAAGTAGTCTGAGTCATAGTGGCAATGTGTTGTCTTCAAACAAAAATTTTCAAATCCATTCTGCACAGCTTTCCTCTTGGAAATCCCCTGCTGTAATCAGGAGAAGTATGCAGAGCCAGCTGTTAAGACACAGTGTAGGCATCTTTTAATTACATTCTTCTTTCTGTGGTTTAACATTCTTCTAGTAGGCTGTGAAATTCTCATATGCACACAGCTTCTATATTTACAAAATACGAGTAGCCACACATAAACATCAATAAGCATAGTTTCTTATACTTAAAAATAAAACAAAATATAAATATTCATATATGGTATCACTTTTTGCCAATTTAGTATTTCAGATTGAAGAAATAGTATGTATTGTATTTCTTCTCAGTTAGATTTTAGTTTTTTTTTTTTAATCCAGGGATTTTCTTGTCTCAGGTTGTAAATGTCTTCCTACAACATAGTCCTTGTCAAAATAGACAGACTACCAGTTTTACCACTAAGCAACAAGAGAAACATGCATTTGTTAGAAAAAACTAAAAAAATATAGTAACAAAATTACTTATTGCAGTTACCTTTTTTTTTTGCCAAAACTCACATCATTCATGGACTTTCTGTACTTTCAGTACACTATAGAGGCAGCTGATGAGCAGAATCAGAGCATATACTACTGTTATTTACAGGAACAGCAAGTCCAAAATATTGTACTGCTGCTCTGTGTTAGCAGAGCAGGTCTCCAAGACCTTTTTTTTTTCTTTTTTTTTACTTTTTTTATGTTATTGGACACTTAGCTTTTTGAGGAAGAAAATTAAGATTCCATTACTTTTTGTAATAAGACTATAACATCAGGTTTTCCCGAGTGTACTGACAAACATTAGTCTTTAGTAATATCTATACAAATGAATAGGAAAGGCCATAGGCCATTCTCTGACCCTTGAGGGAGAACCATAGCTCTTTTCCATATGACTAAAATGTTTCCTTCTCTCTGAGAAGGATAGCTTTACCAATAACACTACTGGGTAAGGTCCCTGGCCCATGTTGTTCCCCAAATCATCCCTGTGTATTATGCATCAAAGTGTAAAACTATGGATCATCACATACGAGTGTTCTGGGGCTATGCCTTTGCTCTGTTTTCATTAGCATAGATATAGTCTCTGGAGTATACCTGGAAGTTCTGTGAATATTCATAGATGTGTTAACTGCTAGTTCTTTAAAAGGATCGTCCACTTTTAAGCATTTTTTGGAGCTGAGTGAGTCTGTAGAAGTTCAATGGCATATAAAAATTCTTATTAACTTGCTACAATTGTCTCTTCTGATCTTAAAAGTACTAGTGTTTTAACCTTATCTAATTGCAACATATATCAAGATATTAGTAATATGCATAGAATCATAGAATCATAGAATCATAGAATCATACAGGTTGGAAAAGACCTCTAAGATCATCGTGTCCAACCGTCAACCCAACACACCATGCCCACTAAACCATGTCCCTAAGGGCCTCATCTACACGTCTTTTAAATACTTCCAGGGATGGTGACTCAACCACTTCCCTGGGCAGCCTGTTCCAAGGCCTCACCACTCTTTCAGTAAAGAAATTTCTCCTAATGTTCAATCTAAACCTCCCTTGGTGCAACTTGAGGCCATTTCCTCTTGTCCTATCGCTAGTTACTTGGCAGAAGAGACCAACACCCACCTCGCTACAACCTCCTTTCAGGTAGTTGTAGAGCGCGATGAGGTCTCCCCTCCGCCTCCTCTTCTCCAGGTTAAACAACCCCAGTTCCCTCAGCCGCTCCTCATAAGGCTTGTGCTCCAGGCCCTTCACCAGCTTCGTTGCCCTCCTCTGGACATGCTCCAGCACCTCCATGTCCTTCTTGTAGTGAGGGGCCCAAAACTGAACACAGTATTCGAGGTGCGGCCTCACCAGTGCCGAGTACAGGGGCACGATCACCTCCCTACTCCTGCTGGCCACACTATTTCTGATACAGGCCAGGATGCCGTTGGCCTTCTTGGCCACCTGGGCACACTGCCGGCTCATGTTCAGCCAGCTGTCAATCAGCACCCCCAGATCCTTTTCCTCTGGGTAGCTTTCCAGCCACTCTTCCCTAAGCCTGTAGCGTTGCCTGGGGTTGTTGTGGCCGAAGTGCAGGACCCGGCACTTGGCCTTGTTGAACCTCATACAATTGGCCTCGGCCCATCGATCCAGCCTGTCCAGGTCCCTCTGCAGAGCCTTCCTACCCTCGAGCAGATCAACACTCCCGCCCAACTTGGTGTTGTCTGCAAACTTACTGAGGGAGCACTCGATCCCCTCATCCAGATCGTTGATAAAGATATTGAACAAGACCGGCCCCAGTACTGAGCCCTGGGGAACACCACTCATGACCGGCCGCCAACTGGATTTAACTCCGTTGACCACAACTCTCTGGGCTCGGCCGTCCAGCCAGTTTTTTACCCAGCAAAGAGTGTACCTGTCTAGGCCGTGAGCTGTCAGCTTCTCTAGGAGAATGCCGTGGGAGACAGTGTCAAAGCCTTTACTAAAGTCCAGGTAGACCACATCCACAGCCTTTCCCTCATCCATGAGGCGGGTCACCTGGTCATAGAAGGAAATCAGGTTGGTCAAGCAGGACCTGCCTTCCATGAACCCGTGCTGGCTATTGACCCATGTAACTGCATACACACACACATACAAAAATTAAATTTTCACTTCTGATAACATAAACAATATTCAAAGAATGTAGTGGGGTTTTTTTGTCATATGATACATTTACTTGCAAGAGTGACCTCAAACTTTTCTTTTGCCTCAGAAGTCTGTATTTTATTTTCAAGAAAATAACATTCTTACTCTGTGCTTCATAATAAAGACTGGATGTTTTTGGTGATTGTCCTGGTTTTGGCTGGGATGGAGTTGATTTTCTTCCTATTAACTGGTATAGTGCTGTGTTTTGGATGTAGTGTGAGAATAATGTTGATGACACGCTGATGTTTTGGTTGTTGCTAGGTAGTGTTTGCACTAGTCAAGGACTTTTCATCTTCCCATGCCCTGCCAGATGTGCAGGGGGCTGGGAGGGAGCGTGGCCAGGGTGGCTGGCCCAGCTGGCCAATAGGCTATTCCATACCATATGACGTCATGCTCAGCATATAAGGCTGGGTGAAGAAGAAGGAGGGGGGGGCGTTCGGAGTGATGGCGTTTGTCTTCCCAAGTAACCGTTACGCGTGATGGAGCCCTGCTTTCCTGGCGATGGCTGAACACCTGCCTGCCGATGGGAAGTGGTGAATGAATTCCTTGTTTTGCTTTGCTTGCGTGCGCGGCTTTTGCTTTCCCTATTAAACTGTCTTTATGTCAACCCGCGAGTTTTTCTCACTTTTACCCTTCTGATTCTCTCCCCCATCCCACCCGGCGGGGGGGGTGAGCGAGCGGCTGCGTGGTGCTCAGTGGCCGGCTGGGGTTAAACCACGACAGTGATTCAATTTCCTAATATGCAGGAGTTAGCAGAAAATTCCTGTTTTGACTTTCAGCCTTTAAAATTAAAGGATAAATTATGTCAGATTCAAATTAATCAAAATGAAGAATCTTTAACGTGTTCACTATTTTTTTTTTACATTCTCTTTTTTATTGTTATTGGCTTTTCTTACTTTTTCTGACTTGATGGAGAGTGCTGAAAAATTACTAAATACATAGAAATTTTGAAAAGAGTAAAAAATAGAATTTTCTCATAAAATAATTTGCTCATTTTTGTGTCTACTCTTGTAGGATGACATCTGTCTCCTAATTAGATGTATAATTCTAAGAATTGAATACATAGGAAAAATACTCATATTTTACGGTTCAACATTCATATTCCTTAATGCAGGATTAAAACTTGCTTTTATGAACATCCTGCCAATAAGCTTATTCAATGAAATATTTACAGACATCTAGCACAAAGGGGATGCAAACTCAGCTTAAGCGTACTTCCATCTCTTATTTAAGCAAGTACATAAAGACAGTTTTTGAGGTATTAATCAAGCTGTACAAGTCATTGACCTGTGCAGTTCACAGAACAGTACCAGAGTAGACTTCTGTCAGTGGCAGATAGACTTCTTGTTAAACAGTCCATCACATCCTCAGTGAGTATATCAGTTTCAGCCTATAGTAGGAGTATCTGACCACAACAATGCTGTCATGTTAATTGCTAAACCAAATTTTATGTTAGCTTTATATGGAGATAAATTATTTAGAGCAAATAACTTGGATCACCATGAGTTGGCAGTTTAGAGTGCTTTAGGGAAGATATTCACTGAAATTAATTTATGCTTTAAGAATATGAACAGCCAAACAGAAAATGTGCACAATATAAGCTGTCTTAAAATATTCATTTTTATTTTTGTGTAAAGCTTATACACCAATTTTCATGTTATCTTTGTATGTAAGTAAAAAGTCATCCAGAATCAGCTTGTAATATAATCCCAAAAGAAATATAATTAAAAAAGACAATGTTGATATTTCATTTAAGTATTTTTGTCCTTATCTTTTTTTCACCACATATGTAGTTTAACTGTTAGACTGCCATAGGATATTTTTGCTTTTGCTAGGACTATAAATAAAAGATATGTCAATATATAAAATCTAAATGATTAATTGATTAGAGAAACCAGACATTATGTTCTTCTAGAGAAGTTCAAGTACTTGTATGAGAGAATATAATTAAGAGTTATTGATAATGCAGATCAAGTAGACCAATAAATTAAGTGACCCAAATACTCTCATTTATTAAAAAAAACCTCTCTCTTCTTTTCATATTTGTAGTGATAAACTAAGAATGCTTTTAACCATAAGATTAAAATAGTCTTCATACAGTATGATTTTTATATAAAACTCAGTTAGATTTTCTGCACTTCACATTGCCCACTGTATCTCTTGGACACGAGATCTAAGATAGCCTTTGTTCTGCACTGGTTTATCCCACAGGGCTGGACATCTGGCCATGGATCAAGATATAAGATCCCACAGCACCTATCCAAGAGACACATTCTTTTTCTTTTACCTTCCAGTTTCACATTCTGGGCAGGGTTTCACCACCTAATATTACTTCTTGGAAGGCAGACTCCACAGTTCACCTCAAACCCTGCTTTTCAGATCTCCATTTGACCTGTAATATCCCCTCTTCAGGAATATCTGATAGCTGGAACAAAAAGACAAAAACTTCTCAGAAGTATACACAACATGATCACTCTGCCATTAAGAGTGCGAAAGGTACACATCGTTAATCTGGATGATTGCCATGTCTGAGGGATTCCTGTTGGAAACACTGCAAAAGTCTTGCTTTCTCCTTTAGAACATTACCTTCCCATAGATGGATTCTTGATACTGAGGGAACTCACTTTACCTTCTTTTACCCTCACCATAAAGTTTTTTTATTCATCCTTCTGTTGCATTCATTTTAATTAGCACATTGTTGGCTCCAGCTTTTGTCTCTGATAGAGCCTTCTGCAGATAAACTAGTATAATTTTATACTGCTTTACTGTAAGAAATATATCACAGACTCCTTACAAGATTTAAGCGATGCACTTTAAGCACTACATGAGGATTGAAAATGGTACCACAGATGGTCAAATTGGGAAAACAATGTTTAATCTGATTCCAGTATGGCCTTTGTAACACAGGGTGTGTGAGACGATGGCACGTGACTATTATTTTTAATGAGTGCTCAACGCCGGGGCTTATGGATTTATAAGTGAGTTTTCATAACATTTCTTCTTGATACTCCACACCTCACCCCACACTGATGCAGTTTAGGTTAGTTAATGGCAAACTCAAAAGGACTAAACTGGTTTTCTTTAAATTCAATACAAGTTTGCAATAATTTATTGTTATAATCTTGCAAAATACTTTGCACATTCCAGATGAACATCTATAAACTCAGTTGTCTCATGGTCTATACAGTATTTTTGACTGCACTGATACTGAAATGTGATACCCATCACATTTCTCAAAGCCTAGGAAATGTATGGATTTCTAGGATTTCTTCAGTCCTTTAATAGCTCATTAGTTGAGTTTCTAGTGCTGCTTGATTTTCTAGTAAATCTGCCTTGGATTACTAATCTACCTTTTTTCCACATCAGCATCTCACCATAATTTTTATTCTAATCAATTGCAAAGACTAATTGAATATGCAGTCTTGCTTTTTGATTAGTTCTCAAAACCCAAATCTTTTCTCCTTTTAGCAATTTTTTGTTGGTGGTGTGCGTACATGAACAAACTACAGTCCAGAAATGTTCTTTGCTCCTCATCTTTGGTGTTTACTGATACTTTAGTTCCCACACCCTCAGTAGACAAGAAAATTAAAGAAAACTGAATACCGCTTCAAAAGCAGCATTCCCTAATAGTCAGTGTATAACTATCACTTCCTTTTCAGAAATCAGCCCTTGATACGGCAAAGGAAACTCCTGATCTGACGGCTATTTCCTGAGGTATGCTGACACCTTCTTCTGCTCTCCAGTATCAGAGACAGGAAGGACACAAAGCAAAACTCCAGACCTTTCTAGCATATCCTTTCTACTATATCTACTTATCTTCTCCTTCCAAAAGGTCCTTTCGTGTTTTCTGTAAACAGGATTTTCCTACCTCCTGTTGGGGGGAGGGCTTTTTTTTTCCTTCCCCTTCTCCCTAATGTATCTGATTAACATTTCTATTGTATACCTTAATTAGTATATCCTTGTTTTCAGGCTGCTTGGCTCTGTTACAACTTTCTGAAGGCACATTGTTAGAACCGTGAATATAATTTTAAAGAAACAGTTAATGTGCAGCCTTCTTTCTCAATTTATAATTGACATTATTCTGTAACCACAGATGGTGGTAAATGGAATAGGATCATCTAACTGAGTAAATCTCCTTCTTTCATCATCCAGTCAGTTCTTGGCTTTACATGGTCTATTTTTGGGGTCCCCATCACAGGAAGCAGACAAGGTTTCAGTTTAACTTCAAAAAGGATAGAATATAAGCAGATTCTTAAGGACAATTGCAATATAGGGATATCTCTCTGAATCCAAACCTTAAAATGTTTTGTCAAATGTAAGTAGATATTATTCTTTTAAGTACAGAATAAAGAAGTTTCAAAAGGCCTGAAAGTGTATCAAATAAGCTTGCTACAAATCCATTAATAATTAAAAAGTGAAAGAGGAAATTAATTGTTTCAAGAAATATGTCTGAACTAACATTGTCATCATGCTCATGGCCTGGATTCAACAAGTTCTAAGTTCCATTGGAGTAAATGGGACAGCTGCATGTGTCTCAGAGCTTTACACTTTTTGTAGTGGAATCATGAATATAATGAGGAAGACAAGTAATCTTAACTACAGTGCTATTCAATTGAATAGTACATATGATTACAAGTGAGACTCTGTGTGTGGCAATAAAATCTAACATAAGATTCTTTGTTTCATTTTTTTGTTAAAAGTTTCTAAAGGATAGGGCAGAAAAGTTTTAATTTGGCCAATCACTTTCATATGAAATCTGAAAAATATCTGTTAATTGGAATTGTGTCATTATGAAACATATTTCAATTTGGAAGAAAAATTATTGGAATAAAATTAAAAAAAAAGGACATTTTATATGCAGTCAAAGAAATAGTTTCATTTAGCTTATGATGATCATATTGTAATAGTATTTCTTTTTTTTTTTCTGTTTTGTCAAAAAAACTTTACTTGCACAGGTCTATTACTGACAGAAAACTAATATATTTAACTTGATATAATCAAAGATACAAATGCAGAAGCCGAAAAACAATACTGGCTTCTTTAACAAAAATAAACTACAATATAATGCAATGGTATGCACATATATAAGAAATATCAGATACTATAAAAATATTTCAGATATCTTCCCAAATGATATTTTTTTACAATTTTTGTATGACTTTAAACCATAATTTTCTCCTTAAAACATTGGCATTAAAGGTGGACCTGATAAGCAGCTGAGCCCAGAACACCAATTCAGGGGTCAAGTTCAAGGTGAGTTAATACCCTGCCTAATTCTGTAGGTATTTGAAAAACAGGTACTTATTTTTTAACTAATAAAATGTGCTACATGCCCAGAGTTCTGCACCTGGTTATGACTCTCTTCTGTTTTTGACTGCATCAGACAAAGTAGTTGTTTTTGCATCTCTCTTAAGAAGTGTTTGAACCAGTTTTTGACCACAACTAACCCACACTATAAGAGTTAGTTAAGCACAGAGCAACAGTCACATCAATTTTTGTGTAAAATCTCTGGTGGAATAACACCTGGTAATATATAGGGGTAGTGATAGGGACGTAGTTATTTTTTGTGCTCAATTTTGCGTAACAGATTAGTGGTTAGAGTTTATGCTCAAGACGGAAAAACACTAGATTCTGTGTCTTCTTAAGTCTGTAAATACTTCCTCTGGATTCAAATCTTGATTTCTCCTTTTCCAAGAGAAGAACCTGACCACCAGTCTGGGAAAGAAGGAATGTATGTTCTCCACATTTGCTAAATCTGTAGAACCACGCAGAAAGATATGAAAGACTCTTAGGGACTTAGGCAAGGCAGAAGAGGGGGCATGGTCTGGTAGCCTGATAAATGGACTACTAATTTGGGAGTAAGAAAGTCCTTAAATCTGATTTCTGCTCCTACAACTGCTTACGTGTTTTCCATTTCATAATATACAAATAATGCAAAAAAAAGCCACTTTCTCAGATGAATGGTCCCATCAATGGGTTAAGAGTCAAGGAACTTCTTATGCTTATTCTCTCTCATCCCATAAATCTTAAATTCTCTGCTGCAGTGTCAAAGCTCTGTCAGAAGAGCTGGAGAGAAAGCTCCCTCCCTTTCCACTGGTTAAGTCACTCTTCTGGGAAATGCAGGTTTGAACTGCCTCAGGCTGAGGAAGCCACAGAAATGAGATCTGTTACATCTTGAATGTGTGCTCTAGGCTATCATATGAAAGGTGGACAACACTGACACTTCCAGATATGTTTCAAAGGAGCCAGTGGGAGAAAAGATCCAGTTCTCCACACAGAGAAAGACTGTCAGCCTAAAAGGAGAAATTTTCACCCTGTTAATTGCCATCTTAAACAACCAGTGAATTTTGGGCAGTGAAGGAGATGCCTGAGTTCCCTCTGCTGTTTTCTGTTGGCTAATTTGTCTGTTTCCCTGCTTACTGTACTGACTAATGAAAATATCTTTTCCTAATGTTGTTTTTCCCTAAAATGTAGATGGAATTTTAGCAGCTGATGAGAAATTATAAGTTTTATTCTGGAGCCAAATGGTTGCATATGGATATAGGCCCTTTCTCTCATTTCCCTAGCATAATTCTGAGACTGGTTTTTGATTTTCCATGTATATATTTCCCACGAGTCTGAAGAATTCACAATGCACCTCTAGGTCCACTTTCTTTCCCTGACAGATTACTAGTCACAAAAACTACATTTACCTAACCAAGATTGGATCTCCTGCTACCTTTACAGTCAATGGAGACAGACTGACAGCTAGAGAGCAATTCACCTCACCAATAGTATATTTTATCGAAGTCACTGTTCAGATATGCTTAGCTCTCTTTCAGGACCATAGACAGAATGTAGATATTTAAACTATATGCTTAACTCTGGTATGATTACATTACATTACATGAATTCTACTTGATGTGCTGTTATATAAATTCATATACAAACTAGGTTTTAATAAAGCAAAATCTGAAACTGATCTGTGTATAAACAGTTTAGAACACTCAGTCCTGATCCACTGGAGTAGCTAACTAGTACCTCTGTACAAAAGTATATAATTAGTTCCTATACAAACAGAAATTATACATTATATGGTGGTCAGAGATGCCCTGTCTTTGGATGCAGTATTGGTTTTTTAAAGGTTAAAAAAGGATTAGATGGTGTTTTTGTTGAATACTCTTGAAAATACATTCTTTTTTAAATTTTCCATTCTCACTGTTTTCAGCCAGTTTGATGTTACATGAACAAGTCTGGGTTGGTAACAGAATGCTGAATAATTGCTCAGTACACTTCTAAAAGATTTGGAAACCGGGGTACAGATTACAGTTATTTGCCCTGGTGTTTTGAATTGATATTTTGAATACCTTAATAGATATTTTTTACAGAGAGAACTCAATTTGCAATGAAGAACTGCATCTAGTGATTTGTAACAGAGAGAGAAACCATTAACCCATATAATTTTGTTGAATTGCATGCTTGTATATTGGGGGTGGGGGTGGGGAAGAAAGAAACACCACATTCTAGAATGTCTATAATGACAAAAGATAGTTGCTTTCTCTGTTAGATGAAAATTCCAAAAGAAAATTCAAGGAGATCTGCATGATACTAAATATTGTAACACTGCAAACAGTGAAACACTGGTGCTCTCTGGAAAATACATAGACTATTTGGTGTGACTACTATATTTATTACATCACTACAGTAATGATAGCATGATTTGATGGAGGCAAAATTGTACTAAACACTTCTGAAAAACTATCTTCGCTCTGAACAGATTATTGTCTAACTAATAATTAAAAAAAAAAAACATAAAAAGGAAATAGTATTATCCCTATTTCTCTAGAAATGGGTCAAAGAAAACTAAACATTCTTTTTCACAGCAAAGTCATGTCTGTTTCATAACCACCGATGAAAACAGTTTTTCTAAGTTTTAAGCAGAAATATATGAAAAGTCAAATTTCACGAGTCATGGGTTTGAAGCATTAAGACCTTCTTTATTCTCCAGTTGTTCTTTTCTAAATTGTTTAGTATTATGAGTATTGAAATTCTACTTTTTCATAGTTCCATGAAATTGTTCAAGTACAAACAAATCCATGAACATGAATAAAATAAGATTAGTCTTCATCTGCAGGAACACTGCTGTGTCACTACACAGTACTAAAAGTGTGTATGTCAAACGCTTATTCTACAATTGGTCGCAAACATTTCCTTTATGTATGAAAAACGTATCTCAAAACAAAGATTTTAAAAATAACTTATTAGCCAAAGGAAATAAGCACACTAAAATCATAATCTGATTATGAAATTCCTTTTAAATTTTATATATCCATTTACAAAGACCACAGCTGTAATTAATTGAAAAGGAAGTAGCCATAACTTAAGTGTGATTAGTGTACTTATATTCTAGACTGCAACAGTTTTCAACTAAAGCAAATGTAAAGTTACAACTGTGGTGCTATTAAAGGCAGCCTGGCCAAATTACAAATGGTACAGCATTAGCCTATCTACACCTCCACCCCAGCACGAAACCTCAGAGTGCTGTGTGAGATGACATACCTTATTTTGAAATGCAAAGAAAAAATTGTTGAAGAATGATTTTTCAAGATTAAATGTATAACTCCCGATAAAAACAACTTCAGAACAACAGGGTTTTTTAATATAAGTCTGTCTTAGGTGTTGAAGAAACTATTCTCTAGGCATCATTCTCAGATAATTTCTTTTTACCCATTTTCACACACCTTTATTCAAGCTCAGTATCTACGAATTGCTGGAGTTAATTGCTTAGGAAGTAGAGTACTGAGTGAAGGCACCCCTTTGTTCATGAAAATTAAAAAAAAAAAAAAACAAACAAACAACAAAAGTGCAAAAGGCTGTCACTTGTACATCACTTAACATGATTTTTGTTACAAGTATGAAGGTACAATGTTAAAATAAGAAAAAGGCCATGATTTTTGCAGGTCAGTTGGTTAACATCAATGGATCACTAGCTGGAGATTGAGGTTTTGTAGACATGGTCAGCCAGTAAGGCAGAAAGAACACAAGACTACATGTCTGACATGGTGGTATCCCCTGGTCAGAAGCCATCAAACAATAATAGTGGCAATCATGAGAGCAGCAGGAGCTAAATCAAACCCTAACAGCAATGTGTAGATGGTGATCACCCCTGTGGATTCTTCCACAGATGTTTTCTGGCAAATCATCAGAGGTGCCCTTCTTCTGAGACCATTAATATCACCTAGTCTTACACTCAGCTTGAAAGAGTCCAACTGAACAGCAGAAATTTGGCAGAGCTATAAGCAGTTGAGAACAGTGACTTGCAAAAGTAGAAGTAGGCAGTCCAAAAAACTGGCAGTACTACTATCCTCACATATGACCCAAATGTTCACAGATATGTACACATCCAAACACTTCTGTCACAGGAATTTTATGCTATGATTTTCTAATAAAATAAAAAAAATAAATTTGGAAACCATAGATTTATTTTCATTTCTTTTGATTCTGCCGTTTTTGCTCAGTTCTGCACATGTGTATGTGGAATCAGTGAAGTGTGTTGTCCAAAGTGAATGAGGGTAATTACAAATTAGAATCAGCTTCTCCCTTCCAATAATTTTGCTGATTTCAGGAGTAGACCTGTATCATTTCTAATACTCCAAATGAGTAATATTAACCGGGCGGGGGTACATCTTGCCTTCAGACAGCTAGACTTTAGATGATATCTGTATTTGATGTCTAGATCTGAGCTCATTGTCTAGGTTTCAATTATGGTCAATAAAGAGAAAGGTGCAGTTAGAGGCAGTAGCACATTTAATTTGAAAATAGGCATATAAAATCACTTCTCTGAACAGACCCTTGGAGAATTCTGTTTCTCTTCACAAATGATAAAGAGAGCTCAGTTCATTTGCACTAATGACATTATCTGTATAGAAGGTTTATAAAACAATTTGTGATAAATCACACTCTAAATTAAGATTGTTTTATTTTCTCTCATTAGTAAAATAATAAGTTGTCCTTCACTCTACAAACAGCCACTGCTCTCCTCTCTATCTTAGTTCAAAGTCTCTCCAAATATATTTTTCATTGTTTTTAGTTTTAAGAAAATACTACTCATTCCAAAGGCACCATGTCATTTTAAGTTTCTTTCCCACCTTCATTTTCCAGGTCATATATTGGTAATTTGTTCTTTCTTTCTTAAGGGAGCTCTTCTGCTCCTTTTGCTTATCACTTCCACCTAATAATACCTATTTTGTTTCTTCAAGTTCATTCTGTGTTGAAGATGAATTTACAGTCCAGTGATTATTCATCCAAATGTAGAAATTTAACATAACCGGCTGTTTGCCAACTAATCACCCAGATCAGCTAATCTTAATTTAGTTAGATAGTTTCTAAACCTTATACATCTGCTACTCTTTTTACCACAAAAAGCAGCCTATAAACAAATTAGTCTGAACTAAATGCTAATCTCTGCTTTCAGGGAGAAAGAAGTATCTTAGGATTTCGTGACTATTATCTCCTCAGTTCCTTGCCTGTACAAAACGGCACTGCTACAGGGAAGGTAAAAGATGCTTTCTGTCTTCTCTCCACTGTACTTCTTTCAAGAACAGAGGAAAGACAGGTATTTGTCACAAAGCATTATTTGGCTGTTTGAAAATATCAGAGGCTCTTGTTGTCAGTTTTCATTTAGGGGAATTCAAAGTTTTACATACTTTAAAAAGTATATTAAGTAAGAAACATGTCAGCATTTTGAGACTTTTTATTCCAGTTTTGCTTTTGCTGTAAGAAACAAAGACTTGAAATAATACTGTGTTGTCCACAAGCAAAGCATAAAACAAAACCAGCAGACCAGTTCTTCATTAAAGACTTAACTATGATTGCTATAATTAATGGTGGTCAACAGAGTACTAAAAAAACAGAAGTGCCAGATAAGCCTGGTCTCTTATTTATGTGATTGTGGGTAAATTGAGATCCAATATGTTGATATAATTTATTTAAACTACAATAATGCTTGACATAAGGGATCATGTTATTACAATTAAAAATATACACACAATTCATGTACTGTATTTTAAATGGATTAAAATTCCCTGACTGATAGACCTTAAAACCTATCTAACTAAATAGAAAATTATCATCAAATCAACTGTTTCTACTGGAATCATGCGGTAATCTGTGTTTTTCCCAGTACTAGCCTACTTTTTATCAATTGTACTGAGAAAATGAATGATCAAAAATATTGCAAGAGACATGTAAAGTTGACAAAAAAGTTCATGGAGTTGGAAAACCAGGAAATATAAAACACACAGTTAAACTGATAGAATCCCGCCTAGCTTTTCAAAGTTGGAGTATAGTGTCTTCTAAATCATCATACTGAATTACAAATCATTAAACTGCCCATATCATTGTACTATGCTATGGAGTCACTCTTGAATACTCTACTAGTCTCTGCTAGGCCAAAGAATACAACATGACATCAATGGTCACCTCTTTCAAACCAGTTGTATCTTTTAATTAGTGTGTTCTTTTTTGATCACTACAAGGATCATTGTACCATTTCATTTTAAAAGCTGTAAGTCTATGGGTATTGTTTTGTTAAAGTTTTCCATATTTGATATGAAAAGACTCATTATATACACATCTTAGTGGTCTGACTGCTGGGTTTAGCAAATTTTTATACACATATATACATCTTCCTTGGTAGTTAGTAGATAAAAATTATGCCAGATGAACCCTGCTCATGAGCTCCTGAGATAAATCACTATGCAACCTGAAGTGCAACTTGAAAAGTCTTTTCCATTCAGTCCTTCACACTGTAACGAGACCTTTTTTGTCCTTAAAAGGTAGTTGGAGATCTTCTGACTGACCTATGCTTGTCCCAGTATTCAATACCCAGTATTTGACAGTAATACTATTATGAGCTATAATGATGAGAACAGCATGCACTTAATGATTACAAGCTAGAATTGCAATTCTTTAAAAGTGTAAAGACTTAGCAACTTGCATAACAACAACAACAACAAAACAGAAATCAGTAGAGTTCACGATTATTCCCATAATGACTAGTGTTGGAATCAAACCTGCATATAAATTTGGGCACCTAGTAAACCAGTTCTCCCACAGTACATGACTGAGTTCGCCCTGTTTGTCAAGGGAGAGGGCAGAAGTATTGAAAGGTTTACAGGAGAATATTGCATTCATCTAGCTTAGAAATCTGAGTAAGGCATACTGATTCTCACTCTATAATATTCAATAATTATTTTAACATATCAGAAGTTAAGATGTTATAGAAAATACTTCAGAAACCACATTGCATTACTGAATTTGGTTAATTTAAATTTAGAATACATTTTTCTTTTTGCTCATTGGGACCTACGTCAATATTTTTTTCATTATTTATGAAATGAATACGTATCTTAAAATACAGTAGATTAGGGCAAAACTATAGAAGATTAAGCAAAACTATAAAACTCTAAAAAATTAAAATTCTCTTTAAGTAGCTGGTCAGATATATAATTACATGATATAATGCTTGTTTGTTTTTCATAAGAGAAAGCCTATATTTTATTCACGGATCATTTAGCAAATCAGCATAAACCCATATATATGTTTCAAGTGCATTAGTTATAGATAATGATTAATTCTACTGATTCACATTAGAAGAGTTTTATAACAGCCGTATTATAAATAGGAGGAAAATGACATTATATTTCTAGCTATTTCAATTATCTAAGTGAGGATACCTTTTAGGATGAAGTCGAACAATTATATAAACAATATTTTTTCTATGAGGTGTCTTAGTGTAAGGCCATATAATGTCCTTGGTCAATGTACACAACTGCCATTGAAATCATCAGCAGCTCCATTGTGGTTAGGGAGAATATATAGCTTTGTTTGCAACATTATAAGTAATGTTACACACCAGCCATGTTGTAGTCCATAGGGGAAAAAAGATGTTGATAATATGCCTCTAAAGTTGCAGATTCTTCTCACAGCCCCAAAGCTCTCACTTATTTTCTTTATGAAGCTGGGGGGGTGGAGGGGGGTGGGGGGGGATGAGGGGAGAAGAAAAAAAAGTTTCCTTTAGGAAAAAAATCCTTCAAAAATAATAGTGACAGAAATTAATTAAACAAGGTGTTTCAAAATACTCTGAAAAGTTTTCTCTGTGTACAGCTCTTCAAATAAATACCAGGTCAAAAGTGGTCTTTTTGTGTTGGGTCTGGAATGTGGGAAAATCCTTTGTTTTTTCTTTTAATGCTAAGATAAGGACATTAAACCAAAGTGGTATAAGAATCTGCAGACTCTAGTGGCTTTACTTTTTTCATTATTAACTATAGACTTTGTCATTCATTCATCATCATTTGCATTTAAATAATCTGTCCTTCACACTTACGTATTTTTGTATTTATTTTTACCAGGCAAGATCTTACATTTTTGATGATGGCCTCCTCAGTTAGAAGATTGCATAGATTACCTGTTCCAGCTTTAGTTTACATCCAAATTAATGTCACATCTGTAACAAAATGGGTCGCTCTCCTATTGTCAAACACTGTAGGGCCAAGGCCGGCAAATTAGTTAGTATTAGCATATAGACCTTCTGGCAGGAAAAGAAAGCTTTCTACTTGGAGCTGGGCACTCAGCTGGGTCTGTCAACTCAAAGCTGCCACTGGCCTCATTATCTCATTTGTCTTGGTTAGCCTAAATTGGCAGTTACGTCTTCATGGCAAATGTTTGTTTTTACAAATGAGCAATAGAGCAGTGAGTAGAAAACATAATATGACGACTTTTTCCCTGAAATTTAATTGGAGAACGCTATAGCTGGTGACTGGCTTC
Source organism: Calonectris borealis (assembly GCF_964195595.1). Classification (NCBI taxonomy): domain Eukaryota; kingdom Metazoa; phylum Chordata; class Aves; order Procellariiformes; family Procellariidae; genus Calonectris; species Calonectris borealis. The sequence goes on from NC_134312.1 coordinate 178,401,143, forward strand.
TCTGATTTTAATTCCCAGGCAGTTTTGAAAGCTATCCTTCTTTCTCCTGACTCAGTAAATGTACTGTAAATTTATGGAAAGAGAGGTTATGAAACTAATGTTAAATACATTTCTCTTCTCTCTCTTTTGGATTTTTTTTTTTTTAAAGAATGTCAACATGTCTTGCAATGAAGTATTTTGGAAACCATAACTAGATCAACAAAAAACATTGCCACAGTCGTGATGATGTATGTACACCCCATTTAACAGTGCCGACAAGAATAGGCAGGCGGGAAGGTTATATATCTTATTAAATAACATCACATTACACTCTGGGCCACAAAATGACAATGATAGAATTTTCCAGTTAATCAGCATAGAAAGACATTGCACAAAAGAGAGCTATAAAAGTTACATAATATGCTTTTATGCTTAGTGATATCTGGCACTGCAATCTCACTTCCAGTCATGTTCTGAAAATGACATTTCTAAAGCCCATTTTAAGTCCTAAGAACAAATTCCTGGCATAAGAAAAGTCCTTCCCCCTTTTAAATTTGCACACGTCTCTTCCGAATGACGAGGTCTTTTGGCCCATCTTTCTGCACAATTACGCAAGAATAAATGAAAATTATTATGCACAATATTAACCACATTTTTCTGAAATATATAATAATGCTAGAGTAGGGGTTTTTTTCAATGGTACAAAATAATTAGGAAAATAAGTTATTTACCTTTTATAAAATACTTTTATGATTTTGTCATCGTTCACTTAAGAAATGCTCTGCTGCCTAAGAGCTGAATTGTAGACCTGTGAATCAGGTTTAGTTCTGTTTTTCATCCAGTGAGTGTATAATATAAAATGCATACAGTGCCTGCAATGCATGGTTGCCCTTTCCAAGCAGAGTAGACCAATTACGCTATTGAATTAGGCCATGGCTTGCATATTCCCATCACGGACATATGAAATTGTCACTGCATAACTGGAAGATCTGGAGGCAGGGAGGATCCTGTTCCAGTTCAGCCTTCAGGCCCATTGACAATATAATTTTTGAAACTGAAACAGTCCTCCTGTGAGTGTTTATTACACATTTCTTACATATTGCCATGTTTTTCAATGACATCTACAACTGCCTTTCATGAAAGACTTAATCTTATTAAGTTTTATTAGGCATGCTGCCAGGTTATCTATACATTCAGGTCCTCCTTTAACGTGCATATACTTTGCCTAGCTTATAAATAAAATGGAGGCTCAGGCTAAGAGATAGATCCTTGGCTGTTCATACAGTAATTTTGGACATATGCAGAAGCAGAAAATTAAGCCACCAATAAACTTTTAAATCTGAAAGGAGGAAACATAATTCATCTAACATCCAGAGGAGAGGAAGAAAGAAAGTATGTTTTAGCTTTTCTAGTTGACCTCTAAAATGTTTTGGATTTTCTGGAAGCTACTAACAAATGAAGTTTCTGGACAATTTCCTTAATGTTTCTTTAATAGTAATATTTCTTCAATATTATGTAGACATAACTTATTTAATGGATTCATTCTGTTATTCAGAAACAGTAGTTTACAGTATTACATAGTGCAGCTTCCTAGAAAGATATGCATACTATATTACCAGGTTATGCAGTTATGTATTATGTTTCTTCTAAAATAATTGAATAGCTAATAAGAATTATATGAAATTTAAGACATTTCAGCATTTTTGCTACGGGGAAAAGTTAAGGTTGTTAACTTTAGCTGATATTAACACAAACAATTTAGTGATATATCAGTTTTTGACATTAATATTAGTACATAATTAAAGCTTTTCAAAAGTCATGTCTCTAATCTAATATATGTATATTTAAAATATATATGTATAGGTGTGACATTTAAACAAAAACCTTTAAGTAAAATAAATAATTTAGACTGTGTTATTTACAAATACCACTATTTTCAGCAAAACAAGTATTAAGTGGTTTGACAGGGAAAGATACCATCTGATGATTTGTTACTAAAAAAATTTACTAAGCTGAGACCAAAATAAGTGTTTAACATTTATTAACCTGTTTTATGAACTGATTCTTTAATAACATGTTCATTATAGTTTACAGTGCCTGACTTCTGATCCCCTGCCTAATTTTTTAGAAGCAGCACAGTTCTTGCAAAATACAGCTTTTCCTGATGATCAGACGCTCATGTTAGGACACGTTGCATTACTTATTTAACACAATATGCAGAAAGCTAGAAGGATGCACCCATTCAAAGGCAGTTTGTGATGAATCTTCAAGGTAGAAAAGCTATATTCTCTTCAACCCCATCTTCACCGACCTAGAACCCTCTCAAGTGGAATCTATACTTCATCCTATCTTTAGGACATAAAAAGAGACTGAAACCATTAGAAAGACAGCATTAGAGCACAAAAGTCAGAACTAGAGGCATGCCAACTGAGCAACTCTGTGATCAAGGAGTAGCAGTTGGAAAAGAAGGCAACAGAGTCTCATAAGAGGGGAAAGCTCATGGAGAGACCAAAAGTTGATAAAGTGGTTATGGAGCATTGATTTTTCAGTAGTATAAAAACTTTTACAAATATGAGGAATCACAAAGACATGGAAGAATATCAGAGGACTCCTGACATACAACCGAGTAAGCAGAGACTTGAAGAAATACCAAGAAGATAGGTCAATAGGGGCAGCACAAGAGAGCACAAGCAGTCCAGAAGGCTTCTGGAGAGCATTGATGATAAGTTCCTAGCACAGATCAATAAGGAGAGATACAGTCTGCTGCATCTTATACAAGCAAGGAAGCACTTGTCAAGAATCTGAAAGCTGAAGTCAGCTTTGGCTGCAGCGACCTGACCGGTACTCCCAGCCCCTGATACCTGGTAGACAGTGTTGCCAGGATATGATGACACCTGTTATGGAACAGGGAAGCATAACAGCACATGAGATGTTATCCCTGATGTATCCTGGGAGCAGTGCCATTCCATCAAACTCAGAGCAACAGGTAGGCAGGACCAGAAGTAGCAATGGACAGGAAGAGATAAAGGTCATTATGCAGCCATTACCACCTGCAGCTTGCTGTTTCTTGCAGTCAAAATTCTTGCATATTGATTGTCTGGCAGCCTTTTCAGAATCCACTAACTTACGGAAATGGTAAAAACCAAACTCCAAACTGAGAGGCGTAACTACATCTACTTATCCAAAAGGCTTTTGAACCTGATCCAACAGCAGCTGGACTGCTAAGGACTTCATGCTTCCCGGTGTGGTAAAGGGGATGCCTGCACCTTGATGGAGAGGGAAGGGGAACCACCCTTGCTGTTGGCTGGCATAACTTTACACCACCTCTGCTGCTCTTCTTCCTCCAAGCATTGAGTGACTCATGTAGTTTTTAAAGTCAGCATCTAGATTATGATTATTGTATTGCGCACTGATTATTAAGAATTTGACCTAATCTGCAGAGGGTCCAGGTGACAGAAAAGTCTAGGTAACTGAAATTTTAGGTAATAAGAAATCTATGCTAATTGCTAGAAATTCTTCACAATGATAAGCTATGCAGATTACTAAAATCTTTATATAACAATAAAGCTCTAAGTATAACTACAAATCTGTAGCCACTTCTCATTCTATCAAGGATCTTTAGGTTATGGCAATTGGGAGAGGTTCCGGAGGACTGCAAAAGAACAAATGTCACATCTATCTTCAAGAAAGGCAAGAGTGAAGATCTAGGGAACTACAGACCAGTCAGCCTAACATTATTCCCAGAGAAGGAGATAGAGCAAATAATCCTGGAAACTGTTTTCAGACACATGAAGGTTAAGAAGATGATTGGAAGTAGTCAGCATGGATTCACAAAGTCAAAATTATGTCTGACCAACCTGATAGCCTTCCAATGATCAAATGAATGGTTTGATGGATGAGGGGAGATCGCTGGATGTTGTTTATCTTGACTTTAATAGGGCCCTTGACCCTCTCCCATAATATCCTAATAGACAAGCTGATGAAGTATGGGCTAGATACACAGAAAGAGAGATGGATTGAAAACTGTCAGAACTGCTGGGCTCGAAGGGTTGTGATCAGAGGCACAAAGTCCAGATGGAAGCAAGTCACTAGTGCTTATCTCAGGGATCAATACTGGGGCAATACTGTTTAACAACTTCATTAATGATGTGGATGATGAGACAGAGCACACCCTTGGCAAATTTGCAGGCAATACAAAACTGGGAGGATTGGTTAATACACCAGATGGTTGTGCTGCCATTCAGAGGGACCTTCACAGGCTGGAGAATTGTGTTGAGAGGAATCTCATGAAGTTCAACTGTCATGGTTTAACCTGGCAGGCAGCCAAACCCCTCGCAGCCGCTCACTCACTCCCCCCCGCCCCGCAGTGGGATGGGGAGAGAATCGGAAGGGTAAGAGTGAGAAAAACTCATGGGTTGAGATAAAGACAGTTTAATAGAACAGAAAAGGAAGGGGGGAAAAAAAAAAAAAAAAAAAAAAAAAAAATAATAATAATGATGATGATGATTATGATGATGATGATGATGATGATGATGATGATAGAATATACAAAATGAGTGATGCACAATGCAATTGCTTACCACCCGCGCTAACCAATAACCAAGTAGCAATCGCTACTTCCTGGATCACGCCTACCATTCATATACTGAGCATGATGTCACATGGTATGTAACACCCTGTTGGCCAGCTGGGCTAGCTGTCCTGGCTATGCTCCCTCCCAGCCTCTGCTTGGTAGAGCATGGAAGCTGTCCTTAGGGTACTTAGCAGCAACTGAAAACATCAGTGTGTTATCAACATTCTTCTCATACTAAATCCAAAACACAGCACTAGGAAGAAATTTAACTCTATCCAAGCCAAATAAAAGGCAAATAAGTTCTTCCCCTGCGGAGGAATAACCCCATCCACCAGTACATGCTGGGGGAAAAAAAGGTGAAAAGCTGCTTTCCACAAAAAGACTTGGGTGTCCTGGAGGACACTAAGTTGACCACGACTGAGCAATGTGCCCTTGCACCAAAGAAAGCCAACAGCGTCCTGATCTGCATTAGGAAGAGCATCACCAGTAGGCTGAGGGAGATAATCCTCCTCTCTACTCTGCCCTCGTGAGACACATGTGGAGTACTGTGTCCAGTTCTAGGGTCCCTAGTACAAGAGAGATATGGACATACTGACACAACTCCAGCAAAGGACCACAAAGGTTATTAAGGGACTGGAACATCTGACATAGGAGGAGTGTCTGAGAGAGCTGGGATTGTTCAGCCTAGATAAGAGAAGGCTCAGCAGGGATCTTATCCATGTGCATAAATACCTTATGGCAGGGAATAAAGAAGACCAGTCCAGACTCTTCACAGTAATATCCAGTGACAGGAAAAGAGGCAATGTGCACATACTAAAATACAGAAAATTCTGTTTAAACATAAGAAAAAAAAATCTTTTACTGCAGGATCAATCAAACATTACAGCAGATTGCCCAGAGAGCCTATCAAGGCTATCTGCATTCTCAGAGACATTCAAAACCCAACCAGACATGGCCCTGAGCAACCTGCTTTAGCTGACCTTGCTCTGACTAGATGATCTCCAGAGGTGCATTCCTACCTCAGCCATTCTGTGATTCTGTGATTCAATGGCTAGTCCAGGCTCTGATACCTAAGAAATACAGTATCATAGACACAAAGCATTACCCTAGAATATGATCTCTAAATGGATATTGGATCCAAGACCAGTATGTTATTGTTCAAATTTATAAGAGGCAATTATATACAACTTTGACTCTGGAGACCCCCCAAGTTTAATTGCTATTGCAGCTGGAACACCATCCATATAGTGGCTTTGGAAAAAATGTTGAGAGAACAGAACTTGACCTCAAAAAAATTTGGGTTAGCAAAAGAAAAGTCTGGAAAGGGTATCTATTGACCTGAGAAGCGCTATTGGACCACAGTTTAGGATCAAGTTACGAATAATTGTAATTTACCTTTAGATTTAACTAGCAACATTAGGTATTTCTATTCCTTGTATTTTTTGCCAGCTAGTAAATATTTCCTATGTGGCAGGATGCATGATATTGCTGAGCACTTCTACAGCTTATAGAATTTGAAGTACCTTCAGAATTTGTCTCCAAATCATTCTGCGCCTACACTTCATTAAAAACAATGAGCACTCCAGCATACCAAGTCCCTAACAAGCACTAATACTTCCAGAATACATCTCTCAAAATAGGGACGAACTGAATGAATCCTATAATTTCTTAGCAACTGTTGAACTGATGTCCATGTAAAGTGAACCTCTCCTCAGAGGGCTTACATCTGCCCTCAGGTACAAGTTAAACCTCCACTGAGTCTGTATCTTCACTAGACCCCAAAGACAAAACAGTAGCAATGGCATTGCAATTTCCACATTGATCATATGTCTTATCACTGCCTGAAGGAAACATATTTACAGAAGAGAGAACTGTGCTTAATGAATCTTTGCCCCCTCTGAGAGCACTGCCAAAACCAAGTGTGTGAGTTCTTTGTGATGTGAACATCTATAAAGAAGAATCTGATATTGAAACAGTGCCACCACTTCATTTCACATAAAGGAAGGAAATAGCCATCCAATGACAAAGACTTGCAGTCAATAGCAACTCCCTTAAACAGATATCAGAAAGTTGGAATGTCCTACATCCCACTTTCCAATATCTTGAGCCATTATGTCTCCAGGTATCTCTTGTCACACTTCAGCTCAGAACCTTCTTTTCCTGATGAAAATCAAACACTGAGCCAGCATAAAAATTGGAATTTGTAGTCTTGGAAAATGTAATATTGGAAGAGGTATTAAAGTCAAAGTAAAGCCCAAGTATTAAAAGAACTCTGTTTATCAGAGCAGAAAAGCTAGCTGAAACAAAAGTTCCTATTGTAAATTTCAAAACCCAGGTCCTGTTACTTTTACTGCACTTCCGCTATCATTATATTGGTCTTTGCTTTAGACAATGTCTACGATTTTTAATTCTTTCATATTTCAGTCTTTTCAGAAGACTTCAGAATTTTGCGAGTTTTTTTCTTCTCCAGCAAACTTTGAAATGCTTATACCCCTATTGTCACTTTATTTTCATTTATGCATTAAGAATGAGTTTCTCTTGATGTCACTGATCACAGTGTTTGGAAAAGTAGTTTAAGGACTAATACTCTGTCGTGCTTTGTCAACAGTCACTGATATATGAGCTGTTAGCTTCTGAAGGCCCCCTGGAGCCGTGTTCTTATTAAAGAAGTGTGGAAAAGTTGTGTTCACTGTGGACACCGTGTTCACTCCCTCTCTTTTTTTTAATAATGATTTACATTACTGCACAAAACGGTTATTATAAATAAACCAACAATGTGTCTGACTCATGCTGGAGGACAATAAGACATTGGATTCAAACTCCAAAAGTCACCATCTTGTTATATGAAGTTAATATTCCAGTTCCCATTTTAATTTGGGACAGGGTCTTTAAAGACAGACTTTAGGTGTTAGATCTGCTGGGGTGGGGGGAATTTTTTTTTCTTTGTATTTATAATGCTGTGAAGGTCTATTTGTGCTTGCATGAACCAAGGCTACTAATATGACACTATCCTTCAAACTCTATTTTATTTATTCACATTGCAGCCTAGTTATCAGGCAAGGGTTGACTGAGATTCTGTGAGAAAGGAAGCCTCTGCTCTCCAATATCAAACAAATGGAAGTACTAACGTAGAATGTGACTTTCATATTTTCTTCATCTTATGGTATATTTGAGTCTCAAGAGATTACAACACTTCTAGACTATTAATAGATCTGAAAACCTTCTACGAGGATTTACTTATCATAATTGAGATGGGACTTGAGTCTGAAATTAAAAGCAGGAGCACAGCAGAATGAAACAACAGAAGATTTTAATGTCCACTTGTTCAGCATTCCTTCTAGTATGGACATCTCCAGTGCCCATTACTTCTTTATGCAAATGCTTGAGCAATGAAGTGAGGAATTTTTCAATTATTTGTTCCTAGCAGTCTCTCTTCTTAACTCTCTTACAAGAGACTGGAGGCATACAGTTTGCATTCTGTCTAAATTACTAGTTTTTACTTTTAATCCTCTAGATGTTCTCATTAGAGAGAAATTACGTTCTGAATCTTGCCAAGCTTGCCAAGCTTGCCTTGGTGATATAATTATCCTCATTATATAAAGTTTCTTTTCTATGTAGTCAGCTACAGTTCAATTTGAAGAGAATCTGTATATGTGCATATATGTATTTGCATATATTATTATTACTATTATTATTTTGGAATATCGTTGCAAACAGAATGGAACCCTGTGCTTTGCTTCAACCTTACTGTAAGAGTGAATTGTCGCAGTGCCTTGACAATGGTACCTCAAAGAAAAACAACCTTCCTGCATTCCTGAAAGAAAGGCTTGCTTTCACACTCTCTGAACATATCTGTAGAAACATCAGCATAAATAAAGTAAGTAAAACTAGTCATACAGATTCTGTTCAAGATGCCACCAAAACAAAAAAATTAACCTGGAAGACTGAAATTTACTATTCTTCATCAGACTGTTTTGAATGTCTTGGCAGTGAGTTCTACAGGACAAATGTTCATTTTGCAATGATATTTTTTCATTTTTAACTTTAAATTTTCTACTTTTCTGTTAACTAAACATATCCTTGAAAGTCCGAAACCATTTGTGTTCATACAAACCTTTCTACTTACTAACACCTACTAATTTGTCTCTATCTCAATAATCAATAAACTAGAGACTCAATAATCTGTAAAATAGAGATAGATTATCAAAAAAGTTTAATCTTTTAATGAACTGCAATATCTCACAGCAATCTCATGACAAGAAGTACCTCACCTTTCCTCTAAGTCCAGAGAAATCAATGAAAATTTATATGAAATTAATTACTATTTGTGATAAGCCATAAAGAAATAATGTATGAAAAATGTTTATGTGAAAATAATTGATCTCTGACTTTTTAAGACTTAAGTATTGAAAGTGTTTTGTATATTATGCATAATTTTGTTAATCAGTTATAAAATGTTCTACAAATTAAATGCCTGTGAAAGTGATTGTCAGCACCTAGAACTTAACACTAAGCATTCTCACTCTTAAACATGATTGGAAAAGTTTCAGTTTGAGTATATCATATAATTTAAATTAGCTATGAAACAAAACATACATAAGAATCAGAAAGCTGTAGTGTGTCATATACCTATGCTAACAGCATTTAAAACTATGCTTTGGATGAATTCCTTCAAAAGCCCTATTAAGAAAATATTTCTGAAACCAAGCTGTAAGTACTTTTATGAAAACAGAAAAATATCTATTCAATATCAGTACTGAGAATTTTTACATCAGCAAACTCAAACTTCTAGCACTTTGAAATTCTCCTGGTAGGAAAGGTCAGATACTCAGAGATGTCTATATATACCTGTCCTTGAATACCTGAACAACTCCTTATACAAAAAGCTGGGCCTAATGGTATCAAAGAAGCTTATATTCCTTTCTAGTGCTAGGCAACCATTGTCCTCTATCTACTGACCTTTATACTGTCATTAAACTCTTTTATATCTGTTTCTGTTCTGGTTCTCCCTAAATTGCATCTTTTGACTCATATACCCTTATGACTGCTGAGCTCTCTGAATATGTTCTCAAAATACTTCATCAAGATGGGGTCAGCTTGCTACTGTGTTACTCAAAAAACTCAAAATCAATCCAGCAACTTAATCTAACTACAGATGGTACCGGTACTCTTTTCCTCTTGAACTTTGCCTTTGGAGTGAATTACCTAAGTTCTCCTTTTCACAATGTGCTGGCTGCATGCAGTCTTAATGGGATCTAGGATCTCAGAAGCAAAGAATCAGCAATTCTAGACCAGGGCAACCTTCCACAGTCTTTTCTGTTGTTGGAAAACAAGATTTGTTCTTCTTCTACCAACTTCTAACTACATGATAACCGTCACTTTAGATCTGTTAAATGTAATTACCTGTAATATATGCAACAGTTAGTTTTTGCCATGACAATAGCACTTTTCATCCATCTCTAGTACTCCCACCATAAGTTTTTATGTAAGTGCATTTTGTACAGCTATCCCACAGTGCTGCAGTAACAAGTCTCCAGATGGAGTAAAATCTGCGTAATTTAAGCACCCAACTTTCACATATATTTTTTCTTGTAGAAAATACCTGATACTTTTCCACATAGGCAGATGAAAGAAGCAGCTACTTCTGACTACCACAGAGGAAGATCCTGTATAGCTATATTTAGATACCAGAATTTAGACATTTGGGTGCATTTTAATTAATGGAGACTGGAAAACTTCAGATGAACAAAAATAACTGTCTATTTTCCAGTAAATTGAATTGTTTTCTAAACTCCCTTCACTAGTTATTGCTAGATCTTCATTGACTGTAATGGTAATATAAATACCTAGATAGATGTAGAATTGTGCACTAAGACAACTAAATTTAATTATCTGCAATCAACACCTACAGTCTACAATTTGGGAGCTGAATCCAGTCTCCAAGTACAAGGAAAAGATTCTTAAGAATGGGATTCAGCTCGTGCAACATTTAGATATATACAATGTATGTGAGTGAAGATATCAGCTCAAAATCTTTCAATAACCTACAGCAAAGTTAAGATTCTAGATGGATCTGAAGAGCAAACGAAGATTCAAAGCTGCCTCCACAGTTAGCGCAGAGGATTATTGCTGATGGTGTTCATAGTGATAGATAAGGAAGAGGGAAGTGGAAAAAGTAGGAACTGGAGGCTACAAATGCTGATATGTTAGTGCTAGAGAAAACCACATGAATCATAATGTAAAACTGCTCAAAACTAATGTGGTTCACCACTTAAAATCACCTTGTACTCTGCAAAGTTTATAACATCCTATTTTGATCACAGTTTAATTCTTTATCCTGGATGTTTTATGTCTAGCACATCTTACACAGGCTTTGCCCTAATTACCTAAAATAGTTCTCCCACAGTAATGTAAGGATTTCAATTTTACACCTACTGGATTAAAAAACCACAACAGCAGGCTGTATATGTGTGATTATTTCCTCAAACCGGATTTTAAATCATTTTAAAACAGGCTTAGTCAGTTATTGTAACTGGTTGTTTTTTGTTTTTTGTTTTTTTTTAATTATTATTATTACTTTTTACTCCTCTTAGTAATTTAAATAGTCATTTTCTGTAATTTTATACATACTGTTCAGACTGGCCACTTCCAAAATTTAACTGACAAATATGCAGTCTGTAGAGTTAGAAACTTTTCTGTAATATTTCACATTAATATGTTGTAAAATTATTTAAAGCATTATATTTTCCTGCTCTGATCTGAGGAAACTGAGACAGCAATACTTAAGACAGACATTGCCAACCACTAAACTAATGGCAGAAACAGGATGAGAACTCTTTTGTTCTCAGTCCGAGAATAAAGCTTTCTTTATGAGAGGCAAAAGTTCTTAACTCATGGGCTTGAGATGTCTGCCTCTGGTTTCCTTATCAACATTTTCTTCTTCGTTGCCTAGTCGAAATCTATCCTTTTCAGCTCTGCTGTTAAAATTAATTCATCGTGTCAATTGCCTCTCTTAAGACCCTTACACTGATATGCCAGTCCCCTGCTCACAGCCCTAGCAATGCCTGATACTCCATCCTGAACATGATGCTTCAGAAGAATCCTGACTTCGCAAGCGCTGGTCATTATCTCTCATCCCATGCTTGTTTTACAGACAATGGAGAGAAACAGTCACATATAAGACCTATTCACCTGACCTCTTTTAGAGCTCCATTACTGGAAAAGATTCTTCACGTCTAGAAGTGCTTTCTATCTCCATCAGTTATAAAGAGTATTTAAAGCAGCTAGCACAGATGTGGATGCCTACAATGTAGCTATTTTCATGTATTTTAAAAAATGTCACCCTGTCATTTTCTCTGTCAAAGTTGCCTAAGCACAGTAACCGACCATCATTTGAGACACCCAGAGGTATATGGAAATCCGCAGGGGCCTGGCCTCTCTGTGTTACAGGACCTATGGGAGACCCATGACCTTCTGCAGCAGCTGCTGGCAGCCAGGCTCCTGGCCTCTGCAGACTCTCCAGTAACAGCGGCCTCTGTAGGCAACTGAACTGAGCCCAGTCAACCTCCTCTTCCTCACTTCCACATCCGTAAACATCTTACAAACTGTGTTCAGTGAATATGCAAACTGCCACCTTTCCTCCTTCTCCAACTAGTCCAGCTCCAGCTTTTCCTGTTCAGCCTCAAAAAGAAAATCTTCTCCTTCCAATCTCTGCTGGGAACTGACTTCTTTTTAGTTAGCTTCTCCTGCCCTTCTGACCTCAATCTAGACACCATCTATGCAACCACTAAATGAATATAAAGCTAGAAGCAAAAGAAGATATAAAAAGTATGTACATACTTATAACATACATCATGTTTATCATGCATCTTTCATTATAAAAAATTCCATGGTCCCATATTCCCCATTCTATCCCTTCTCTCACCCTTCACCTTGCATCAGATTATGCCAAATCAAGCACATGAAATCTTTGGGGATTTTCCAAGTTAAATTCTTTACCTTTGAAACAGGTCAACTATATATGGCACTAAAATAAAAACATAGCCAAAAACAATGTTAGTGATTCTTCGCATTGTAAAAGCTATGCAAGGCCTTGAACCACCAGACCACAAGTCAGGCACTAGCTTAAAGACAGCCATTCAGGTCGAGGTAATAAGAACATCCTCTTCCTACTTTTTCTATTATGTGCCCATTCATTGCAAAGAATACTCATATTCGTGCACAAGCCCATGAGCAGCAGCAGCAGCAGTAGTGCAGAAGATCACTATAGTGACACTTCTAATATTAGCCACTTATTTAGTGTTCAGAATTGTTTCTCTCTTGAGGATTCTCTTGACAGACACTAAAGAGAGAGACAACACATTTTTAAAAAAGGTTGTTTCTTGAGGCATTTTTATTTCATTGTTAATTCAGTTCATTTCAACAATACAACTAAAAATCTTAAAAGCATTGTTTTGTAGAAACCACTGATTTTTACCTCAAAATACTGAAGTACCACCATTAGTTATTCTTTTTTTTTCTTTCTTTTTTTTTTTTTTTTATTTTTCATTTAGAATTTCTGTACAGAAATGGTTTATCAGTGACAGGCAAGGAAAATATATATCAATATTTTAATTTTCCTGGGCTAATTCCTGGCCCTGCAGAGGCCTGCAGTCAATGGCAAAATCCTAAATGTCTTCCATGAAATTAAGATCAGACCATATTTTTCTTAGGTTTAAGGAAATGTGTCAATGTTAGGCATATGGTCTCTTCTATGAGAGATCCATTCATAGAAGTGGTCTAAGGGGAGCTGCCACAATCTTTCTCCCACTCTGAATGCAACAGAGCTTTCCATTATTTTCTGTACTTAGCAATATTTTGCTTCACAATTATTTTTAGTTATTTTAGCAACTTTAAATATGATACTAGAAAAAAAAGAGTGATAGAAATATGGAAAATTAGATACATAGTAGAGCTCTTAGGCTTAATGTGGTTGCTTACATATAACAATTTTTTCTGTTTGAGATTTCCTTGGAAATCCTGCCCAGACCCTGGCTGCCACTCCAATAGATTATGAATCTCTCGTAAGTACTCTGCTGTATCTGTTAGCTCCATACAGATGTCTCAGGCGTTTGGGGTCCTTTCAGGTGGCACTAGACACCCGCCTCTGGACAGCTGAGTCACAGTACTCAGGTAGGATTCTGTGCCAGGTAACAGACGCCTCCAACTGGGGATCCAAGCTTTCCTTATCATTAATGCAGCTCCTCAGAGCTTGATTTAGCTGCTCACACTCAGCCGCTCTGAGTACTCACTCAGAGCACTTTAGTCATCCTCAGGGCATCCAAGGCAGCCACACAAGTTTCTGGTAGTTATGAGGTACACCTTGCAAAAGACCAATACCCTTCTAGAGTGGTAGATAGAGGCGAGGTAGGATACTCAAGGACATGTCCATTGGCCCTAGAAAACTATGTATGGACTAATGAATTGACCCCTACATTTACAGTCCTGCCAATGGGAACTCAAACATCGGTAGTGGGATTCGGTTGACAAACATGAGTATCTGATGTCATGCAACACATTCATCTGGTGCCGGTCGATATCACAAGGAACCTACAGAAAACCTTCATTCATTCATATCAGCATCTATAGGCTAAATAGGATGCTCAGCAGTCCTAAAATGACATTAGATGCCTACAGTAGGCAACTAAACCTTCAGTTTCATTACCCGTGGGGACTCACTCACATGGAGAGTAGAACTGCCCAAATAAAGATGTCTAGTACTGTTTTAGATTAACTGTGTTATACCTACTGGCAACTGCTGCAACTGAAGCTACAGCAAGGCATCTCCTTTCAGTTCCGTGTACATTTGAATTCTCTTAGCTGTGAGAGAGGAACTGAATCCTGCCCATATACGTAGAAACTTATTTCTAACTGCAAAGGTATCACATATTCCTACCATTACCTTTTTGAAAATTGACTTGCTCTGTTTAGTACCAAACTTCAGAATAAGGCTATGCAAAGCTTATCTCAGGTTACATAGGTACCTGTCACTTCATTTTGGCTCCCTGCTCTATCAGTCAAGATAGCTGGATGCCTCATTTAAGTAGTCTGAATCTCCACTCATGTGGATATAGATTTTAAGCATTTCCAATTGGTTTTCTACACAGTTAATAGAGCAAGATCGTTGCCTTACTTGAGTGAATTATATCATATGTTCCTGGAGATATGTAGCCAACTTCAATGACTGAATCGTTAAACAGGTGTGTTGGGTTGAGATTAATGGCATCCCGGAATACCTATTTTTTTCTACTGACTATAAAAGGAGGCAAGATGAGTGATGCAAATGCAGATATTGCAACACAAATGTCTACAGTTAGTTGACGTGCATTTTGCTTTGGATTCTTATTTTTTCTTCCTGCTCTTCACAGTTATTTGTATTACATATACACTAGCTTCTAACATTGTTCCTGCTTATTTTCTTTGATAAAGCCCAAAACCTAGTGCTTTTCTTTCAAGTTATTTTTATGGAATTTTTACCCTATTTTAATTCCTAATCACGCTCCTGATTTATTTTGTAAATTTTCAAGTTATGCAGTGATATTTTACAAAGCAAACCCAGAAACTTTTAATTAAAATATCATTGCACGGAAGAGTTCAATCTTTTAAAGAGTGGATATTATACTTGCTGCTGTCTCTTTGATCAGTCTTACAATATATAATGCTCATTCTGAGTTGATCAGTAATTTTTGTCTCTTGTAAAGAAGTATTTTATTCATTTGAAAACTTTTGGGATTTGTATTGCACCAAACTATTTATTAGAGATCTACAAACTCTATGGAAATTATTTAACTCGCACAACTTCTATAGACTCAATTGCCCTATTAATATTCAACACACATTTGAATTATGGGAAAGAGAGATGACTATTTCAAACAATCAATTTCCACAGGGGAATGATTTTTCATGAGTTAGAGGACAGGAAAGAAGGTAAATCTTGGATCTGTGGGAAGACTGACTCTGGGTCCCATCCTGAAAGACTACATACCTCCTTTACTTAATATGCTAGTTACCTACTGTCATGGTTTAACCCCAGCTGGCAACTAAGCACCACACAGCTGATCGCTCACTCCCCCCCGGAGGGACGGGGGAGAGAATCGGAAGAGTAAAAGTGAGAAAACTCGTGGGTTGAGATAAAGACAGTTTAATAGGAAAAGCAAAAGCCGTGCACGCAAGCAAAGCAAAACAAGGAATTCATTCACAATATCCCATCGGCAGGCAGGTGTTCAGCCATCTCCAGGAAAGCAGGGCTCCGTCACGCACAACGGTTACTTGGGAAGACAAACGCCGTAACTCCAAACATCCCCCCCTTCTTTCTTCCTCCCCCAGCTTTATATATGCTGAGCATGACGTCGTATGTTATGGGATATCCCTTTGGTCATTTGGGGTCAGCTGTCCCAGCTGTGTCCCCTTCCAATTTCTTGTGCACCCTCAGCCTACTCGCTGGTGGGGTGGTGTGAGAAGCAGAAGAGGCCACTCTTTGTAAGCACTGCTCAGCAGTAATGAAAACATCTGGGTATTATCAAGACTGTTTTGGTCACAAATCCAAAACATAATCCCATAATAGCTATTATGAAAAAAATTAACTCTATCCTAGACAAAAGCGGCACACCTACTCAGCTGTCCATATAACCTCTCTATATGAGCTTCTGTGTACTGTATTCTCCACTGAGAGGGTGTCAGCCTGTAATCAGTCTCCTTCAGGAAATTGCTTGCAGTCTGGAAGGTCTGGGGCCAAAGCTACCCCAGAAGAAAACACTTTGCAATAAAATAGCTGAAGGCTCTGAAGCTGTTATCACAGGACAACTTTGCCTGTCTTTTTGACAGAAACACTTTTGTTAGATCTGCCATGGATCTACATGAATTTACACAACTTAATAAAGTTCTCATCTAAATGAATAGATATATGCTGGCCTAAAATTGGAATGATACAGAGAGATATTATGACCCTTGCATACCAGATAGCTGTTCTGGTCAATCTCTGGCAGCAATATGTAACAGAAGCTGTTAAAATTGTTCCTTGGGCAAAGCAATACATATGAATATTTTTTTTTTCATAAGCAAACCAGCTTTTTGGGTTTTTTTTTCATGTTTATTAATGGAAATTGAAGAATAATGAGAATGCTTCTATTTAGGAAATAAGGGCAAATCATAAATTATAGTTCCTTTCATAAGAAAGTGGTAACCAAATCCAGTATGGTTTGTATATATTAAGTAAATAAGTATTTGAATAGCCTTAGATTACTGCTGATATTAGCAACTATTACTATTACTGTGCTTATTTATACTCCATTGAGCTTTTAGAATCTCAGCCCAGATGATACACTAAAACTTTATTAGTGTGTCTGATCAGATTGCATGTCTGGGGCTATAGGATGATCATAAATTACAAATTATTTGAAAGGGGATGTACCATTGTAATATATTTCCCTGATGGATCCTGCATAAAGCTCACTACTGGCATAGAATGACATTGTGGGCATGTTATTCAAGTTAAAGTTTCCATTATTAGTTTAAAAATCTCTGGAATCTGGGTTCTATTTACATCATACTTACAGGAAAAGCATGGCAATGACCCTAAAAACAAGAATACAAATTTAATACTTCCCATTATATAGTGCTTTTCAAGATAACAAAGGAAAACTGTCTCAAATTAGAAAAGAATCAAGCATAATATATATGTATGTTCATGAAAAAAGAAAGTAGGAAAGATGTTTCACAACTATATTCAGTGGTTCCCCAGAACTCAGTTACAAGAAACAGGATGGAATCCTTTATAATTGGGTAGTAGGAAAATTTAAGGAATATGAAAACAGCCATAACTTTTTGTCTGTGTTCTTCCTCTCTTCTGGGATGGTCATAGAGAATTAGAATAATCAACAGCTATCTTAGCACAGTAAGACAACGTCTATCGAAATTTAGTAGAGGGAAACTCTAGGTCAGAGAAGATCAAACAATCTATATCAGCATAACTAACTACAAATTTCTGCTTCTTTTTTCTCTTGTAATTTCTCAATAGGTAAGCATATTCTACTATTTCTGAATAATATCATATGTAATCTGTTTCATCCCTATTCATATGGCAGGACCTGTGAAACAAATACTCTGTTTCCTTGCAAATTGCTCCACTGTATTCGAAGGACCATTTTGGGCCTCTACAGAACCTGCAGCAACTGGTTAGAAAACTAGAGTACAGGAAAAAGTGGATTCTTCCAATGTCCACTAGCAGCCAGGCAGGACTCTTGACATGCAGAAAGTTGTGAAGATCATACTGGAACACAGGAACTATGGCATATTGCTATTATCAGCTTTAGAAAGGAGTTCCTCTTTATAGTAATGATAATACAAAGATATGTCGAAGGTATTTGTGATCTGTTTCAAAGGTTCTGCAAGATAATGGAACTGATGCATGACAGATCTATTTATTTAAAAACAAGAAATCAAACACCTTTGATTCATTTAGGAAAAATCTTTGCACTGTACTTCATATTTAAGATCTATCCTCTAGATCATCCAGATGCACCAAACACATTTTGTTATCACACTGCAGTCACAATAAGGTAGAGCTGGCCACACACATTCAGTAAATAGAAGTATTACTATGCCAGTGTTAATCCTTAGCATGTGCAATTTTCAATTATCAAGCTACATGTAGCTGTACATTACTTTCAGCTTAACAAAAAAACAAAACACTAAATAAAATCTCTGACTGTCTTTTCTATGACTTATGATGCCCTTTCATCCATAGATGAAGAAAGAACACACAGAATGTTTGTATTTGTGACTGATCCCCGCAATAGGCCACATTATAAAAAAGAAAATGTTTTTCCATTTCTAAACTTGAAGATGGTAAACACTGGCCAAAATAGTCAAGAGTGGAAGTGTAAGAAGTAGGTATACTATGCATACTATATGTATGACTTTACTGAAATATGGCATTAAACCATACCAAATCACACTGAATTACACCCTACTTGAGCTAGGGTGTAGGGACTTTCATAATGTACGGTATCACCGTAAGAAAAGCAATAGGGACCAGATCCTTCTCAGAGAAAGGTAGGCAACTTACTTTGGGTCCTAATTAAGTTGGTGTCCCAGTTGCTTCAGAACGTAACTGGCTATGTGATAAAATCATAGGGACCTTATTCTAGACTCTGAGCACAATTGGTCAAGTGGGATTACTACAGGAGTTAGAAGAAAGCAATACTCTCTGTAATGCACCCTCACTTATTCAGTATTTAAAGGGTAGCCCTCTGAAACATCTCATATATAATTAGTATCAAGCCCTTAATTCATCCTTCTTTATGCATTTAGGACATTATCAATGATTACAGTCTTGTTTCATTGTAATAAAGGGCAAAAATCCCCAAAGAAATGTTATGTATGAGTTCCTTTCAAAAACCTGATTTCTGAGTTAGTGCTCACACAGAGATTTGAGTGCCACTTACTGAGTCAACAGCACCATTTCTTGTCAACGTGTTAGCTTTTTTTTCTCTTTGAGTTTTCCAAGAATATTCTAGCAGTGAGCAATTTTAGTGTTAGCTAACCTGCATAACTGACTGGAATGAAACAAGACAGGAGAAATGTTAAAGCTCTGAGCCTTGAGAGCCAATCATTACTTCTCTGAAACCTTAAACCAAGTCTGAATTCTCATTTAGATGCTCCATTATAAAAATACTTCCTGAACCAAACAGGACACCAAATTAAAATCTGCACTGCTTAAGAGTCTAATGTTAATCCACCAAAATAAATGAAAAAAATGCTATTCATTTCAAGAGCATTTTTGGACCAGATCCAAGAGGCATCATTTTCCCCCTCTTACAAACATGAAGTGGTTCTTCATGCAGCAGTTAGTTCCTGAGCTACAGTGAAATCTCTGAATGAGTAAAATGTTATCCTATATACATTGCTGGATCATGGTCAATTTGTTGTCCACTGGGATCCCCAGGTCCAGTATTCTATATCTGACCATATTTCAAATTACAATAAATGTCTTGTTTCAGATTTCCGGCAGGCACTGATTTTTCAGAAAACTCTTATCTGCATTAAGTATCTAAAAAGTTCTTCATTTTCTTTCCAGATGAAAATTAATATATTTCACCAATGGACAGATGCCTCATCTTTCAGCCTGTGAGCATTTTCAATGCTAGAAAGCTCAGCAATTTCATATATTTGAATGAGCAATGATATCATCAAGGGTGTAACTGTTCTGTCTTCCATTAGACATATCTGAACCTCTTGTTTTGAATAGTCAAGGGGGAAACAGGGAAATTTGGGCACAGGAGTCTCACCTACTGAAAATAACTATGAAGTAGATGTCTAGTTAGGTAAGATGAACTATACACTAAGGATCTGTCATGGGTGAAGACAGAGTAGGTGGCAACCCACAGTGGATATAGAACCTGGGGTTTATTTATGAACTGAGCAGATTAGAGCATTTATTCCACTTTTATTCACTTACACACTCACTAACTCACTCCCCTCCAGTGTTATGTTCATTAGGTCTGGATATCCTTTCCCTGCAGGGAGGTTACTGCTGGTCCAGGAAGGTTAGGCAGAAAGTCACATTGGTTCTTGCCATGCTGCTGCTCACAGTCATGTATTATTGCCCAAAGTCCCTGGCCATCCCCCAGCATTTGCCTCCACACAGCTCTCTGATCTCCGGGTCTTCCCCCACTTCCCAGATCTTTCCTTCAGTCAGGATCTTGACCTTCTTCTTTCAGAGACCACTTCTTCCTAAATCTAAATAGTCAGCATGCAGAAGCACAATATGTGATCAGCCTCCTGACTGGTTGTTCTGTCTCATGTTGCTGTGAACTGGAGGATTCAGGACATGCCACTTTTGTTCAGTCCAAGTTTTATCAAAATATTCAGACACAAATACACCCTATTATCTGCCATGTTAGCATTCATATTTTAAGCTATTTTTTTCACCTGTGACAGGACCTTGCAAGAAATATTAGGGTTTTCAGTTTCAGATCATAATACACTAGAACAATTGTGACAGAAATGTCAGTATTCAAAGGTGATTCCTCCATGTTCACAATAGGTCTTTTGTTCTAAATATTTGCTCTGTCTCTGCAATGTTGTCTGTGGCAGAATAGATATTACTTTCTAAAAACTGGATTTCACAATGCAACTACTTTTTGAGTATTCATATTGTTTACCATCACTTTTTGCCTATGCCATATGATGCAGCTATATACTCATAATGAGATAATTTATCAAAGTGAAAGCCATTAACTCATTTCAATATTTAATCACCAAATAAAAATCGACTAAGCAAAGCAGCAGTTAAAAAAAAAAAAAGATAAAAAGTAAGTAAGTTACTTAGCTTGAATAAAATGGTTATGTCTGGAAGTCAAGACTGAGGGTATAACTTGTACTGAAGTGCTTAACTTTTCCGTAAGAGCCCTGCAGGGTACTATTCTAACAATAATCATGGAGGATTCCAGATACTAAGAGCTATAATTAAACCCATGTGTTCAGGTTCAGGGGTTATATAGGAATGGTTTGTTGTAAAACGAATGTCAGATTAAGATCTATTTATAAATTTAAATGCCATCATGACAAATTTACAAGATATTACAAAATATTGCATGACAGAAGAGTTGAATTTTTCAAAATTCCCTGTTACTAAAGCTGGACTGTTCCATATTCTAGACAAAAAGCAGTATCATTTTGTCTCTTAAGAAATTTCTAGTACTTTTATTTTGTCACTTTCTAGCACCCCAAATGTTCTGGATGCCAAGACCTCTAAAAATACAAGTCATTATATGACTGTTTGATCTGAGGGTGAAAAATTCTGCCTGCAGAAAACACAGGTACTCCATGAAAGCAATACTGAAAACAAGGGTCAGAGAAGGCTGACAGATGGTTAATTTGTTTGATGAGGTTCATTGCAGGTCAAATAGATTTGTGTGTATTTGGTGATCATAATTTCTCTGAAACAGACAGACATCTCTGCTTATTTTTTATCTTCTTAAAGAGAGCTCATGGAGAATTTGTATTGTCCAGCTTAGAAAAAAATGTGCTTTCTGTATCTCATGATCATCATGTATTGGAAATGAGTAGGATGATTTTAGTTGCAAGGTCACTCAAAACATCCAGCCAACACTAGGAATGTTCAGGGAAACCACTTTGCTTCTGTGTCCTCTACCTTGTACAACCACAGAATTCAGTATTCTTGCTTCATTAGTCACATTTATAGACAAATACACAATAAATATTTCTTCTTAAAACTGTTACATCCTTTTACTTTGCAAAAGAATCACAAATGAATTCTCAGCTTAACTGCTAGGTACACTAGTAGGTGTGTTTGAATCCTTCGTCCCTTCTTCCAAAGTTTTTGAAAACTTCCGACTGCCCTTCAAAAATGACAAATATATTTTGGCACAGCTATATCATTTATTACTTCAATACTTATTCTTATGTTTAGCATTGACAATGCAGAGGTCTGGTAACCTTCAATGGGTGGAGGAAAGCACATATTGGGTACTAGCAATGTCTCTTCTTAGAGAAAACTATTTATAAATGTTGTGCTGTTACAGCATTTGTTTGCAATTCAATTACCACTGTAAAACAAATTGATTTTGACTTTGTAAACATATGCTACAAATATTTCACACTTTCAAATGATGGGCATTTTTAGCGGATTATTATAATGGATATTGATTATTTCCAACATAAACCAGATAAAACTAGTTTAGAAATGCCTAATGCATGGCAGTCAAAATTCTTAGTTCTTCTAGTGTTATATTTTTACCTAGAAGACTATGACTTATATTAGCTCTTGAATACATATGCTGGTGGTATGAATGTGTATACCTCCTTCGCAAAATCCTCTTTTCTCCTCAAAGGACTTTATTAGCCTACTGAGAAATTAAAGTCCACACTGAGAGCTGATAACAAGACAGAAATACTTAGAAACAGATCTTTGTGTTGGAGTGTTCATTTACTCTATTATATATGTGCCTTATTCATGTCTCGTTCTTGCTATCAAGAGGTACATTCCAATTTTCAAGTTCTATTTGTTGACAAAATATTTTAAAATCAATATTTTCTTGAGTGTTCCTCCCTCTCTTCAGTTCTTGATGGCCTTATTATTGGATTTTAAGAACTAGAAGGTGAAATATGTTGGATGACACAGTCAGTCTTGTCAAATACTTTCAGCTTTGAAGGGCATATGTAATGTTGCAGATTTGAATAGATATCATAGAATCATGGAATCATAGAATCATAGAATCATAGAATCATTAAGGTTGGAAAAGACCTCTAAGATCATTGAGTCCAACCATCAACCCAACACCACCATGCCCACTACACCATGTCCCTAAGCGCCTCATCTACACGTCTTTTAAATACTTCCAGGGATGGTGACTCAACCACTTCCCTGGGCAGCCTGTTCCAAGGCCTGACCACTCTTTCAGTAAAGAAATTTCTCCTAATGTCCAATCTAAACCTCCCTTGGCGCAACTTGAGGCCATTTCCTCTCATCCTATCACTAGTTACTTGGGAGAAGAGACCAACACCCACCTCGCTACAACCTCCTTTCAGGCAGTTGTAGAGTGCGATGAGGTCTCCCCTCAGCCTCCTCTTCTCCAGACTAAACAACCCAACTCAAATAATATTTTAGTAGATAAGTGGCTGGATCAGATCAAAGAAAATAAGAGGTTGACATCTGAGACAAACCAAATCAATAAAAAGATTTAATTTAATTGGGTCATAATTTCATACAATTTATTTTTTAATGCTTCCTTGTTTTCAGAGTATGTCTGTTTGGCCCTTGTGGGAGGGGCATTTGTTTTTATGCTTGTCTTCACTTTCTGATGAATGGATATTGCATGGAAAAAACCACCAGAAAAAAAAAAAAAACAACACAAACAATGGCTTTATTAGCTTAATTTCTATGCAATAACATGCAGAGAAAAGGTTATAAAGAACAGCAGCAGCAGAAAACATTATGCAGGGCTATACTGACAACAGTGGTCAAAAGCAGAATCATAAATTTAATATCACATACAAAAGCTGTGACAAGTTTAAAATTGTCTTCCTATGGAAAAAAAAAAAAGAAAGAGAAAAGTTTCATAGCTCCAACAAAGTGATGGTCAGTGATTATTCATGTTTAAATTAAGGATATACTTTAAATGCTTAGTTAGATCTGATCTTGAAAGCTTAGCTTCTTGTAAGTTCAAGTTCTTAAATGACACAAATTGTTTCATATGGGAATTCTGAGAAAAGAACTGTAACTTAAGAATGGACCTGTTCACATGTAAATATGTTTTAACCACCCAAAAGTGAACTAGAATACTAAATCGCAGATTGTTCACTTTCTATATAAAATTAATTTCACACTAGACCTTCATACAATACATGATGTGAACTCACAATTTCACATTTTTTCATAGTGTTGCCAAAGCCAGTGCTCTAAAAGGACCAAGTCAGAAAAGCTCTATATGAAAAAAAAATTGTTTTGCAAAAAGCTCCTTAAAATTACTAAATCATCAGGGAAAAAAATAGCCCATTTTTGCCATTGATTACTAATAGATCTTTCATTATTTAGATTTCTATAAATTTGTTATTTTTCATTGTTCGATGGACAATAAATATGAACAATTGCAGCCTGCAGATTGTTTCCCATAGCTATTCAAAATTTGCTGTACGTGATTAGTCATCACCATCACATGGTATTATTTCTGCTCCTGGTATAGTTGATTGTAAAGAGAACAGTAGAGAATAGCAAACAGCAAGTAATAAATACGTATGTCCATATGTGAATGTCTTTCTTCTCATATGAGTAAGTATCTACAGAAAAAATGGTATTCCCCCAAGCATCCTTACAAGTAAAAATTTATTCCTGTAAATATTTACAGTTTGCAAATAAAAGCAGTTTAAGAACAGTTAAAGCAAACACCCATCTGGAATTTAAACAAATATTTGTAAACATTGTTTTAATACATTTCTCCATATCTGTTTGCATACATATTTTACCCTCTTATACCTTTTAAAATTCAGAGGAAAAAACCTTATGAACCATGGAGATTTAAAAACAAATTTTATGTTATTTTTTTTTTATTTGCCTTATTCAGTATATAAAATAGAGTTAATGTTTTCTACAGGGAAGCCTTGATTGTGGTTTTTTCATTCATTAATCTTACATTTTTAAAACCCATGGCAAGTACATCATATCTCTCTGTGAATGTTATCATTATATTCCCTGATTGTTGTCTTATGTAATATGGAAAGTAATCAACTATCCAATTTTTGTTACAAATCGCAAAAAGACTGTCATATAAGCTATAAGAAAGTAATTTCCTGAATTCATTGACCTTTCAACTGATATCATAACACAGCATAATCACCAGGCATTCAAATTAGCAATGTAACTCAACGTAGACGGGTAACGTGAAATCTCAAGGGTTTGTTGCCTGAACAAGATCACAGCACTGTAACTAAAAGGGTAAATGTGCTTCATGTTTAGGGATGACCTTTAAGTCCCACAGCTGCCTATCATATGTCTTGTTAATCAGCCCTGTTGTTAGGTTCATCTGCTTATTTTGTCATTTTTTGTGGAAGAAGTTGAGTTTTCAGTCAGGTCCGACACTTCCGCCATAGGTGCAACCCAGGTCTGTGTGCTTTATTTTATCTTAATCTAGGCTCACAGTCATCTGCCTGAGGAAAATGTTCATGCACTGAAAAATAAAAAAAAGTACTCTTAAAAACTTTGTCTTTTAAATGAAGTGTAAAATACAAGGAGAGTTTCATAATGTTTATTCTTTGACACATGTATTTGATTAATAGTAGGATTCATCAGACAGAATTTTAACTTCCTTAAGGTTAAACACCTAACCTAACTGTTTAAAGTCTGAATAGTCAACAGAGAAGAACTGGCACTCCCAACTTATTCCAGATATTTTAGTACCTGACCAAAGATGAGGCAAAAGAAAGTCCACATAGAGGTGTGTCTCCCTTTCTGTACTGAGGATAGAGAGCAGCAGCCTCTCTCTCTGATGGCAAGGAGAAGAACTCCAGGACAAGCTTTTAGAAGAGGTCGCTTTTGAGTGAAGAATTCAAGGTTTACAAGATTTTGGGTTTTACAATGCCTCCTCTATTTGCGCTTACAGTCTGTTTGTGGAGATGAAAGTGCAGCTGCATTATTTCCTTTGTCTGGACCCACAAAATCAGAGGTTTTCAGTGTGTGCCTTTGAAATTATATATACATGTGTACAGAGACTGGATACAACTGGTGGGATCATGGTTCAGCATTAATCATGTCCCATGAAAACAGAGGAGATTATTTAATGAAAAACAAAATTAAAACAAAACAAAACAAAACAAAACAAAACAACTGATTGACTTAACCAGTACTTAAGTCTATGAGGTCAAATTCCATAGCCATTGACCGGAAAAACTTTGGAAGAAGCCTAAGGAGGTAGGTTTGATGAAGGACTGGAAAATTTCATTCATTGGTGTCTGACATTGGTGTTTGAAATGGGTTAGGGATTGCTTTCCAATCCTTAGCAGACAAGCGCCCACACCACTGAAAACCCTTGGCACCAACAAGTTAAAAACCGAATATAAAAGGCAGTTGGACAAACATTCTTATCCTATAAATCACCTCCTCTGGGCATTCACAGCTATATTTTTGCTCCAGTGGAATTTCTACTGTTATTCCTGCTTTTTACAGAATGAATTCTGGTAATCTAAATAAAATACTATTTACTGAGTATTACCTACTGATTAGCTGACAATTCCAACAAATCTGCAGTGTACCAAATTAACATCCCACATGAGCTGACAATACATGACACTTGGTAGCCTGAAGAGCAATACCAGAATATTCCTCTTAGTAAAGGAACACAAGTGATAAAATTTGAGTTAGTTTTCCTTTTAATGGGGGGAAGAACTACAGTTTTGTGTACACAAATTACCCTGTTCTTTTAATTTTTTCTTCTCTGACATATAAACTTTTCTAAAATAAGCAGTAATTTTCAGGGTTTATAACATTCATTATCCCTTCTGCTTATCTTGTGTAGCAGGCTTGTGTTTTTTAAAAGGACATTTTTCTTCTTGTATTGCTGTTTACTTCTCACACAGTAGTTTTACAGAGAAAATGTCACGTCGTGAAGTCTCCAGGTAACCTCCACACAGTGTTTTTTTTTGCCACAACTTTATTTTACAAAAGGGCTTTTTAACAGCAAACACAGTTCAAAGCACTGTAGAGTTTGGAAACAAAACAAAAGTTCCACAGTAAAGAAAAATCAATGATCTTTCAAATAAATCAAGATTAAATCAAATCAAGCCAGCTTTAACAGAGGATTTTAAAGCCAAACAGTGACTTGGCTTACCTGATAGCCAAGCACAGGTACAGCAGATCAGATGAATATAAAGCCAGTAGTAAATGGCTGTACCTTGTCCAATCAGGTGTCATAAAGAAATAAAAAGATATTCAGTTAGCTCCTGCCACCTTTATTCACCATTGGCAGCCACTTATTCCACAGGATGTCTTTCTGATTTCAGTGGGACTAGACTTAAAATAAGGTGCTATTTTATATAAGATGGCAGAAATTTTCTTTTATCATCAATCAGATATACCACTTTGAGTAACTGTGAAGTACTGAAAGTCAATAAACATATTCTACATCGCAATTAAATATTAGAATGGCTAAATTGAAATTCAGTAAGCTGTTTCAAAATATGCAGGCCTTAACTACTTCCTTTTGCACAAAATACATGCTAGATAATTCTTTAGAATAGTATGTCTCATTAAACACTGTATTTATTCATCAGTCCTAGTGGGGGGAAAGGTTTATAGCACATAGTCAGCAGTAGGAGGAAAAATATTTGACTTGAACTTGTACATTTGTTCCTATACTGTAAGTGATTTTGGCATTTATAAACTGGTTCTTGTTCTGGGCTCTCTAAATCTCAGCTAAAATGCCAAGCTAGTCATTAGCCATCCATTTCCCTTTCATCCAAGTGCTCTGCCCAGTGTAGAACTTGACACATTAGACAGTGTGGTGACATTCTGCATACATGCACAGTCTCAGTTTATTGTTTTAGTTGCCAGCTAAGCACGGCTAGTTTTGCACAAAATAACACATCCCTTTTATCAATTCAGTCACAAAATATAAAGTGATTATCATAGCTGAAAGACATTAAGTTTCTTTTTAAGCTATCTCCAACATTGTTAGCAGATAGCTAGCTCGTAGCAACAAAATATTAAGTTCCAACTCTCCAATGATCGTTCATAGTTTACGATCTGTCTTGGGTAGTCTAATGTTTTAAATGATCATGATCAGAGTTTACCTCACAAGGGGGAAAAAAAGAGATAAGAGCACATTTCACTAATAAAATATTACTCAAATGTCCCCAGTGAATTCACCAGCCTCCCTAAAAGCTGTCAAATAATGAAAAATATCTGGACATCTTTGGCCATACAAAAATTTAACACAGAACGTGGGATTCATCTCACTTAGCTTTATTAACATAAAATTTAGGCATCTAACTTTGAGCTAGACATCCACTACATGCTTGGTACTCTTCCACGGCAAGGAAGAAAGAGGGCTTGGATTTAGATATCTGATTTTTGCATATCAGAATGCAGGTAAGAGGAATCCTATTCCTCATTGTGCAACATGTTCATTGCCCACTTTAAAAGGATAAATATTTTCATCTGCTACTGATATCAATAGATTTAGGAGGCATTTACCTCCATCTCACTGGAAGGTCACACCTCTAGTCACATCTCAAAGAGTTGCTTTAGATTCTCCTCTCAGTGTCTTATGGGTCTAACATATCCACAGGTACCTTGTGGCATGGACCTTTTTTTTTCTTTCAGCTAGACATTGATTTCTATAAAATAAATTATAAAGTTCATTTTCAACTCATCTATATTCATTCGTCTGTATGATTACTCCTTTTCAATAATTTCATCTTGTTAGTGCCTTAAAACAACAGGAGAACATAGATGTCTTTACTATCAGGCAGGATGGGTCTTACTTTCTTGGTTTTGCTCTTCGTTTAATAATTTGGATCCTCACAAATCGCTGTATTTTCTTATTGACTCTTACAGTGCATTTATGATGATTTGCTCTGTGATTAGTGGTAACTTCAGGAGAACAAAAATCCTAAACTTCTTGCAGAAAATACTGCTAAATGCCAGTGTTTTTCCCAAAGCTTCTGCTCACTGGTGGGTTTTTTCAGTTCAATTTTCCAATGCAGATCATCTTCACAACAGCTGCACTAATAGCCAATACTCCATGCCAGGTCTTATTTTCTGATCCATAGAACACATTAAATCACTTTTACTCACTAGTTTGCCAATTAGGTTTTTCCACTGGATGAGTTTTCTTCATCAATTAAAATTATTGGTGATCATCTAAAGTCATTTCCCTAGTTCATTGCCACTATTTCTGTGCCACTATTAAAGCTGGCACATTATGCCTTTCCCAGCTGCCTTTAATCTGTCTATTGGTCTAAACAGACCAATGCTTATATTTAAGTTACAATGCTGGATCTCAGTCATGCGCTCAGTAACAATTTGGGATCCACTCAAAATTTACCTTTTTGTTGCCTTATTTCTTTTGCTTGCTGGGTCCTTGCTTTTCCCACACCTTGGATCCTGTCTAGCTTCTGTCACATTAGCTAGATTGATCTCTTATCCCTTCTTGATTTTCACTGGCATGTTTACTGTGTAATATAGAGACAAATGTAAAACTTTTTTCATATAAATCTTGTCTAGCAATTTCATGACATGCAAACCAACATTACAAGCAAATACAAACAACCAAAAAATCCTTATTTCCCCTCATTTTTCTTTTTAATGAAGCCAGTCATCACAAAAAAAAAGATTGAGGCATAATTGTAATGTTAGTTGAGTACAACTGAAATATGCGTGACCAACCATAGAGTAGTGTCTATTAACGAATCACAGAATATGAATACATGCAAAGTGTTGCTCCAGCCCCATGCCCATGCATGATAAGTATGATGTGATGGGGTTTTTTGGTTTTGTGGTTTATTTTTTTTTTCTGAGGCACTTTCAATGTTCTTCCTATTTTAGTTTCCTTTTTTTTCTAAGTCTTTTTTAGAGATTGCTGTATTTTCTTGGTGCTTCAGGAGTCTGCAGAATCCTGTTCAGTGACTGAATTGAGTGGAAAGTCTCATTAAGCTATTTAGCACTGAAAAAGTGATCAAGCAATATTGTTCATTACCCATTGCTTCTGAAATTCATGATAAAACTATTCAAGAGTAAAAATTAAATGAGAGTTAAAAGCTAACCTGACCCAAACTGCTTTAAAAGAATAAATAGTGACCACATCAACACCACAGGGCAGGTGTGCTCTACTATCTTGGATCTGTAAGTATATGGTCTGGAAGCATCCCAGATGCATGCCAGAAAGACACCTGGGTATGCATTGTGTCTCTGTACACTAAGGTTTCCTTTGGAAAAAAACTTGGGCACACAGAGAAAGAACTACAATGTGTTCCAGTCTGGATGATTGGAAAAGCAGGTGCACGACAGAGCACATTTGCTCAGCAATACGGACAGCAATTCTGACTCAAGAACAAACAGCTTTATTCAAACCCTCTACAAAAGTTACAGACATCTTTCTCTTACCTTGCCTGGGCTTCCAATCTTCTTTCCAAAAAAGAAGATAGTTGGCTCTGCCATTGACTAAGACATCTTTTTCTAACATATTACTACTTTCTAGTCATGAAAATTTGTGGGGTGGGGGTGGAAATGGTGGTCTTTGGCTTAGTGCAATTTATAGTTTCTTTATTCCAGTATTGAAACCGATAATATTGCTTGCGAAGTGTATGTGAGTGAGCTGAAAGTAACTTCTTTGATATTAACCCATAAATATTACTAGTGTCAACTT
Source organism: Calonectris borealis (assembly GCF_964195595.1). Classification (NCBI taxonomy): domain Eukaryota; kingdom Metazoa; phylum Chordata; class Aves; order Procellariiformes; family Procellariidae; genus Calonectris; species Calonectris borealis. The sequence continues at coordinate 178,431,614 of NC_134312.1, forward strand.
TTATTTTCTTTAGGAAAGCATTAATTTTAGTGTAGACTAGAAGTTGCTAATAATAGCACTGATGAATAATCTGATTCAATTTAAAATATATATAAAAACAGTCATTTATGAAAAACCTTATAATAAAAATCCTTAATGAAGTAGTTTAGCTTCTCATGAAAATGCTAAAGTTTCTCTTTCTTCCTTTCTCCCTTTTTTTACATTTTGTACCATTCAATGGCATAGGAAAAATACAGTAAAAATCAAGGCATTTTCCCCCTTTTCCAATGACTGCTACTACTTTTTTCTTTTTCTTCTCCACTATTCCAAGTTTTGGGAAGGTACAACAGCAAAAGGAAAACATACAAAACAACATCAACAATGAAAAACACTTTTCTACTATACGTATTGTTAGTGATAGAACCAAGAATTTGGACTATTAAAAAAAAGTAATCAATGTATTTTAACCCTCTAACTAGAATCACATTTTTTACTCATTTGGCTGAAAAGATAATTAATTTTTAAAGCACTGTAGTCCCAAACTTCTATTACAGCCAAGAAATGGAGATGCTAAACTTTCCACATATTTATAGGTCTAATTATAGTGGTTCATTGTCACATTCTCAGATCTGGAAATTGATTTAAGTAGCAGTTTCAATGAAAGTTCCTCTAACACGATGACAAAGATCTTCTCCAGTAAGACTGTTTTCTTTATCAGTGTCAAAGCAGGTTGGCTACCTATGATCATATTTTTTCTGATATTTAATCAGAATTCTATCAATTTCTGGTTCAGTAAGACAGAGTTCATTCCGAAACATATTTTATTTAATAATAAGGTATAGAACAATCTACTAAAGTAAAGTAATGCAATTATCTAGTTGAAACATTTTAAAAGAAACCACGTAGTCAGTTTTTATGAACCCAATCATAAACTGGCTAAGCCACATGTGGTGGGTTGACCTTGGCTGGATGCCAGGTGCCCACCAAGCTGCTCTATCACTCCACCTCCTCGACTGGACAGGGGAGAAAAATACGACAAAAGCGTGGGTCGAGATAAGGACAGGGAGATCACTCAACAATTACCGTCATGGGCAAAACAGGCTCAACTCAGGGAAATTAATTTAGTTTATTACTAATCAAAAGTCAGAGTAGGGTAATGAGAAATAAAAACAAATGTTAAAACACCTTCCCCCCCACCCCTCCCTTCTTCCAGGGCTCAGCTTCACTCACGATTTCTTTATCTCCCCCCACCGAGTGGCACAGGGAGACGGGGAATGGGGGTTGTGGTCAATTCATCACACGTTGTCTCTGCCGTTCCTTCCTCCTCACAGTCTTCCCCTGCTCCAGCATGGGGTCCCTCCCACAGGAGACAGTCCTCCACGAACTTCTCCAACGTAGATCCTTCCCACGGTCTGCAGTTCTTCATAAACTGCTCCAGCATGGATCCTTTCCAAGGGGTGCAGTCCTTCAGGAACAGGCTGCTCCAGCGTGGGTCCCCCACAGGGTCACAAGTCCTGCCAGAAAACCTACTCCAGAGTGGGCTCCTCTCCACAAGTCCACAGGTTCCTTGCCAGGAGCCTGCTGCAGTGCAAGCAAGGGGTCACAGCCTCCTTCGGGTGCATCCACCTGCTCCAACGTGGGGTCCTCCACAGGCTGCAGGTGGATATCTGCTCCACTATGGAGCTCCATGGGCTGCAGGGGGACAGCCTGCCTCACCATGGTCTTCACCACAGGCTGCAGGGGAATCTCTGCTCCGGCACCTGAAGCACCTCCTCCCCCTCCTTCTTCACTGACCCTGGTGCCTGCAGAGTTGTTTCTCTCACATATTCTCACTCCTCTCTCCAGGCTTTTCTTAAATACATTATCACAGAGGCACTATCACTGTCACTGATTGGCTCAGTTTTGGCCAGTGACTCTATTGGACATAGAGGAAGCTTCTGGCATCTTCTAAAAGAAGCCACCCCTGTAGTCCCCCCACTACCAAAACCTTGCCACGCAAACCCAATGCACCACATTACTTCAGAGCAGAATAATTTTCTTCCATGTTTCTAAATAGTCCAATAAATGTCCTTATTTTTCACTGCAGCTGAACACCAATAATGTAACATGATGTCACTGGAAGCCTTGAGTGTTAGCCGTCAGACTGTTGCACAGGCATTCGACCCCCATTTAAAAAACTATATAAGCATTAAGCCACTCAAAAATATAAGGCCTAAAAAGTTACATGCCTGATCGGTAATGAAATATCCAACATTGAATTACGTACTTCCTTTCTATTTATATTGAATGAGGTCTGGAATTCACAGCAGCCACTCTGTTAATACCTGAGATCCCTAGCAAACAAAAGATGCATTTTTTTATTCTTCTCAGACAGGGATTTAAAATTTAAAATTCCTTCAGGAGCTCGGGCACTTAAGTGATGCTTTTAGATATAGGCAAATGGATCACTATTTCTCTTAAATACAGTTCAGGATATACTCTTACACCATACTTTTATGTCGTACTCTTTATCATATCCATACGTCATACTCTTAGCATTAGTTCAGTAAACTGTTTTGTGATCTTATATTAATTTTATACTATATTATTATTAGTTTTTCATAGAATCATAGAATCATAGAATGGTTTGGGTTGGAAGGGACCTTTAAAGGTCATCTAGTCTAACCCCCCTGCAATGAACAGGGAAATCTTCAACTAGATCAAGTTGCCCAAAGCCCTGTCCAGCCTGACCTTGAATGTTTCCATGTTTTTAATATCTTAGATCCTATTTCTCTCTTCAGTTCCCTCATCTTTAGGTTAAATGTAGTGCAAACAATGTGAAAGAAAGGAATACGGTCTCCATTATCATTCACTTCAATTTTTCAACACATAAATAGGATTAATCTTTCCCATGATGATAAAAAATAGCCCAAGATTTTCAATAATTGTGAAGAAGAAGTAAAAATGAGAACTGGAACATTTTCACCCCATGACAAAGCTATTGCATATATTGGAGGTATTCTAAGAAGATTGAGAATTTATTAGGTTGTCTTGTCATGTTGCACATTCCCAAAACGTAAGCATCAGCAGCTATTTCACTTTCCTGTAAAAATACTAAATTTTACTAGTTCATAATGTAGACCATTCAGTTTCCAAACATTTTTTAAAATGGAAACTCACCTAGAGATGATGTCTTAGAAGATATTGTGAAGCTACTCTGGGAATGGACAGTCTGGTCCTAATATCACAGATCAATTCAAAGCCTGCATATACTTTTTAATGGCTCCCAAACTAAGACAAAGTTTGACCTGTATCAACTGACAAGCTTCATAAACTCAAAAATTCTGCTGTAATAATAAGTTGTTTAATAAAGGTGTGGTAATTTCTTTCAGCAATCTCATAATAGAATACTTAATGATCACAGGCACAAATACTATCTGTTGCTACCGTTTAGGGCACTCGGTTATCTTCTTTCTTATAGTACATACATATTGATGAAGTAGACTGCTGGTCTGGATGCCAATAGCTTCAGTGTGAGAAAGGAACTGATTTTATTCATCAACCAATCTGTTCTTGTAGGAACAGAGAGAGCAAGAAACAAAGATAATAAGCTAGGGTGCTTAGGTCAGTGCAAAATAAACCTCTGTATTTACAGAAAAGAATAGTTATTTAAAAATAGTAAAGGATATGTTTTGATAGTAGTCAATGAACACAAATAGACACAAATTGTCTATTTGTTGTGTGTAATTGACCGAGCAGATGATCTGCTATCTAAAATGCAAGCTCCAGGGCCTATTCTGGAAAAGAAAGAAAACAACAAAAAAAATCTTCGTATTTTATATTCTCTCTCTTGACAATGTATTCTGATTTGTAATTAGTTTTCAATCTGATTAGGTCATTTCTTCACTGTAAGAATATCCATGGCTCTATTTCAGCCCAGGCATTCTTGAGTTGCAAGGCAAGCTACTTCTGACAGCTGTATTTCCAAAAGATGTGAATGATTCTCATGTTTTGATTAATTTAAGTGTGCTCTTGTAGTGGATTGGCCATAGCTAGCAGTCAAGCACCCAGACAGCCACTCACTCTCTTTCTCTCTGGCCCCCACCCTGCCCAGCAGGACAGGGGAGAAAATACGAAGAGTAAGAGCAAGAGAACTCATGGGTCAAAACAAAGACAAGGAATCCATTCTCCAGTTACTTTTATGGGCAAAAATGGATTTGACTTGGGGAATTTAACTTCATTTAAAACACTTAATTACTAATTCAGATATTGTGAAACAAAGACAAATATTTAAACACTTAGGGAAAACACCTTTCCTCCCTTACTAGACTTAACTTCACTCCAAACACCCTCATCTCCCCTTCCCAGCCTCTACTCTCCTTCTTATCACTGCAGATTACACTCTGTCCCTTAGGTGAGGCAACAGGCAGTGCAGGATGTTGGGGTCAGGGCACAGCAGTTTCCTTCTGCTGCTCCTTGTTCCTTACTCTTTTTTTCTCTTGCTTTTTTCTTACTCATTTTGTCTGCTCAGGCATGAGTTATCCAAGTGTTGCAGTCACTTTGGGGGTGAACCTGCTCTGCCATGGAGCACCACTCACTGCTCCGGCCTCTTGTTCCTATCTCTAGGCATTTTCTACTCTCTTAAATATGTTTTCACAGAAGCACCATAAACTCCTCCAATAAGTTCAGAGATGCCACCACCTTGGCTGATGGGCTCCGCTATGTCCTGCAGTGGGTCTGTGGTTGAGCCAGCTGGAACCAGCACAGGGCAGCACACGACCTCTTCTCTCAGAAGCCACCCTGCAGTCACCCTGGCTACCAAAATCTTGCCACAGACACCAAGTATCGTTTTATGGGAATCTGGTGTTAAATTATATTCTTCACAATGAGATAAAATTGCTTTTGCTTAGGCCATTAAAACTTCATGTTTTGGAGTGAGCATGATTTATAGGGACACAGACAAGGAGGGTGAAAAAAGGTAGGGGGGGAGTGAATATCAGCTTTTGAGGAGGAAACTAAAGAGCTGGAATTAACATTTCCATTTCTTCTATATGGGAAAATAAGTATGTTGATTACTTCAGTTTTCTGTAATCTTCTGCTATTAAAACTTATAATCTTAGATCTAATGTTTTCTTTTAAAACAAATGCAACTTTCATCAGTAAAAAGTCAGAAATCCCTTAAATAACTATTCTATAGCACTTTGCATCCATCTGTCCTAGAGAGTTTAATAAATGTCAGTATGAGAAATACTTTTTCACAAAAAAGAACATGGAGGCACAAAAAAGGAAACAAGCAATAGCAATTGCTGGGATAAACCCAAATGTCCAAGTCCAATCCTAGAAAACAAATCTTATAGATGTCACCGAACCAGTTTGGTCACATAATGTCTCTTAACAGTGAATAAAAAGAAAGGAATACTTTTTCTGAAGCAGCTATTCTGAACAATTTTAATGCCTGCCTTACAATGAGGTGAATCATGCCCTAGACTCACTGACTATATCAACCAGATTTTATTGACTATGAAGTAAGACCTGCATGAAAAGCTCGGATAGACACATCTAAACTCTATACTTAGTGAGACAAATCCCACCTTAAGACTTTGAAATCATTATGCAATACATAAAACACTTTATAGGTTCATTCCTTTTCACTAAAAAAATAAATGAAAGTCATTGTAAGAAGTGTCTTGTTTTCTTGAAAGCTTTATATTGCTGTATCTCCTGGGTTTTTTGGTTGGATTTTTCTTTTTTTGTTTTTTCATTTTTACCAGGAAATTAATAGCTTAAGAAAACCTAGAGCAAGGGAGAGAGGTTAGTATAGCAAGGCAATTTTTGACCTTTCAGTAATGAGTTGATATATTTTTTCACTGGAACCACTTATAAAAATTATTTTAGTTTGCCTTATATTTGCTAGATAGTTATAACAACAAATTAATTTGATTATTACTGCTGCTTACTCCTCTTTCTATATGCTTCGTTCCCCTTGTGGATTTCAATATATGCAAATATCAGCCTATAATTTCTCTGTGCACCATGAAACTAATATCCTGTGATGGAATGCTAATTTAATTGAACTTACTTCGAAGTGGATGTTGAGCTGTCATTCCAACCAAAGTTTCAATAAATCTTGTCTAAATCCTGTGTAGTTCCTTAAAGAATAGTCTTTGTGAGCTCAGTAACATCTTCATTAATTTATTTTGATAGGTTTAGACATCACAAGAGAACTCTTTGTATCAAACACTTGTTCAAATATAAGTTGTCATGCTAGGGGAAAAAAAAAACCTCAACTATTATGTTCTTTTGTTCAGTGTTTCCAAGAATATGAGCATTATAAGGGGTCAGTGTGCATTTGGTACTGAGGTAGGTGGCCTCTACAAACCACTTATTAAAAAAAATGAACACAAATTGGACTCTCATATTGTATGTTGACAGAAGCATGATTTCTCTACTGAAATTCCCATTTCTAAGAGTGAGATCCAAAAACTCTCTAGGAAGATTTTGCATGACCCTACCCCATAATGGTTGAGATCCCCTGTCCTGGTATCGTTTTCTAGGACTGATTGGCTGGCTTTATCATCAAAGTATAAATGACTGACAGCACCAACTATTCATGAGGCTTGGAAAGGTCAACAAGATGCATCTGGAATATATATTTGCAATTGAACTTCTGCTTGAAAGGTGAATTAAAATAATGGAACTGTATATAAGGGGTTGCAATAGAATATAAATGAGAAAGAAACTCTGAAAGATTTCTGAGAAGTTTCTTTAGTAGGTGTTGTGGTTTAACCCAGCAGGCAGCCAAACACCACACAGCCACTACTCACCCCCCCCCCGCAGTAGGATGGGGGAAAGAATCAGAAAAAAAAAGTAAAATTCATGGATTGAGATAAAGACAGTTTAATAGAACAGAAAACAAAGGGAAAATGATAATAATAATAATAACAACAACAACAATAATGACAGCATATACAAAATGAGTGATGCACAATGCTATTGCTCACCACCCGCCAAGAAATGCCTGAACAGCGATCGCTACTTCCTGGACCACGTCTCCTATTTATATACTGAGCATGACATCACATGGTATGGAATACCCCATTGGTCAGTTGGGTCAGCTGTCCTGACTATGCTCCTTCCCAGCTTCTTGTGCACCTGGCAGAGCATGGGAAGCTGAGAAGTCCTGGCTAGTGTAAACACTACTTAGCAACAACTGAAAACATCAGTGTGTTATCAACATTCTTCTCATACTAAATCCAAAACACAGCACTAGGAAGAAATTTAACTCTATCCCAACTGAAACCAGGACAGTAGGACAGGAAAATGACTTGCATCTAAGGCATCTATACAAGGATTCATTTCCAAATTTTTCAGACTAAATCAAGCCTCTGAAACGTGGTGTTTATCTTTCCAACTTTTCTGCCATAGTAGCCATGTAATGGCTCTCCTATACTACACCTATAATTACAAGATTTTTCATGTTCAGTGTTATTGCCTAAAATAGAGAAAACTGTAAGAATGAGACTTCATTCCCAAACAATAAGAAAGAAATTCTCAGAATATATAGACTTCATAACTGAAAGGCTACCACGCTGAAGTTGAAAGTTTCCACCTTAAAGAGCAGTACTTTGCACAGCATCCAGAAGAGAGGATGATCTGAGAGAGATACTGGTAGCTTACAGACACTTCCAGGATAAATAGCCATCTCTGTACTTACAGTGAAAGTAATTAGATGAGCATGAAATGAAATTAATAAATTTGTGGGGTTGTTTGGGCTTACCCCCAAAGAAATACAGTAGAGATGAGCCGGAAGCAGACTCCTGAGAAAGACTGAGCAATAGAAAGGAGGAAATAAAAAACAAACCAGAAAAGTGCATTAGTATCACTATCACATAAAGGTAAGTTTACCATTTTGTAGGCTTCAGAATTACAGATATACAAAAGTGCAACTCGCACACTGACTGGCACAGAATCTTGAGTGTCAAGGCACAGTGAACAGAACTTCCAATACCTCCTATGAAAACTGAATTAGCAAACTGTTTATTCTCAGTTCATCTGCGATATGAGTCAGCCATGACAGGACTTGAATCTGTGATCAAAGGGGGCACATAAACCAAAGTTATTAATGGTATAACTGAAGCAAGTACAAGCAAATCTAAGTATTTCCCCAAGGAGTTTACTGAAAAAAATATAGAATATAAAGTAATGGTTTCCAGCTTTAAATATTCCAAAACCCCACAAAGATGCTATTACATGCGTAAAAGATTTATTCTGTGAACACTAGAATGTTGATGGTTTGACTGGTCATATTTTCATTGATTATTATTATATCTGTCCTGGTTTCGGCTGGGATAGATACCATATGATGTCATGCTTAGTATATAAAGCTGAGGGAAGAAGAAGGAAGGGGGATGTTTGGAGTGATGGCATTTGTCTTCCCAAGTAACCGTTACAAGTGATGGGGCCCTGCTTTCCTGGCGATGGCTGAACACCTGCCTGCCGATGGGAAGCAGTGAATGAATTCCTTGGTTTGTTTTGCTTGTGCGCGTGGCTTTTGCTTTTCCTATTAAACTGTCTTTATCTCAACCCACGAGTTGTCTCACTTTTACCCTTGTGATTCTCTCCCCTATCCCATTGTGGGGGGAGTGAGCAAACGGCTGTGTGGTGCTTAGTTGCCGGCTGTGGTTAAACCACGACAATATCTTTCCACAAATGTTTGATGGTGATTGAAAAATGAATATTTGAGTTTTACAAACAATGTATATTATATTATATTAATTGTAGTTATTATAGTTATTATATTATTTGACACCATATGTGTTTGAATGTGTGGATCTTTTACATTATATGTGGACTAATATATAGGAAAGATTTTGCTCCTGCCTGTTGCAAACTTTTCTTGAAATCCCAAATATTTATATTCTTTCAAGGCTTCAACTACCAAAGACTAACAAAGCTACATTTAATTTTTGCTAGGTTCTCATTAAATGTCTGTAATTAAATGCAACTCTACTCAAGTCAAACATCTTCAGGGGAGCACAGATTTGGATGACTTTAATGGAATCTGGATTTCATATATTGATATACTTCTCATCAGCACACTAAATCTTGACACTACCTTACACTGACATAAAGTGCTAAACTTTTCTAGGATACATATACAGCTGACAGTTACATGTCACTGCAAAACAGAAGTTTTCAGCTGTGTCTAAACTGCAGTGAAAATACATGTTGTATCCCACGGACCCGGTGCCTTCACTTTTCAGATGATCACTCTCTTCTTGTCAGACTTTTTGGCCTTCTTTCCAGTAATTCCAACTCATTGCTAATTTTTTGTGTATCTATAAAAGTAGAATTAAAAATTATCATTTAATAAAAGCAATTATTTATTAATTTTACCTAAAGTAAAATTACTGTAAGTGCTGCAATATACTGCTGTCTCATTATATAATTTTTGTTTTAATTAAATAAATTTCTGAAACTTCTTGTTTTGTATCATTGAAAGTTTTTAGCAAGTCCACAGTTATTTTTCTCTTCTGCTGATTTTTATTCAGCATAATGAATTGTGAGGCATTTTTCGTGACTTCTACTCTTTTCTAGATTGTCTCTAACTGGTGCATAACTTTCTAGACATATGGTAACTAAAATGAGACAAAATATCAAGTTCAAAACTTGCCAGTCCTGGGCATGTTAGCGAGTTATTTCATATATCTTACAGATTATGGTATTCATAGAACACAATATGATATTAGTAGGTTTTTTTGCAAAAGCATGATTTTTTCTATGCGTGTTCAGCTTGTTATTCACAATAACCCCACTATATTTTGTTGCAATTCATTGCATTTCTTTCTATCAAATATCATTCTATGTTTTTCAGACTAAATCACCAAGATATTCCCAAAATTAGATCTGCAGTTATGACATATATATATATATGATCTATTCTAACACTGAAGTAATTAATGAAATTATTAAATTGTACCAGACCCAGGAGTTACCATGCAGGATTCCTCATAAGAAGATCTACATCAGGCTTCAGTTAGCTCACAGAATGGTTGAGGTTGGATGTGACGTGTGGAGGTCATCTGGTCCAAAACCCTGCTCAAACAGGGACACCTAGAGCAGGCTGCCCAGGACCATGACCAGACAGATTTTGAGTATCTCCAAGGAGGGAGACTCCCAACATCTCTGGGCAATCTGTGCCAATGCTCAGTCACCCTCACAGTTTAAAAGTGTTTCCTGACATTCACAGGGAACCTCCTGTGTTTCAGTTTGTTCCCATTATGCCCATTGGCTCTCGTCCTGTCACTGGGCACCACTGAAAAGAGCCTGGCTTTATCTTCTTTGCGCCCTCCCTTCAGGTATTTATGTATGTTAATAAGATTTCCCCTGAGCCTTCTCTTCTCTAGGCTAAACAGTCCCAGCTCTCTCAGCCTTTCCTCACATGAGAGATGATCTATTCCGTTAGTCATCTTTGTGGCCTTTTGTTGGATTGTCTCCAGTATGTCCATGTCCCTCTTGTACTGGAGAGCCCATAACTGGACACAGTACTCCAGGTGCAGCTTCACCTGGAGTGGAAGAATCACCTCCCTCAACCTTGGGAATACTTTGCCTAATGCACCCCAGGACACCATTAGCCTTCTTTGCTGCAAGGGCACACTGCTGGCTTTTGTTCAACTTGGTGTCCACCAGGACCCCTAGGTCCTTTTCTGCCAAGCTGCTTTCCAGCTGGGTGGCCCCCAGCATATATTGATGCATGGGATTGTTCCTCCTCATATGTAAGATTTCACACTTCTTCTTGTTGAACTTCATGAGATTCCCAACAGCCCGTTTCTTCAGCCTGTCGAGATCCCTCTGGATGACAGCACAACACTCTGGCATATCAGTCACTCCTCCCAGGTTCATGTCATCAGCAAACTTGCTAAGGGTACACTCTGCCCCATTATCCAGATCATTAATGAAGATGTTAAACAAGACTAGACCTAGTATTGACCCCTGGGGTACACCGCTAGTACTGGCCTCCAACTAGACTTTGTTCCACTGATCACCACCCTCTGGGCCAATCCATTCAGCCAATTTTCAATCCACCTCACAATCTGCTCATCCAGCCTATACTTCAAAAACTTCTCTGTGAGGATCATGTGGAAGACAATGTCAAAGGCCTCACTACAGTCCAGGCAGACAATAACCAGTACTCTGCCCTCATATACCAAGTCAGTCGTTTCATCATAGAAGGTGATCAAGTTGGTCAAGCATGACTTCCCCTTGGTGAATCCATGCTGACTACTCCTGATGATTTTCTTGCCCTTAATGTGCCTGGAAATCATTTCCAGGATTAGCTGCTTCGTCACCTTCCCAGGCACTGAGGTGAGGCTGACCAGCCTGCAGTTTCCTGGAATAACAATAACAGATTCCTGCAAAAAGAAAAAAAACAATTCTACTTCCCCAGAATACTCTCCCAGATTCAAACAATTAGTAGCTCAGGAACTTCCTGAGTGAGAGATGATGTCTTGCTATCCAATATCACGCAATAGAATTTTCTGCCATGAATTTTTCTTTCACTTTTTGAACCTGTGTAACAGTCATAGACCTCCTAGTACATCCCTGGATTTTGACAATGAGCCCTTACAATGTGTTCCCTGATAGCATTTGGCCAATAATCTTCACACACATAAAATATTTCATCTAGGCTTTAGACAGAAGACATTGCTGAGAAGACATTACTTTCCTCCTTTGCTTCTGAGAAACTGCAAGAAAGACTAACACCATACGTATTGAGGGTTCTGGGTTTCCTACCCACAAGAAATATCAACCTGTTGTTGAAGAAAACAAGACCAAGTCGAGATAGCTTGTTTGCACCATGTCCATGTGGACTATTACTCATCTGCTTTTTCTTCTCTGTGCTTACAACAAATTACTGATTTTAATCTTCTTTTTAAAGGTCTTCAAGATCAATTAGTAGAAGAGGACTATATAGGAGTGTGGTATCGAAAATTATTTTCAATTACTGTGCTCCTGACTGATCTCTAGGTAAATGCAGGGAGACATTAATACTGGAAAAGTAAGGTTTCTATCAGTAACATATAAGAACAAGGATGCATTAATTCCAGTATTTCTGTCATATCTGTGATCTAAAAAATGTTAAAAACCAGTTAGAGCAACTAATAATCCTCACGTGCTTGTACATAGCTGCTCAGGTCCGAGCTATTCCTTTGTGTATCTTTTGCATGTTTGTCATTGTGTAAAGAAAAAAAGACATGAATATAAGAATAAGGCTAGAATTCTAATTCACGAATAGAACTGAATGCAGAACAGAGAAGCAAAGATAAGAAACCTGGGGACAAATTATGTTTTCTGGGACTCAGAAAAATTAAAAACCCCAACAAACCCAAAACTCTTACCTTCCTGGGGATAATTTATCAGATATTTCTAAATATCTGATAAATAAGTTCATTTAATAACTCATTCCAATGTAAGGTGGTGGAGGGGGGAGTAAAAAAGAATGGTGGTTTTCCTTTGTTTGATACTAACTTGTTGCATAGACACATTGCATTCCACTGAATTCACAAGTAAACTTTGAATTTTATTGGAAATCCTGCACAATTTCCATGTTTAAAGCCACTGGTATGTGTAGAGTGCTTCTGGGTTGTAAACAGATGTAGAAGGAAAATGAAACAATTTCTGAACACATTGCTGAATTAACAAAATTAACAGAGAAATATAATGTCAGACTGAGTTTGAATGGTAAGTTGGCCATAAAGTGTACTCAATAAAATTAAGCAAAAATAAGTACAAACTGTGATGGATTTGACCCTAAAATAGACACAAAACATTGCACAGCAGGAAAGCCATAGTAATAGTGATCAATTATTTCAAAGAGTAATAGTTTTGCATGACTTGTAAAATATATAAAGGGTAGATCAACTAGCAAACAGCATTTGGACAGTGTATGTTTTTGTAGGGAAACAGAGTTGCAGCATATACACATGTGGTTCATTTACCAAAGGATTTCTGAATAACCTTGCAAATGACAACACACAGTCCACTGAAAAATTATAGCAGCTCTCCAGCTGTTTAATTTAGGGTGTGATAAATGGCATGCTGTTTGGATTTCTTTACAACTAGAAAGGATGAGACTCAAAATCAAGCTGAGTATCTGCCTGCTCTTTCTGTAATTTCACAGTACGGTTATCAGAGACTATTCACTCTGGACTAATTGAAGAAAAGTTCAGTGCTGTTAGAAATAAGTATCGTGAAGTAATGTTTCATTTCAACCAGGAAGACAAATTGTTCTTTGTCTTATACTTGAAATGATCATAGTAACACCTCTACAGAAAGGAGGTAATATGTTAGAATACTCAGCTGAGTGTGACATGTGATACGTTATCACTATGAAGCTTAATGCATTCATACAACAAGAACTACATGAAAGACATTTGAGAACTGTGATGTCATTCCTTAGCAACTGCTGTGCAATGGCAGGACTGATAAACAAATGGAGGACATAGCAAAACAAAGTTATAGCTCACCGTAAACATTTTTACATTATTGGGAATGGCAAACAGTGCTGCAGATCTTTTGTTTCATAATTTTATATCAATATCCACTAATCATTATGATATTTTACAAAAGTCTAGAACATATAGTCTACCCATATCTCTAATCAGTTAACACCAAGAAGGGCATAGATAATCTGAAAGCAGGATATCTTTGAAAAAATTATATATGGAAGAGAAGTTTGGATTCACCATCTATAGGAATAAAGGGAGATTGCACATCCTAGATATCTATTTCTAAAGCAGAATGATATGAGGCTTTTAGAAGTAAAACCATTTTGAAGGGTTCGAAGAATTCTCTTTCCACCTTTATCAAAACCTTTGCTTAGAAGTGCCAATGCCTGTTTTCACACAATGATTGGACTTTAACCCATCAAGAGCCAGCAGTTTGAATACTATTTATAATCGCCATCCAGAGTTTATGTTTAGTATCTTTTCATTATCAGCTGATACCTTCCAGATACTTTCACTTTTCATAGAGTTAGATGAGGCTATTTATGGGTATTGAAATGGAAAATTGGGTGATATTTTATGCTATTTTCAGATCTATTTCAAAACTTCTGAAATTCTTACCAAACTAAGAGAAAGGCATTTTCACAGGAATACCTCTTTGCTTGAAATGGCTAACAAATACACAAAGTAGCAAAATAATAGTGATCTATTACTTGTCTCCATTCTTCATATTTTTGTGATCTTTGTATAAGGGAGTACAAGATAATTAAACCCTAACTCCTTGATCCTTGATCCTGACTGCAAGAGAGCCCAAGAACTGAAGAAAGAGTTTCTTCCAGAACTAATAATTATGACATAAAGCAAGTGCAAGATTTCAGGAAAATTCTTATCTGCTCAATTAGGGCAGGTCATACTGTACTGCTGCAGCTGCTGGAAGAAGTGTTAACACAAAAGATCTGTTTCACACTCGCAGAAGTCAGATGGCTTCATTGCTTTAACTTGGCCGAGAAATAATAAAAACTGACTGCCAAGTGCAGCAGCAATCAGAGGTGCACATCTGGGTCTCACTCAACTCTCAATTATACCTGTTTAAATTAAAAATAACTTGATTGAGGTCATTACAGTTAGAGCAATTTAAAACCAATATAAGGTTAGAATTAGGCCAGTCATTAAAAAAAATAAAATGTATCTAGTAAGAGTGTATCTTGAATATATTTTTTTCTACCCTTCTTGACTCATTTCCTAAATCCTAAAGATATATTTGTGTAATGTTTATTAAATGCTAAATCATGGTATAGTATAGGTGAAATTCTTTTGTTCAAAGCTATCCAAGCCTAAATCAGCTAGAAGACAACATATGCTTGGCTGCTCCTTTAAAACAGAGTTTGGTATTCCACAGCTCAAATTTATATAAATGGTAATTTCGACTCTAGATGAGACCTGCAATGAAAAGACATGTTAGAGGTCAGATATAGACAAATATCTGAGTCTGCAATAAATACAATATTTCATTTCACCTGAAAAAGCATGTTTATATTACACTTATGCTTTGACCACTCACTTGAATACTATTCATTCGGTCCAAAAAACTGCTCTTAATGAGTAGCATGTGTTGGTAAGTCTGCACCATTTCCCATATCAATATAGTCATTATAGTCATACCAGCTTCTAAAACATGTGGAAGAAATGATGCAGTGGTCTATATTTCAAAACATCTTTGCTCTTTGGTGAACAATTATTTTGTATAACTATAACTATTTATATTGATTGAGCTCCCTGGTAATGGAAGACTCTTCACTCCTAATAAAAACTCCCTACAACCTTCAGAGAGAGTATTGACCATCCTTGTAGTTGTCATACCCAAATATTTTTGGGGTTCTTTCAAGTGAGGTGTCCTGCCTTAGTCTTTCAACATGTGCACACAGATAATATTTAAATACAAAACAATTTATCTCACCTCTTATCTTCCACTCCTTTGCTTACCATAAATCAGTCAAACAATTGATTAGTGCATTATTGAAGTATAACTACAATAACAGTTGCAGTACAGTTGAATCTGAATTGTAGTTAGGTACCTTACAAAGGCTGTATCTCATGCCTCAGGCTGGGGATTACAAGGGTAGAGATTCTTCTTATGCATAACACTCCATAAATGATTCAGGACATTGTTTAGTATTTTAGAATTAGAGAAAGAGTCATATCTTTTAAAAGCATACAGTTAGTAGCCAGTTCTAGGAAGCCAAATTCTGTTTTTCTAATATGAATTGAAGAGCAGCCATGTGGCTTTCATTCAAGCTTCACCAGTTGATTATTATCTTTTCCGGAGTTAAACTGCTTGCTATAATTAATGCTGCCCCCAGGTAGTTGTAAGTTTTTACAAATAGCATTTACTCAGCATGTCATCATAGGTCTCACTGGCCATGATAGCAGCATGGGGTCACATTAATACAGATTAAATGGTCTTGAAAAAATTCTTCAGTATTAAATTTATCTCTCCAGCTATTTTCTGTTACAAATAAATCTGTTGTAGAAATAGGAAAAAAGAAAAACACTACCAAATGCAAATAATGTTTGTCATCTTCCAATTGTCTTGAATTGCCAAAGTGTCGTTCATACCTATTCTGTCTTTATTTTATATGGATCAGGCTTCATCTTTCAAGTGCTGTAAATCCATAATAAGGATTTTAAATGCAGTATTTGAAGTGTTGCTAGAGTACACTGTATTTAAATGGCTGCTCACACAGCTAAAACACTTGTTCAACTGCCATCTTGGTTTCAACAGTATGCACTTCACTATTCTTTCCAGTCCATCACATCTCATCTTGGCCACAGCAGTATAAAATTAATAATACTAACATTTAATTTTCTCTTTTTACTGTACCTAAAAGCACAAAGGTGGCGAAGACATCTTGTTTTCATCTCAGTTACCAGATGAATATTGAAGAGCTAGTGGATATGTCTACAGAGTTTTTGTGGCCTCCTGGAATAGTTGTAGAGGTTTGCCAAGGCTAAAGAGAAAAACGCAGTACATACACAGTATATCTGATATCTGTCTAGACACAGGTGATGTCTATGAGGAGCTGTCACTATTGAAAGCTATAATTTAAGCCATGCCCAAATTTTACTCCAGAGGAAGCTAGTTGACTCTCTCAGAACAGAGAAAGCCCAGGAGTAAACCAGCATGAGTGTAATTTGCACAGTCAAAGGACCAATGCCCTGGAGCAAAACTGGGAAAGAAACTGACCATATGGACACACTCATTTCTTAATCCTTTGTCTTCATGCCATATCCACTGCCTTGGAATTTAAGACAACATTTAAGTTACCTGCTAAAAATTGTAAGGTAATTAATACACCAACTCAGTGACTGAATTAGAATGAGAAATCTGGTGGATCTTAAGGAGCTTCAGTTACTTTGGCTAATTGGTAAGAAAATTAGTAAGTCTTCTGAAGGCTGAAAGGCTGAAGAATCAGCTCTCCCAGGAACTGAGGACAACCACACATCTCCTCAAAGTACAAGATATGGATAACATCTCGTGTTTTCTCTAACAGAAATATACAGAACTGTGAACGTTTTCCTAGATGTAAGTGTGGATATAACATAATATTCATCAATGTTTCTACTGCTGGGGAGTGAAAGAGAAAACACATATTACTGAAAGATTCAGACACAAGATATGTATGACAAAATCACCTACATAGCATAGACTACAAAACAAGTTAAGACTGCATATCTCATTTCCAGCCCTCAATACAATGTCTATATAACCTCATTTACCACCCTTACAGTTTTATCTCTGTTATGTTCTCAAGTGTGTTGCAAGAACATCTTCATAATCTAACTTAGTACTGTTAAACAACACTTCTTTAAAAATTAGCAGCTGCACTGCTTATTAAATACTTTTTTATGTAAGTGGGATTTTGCACTGTTGATAATCACTATACACCAGTAAAAAATGGGACATTAAAACCATAGCAGTCATGTAGGCATCATTTCAGTAATGACTCATGCCATTGCTCTGGTGTTCTGACCTCACTGTGCCTCCCTAGATCAAGTCTGGCATTATGACACTGATATCTTTAACACTAACAGCCCTCTTGAGACCAATTGAGGCAACTTGAGATGATCTCAGAATATTCAACATCCAGGTCTTGAATAGCTTCTGATTCATGAGGACGATACTTCCGACAGTCAAACAGTCTCCTCCAAAGTGAGCTCTAAGTCTCAGAGGTGGTTATAGAGTGAAAAAGGCAGGTAGAAGTCAGAAAAGCTTGAGCCTTCTTTGTGTGACACTTGGCCTGGTTAATGTTATTGAGTATGTTATGGGCCAATAGAGCAGTCACTCACAAATTCACAATGCTCTGATTTTGTATTCTTCCCATGAGGTTAGGATAGCTTTTGCAGCTGTGTTAGTTCAACTTTACAAAAAAAAAAAAAAAAAAAAGAAAAAAACAAGTGCCATTTAGGACACACAGGTTATTCATTGCATTGGTGGAGAGACAGAAAATATGATGTTTTCAACCTTCCTTTTATGTAGCTCGAGGCCTTGACCAAAATGAAAGCTCCAGTGTACTTGCCCTTGTACTAATAACAAAGACATTACAATTGAAATATGGAAGTTAAAGCAGGATAAAATCAAGAGGGTTTTTTTTTTTTTTGCAGGCAGATAAAAAGGTACAAAGTAAATAGCAGAAGGTTGAAAAAGATTTTGTCTCAGAGCCAGATATTCAACAGCTTTACAAATTTTATGCTAAATGAAACAAAAATGGGGCACGGGGCAGAATTCATCAGTACTCTGCTGTAGAATATTCTTAGCTCATGGTCTTTAAAAGTGCTAAGAGGTTAGTACAGGCCTTTCCACTGGTTAGCTCTCTAGAACTTTAAATTATCTTATCACAATAATAAACTAAAGCTGGGTTTTAAGTGCTCCTATGGGAATGGATGCCTGAAAGGATTATTATGGGTTTTGAAGACAGTGACCTCTTGGCCATCCATTTGAATCTAATTTGGTTAAGTAATAGCAATAAACTGTTACAATCCAATGAATATTTAATGACATAAATAAAATTGCATGTGTATTGTTATTTTTGATTAATGATCTAAGGCTGATTCTCCTTGATTCTTGAAAAAAAAGTTATGTATCCATATTACATTTATATGCAAATACATTTTAAGAGATAGGTCTATTACATTCTAAATTAGATGTAATAAAGGACTGCTTTAGAAGACATACGAAGGCAGAGAGGGTGATACACTAAAGGGAAAAGTGTGTCTTATTTCCTCTATACACTAATGTTTTATAAACAAGAGCTGTAAGTGTTCTGCAACTGAGTAGTAAAGTTATAATCATGAACCCGTGGCTCTCCTCAAATTCTTTGAAATGGTTAAACAGATACATCCTAGGAAGAAGTCTTGTAACAGAAGGAGAGAAAAAAAATGAGACAGCTCCTTATTCTCTCTTCTGACCTACTCAGCCAGTTGACAACAAACCTTAAACTAAACCTAGTGAATATGCTTATTATATAGGCCATAATTAATTGAAGGTCCAGTCTTGTAGAGGTTGTCTCTTGAGGATCAAAGTTTCCAGCTATTATATCACTGTCCTTTTTAAACCATATTGTTGCTTAGATGAGAGTGACTAAGCAAACATTTAATCCATCTATTTATGGTTTTGATTGTGGCAATTAACAGAGACCCTCAAAGAACTGCAGCAATTATTGACCTGGGTCTTCTCACTATGAAATTTCAATACCATTGACCGAGGTGATGAATAAAATCACATGTCTATAAGGCTTAAAAAAGTACTGGGACCTGGCTGGTGCTCCAGAAGATGTTTGCATAACAGAACAAAGCCAATGAATGTGATTCTCAGAAATCTGAGTAGATCAAAGTTTTCCAGATGCTTTAAATCAGCTGAATCCCAAGGTCACTCCATGGCACTTCTGTGGTATTTTATTTGCATAAGCAGAAGAGGCTTGGGGATTTGCTCATGCTGGTCACAAACAGAAAGACAACAATACTGCCTCTTTTTTCTATATAGCACCTTTTTCAGAGGTTAGTGTGATGCACAAATAGTTGAGCAAATTAGCAAAACTACAATCTTTGCAGCGATTTTTGAGAGAGCAGAATCATAGGACTTCAAGTGTGACAGCATACTGAGAGTGAAATGTTGAACGTCAATGAATGAAATGGTACCTTGCACTGGGGTTTACCACACATCCAGTGCTGCTGTACTCAGCCATATTACCTCTTGTTTTTAAATATGTAACACACAAAGAAAATTGAGCAGCAATTTCATCCTAGCTACTGTCATTGTGTACAATTTTAAACTGGACATAAATATCAACGAGAACCAGACACTTTTCTTTCTGAATCATTAAGTTTATATAAAGAAGCTGCTCTCCAAAATATGATAATAGTTGCAGATTTTGGAGATCAGAAATTAAATATGCATATATTTCTACTACCTGTACAATCACCTACTGCAGAAAAAGTGCTTATAAAATGAAAAGTTTTACTCTGAAAAAGGCAATCTTATGACAACAAAAAAATAAATTTTTATTGCATTCTGTTATTCTCTATTATAATAAAGTATTTTCATTTACTAATATGTTCTATTTTCTTCAAATGGGGGAAGTTTTAGCTATGTCTTCGACACATACACCTGGGAATCCAGTTTGGCTATTTCTTTTTAGGCAGTATACCTTTAACTACTTCCACTGAAGGGTTTTTCTGACAAGAATTTCAAGCTGAGAGGTCTTAGAAAGTGATTTTGTTGTTCTTAATCAAATGTAAAAGTCACCTATATTGAAAGTAATTTTTTTGACTTTTTATGTATAAAGCAGAAAGACATTTTCTGTAAGGCCTGTTATTTGAAATATATAGATAGTTCCTGGAACTAGATTTATCATGCCATGGCATTTAAAAATCCAAACACTTGAATTCTTCCCTTTTGCTTTTCACTGATTTTCCACTTTCTTTTACAACTAAACAAAAAAACAATAATAATGAAAAAAAACAGCAGTGCTTTAATATATTTCCTTTAAAAATATCAAAGGATTACTTTTTATTTTTTATTTTACAGAATGAAAGCAAAGCTGACAGATATTGCCACTATAACATGCTTTCTATAGTCATCTCAAGGGAATGCTGGGGTTGGTTATTCACATTATTATAGTTCTAACATAAGAAGCTCAGCATATGGTAGGATATGTAAGTGACACTCACATGACTCAGAAGTCAGAGGTCTGATACATAAAGCAGGAATCAGAGATTTAAATCCCTCTTTGAGGAGCACACAGGACATGGGAAGGCTTTTTAAAATTTATTTTATTTTCCTAGGCAATTTGGCTCCACCAAATTTATGCAGGATTTTCCAAGATAATAGAGCTTTTGCTTACCATTGTACCTTTGGCTATAATGAAAAACTCAGATAAGTCTCAGTATTTCTTCTTTTTTGCCAGTCAGGAGAAGACAGTTTATCACTCAAAGCCTATGTACAACTTACTTCTGATTTTCACACAGCTGTTTTTAAGCAGTGACCTACAGAGACTTTGCTAAGCTTTTTCATACATCCTGGATCTCCTTGTTTCACATGAAAACATGATTTAAAGTCATGAACTTTTAAAGTTCAAGACTGTTTGAATCCCAAATATCTTTAAAAATAAACCTTCATAAACTTCCTAATTACATTTATTTAGCCTTGATTATGGTGAATTATGTTGTTCAGAAATTACTCAAAGCTAAGTCTGTCAGCAGACTGCTTCATTTAATATATGAGCTTTGGTTGTCAGTACTTAACATGAACCTCCGGACAACAGAAAATATGGTCCAGCTCATATATGTTAGACCAGTTATGTTCTCTCACAACCCCCTTTTTAGGCATACAATATTATCTAGTAATCCACAACATTAAAATTTAAAAAACATTTTCTTTTCAAAACATATATTTAATCTGTGACTTAAAATTATCAAGGAATGTGAAATCAGTTTCTCAAGTGCCTGACACTGTCACATGTATCTGAGGACCTCCCTTTAAAAAAGAAAAAAAATCACAAAAAAACCTGCTGCTGTTACATAGTAGCTCCATTAGTTCTGATCTTGACTGGAATTTTATTGTCAAAAAGGACAAAAGATTGAAAGATCTCCAGATCTCCTTTTCCTGCTGGATGATGTTTTCTAGAGCTGGGATCATTATCCTCTAGACTCTTTCCAGTTGAGCCCCATCTTTCTTGAAAAACTCTTTTTCTACTGAGACTTTACTTAGGCCAGGCATTGCAGAATATTTACTTCATTTCTTGGAGTCAGAAAAAATTCCTTTTTACTGTCTTTTTCCTTTCTGCAAATTGGAGAGAAACAGGTATTTCAAGGTGATCTTCATCTGAACCATTTTATATTTCTTACCTTTGGGTGAAATGAAATTTGCTTTTAAAAATATTTTCTACACTGTTCAACTCAGATGTTGATGGCACATCGAAGCTATATAAAGTTAGGTGAGATAAATTCCACCTGATGTTCCAGCTGAGGTCCTACTAGTGTTCTACAGGTCTAATGGATTACATTGCAAGCCATACATACAGTCTTATGTTTACTTAGCGCTCTACAAGGTCTTGACTAGCAGGACATTACTGACGTTAGTGCAACATGAGATACATGAGAAAACCTTACTTTTCTCAGAAACTTCGAGATTTTATTTGGGCTCTATTTGTATAGGTGATGATTTCTGCCTCAGATAATACCTTGACTTGCTCCTAATGAACATGTTTTATTTTTTCAGGCAATAAGACATATAAAGGTGATCTGAAAAACAATGAAAAATATGCAACCATTTACCTGAAAACTGAGTTAAAATAAAGATTAAAAATTAATATTTGAAGTGGAACCTAAGTGGATTTTTATATGCGTGTGACCAAAAATCATGAAAAATAATGAAAGCAGTATACAGGGTGTTTTTGAGATGTGTCATAAAGATTAGGTGGTCACTGTTTTTTCAAAAATAGTTAAATACCTCTCTACTACTATCAGAATCTATCTGATCTGTACATTTAGGGTGGAAATCTATACATTTATAGTGGAAGATGTTTGCCAATACAATTTGAAATTCAGGAATGAATCCCAGAAATTGGCAGTAAGCAGCTTACAGTCAGTTTTAGCTATCAATTTCCCTCTAGAATTAAAGTGAAGCTTCTCATACCTAACACTACGAACAGATTTATCATCTTTATTTGAACACAATAGAACATAGTTGTTTAAATAATCCATGACATTTAGAACCAGCTATGATGAAACATTGTTTTTTAACATTCATGTATTACTATGAATAAGTTAAGTTATGACTGCAATGCAGTCAAAGCAGAAAGTCAGGTACATTGTAAAAAATTCGTAGGCAGCTAACCTACCACCATGGAGCCTGCAAAAATACATTTTCTATATTACAGCAGACACATAGCCTTAGTTTTCTGTTTATCACAACAGTTCTAAAGAGCTACGGTTCACTAATCTTTTTGAACAATTATGTAATGCTATGCAATACTATAAAACATTAAAAAGAAATAAATAAAAACCATTTCAATTCTTTAAATTCTTTGTTGGAATTTGTATCTCAGCTTTATCGGACAATTTTGCACAGTAGCACTCTGGGGTTACTGATATAGCCATAGAATTCCAGCGTCTATTTTTACCATGAAGTGTCCTTTCTTCTCTGCTATGGTAGGCATACCGAGGATCAAAACAGTTTTACTGTCATCTTCTCTTACACCTTCATTTCTTCCCAGGTATATTTCCAATAACAAAAGCTTACCTTTTTTTTTTGTTTAGCTTTAGCCCAGAAGCTATGGCTTTCTCCAGGACTGCCTGGAGTCTCCAGCCACACTCTTTTACTGTCACTTCTCAGACCAAAACGTTATCTGTGCAGAAATTACCTGTCTCTATGCAATAAAATAAACCTGTTGTATTTCCAAGTGCTATGCAACAAGTGCTGAACATCATACAGCAGTCAGAGGAAATCATACTTTCCAAGAAACTATACAGTGTGCATAAACATGAACTCTAGTTTTCTGTGGTCATATGCCAGGACCTGGATGTTGAATCAAATTAGAAAATACCTGGCATCAGTCATCTCTCAAATAATGTTTCTCTTTGCAGCTAAATGAAAAAGTTAATTTTCTAGGTATTTGCTTCTTTAAGCTTATCTATAAGCATAAGTACCTTGTTTTCTTCTTAATTCCTGCATGATTTTGCATTTTA
Organism: Calonectris borealis; assembly: GCF_964195595.1. NCBI lineage: Eukaryota > Metazoa > Chordata > Aves > Procellariiformes > Procellariidae > Calonectris > Calonectris borealis. The sequence goes on from NC_134312.1 coordinate 178,455,322, forward strand.
CCTATAGTTCAATAACAATAAAGTATGAAGTAATTATACATTTTCTCTTCAATCTCTGATATCAAGGTTAAAACAAAATGTCCTCTTTAAGCTCTACTTCAGTGTATGGTGAACTTTCCCAGAATCTTCACCTGTGCTGTCTGCATACTCAGTGGTGGTTTTTTTTTTTTCATTTATGTTGAAGTTTGTGAGTGATCATGTATGATCTAATTACTTGTGGTATATTTGCTGGTAGAAATTAAGAATTGCAACTTCTTCTATATATTTGCATATATATTTATCTGACATGTTTGTGGACAAAATAATGAAGTTAAGACCCAGATAATTATCCTGCCTCATTTTTGTTACCTATGCATCTCTTTAAGAGTACTAATGTCATTATTTCTGGCACCACAGTGCCTTTTGTATCAATTTAAATTAGTACGGTTCCTATGTACTTTTCAGCTGTTCCTTCATTGCTCTAATATCTTATGAATAAATCTTCTGAACCAATGGTACTTTATCTACTTTGTCAATATGCATATTCTGTTCTGATACTTGCAATCTCTTATGATCTTGATAATTTCCTCTGTCTTTTCCCAAATGTTAAGTGTTGGCTTGGTCCTCTGCCGTGCAGTTTTGGATGGACTCCAGCTTTCAATTTCCCATATCTTTCTGTTTCAATATAATTCTTCGTAGTATATTCTCCAACAATTCAAGAATCCTAGCCATTCTCCATCACATTTAGTCTTGTTTGGGTAATTTCCTTTGCTTAGCAAATTCTGCTGGTTTTGTCATCTCCAATTTGTTTTCATCCAGGTTTTTTTCATGTTTGTCTTGTTTGGTTTTGTTTTTTTTTTTTTTTATTTTTAATTTTATTTCTATTTCATAATAAGGGATTCCAATTACTGCCCCAAATTGCAAGATGAGATCTCATCCATAGATGCATTACAAATTTCTCTCTGCTTTTATTTTAATAAACTCTATTAAAAGCATCTTTCTATCTGTTTTACATGAAGTGCAGTACTTCTCATTTCTGTAATAGTTATATAGTTAACCTCCTCTGCTTGAATTAACTGAGCAGTATTAAAATCAGGTAATGCTTCAGAAATAGCTGCTTTAGAAAGAAGACTGCTTTTAAATGTCTGTCTTTCTGCTGTCACCCATTTATTATACATTTCAAGTGAAGTTTAAATCTTCCACATTTCCAAATACTTTTAAGTCTAGTGAAATTTTTCATTACTCCAGTCTTCTTTTGCAGTTCTCATTTCATCTTTTTTTTGGTGCTATGCATTGCTCGACAATCACTGAAAAGTGAAGTGTTTAAGAATGGTGGGGTACCTTGAGTCATACCAGATTTCTAACTGATCAGCATTGTGAAGCATGGGCCATTGCATCTTATAACATTCAGTGACAATTAATTCAAGACAGAATATTCTTCCATTGCATCCTAGTTTAGGCACGTACTTTAACAACTACCTCACCAAAATTTTAGGTGAGGCAATTCAGTCTATCTAACATGAAGTTCTATGCTGAGTCAAAGGAGGCACTCCTTTAAAGACAAGCAGAAAGACATACATCAGATGTTTGAATTACATTTAAGTGTTATGCCTCCTACAGTATATAGGATTGATGTTGCATGCAAGTCACCTGCTCAGTGTATTTTTGGTATGTCATCAGAAAATATTTCCCTGATAAGGTGCCTGCCTTTTTTCACTGAATGTGTAAGGAACCTTCAAATGAGTTCTTTCAAAAAGAAACTCAGTTAATTAGGTCAAGTATCTAGCTCTTTCTACTAGAGAGAAATCATAAGAAATTATTCTCTCAAGCTTCTTGTAACTTAGTCTATCTAACACTCTTCACTAAAAGAGTGGAGAAAAGCACTTTTTGCCTAATAAGCTACTAGTCTGAGCATTCACTCAAAGAGGTTGTTGTGAAGGGACTTAGTTATTTCCCTAAAGGTAAAGGTGGGTTGCAACCACAATTACATGGAGTATTGTTCTTCTTCTCTAGTTAACTTGCCACTGTGAAGCCCAGCATGCAAGCACCATAAGACCAACCAGAGGAGAGAGCCTATTTGATAGTACATACAGCTGAGTGCAAAAAAGACTAATGGTTGCAAACCTGCTCTCAGAACCCTTTTTTTTTAAGGGCCATCTAACTGTAGTTCGAAATTAAATTTTATAATTGGACAAAAATTGCCCATCTCAGCAGAAAAGACATCTCAAGCATGCATTGGCAAACAAAATTAAGTGCATAAGGTATTTTCAGAATAATGAAAACTAGATACTCAAGTAGATGTCTAATGAATTAAAGTACTTACTGTGTTAAGCAGTCCCATAAGATAGGTGAACTAGGCTTCTCCTTGTATTTTAAGTGGCTTTTAGGGACACCAGATTCTATGTCTACTACTATCTGCAGGTAAATACTCCATTTTAATTTCTTTTCTTGGCTTTGCATATTTCCTATAGCAATGAGTTCCATACAGTTTATGAGAAAGTACTTATTTTCATCATTTTTAAATACGCTACCTTTAATTTCATTAGATGTCTTCATTGTTCTTGTGTTCTGAGATAGACATCATATTTTTATAACTTTGCCATTTATTAGTTTAATCTCACTTTAAATGAGAATTTTTCCATGATTGTGATCATTCTTATCATGCTACAGTACATTTAATGCATATTGCACTCTCTAGTTTTCACTAATGTGACATACTTTATGAGAGTCACAGCACAGCTTTGCCACAAAAGTAATTTACTACAATTCCTTTGCACACTGTATACAGGTCTATAGCACTAAAATTAACCTATGTAATCTCTTAATGTAAAAATGTATTTTTTATGTGAAGACTATATATCTATATAAACACGTGGATATATGTGCATAGTTCTACATGCTGAACAAAAGAGAACCAGAGCCCAAAACTTGGTCCTCATGCTAAGTGTCACATATTAATTTGTGTCCACAGTCCTTAAGAATGATGCCCTTCAGAGAAGATTTGTCTTTGAGTAAACTAGTCAAAAAGACTGAAAACAAAAATCAAAGATGCAGTTAACTATTACGCAGCATGGGCAATCAGGGTACAGTGATTTCCCTGGTACTCTCTTGTTTGCAATGCAATTATACCCACATTAATCAAAATTAATGTCTAAAGAGTGCCACCTATTTCTGAGTAATCCTAACTCAGCTGGAGTGAGTCTTGCTGGAACCCTGCTTAGAGTGAATCAAACACAGTATGTGATAATGTCATATAAAAACATTTATCCAGGACAGTGGACTCTAACATTATTTAAAAACTGGGGAGTGTCATAAATCTCCCTTGTTGTTCTGATCTGTCTTGATCTTATTTTCTCAAAGCCACTGGAGGTAGGTTTACCCTGGGCAATTTTAACTGGCCAACAGTTAGCTTGAAAAAAAATTTAAGACTAGTAGGAACATTGCCTTCAAAAACTTGTCCTTTGCTCCAGAGACCTATTTACCAAATGTCAATAAATCTACATAGAAAACATCTAGTGAAGATAAGATCACACAGTTCCTCACTCAAATATTAATTTAGAAATTGGTAAGAATTAATAAAAGTCATCTTCTTCCGCCAACCAACCAACCAACTTAAACATTCTCTTCACTTTGGAAGACTTGGGAGGAAGCAGCAAACTGTGCAGGGGCTAACAGTATTGTCTCTCTCGCTTTTATTCAGTAGTGTGACATCTGTTACATTTGACTATCTGCAAGTCATAATACTTTTTACCACTTCTGCATAATGTTTTTGGAACAATATGAAGCATCATTAGTGTATTTCAGTTCCCAACATTATTGTCTCATGTTGCTTTATTACCATAATAAACTTGTGAATCATAGTAACTAACACAGTAGGGCTCCCATAGTGAATTCATTTTCATAACCTCTTTTGTTATCATAAATGTGATCCAGAAAATTGTAAAGTCAGCAGTTCTATACAGCTTATTAATAAAGCACATTACAGGGATACATTAAAGCCTCAACAGCTGTATTATAATGAAACACTCTACTTATAATTACAATTATGCTAACACTTAATAATAATTGGGCCTGTGTGTCTGTAGCTCATTTGCTCAATAGGAGATTGGGTCTTGTCAGAAGTAGCTATCCCCTCAGCAGGTGACCTGGTTGCAAACATAACAGAGTTTAAACAGGGCATGAAGTTAGTAAAGGCATGAAAAGGGCAGATCTGCAGGTGGGGTTACCATCTGTGAGGAGGAAAATGTGAAATAATGAGATATATGGGCTTCTCTCTCCATAGAGATCAGCTATCCAAGGGTGAAAAGAGGAGAAACAAAGATAATGGATGAGAAAGGGAACAAGGTAGGCAGGTGAAGAAATATCCTGACATGCAATGCACAGCTTGCTACCATTAACAATATGTAGGACTACAATGTCAAGAGTAAACAACTAGTTACATATGTCCCAGTAATGTTACCAACTTTTCTTCTGAAGTAGAAAATTAATTTGAGAAGACTGGGAGTTTATTGTTGAATCCCAACTTTCTCTTCAAGAGTGACAGCAGGGATCTTGGAGATAGATAGACTATTGTCCATTGCAGCTTCTTGGTCTCCAACAAAAAGATACTGATACACTCTTATCTTAATCAAGAAACAGCAGTAGGAGTCAAGCTGCAAAGCTATTCTTACATTCTAGAGATGTAGCTGTGTAGTCTGGAAACTCTTATGCTTCTATGGTGGTAGCAGGTTCTTCTCAAGAAGCCAGCACTTCTCCAGTATGAAAAGGAGTGTTTTGCATCCAAAAATTTAAAGGAACAGAGACAACTCAAGTTTGTATGCCTCATTATTACCATCTCTACCAAATTACCAGAAGCAGAGGTGGTGCACAGTGTTGCCTTGTGAGATGAAGTTGCAGTTCTTATTACTGCACCAGCCCTTATCTAGATCAAGGCTGCATCTGCTTTTGGACTCATGGTGGAAAGATGAAGAAGACGCCTACTTCCAGTAGGAGAATCTTTACATGTGATTATCCTTTCCCCAGTATTACAAATAGGCTTATTGTGATCATATTGTGTAGAAATATACACATTGTGAACTCCTTCAGACAATGTGTGGGAATAGTGACTGCACAAGCATATCCTCCTGTACTGTATTCTAAAATGACTGACCTGTTCAAGGAACGTCCTTCGTATCTTGTAGAAGAGTGACTGAGAGTCACTGGAGCATTATCAACTACTGGTCTATTGCTAATGGGACAAAAATTTTCCTTCCATAGTCATTCTCCAAGATATAGTAAGTGTGGTCTGGTGGGTTCGTACCTTCTCAGTGTGAGGAAGAGGAGCCTATCTCAAAGCAGAATGTATCCCTTGCGGAATCTTCCGTTGCAGTTAAAGACTTGTTGGCAAGAGGGGGAAGGAAGAATTCAGTTCAGCCTGAAATACTGATGAATCTCTGATTCATGAAAGGAGAAAAAGCTGACAGCTTGCTTGTAATTCTCAGTTGCATTAATAAAAAGTAGAAATAATTAAGATGATGTTTTCCGCTCCTAACTTTATGTTTCTTCCTGCCAAATTTTCCTGAAAAAAATGTAAGAGGATATAACTGTGGCTTGGGAAAGATCTGAAAAAGCATGAAGAAGTAATGAGGGAGCTCAAGAGGTTTGAAACACTTAATTTGAAGAAACAGAGGCTGGATCACTGAAATAGCATCAGGCATATAACTTGAGGTTAGGATTGTGCATCAGAGATGCAGAAACAAGAATAGTCATCTGCTTTGGCTTATACATCTGTCTTCAGTTGAATGCTCCTTTGGAGGTATTTATCCCTCTTCTTGGGGAGGTTTATACATTAGCTTAGACTAATGTTTACCTGTCTAGGAGTACATGAAATGAATCTCACTCCAGGCAAATTGTTGAAAGATTATATAAGAATTAATCTCTAGGAGAAGAAAAATGTACAAAAAGTGACCTTCAGATACTGAAAGAACAGAAAGGGGACCATGCAGAGCCAGTGTTGATTCTTACCTCAACCTTTCAATGAGATTCTGAATTAAATAATTTGAATGTCCTAATGCCAGTCCATCTTGGCCTAAAATAAGTGCCATAAGGTCCCAGGTGTATCCATTTCTAGTGGAATATTCAGAGCTAGAGAGATCTGGGGTCTTTATTTAGTGAAACGACTTAGGCACCTTTAAAAGATGAATCTGTACTCCTACATGATGTTCCCACCTAGAACTAGAGTTGTGAAGACACAGTTGGTGATCCCTCAAAATTACTCTTAGATGCTGTTCAATTAAGCCCACAGTATGCCTTTCTTAGGATATATGAATAACACAATTCAAAAAGGCATGCTGGTGATATGTTTCTTTGATGGAACTTTTGAGTCCATCAAAAATTACTGTCAAGTATTTTAATTTTTGTAAGGGGTGGATATAGCGTAAGTGTCACACACCCATGTTGCTTTCAGTAGAAAATATTTCTAAGGACAGATTCTATGTGACAGTGTAGTGCTAAAGAGTTGAGTAAATCAGCATACTTCAGATGGAATGGGTGTTCACTGTACTCTTTTTTGCTTATAGGGAAAAAATCTAGAAAAAACTTTTTCAACTGTTCTCTGGAAAGAGGTATCTGGACTTAATAAAAATGGAATGAGAGAATAAATTATTTCCTATGGAGAAGTGAATAATGGGGTTTGTTCACAGAGAAAAGTTTTCAAAATGTGGTCCCTCTAAAAAGATGAATATAATTATATTTTTGTTTCTTACCAATTTGATCTTTGTTTTATTACTTTAGCATTCTTATCCCATTAGAGACATTTCTATAAAAAAATTAACTAGTAGACTGATTTCAGACATTCTTTTACCATATAATATTTCTCTCTCTTTTTCTGTTCCACCTACTTCTGTGAAGCTTGTCATATAGTAATCCTAGAATATTAGAATTATTTAGGTTGGAAAAGACCCTTAAGATCATCGAGTCCAACCGTTAATCTAACATTGCCAACTCCACCACTAAACCATGTCCCTAAGTGCCACATCTACACATCTTTTAAATCCTCCAGGGATGGTCACTCAACCACTTCCCTGCACAGCCTGTTCCATTGCTTGACAACCCTTTTGGTGAAAACATTTTTCCTAAAATCCAATTTAAACTTCCCCTGGCGCAACTTGAGGCCGCTTCCTCTCATTCTATTACTTGTTACTTGGCAGAAGAGACCAACACCCACCTCTCTACAACCTCCTTTCAGGCAGTTGTAGAGAGAGATGAGGTCTCTTCTCAGCCTCCTTTTCTCCAGGCTAAACAACCCCAGTTCCCTCAGCCACTCCTCACAGGACTTGTGCTCTAGACCCTTCATCAGCTTCGTTGCTTTTCTAATTTGCTATTTCATCTGATTTAGGAAGACAATTAAAAAAAAAAAAAAACACCACCCTGAAAAATATCATTCTATATTAAAATCAGATATTCTTTTCAAAAGACATCAGAAAGCACAATTACTAATACACATTAGTATATTTTTAATTTTATCAGTCAAATTATTTTTGTAATCAGTAGGATAATGTACATGTGACATTATAGAATCATAGCTAGAGTATCTCCAGTTGGAAGGGACACATAAGGATCATCGAGTCCAACTCCCTGCTCCTCACAGGATTACCTAAAAATTAAACCATATGACTAAAAGCATTGTCCAGGTGCTCCTTGAACTCTGACAGGCTTGGTGCCGTGACCACCTCCCTGGGGAACCTGTTCCAGTGACCGACCACCCTCTCAGTGAAGAACTTTTTCCCCTGATGCAGCTTCATTCCATTTCCTCATGTCCTATCACTGGTCACCAGAGAGAGGAGATCAGCACCGCCCCCTCCACTGCCTGCCCTGAGGAAGTTGTAGACTGCAATGAGGTCACCCCTTAGTCTTCTCTCCTCCAAGCTGAACAAGCCAAGTGACCTCAGCTGCTCCTCCTAAGTCTTGCCCTCGAGACCTTTCACCATCTCGGTTGCCCTCCTCTGGACACACTCTAATAGTTTCATGTCTTTATATTGAGACGGCCAAAACTGCACACAGTACTCGAGGTGGGGCCCTACCAGTGCAATGTAGAGTGGGACAATCCCCTCCCTTGACCGGCTAGCTATGCTGTGCTTGACACAGTTGACCCTTTTTGCTGCCAGGGCACACTGCTGACTCATATTCAACTTGCCATCAACCCAAACCCCCAGATCTCTTTCTGCAGGGCTGGTCTCCAGCCTCCCATCCCCCAGTTTGTATGTATAACCAGGATTACCCTGTCCCAGGTGCAGGATCCAGCACTTGCTCTTGTTAAATTTCATACAGTTGGCGATTGCCCAGCTCTCTAGTCTATCCAGTCTATCTCTCTGTAAGGCCTCTCTACCCGCAAGGGAGTCCACAGCTCCTCCTAGTTTAGTATCATCAGCAAATTTACATAATGTACATTTGATTCCTGCATCCAGATCATTTATAAAAACATTAAAGAGCACTGGTCCTAAAATTGAGCCCTGGGGAGCCCCACTGGTGACTGGCTGCCAGCCTAATGTAACCCCATTTGCTATAACTCTTTGAGCCTGACCTGCCAGCCAATTGCTCACCCAACACATCATGAACTTGTTTAGCTGTGTGCTCAATATTTTGTCCAGAAGTGTCCTGGTTTTGACTGGGATAGTGTTAATTTTCTTTCCAGTAGCTGGTATAATGCTGTGGTTTGGATTTAGTATGAGAAGAATGTTGATAACACACTGATGTTTTTAGTTGTTGCTAAGTACCCTGCTAGTCAAGGACTCTTCAGAGGCTGGGAGGGAGCAGAGCCAGGACAGCTGGCCCAGCTGGCCAACGGGGTATTCCATACCATATGATGTCATGCTCAGTATATAAGGCTGGGGGAGGAAGAAGGAAGGGGGACGTTCGGAGTGATGGCATTTGTCTTCCCAAGTAACTGTTACAAGTGATGGAGCCCTGCTTTCCTGGAGATGGCTGAACACCTGCCTGCTGATGGGAAGCAGTGAATGAATTCCTTGGTTTGCTTTGCTTGCGCGCACAGCTTTTGCTTTACCTGTTAAACTGTCTTTATCTCAACCCCCAAGTTTTCTCACTTTTACCCTTCCAATACTCTCTCCCATCCCACTGGGGGGGAGTGAGCGAGCGGCTGTGCGGGGCTTAGTTGCTGGCTGGGGTTAAACCACAACAAGAAGGATACTGTGAGAGACAGTATATGTGAGAGACATTGATACATATAACATTGAAATACAGTGTTGGAATGTATGTTCTAAATTTTCTTCATCTTGAATATTTTCACTAATGAACTAGTGAATGATGGGAATAGATTTGAGTAGGATTACACAAAATGTTACTTGCTATGATTAAATTTAGTCTAGACAGGAAATGACCCTGTCATACAAATGTCTTCCATCTGATCGTAATCATTTATCTTCAGTTTTGAATGATTAAGCCTGATTTGCCAAAGCTGTAAGTGAATTGTCTTCTTTTGATTTTCAGGTATTAGGGAAATGTACTTGCAGATTTGTATAACACTATATGGGTTTATTTATGGATTTATGGATATTACAATATTTAAATACATCCTTAAGCTTTTTAGATTTAGACTGGCTTGCTTTATATAAAGCCCTTCTCTGAAATGTGCCAGTGTTCAGTTTTGATTGTTCACTCAGCAGATTCAGCATTCAAGAAAACATTTTCTTATTAGCTAGACTGCTTCACTTAGGGTATTGTAATTACATAGCAGTACTCTCAATATTATGACATCGTTGTTCATACGTTATTATTGATTATACAATTTGGGGTCAGGATATGGCCCTTATGTTTTAAATCTTCAAAATACATTGCTGAACATTTCACTGTTACGATTCACACTTCTGCAATATGGTCAACTGCTCTCTATTACTTAAGTCCACCAAACTCAATATATTTTTACCCAGAATTGGTAATGGGCTCTTCTGCCATTGCTTGAAGAAATGGAAAATTGTTAGCCCAATAAATAGATTCTAGAATATTTTATAGCTGAAAACATCTGCCACTATATTGTAAAAGGTTTCCTTTAATATTTAATCATCTCTCCATGACAGTTAAATATATTGTAAAAAAAAAAGATAATAAAAGGAAAAATGTTTATGCATTCCACGGCTCAGCTTTAATATTGAAAATTAAAACAGATTCTAGGGAAATTATGTGCCAAATTCTACTGAATTTCAGGTTAAATCATCCCATTACTTAAAACTCTTTGCAAGAACTGATGTGTCCTCAGTGTCCTCACATTGCATAGAAACTTCCCAAAGTCATCCAAATATCTTCTGTTTAACTTTTGGAATAATATGTTACTCAGTACACATAAAGACATGAATGTGTAAGAGGGTAAAAAAAATAGTATTTTAAATGTCTAGGTCACTAAATAATGTATAAAATTGTTTTCTAGCTCTTGATTTTTTTTTGTTTTTTTAGTAATTCATTCTTAAAGAATATCTATGTTCTTTCAGTGTCACTAGAGACACTGTTGTATTTTCTTCTGAACAACTGTTGAGAGATGGCTTTCATTTGTTTCCTCCTTTCTCAGCTTGGAAGGAAAGTTGAGTAATTAACACCAGCTAATTTTGTAAATTAATATCTGTATTTTAAATTCAAATAGCGTATTACAGCTACATTGCTGGAATATGTACTACATTAGCAGAAACTTTAAAATGAGTTTCTTGTATTGTACAGAAACTGTCACCATACAAAAGAAAGGAATCGGGAAAAACTGTAAAGTAGTATGTAGAGAGATATCATTTTCCTCCACCTCATAAATGCAAAAAAGATATGACTCATAGAACTAAATTTTGGTTACAAGGAGACCACTAATGGTGGTATGGCTCAGATGAAAGATGAACTAAAAGTAATCAGCATTTTTGTAAAATAGTTTCTAGTTACCGATATTTTATTTCAGTTTGAAGGAATTATACTGTTTACAAATTAAAAGCTTTCAATAACAAAATCTTTCCGAGAGGAATTTTTATCATAATTTTAGGGAATTTAAATTGAAAATTAAATTTGCAACTTTTTCATAATTCCTGAATAGTAAAATACGTTATTTTAAGATTATTATTAGTAATAATATATCCATATATCAGTATTATTTTAAAACCATAAGTACTATGTAAGATTCACTTTCATGAATTCTCTATTAAAATAGTGTCTTATACAGAGAACATGGTTCTATAAAAACCTATTATTTGATTGGTCAAGAGTTCTTGATAATATATTTTTAACTTTCCTATATATAAACTGTAACATATTCAAAAGACTTCAACTAAATATATTTAACCAGGCAACATTCTAATGACATCACTTATACACATTTTGCAAAATACTCTGGACAATACTATAGAAAGTTAAAATATGAGAAACATATTAAGAACATCCCAGAATGCATTTTAAAAATATTGAGATTTCATATCAACGTGTTATCTCTTTAGATATTCAAGATTTTCTGCACAGTGACTGAAAACAAACACCAAAATTTGATAGTTCTGTTGATCATTTAACAATAAATACGCCTATTTTTCAAGCACCAAAAGTTTCTCTTAAAAGGTAAACTCATAATAACATTACATGGTATGAATATATTACAATTATTATTTTAATAGCCACTCTTGATTCAAAATTGATGTTTTCCACTTCAGTAAGTATATGAATCCTAATAAAATATGCATACTTAAGTATAAAAGACCTAAAGAGCAATTTAACACTACTACAATGCAGTTAGTTACTTAATCTCTTACTTTTTTGTGTTATGTAGATGTTCAAGAGATAACTTCAGAAATCTATCTTTTAAGTAGATTTACTGTCGTAATGACCGATAAGGTTAATAGCAATTCTGTTTGGAATATGCTTTTTAAAGTTGGTTGTCTGACTCACACTGTTCTCACAGCTTCTGAATTTTAATATTTTATATTAAAAAAGGAACTTGTATCAAAAAGCAAACACACATAGATTGTTATTTATAGCAGTTTCATATTAATTCTTCAACTTAATCAATGAATATTAAAACTGGAAGTGGCAAAACAAGTTTGCACTTCTTCCTCCTTCCAAAACACAAACAGAAAATCATAACCATGCATAATTTCTGCTGTTATATATTGTAAAGGTTATGTTTATACTATGAGCTGTGAATTAGATTAATGAGTTTTCTCAGTGCCATAAACCTCCTCCACCAAAACAGGAGCTAAATTGCAATAAATCACTGTTTATGTTCACATATTTATGGGACAGCAAAGATTTAGAGTTCCTCTATAGGGAAAAGAACCCCAACACAAGAAGAAAAAAATTACAGCTTCTGTACTGTAAGGTGGATGAACAGGGGCAAAAGCATGAACATTGTTTTCACTTCACTATACTAATGCCAGTAATTTATTAAAAGCAATTGCTAGAGCAAAGCTTTTTGCCAATGCTTCAGCCAAAGTGACAATACACCAACCCAATATGTTTTCTCCTTTTGTGCCATTGAAGATCAAAACTATTAAATTACACATCTTTTTCCATTATTCTTCAAAGAAATATTTCTTTTTTGTCAAAAAATTATTAGTGATGTTGTAAGTGAGCTATATTCTTTATATACTGCATACATTAAAAACTCCTTACATGAGCTTGAACAGTATTATTTACTTCTACACATTTACATTGGTGATTTCAGATTACTGTAGCTGTGATTTCTAAATGCCTTCCTCATCAAAAAATATTGTACTTTCTGCATTTTCTGCATTTTCTTTCATCAGTCTTTCATTCTACTTTTTCTTTCATCAACCACCCATAAAATTTTCTATTATCTGTCCAAAAGAACAATCTTATTAAGCCCTCTTTAATTTTTAAAGAGGGATTTTTTTCCTGATTTTTTTTTTAATATCTGGTCTTAAAAAAAAAAAAAAAAAACCCTCATATATTTTCTTGGGAATCTTATGCAAATACACCTACTTTCCAATGCCTATAGTAATATTATCTACTTATGGAGAAACACCTGAAGTTACAACAAGAATGTTTTGTGGAGCTACTACCTTTTATTTTTTCCAATAGCTTCAAACAGAGCAGCAGTGCAGTGTACACACCCCTGCCCAGGCATAAATGTCAGTGCCAGAAATTAAAGGTAGTTAACAGTCACCCCTCAAACATAAATACTTGCAGACAAGTTTTCAAAACAACAAAAAAAGGGGACATATCACACCATGCATTGTTAAACTGTGGAACTGATTTTTATAGAATGTAGCAGATGGCAAAAACTTACATGAAATAAAAAAGTCATCAGATAAGTTAAAAAAAAATGTGCATGCATAGGAAGCTTTGTTAATGGAAGTGATATTTTGTGCTTCCTACACTACGGCTTTTTGTTCCAACATTCTTCTCTAAAGCATCTATTATTTGCTATCAACAGAGATGAAGTATGAAACTATACGGTCCTTAATTTACATCGTATGGTTCTTAACTGTACAATGGTTCTTATGGTTCTTACTTTACATTCCTATGCAACTGCAGTGTCTTCTTCATTCGCTAACCTGCGGGAACCAATCTGCTGCCACCTCAGCCGAGAAAGGGTAAAATGGTGGTAGTTACTGAGTTTTTTATATAAGCAAGATCTTTCCTAGCAATAAAATTACTCATTTTAAATTGAAGTAATTGGTTAATAAAAAGTAAGGTTTTGAAGGAAAAACTGTTTAGTTTGGATTTATATGCAGAAGGTGGCACACAAAGACACATGACCCTGCAAAGGTGGATTTCATTTTCAAAACTTTGAGAACCACTGTACGCATGGAAACATGTTGCTATGCTATAGATATTATTTCAGGTTTGTAGCTTCTTAGGGACCAGCCATGTCTTTTAAAGAAAATAAATCCCAAACCCTTAGAATCTATACTTTTTTAAGAAGAAAATCATTCTGATGCCTAGTGCAATACATTTCTGTTGCTCTTCCTTCTCCCTTGAACCTCCTCAGCAAGTTTACACATCATACTCTGGTTATTTAAAAAGACTTGAAAATGTCATTTATTTATAGTCAGTGAAGAGAGATAAGACCTTCTAGCAAACAGTCAATCTGATCTCTGCTGACTGTATACTTCAGGATGCTATACCCATGTCTTACAATTGCCTATTTCTCTTCACTGATTGTAAAGGGAGCATACGCTCACTATCTCAGACACAGTTGTCTTCACTGTGGCAGTCTACATGTAGTCAGGTGATGACTCCCATCTGAGGAACAGTAGCTCTTTAATACAAAATGAAGAAGCACAAGTGTTTCTTTTGACATGTAGAGGGCTGAAATTAATGACATCTACTCTAGCAGCAGAATGGTATGCTACGCAGTCTTACACAGTCCAAAATTAACAAAAAAAAAAACAAAGCAAAAAAAGTTTCTCCAGTTAATCACCAATCCCAAATGTTCTTACTCAGGTCACTAACTCAGAGTAGTGTCTAGCACTACTCTGCTAAAGAAAAAGTCAGATAAAGGGTTCTAATGAGATTTAATTCCTTAGACACACTACAATAAGTCATCTAATTGCAATATTTAGCTACTCAGTTCATTACTCTTACTGGAAAAAAAAAAAGGTTACTCCACATCAGAAGAAACAAGGAAGAGCAGAATATTTTCAATTCAATAATTAATTATCTTGTTGATCTGATAAAACAGGATCATTCTAAAGGATTGAAACTTCTTATCAGTTTTTAAATGAATTTTCTTGTTGGAGATAGTATTTGCCATGCTAAAAAGCCATGCACACAATTTGAGGTGAGGGACAAATTTACGGATTCCCATTCATACTGGGTAAACCACACTTCTTGAGCAGAGACCATCCTTACATTTTAAATCTATATGATATTGACAAAATATTGCCACAGATGTCATAATTTCTATTTTACAGCTAGTGTTCCCACGTGCAGCAATGTGCATGTTTCAAATTCAATTTTCATCAACATAGCTGACAAATTCTGGAAACATCCAGCTCCTTATGGCTTGATTAAGATACTTAGTCATCTGGATATGCAATTACTCATCTCTGCCGTTTTTCTGTAAAAGAGTTAACCACCCAAAATCTTTCGGTTTTTAGCATATAAAGGCTTGCAAATGTATCCATCTCATTAAAAGCAAAATTTCAGGAATATTTATAGACTTATCAAGTTGTGCTTTTTTTTCCCCTGGGATGAGCACTTGGTTATTGCATTCTCTGTCCCCAGAAGCAGCCTTGAGTAACCTAGGCTTTTCCAATTTTTTTCCAGTTCTTAAGTGGTTTGTGCACAAATGCTGACCTGATTCCTAATAGTTTGGTAAAATAAAAAAGAAACCTAAAATCCAGTAGCATTGTAATTGGCTGGTTTTGTGAAAATTATTTGTCTTTCTCCAAGTAAAATACAAATTTCATTTTTATTATATTGCATAACAAAGAAGCAGTTTCTTCCATGATAAAGAAAATAAAGAAAAATATACTAATGACAGGGAAGAAAAAAATGTAAAAGTTCTGTTTGTTGACTAAAATTCCATTAAGTTCTGTAACATCTCTTGGTGTTTTGCTTTACTTTGTTTGCTAATCCTGCTGCTAAAGCTGCTATTAGGTACATCAAGTAAAATCATGTTAGACTTGCTCCAGCATAACAAGTTCTCATTTTACAGACTTAAGATCACATATAGAAGTGTTAAAATAAAGAATCATTTAATTTCCATAGTAACAAGAATAACATTTTTAGAAACAGAGCTATATAGGTATCTATAGCTGATAAAATTTGTGTCGTTTCAACATAAGATCATTACACTATTTATCCTACATTTCTGCCCTTTAAAAAGCATTATGCTCAGAAAATACTCTGCATCCATTTCTCATGAGGAAATAAAGAATTTTACAAGACAAAAGTTTCTTCCCTAATGTTTTTTTGTTTTTGCAAGTGTATCCCTGTTGCTATCTGGAGAACTAGGTTGTTTCTTAGGTAATGGAAAACCACATACAATTTAAATGTCCAGATTGTCTCACCAGATAACTCAGGTATTACACTAAAACCTAGATGTTATGTGACATATTTTATTATGATTTATGGACAATCACTTGAGACTTGCTGTACTCTGAATTGTAATGTACTGATGTACTGACAGGTAAATAGGAGGAAGGATAAACAGTCACAGGATGGCATTGCATATACAGAATAGAAATTTCCATCTAAATGATAGTGATCATTCTCTACCTATCCTTTATTAGGCAAAAAAAAGGTAAGGGAACTGTGTAAGGTACTCTTCAGAGAACTAAAATTAATTATGAAATTATTGATTATTGATATTTTATTAGATTTCTGAAAAGGAAAGTTCCTTTTATTTTTCCAATTTTGTTTCTAGTTATTTACTCTTTGGTGAATTAGTGCTGTTAAGTCACGCATTAGCTTGAACTTTGTTATAATATCTTTTCCTGAAGTAAAATCTGTAAAAATATAAATAAATAGATAAGAATAGTGGAACAATTTGAAGCAGAGTCTGCCAAAATCATATTCAATTCATAGATTGGAGGTTGTAATTATATTAAGTACCCTCAGAAGAAACAGGACATAGTGTTTACACCACAATCCTCTTTGTGAATGTTAGAAGGGGAAAGTAGTTTACAATGTGCATTATATAAAAAGGTGATCACGGCTGCAGCAGTGCTGCAGTCATCTTTGGCCAAGCAAGGAGCTCTGTGACATTGATTGTTACCAACAATGGCTTTTGAGTGGAATCAATTCCCATAACTTTTGGAAACAGCAACATTTAGGGCCTATGTAAAATGTGCTGTGAGGGCATTAGATCATCTTTCAGCTGGTATCTTTACTTTCACACCAGATATAATCACTAGATGATCACTATTTTGTTATTTTGAATTAACTGAGTCATCTAACTACTTGACAGAAAGATTTTTGACATATTTATGAGTTCTGGAAGTTAGAGGATTTTCTCTTTCAGCATTTCTTCCCACAACTAAGACACTTCCTAGATAAGTCTTTCTGGACTGCCTGTTTTCTCGTGGGGCACTCTCGTCGGGTGTTATTCAGGGCTTCTGTTGTGCTACTCACTTTATTTATCATAGATTTCTTCTGGACAAAGAATTATTAGACAATCTGTCCTATGGTCAGACTGTAACAAGCATGATTAATTTACTGTAATGATTAACTTCTTATAACCTCTTAATTTACAATAACTAGCTGAAAGATTAGACTTCTCATCTAAGCTATTTTAGGTCTCTCAGGAAGTGGAGATAAATAAACATGTAAAGAAAGTGACTTATCCCCTCTTAAAATAAGTGCCTAAGTTGGATAACGCATCATCTAGGTGGCCTATATTCTCCCGTTAACCAACTACAGTGGAAACCAAGACAAATAGCTTAGAGTAAACACTTTGGAGCTTCCTAAAGAGTGCTATTTATACACTTCAGCATCCTATTCCAACAAGCTTCTTGTAAGTATAAACCTAAAACAAAAGATAAACCCGGTCTTGCTCTGAAACTCTTTATGCTTGGATAGAGATATTGCTTTAATTTAATTACGAAGTAACTTGCTATTTGTTTTCTGTAGTGCAGACAGTGGTTTTTTAACAACGTGGTTCTTCAGTGCAACAAACCTAACCCAGTAACACATACGTAATCAACACTGCCTAACCTGACAGTTGACAAATTCTTGAAGCTCAACCCACATAAAGCAGTAACCTTTCTGGTTCCCTGGAAGATGCAGTGACAATACAGTGAGGATTATAAGACTGCTCTCATTCTTTAGCACAGGTTTTGTTCTCCCTTATATTTTCATTGATACCACAAATTACATGAATAATACAGATGTTAGATTTGGCATTTCAAGTATTTTGTCCCTGGCTTTTGTTAGCTGTGGGACTCACATTGTTTTATATAAGCAGATCAGGTGACAGAGAGAGTAAAATTCAAAGGGCATGAAATAATTGTACTAGCCCTCCAGACTTAAATTACAAATTACACTAAAAAGACAGAAAATACTTATGTGAAAGGAGAATCTTAATTGTAACCTCGCTGGTTTTATTAGAGTTAATTAGGTCAGTGGAGCTGACCTAATTTTTTAATTAATAAATTGATTCCAAAGGAACACATGAAAATATTGCCAGACTTTCATAAACCAGGCAGGATAATTACATTGTAGACATTACAAAAACAGTTTGCAACCACTAATTTTTCATTTGAATAACTAGGTTCTTACACAACAGTTTTAAACTATGCCATAGTGTAGCTACAGTGTAGGTGGTACTTCTTATGAAGTTTATATAAATATAAAACAACAAGTATGCATTTTTTTTCTCTCCCAAATAGTCTAGTATGTACTATTTGGGAAAAGTTTATAAGCATATACTTTTTTTATACCTTTCCTATATATTTCCAAATAGAAAATACAGATAATTTTAGCAACCAGAGGACATTATCAAAACTGTGGGTAAATATCCCAGAAGTTTTTTTCTAATAATGTCTTACAATTAGCATAGTTATTCTTTGTACTCAATTTCTCTGCTGTTATTTTAATTATTTTCATTTTTATATTGCCTTAGAGAAGATTAAGTATTCCTAATAATTAGAAGACATTTTAATTGGTTTTGAATATTATAAATAAATCAGCAAGGTTCTTCCCTGGAAAAAAAAAATTGTAGACCTGATGAACTGTTTTATATTCCCAAAGGAATTCTGAACTCATTTAGGTTAAGTTACTACTAAGATAAACATTTTTTTTTTATATATACCTTACAATTTGAAAATTAGTTGTGAAGAAACTAACATAGGGAAAAAAGTTTGATAACAGGAGTAAGAATGTTCATATTATACCATAACATCAAATCAATTTCTTTAGAGGAAATTTAAAAAAATAAGAATGGCTGAGTAATTGGAAATCGCCTTTTATTAGCACTAGATCTGAAGCCAGTTCATTCCTGGCTTCACATGGTCTGTCTCTGCTCAGTCTAGTAAGGTCCATTGCAAGTTCTTACACAGTATGTAAAATATGACACTTTATTGTGCAGTCTTTCTCCACAGGAGAAGCTGTATAATTCTGATTCTGCAATGCCTTATACAGGCTCAACAACTAAGAACTCCAAGTTTACAAGTGTTTGAGCCTGATCTCTCAAATCCCATCACACAAAACTTCTGTTGAAGTCCAGGAATTTTAAGAAGTACAGAATCTAATACTTAGATATATAGAAACTATTACATTCAATTCAATACTATTTAGAAATATCTCATTTCTGTACCTCCTAAGATTTGTCCTGCACCTTACCTCTGGAGAGATAACTATCTTCAGAAAGCTACAAGAGATGTTGCCTGCAATACTTCTGTAAGACAAATACAGAGTCCAGAAATCAAGAACTCTAAATTCACTGATAAATTAACATGTACTCATCATCTTACTTTGGTGCACTAACTCTGCTAATAACTGAGATATGTAATAAGGTAGGCATTTATTTGGTTAAATAATTCTTTTTAAGAATTATTTAAGAATTAAGGAATTTAAGAATTAAGGAATTTAATAATTAAGGAACAATGGATTCTAAGTATATCATGGAGCATGATATAGTGCACAAAGCACTGGGTTCTGAGTCAGGAGAGAAATGCTATGTCACAGGCTGGCTGTTATCATACACAAAATGTTGAGATCACTTCACCGTTCTTTGCCTTTGTTTCCTTGATTATAAACTGGAACTTGACTGTATAAACCAGACTTACAGTTATGTATTAATTTACTAGATTACTTCTAAACTGACTATGATATTATTATTATTATTATTATTAGTAGTAGTAGTAGTAATAATAATAATAATATTGGCAGTATAAATTCCTGGATATAGGCTCATCAAATATTAAAATTAATCTATGAATCTATGATTATTAAAAGATAATAACAGCAAGTGAACCAAATTAAGATTTAATTTATTTCCTTTATAAAAATAGGAAATGACAATATGGGTTTAATGATATCCATGTTGATCTAAGATCTTTTGGTATCTTAATCATTTAAAATCTCCATTAATACTTCCTGAATTAGGGAAATATTAATTTGGGCATGCTCTAGCCTGTGCCCATCAATGCCTTCCCAGTTCTTCAGATTATCTTCCTGACACTCAGAAATGTCACTGATACTGTTAAAAGTTATAATGCATAGTAATGTGGCAACAGTAAGCTGTTGCATTAGACATATGCATTAGACATATGAGTGAAACCTACGCAAAAGAACTACTCAGACAACATGAATCTTGAACGGTATCTGCCTGGTTCCAGCTCTTAAGATTGCTCTAGCATCCACTGGGGAAACAAAGAAGCAATGATAGTTGTCATGGGCAGGCCTACCTGAAAAGCATTAGCCTGGGCTACATTGGTCTAATGGTTTAGATCTGCCCAGGAAAGACACACAGAAGCACAGATGAACAATTAACATTACTTCCTTGGAACACACTTGAGGAGAGACCACAATGTGACAGTCACCCATGTAGCAATTGCTTTATTGGCTTAAGATATGGGGAAAGTCAAGGAGATTGGCCTGGGGCTACCTGAGAGGCCATTGGGGGCTTATGCAAAACAATAAATAGTTATATCATTAGCTCCTTGGAGGGGAACTCATCTATGGATGTCCAACACCATCCAGAAGGCTAAACTGGAGTGGGAACAGCTGCATGTAGAGGCCAGGCTGCCAGCCAGCCCCCAGCCCCATTGAAAGGTCAGAGTCAGTGTCCTGGTCCCCCAGTTTTATGGTGCCAGACACAACTGGACCAGAGGAGCAGGAGCCTTGGTTGGCATAAGTACATTTGTAGAGAGTGTGTGCTTGTCCCAGAAATCTTAGAATAGAAATTACTAGACACCTACTATACCTATCCTGCTTAGAAAATAAATTTTAGATTTTATGTTCCTGAAGGATGCGGTTTGTTCTTGTAGCCACTCCATCCTGTTCCCCTGTGATGGCATACTATTATGTGTTGGTGTGTACTTTAAGAAATACTCCTGTACAGAAAGCAGCAATACGGAATTAAGTCCATATAATTGATGAGAACTCCAACTTCATGGACATTCTCTGTAGAGGTAGCCAAACACAATTTAGAGGCACAACAGTGTTTCCCAGTTCCCAAATAAAAGATATTTATCCTCACTGGAACTGAGTTCTGGTATTACTATCAGGAAGCTTGTCAGCACATATACTTACTACTACAAAGCAAGTGCATGGTATAACTCCATTGTTGATGATAAGACCACAGGTTCTTCATGGACTAATTCATGATGCAAAGGAGAACAAGCATGATATAGGCTTCTCTTTAGAATCCTACCAATTTCTTTTAATCAGGTTTCTTTAAGATAAGTATGTCCTTGGGGGAAGCAAAACCATGTGGTAGGATGCTTTCTTTCATAAATCTCACTATGTTTCCTAGTATCATTTTTCACTATCCTCACCCTGACTTCTGACTACATTACTCCCCTGTTGCCCTTTTCATAACTCTAAATTTTATTCATAACTCCTTAGTAACAGAAAACATCCCTAATCAACAACTAAATATGAAGTGGAAAGAGAATTAAATGTGGAAGGGTAAAAAGTAGAAGCAATGCTTCAAAAACCTAGCTGAAGTTTTAAGCTGAGGGCTGACAGGCAGGTATATTTCAGAGTTCTGGTACTTACTTCATCAACTCATAATAGCTATAATTTCCTAATTATCTGCTCCAGTGCAATAATGAAACCTTTTAGTCTTTCACTTTTTCCTGCAAGAAAAGAATTTCAGTATCTGCAATGCTACCGTTATGCTTTACCTCAAGATTCAGAAGAGAAAGACCTTAGCAATATGTCATCCTTCACTAGCTATCCATCCTGCTGCTGTAACATTAAGTGTAGTATTTAACAACTTTTTTTCTTCTTTCACATCCCTTCCTTGCCACTTATCATAGCTTTTCCTAAAAATTTTAAATTTAATATTATTTTTACACCATGTGCTCTCTCACACTTTGGAGACAATAAAGTTCCAAGTTTCTTTCCAAACATGGTGTATCAGCTTACACTGTATGAAAACCCAGGAAGTTGTTTGCATTAATCTTGATAAAAACAAGAACTTCATCTTATCTGCCTGCATATACTGAATTAATCAAATTTGACTATAAAAAAGAAACTGAATAGAATGTAAGTATGATGTGATAAGGTGCTGTCATAGAGAATACTCCCAAGAAAAGGCAGCAAGAGCTATTATGGGGGTAATAATGTGTAATTTTTCATGGGGAAAAGTCTCGCAAAGTAGCCAAAGGTGTTCCTCCTAACCATGAACGAAGCCTCTAGAGGCTTGAAGCAGCTGACCCAATAAGAAGGTCAGTAAGTTGTAGCACACATTGGGAAAGAGACATACAGAGCACAGAGAAAGCAATACTATTTCTAGGTAGTTGTGGGGTTAACTGGTATGGGGAAAGTTTAGAAATTATGGGAAAAGTAAGTAAATTGTAGCTAGTATTCATAGCTGTTAAGCTTTTTTCCTTCTTCTTTTTCCTTTCTTTTATATTCCATGAACCTTGGGTGAACCAGTAAATTAGATTTTGTTTTGCAGGAGAGAGTTTTTGCCATTCACACAATCAACTACTAACACCAGTGTGAAAGAGTTCACAGATGCCAAGCTCTGCTGTGCCTGTCATGTTAGTATGATCAGGAAATATAGGGCTCAGTACAGAGATCGAGCCTACCAGTTCTGGAATGGTATATAGTGCTACCTATGCAAAGAGGAATGAAGTGTCATAAAACCTTTCCCAAAGGACTGTACTTTAAAGGAACTGAAAGACCCTAAAGTGGTATCTGTACAGGAACTGGGATATGCTAATGGTAATTTCCTTGCTAGTACCACCTCAAATAGTACACTTGTCCCTGCTGTGCTGAATAGCAACTGCCAAAATCAATGCCCCTTTTCAGTCACTGACAAAAAGCTCTGCCTTGAGCCAGTTTGCAGAACAATGGACCAAGGAGGTCAGCAGCAATAAGAAGCTTAAAAACAACAGTGAGGAACTAAGTTTCACCTTGTGCTCTTCTGCAACTCTTTTCATGTCTCTCTGACATGATGGGCACATTTTAAAAATACATAGATAATTTAGAAATCATGCAAAGACTCCAACTGACTCGAGTACCCAAGTACTCTCTCTTACTAGTAAGAACATGAGCCTCCTTATTCACAGAACAATATGTTATTGTCCTCTAACCAAAATTTTTACTATCCCCAGTGACAAGACAATTTAAAACACACACAAGTCTACTTAAGAGTTCTAATTGCCGTATTCAGCAACAAATTAAAAAAAAAAATTCTTTATCTCAAATATAAAGGATCAAACAAAAAACCCCAAAACAACAAAAAAATCCCAAACCAAAACCACCACTGTTTTTAAACAGAAACCGCAGCTTTTTACATTATACTTTACTTACTCTGGCATTCTTTTTGTACTTTGCAGAGTAAAAATTAGCAAGGATTACCTTATTCATGGAACAATATATACTGCAAATGAAACATCAAAAGAATAGCCCTCTGTAGCAGATCATATTGTAATGCTTGCAAATGCATTGCTACAGCCTAAGATTTTTGTACCTATATCTTCATTTTACAGGCAAGGTTGATAATGACTGTGCATATAATATATTTTCTTTGGATTTGTAGCAAGCCTTTGATCAATTTTTACATGACAGGCCTCAGCTTAAAACTACCAGCTTCAGAGATCCAGATTAAGACACAGAAAAGGATAGAGAACTAGTTAAAAAATAGACTAGTGATTATGTGGTGGGAAAAAATAACTTACTGTGGTTTTATGTGGGTCAATGTTCACATCTGAAAGTGTTAACATCTGCAGAATGTGTGAGGTAAGTAGCAACACTTAACTAACTGCCCATAAATGCAAGGATGACACAGAGTAAAGGGAGAGGTGGATGGCAGCTTTCCATGGGGGTGGTAGCGTGAGGGGAGCTGGGATGCCTCCCCCTCAAGCAGCACAGCCACCTTTTCTCAGGGATAATTTGGGTGGCACAGGCCCACTGCTGCGCTCAGGGGTGCTAGCAAGTACATTGGGCATCCTCAGTTTATGACTGGACCCTGGATTATCGCTACGAAAAGCTGTTACCTCCGTACATGCTTAAACCATTTGCTTTCCTGCTCACTTTCTCATGACCTGTATCATTGACATGGCCACTACTGCTGTCCCATATGCTCTGCTGTGGGGCAAGGAGGGAGAAAAGGATACCTTATGTCACTGAATTACCTCTCCTGGGTGAATATCCTTCAGTGAGCTGGAGAAAGTCTGTTAGTTCATGGCACAGAAAAAAAATACCAATAAAATTATATCAAAGTCTACAAGCCTTTAAAAATGCTTATATTTGTTCTACAGAAGTAAAACAGTTCTGAGTTTCTCATGTTCATTTATGTGCATTGCTTCAATGCAAATTAAGTTCATAAATCCAAATGTAGAAATGTAAATAAAAGCAGACCAATTTTAAAAAGGTTTAGCTCTTTCACCTTTCATTGATTCCATCTGTGGGTACCTAGTTCCTAGGAAAAAAAAAAATTCTAGTGTAATATTTAGGTACTTAAGCACTAATCAAAGAACTTAACATAGCAACTTGAGCTTAAAAATTTGCACTATATCTCACATGTATACTGTGGTAAAACACTTATATGTCACATACTTTTCAACATTTCAGAGATTAAATACTTTTAGGTTATTCTGGGAGAAAAAAAGGTAATTTAAAGATGTTTGGTGTCATGGTTTAACCTGGCAGACAACTAAATACCACACAGCCGCTTGCTCACTCCCCCCACCCCCGGTGGGATGGGGAGAGAATCGGAAGGGTAAGAGTGAGAAAAACTCGTGGGTTGAGATAAAGACAGTTTAATAGAACAGAAAAGGGAAAATAATAATGATAATGATAGAATATACAAAATGAGTGATGCACAATGCAATTGCTCACCACCTGCACTGACCGATAACCAAGTAGCGATCGGTACTTCCTGGATCACGCCTACTATTCATATACTGAGCATGATGTCACATGGTATGGAATACCCCATTGGCCAGCTGGGCTGTGATCCCTCCCAACGCTTGTGTTGTTTTGGTTTTTTTTCTTGAGCTGAATGTCCTTGACTAGCAGGGTACTTGGCAACAACTGAAAACATCAGCGTGTTATCAACATTCTTCTCATACTAAATCCAAAACACAGCACTGGGAAGAAATTTAACTCTATCCCAGCCAAAACCAGGACATTTGGGTTTGCAACAGGGCCTCAAGGCCTTACAGGAAAGTATGTGCAAATCTTAGGCAACAGCTATTTTCTGCCTGGAAAATGGAACCAAAATTAGCCAATGGTTGCACTGCAGTAGTGATTAGACAGAGCAGTTGGGAAGGTGACTTGTATTTTTTACTGGTTTTGGCTGGGACAGATATATATGTACGTCTCTATCTTCACAGCTCCTTTAGGACTACACAGCGTACTGACCTTTTCATGCTACCTTTGGAGTTTTATCCAGATGAAAGTTTTAGGGAGAGATGAGAAGGGAGAATGAGAGTTTTGATGTTCCTGATTTCGGGTAGAAAAACATTTTTAAAGTATCTGAATTTTTGTAATTTTTGTTGTCCCACATCACTCTTGAAAACATTTTCCTTCCAATAGCAGGACTTTCCTCCATTACTTTCCTAGAACTAACTAAATTAAATTGGGTTTAGTACCTTCAGAGAGCTTTATATATATACTTTTTTTTTTTTAAGAAAGCATGTTAACTTTATTTAAATTTTCCAGCCCAACTAAGTAATAAACACAGGAATAAAGATTGACTACAAATCTTTGTAGGTGTCTGACAATTTGTCAGACAAAAATATGTCCATGCATGTTGTGTAGCTCATGCACAATGCCTCTCGCCCAGCCAAGATGGTGTGCAATCTGCTGCCTACAGATAGCCTTTTCATTCACAGCAAACCTTATGCGCCCTGAAGATCATATACATGTTGTGGTCGGTAGACCTTGGCTGGCTGCCAGATGCCCACCCAGCTGCTCTCTCACTCCCCCCTCCTTAACAGAACAGGGGGAGAAAGTAAAATGAGGAAACTCATAGGTCAAGTTAAAGACAGGGAGATCACTTACCAATTACCATCATGGGCAAAATAGAGTTGACTTGGGGAAAATTAATTTAATGTATTGCCAACTAAAATAGAGTTGAGTGGTGAGAAACAAAGACAAAAAAAAGTAAAACAACAACTGTCGCCCAGTCCCCTTTCTTCCCAGGCTTAACTTCACTCCTTCCTTCCCAACTCCTCTACCCCCACCTGGAAGGGTGCTGGGGGATAGGAAATGGAGGTTGTGGTCAGTTCATAACACATTGTCTCTGTCACTCCTTCCTTTTCATGCTGTTCCCCTGTTCCAGCATTGGGTCCCTCCCACAGGAGACAACCCTTCACAAACTTCTCCACTGTTCTTCAAGAACTGCTCCAGCATGGGTCCTTTCCAGGGGGTGTAGTCCTTCAGGAACAGACTGCTCCAGCGTGGGTCCCCCAAAGGCCAAGGTTCCTGCCAGAAAACCTACTCCTGTGTGGGCTCCTCTCTATGGGCTGCAGCTCCTCCCAGGAGCCTGCTCCTCTGTGGGCTCTCCACGGGCTGCAACTTCCTTCTAGGGCACATCCACCTGCTCTGGCGTGGGGTCCTCCATGGCCTGCAGGTGGATATCTGCTCCAATGTTGTCCTCCATGGGCTGCAGGGGGACAGCCTGCCTCACCATTGTCTTCACCACGGGCTGCAGGGGAACCACTGCTCCGGCGCCTGGAGCACCTCCTCCCCCTCCTTCTTCTCTCACCTGGGTGTCTGCAGGGCTGCTTCTCACACTTTTTCCCCTCACTCCTCACTGCCTGTGTGACATTTTGCCCTTTCTTAAGGACGCTTCCCCCGAGGCGCCAGCACCCTGGCTGCGGGGCTCAGCCGTGCCCTGCGGGGGTGGGTCGGAGCCGGCTGGAACCGGCTGGAACCGGCTGTGTCCGGCACGGGGCAGCCCCGGCCTCTCCTCACAGAGGCCGCCCTGCAGCCCCCTGCCAGCGCCTGGGCACCCGCAGCCGGTGCACACGTTCATTACTTGTGCAGAACATCTTTACTGTATAGGCATAGTAATCCAACATATTTGTGAAGTTTTACTTTTATTGTGTGCACAGACCATTTGTATAATGGGCGCGTGAAGTAAAACTGAATTGCGCCCGTGTGATAGATATGGCTATCTATCATTGCTGAATGTTTAAAATTCTCAGCTACTTCACGGACGAGAATTTGGAGCAGAAAAGAGAGATCAAGTTGTGAAACAATCAATCTTCGTGTTCAAAGATCTGAGCAGCAGAGCTCTTTTTTGTGTATGAATAGTCCAAATTTGGCACACTTAAGTATTCCCTTTCCCTTCTGAGTTTTTCTTGTCAGAGCACATTCGGTTCCTTTTCTCAAACACCATAAACAGTTCTCTCCTTATCTCCACATGCTTACTATTTTGTTCATTCACTAAAGTGAGAATATTTACACATTTTATTTTTTAATCCTACCTATTATGCATGATTATTCATACAGTCCTTGTCTTTATCCAAATGACATCATCTCATAGTGAGTTTTATTCACCAACTAGTATTTCCTCTGTACACAGTGAAAATTATTCTTTTCATTGCTTTTTAGTCTATTGATTTTCAATACTGCTGGTTGCTCATCAGTCCTTGCCTGTGAAAACAGATCATACTTAAGAATTTTGTTTATTTTTTCTTCATTGTTATTGTATGTGTTCCTTTTAATTATGAGCCAAAATTGCACTGTCCCACAGCATTTCTCAAATGCCTCTAGGTAAATTTCTCTCTGCCTTACAAAACTTGCACTTCATGCAAGGGATATATTACAATTTCTCTTGGAGAAGTAGCCTCAGTTTACTGAGGTTAATTACTTTAGGTAGGTTTTCTTAGAAATTGTTTTAGAGTATATTCTTTTGGATTTCTTTTAATCACAGAGCAGATGCTTTCACCTCAGAGTTTCCACATTTCAATGTCCTCAATGCTCTTAAAACTAAAGGAACAACAATATACAGAAAATGAAAATTAGCTTACTTAGGTCCAGAGTCTACGCTTATGTTATCGCACAGAAGCCTGAGGCATTTTAATCATTCATATCATGGCTGACATTGCCCATTCTGCTTTAAAAAAAAGAGATGAAACTGTAGAACGCTTAATAGCACAGGCCACAGAATGCTGTTTTATTTTTACACATACAGTAATTGGAGAAGGATCTTCTTCAAAAAAAAATACTGAGAGAACATTGTTAGAGGTTTGATTAAACCTCTCCAACTCAGTAGGATAAATTGCATCTTTTATCAAAAATAGCAGAAATTATTAAACTTATTAGGGAAGCCTCCAAATTGAAACAAATAATTGTAGTCACTTAGCCACTTGAGTTTTCTGGACAGAAGACCTCTGGGATATAACGTTAAAATTGCGGAGGTCAGAAAGAATTGGGAAGGATAAAAAAGAAAACAGACAAAAATGGAGGGAAGAGAAGGAAAGAAGCAATGTAACTATCAGATTAAATGTAATTCTGAGAAAGGGCTACAAAGATTTTGGGGCATAATGAATGAAGGAAACATGTTTCAGTAAGCCAAGACATTGTCTCTTGTAATTTCTTTTCTCATACTATTTAGCAAGTCAACATTTTGTATGGAAATACAGACATTACCTGAAGAAGGCATTGGATCCTCTCGACATGTTCTTCTCCTAACTGTAATAACCTACAACATCTCAAACCTTTTAGTGTCTTACGTAAAAAGGTGATATATTATAATTTCTTTTGATCCTGCACAGCATTTATATGAGAAAACTGTCTTGCAGCCTTCATTTGGCTTTTCATTGGATTCCTCCCCGCCCATATTTACCAAAGTTAATCCAGTGAGCACTAACAAATTAAGATTAACATTTATTCAGGGACAGCAAAAAAGAGTTCTGAAGTATAGACATACATAAACAGCAGAATGCATTTTCATTCCAACAGAATCAGTAATAAGTGAGGGACCATGAGAACTTCAAACGAGAGCACAAGAAATTTTCAGAAATTTGTCCAGCAATCTAAGCCTCTGCACTATGGCACCTGTCCTTCAGTCTTGCTCTCAGTCTAGGAACCATTAAGGGGCTCCCCAAGTTACAGCAAGCTCTGCATCGTCTCCTCTGAACCCCTAGGAAAAGTCTTTCTTTCCCTCATTTTGAGGAGCAGTTATGCATCTGTTCCCTGTGTCCTGGTTTCAGCTGGGATAGAGTTAAATTTCTTCCTAGTGCTGTGTTTTGGATTTAGTATGAGGAGAACGTTGATAACACACTGATGTTTTCAGTTGTTGCTAAGTGCCCTCCTAGTCCAAGGACAGCTCCCGTGCCTACTGACTGAGCTAGGTACACGAGATGGGAGGGAACATAATCAGCACAGCCAGCCCAGCTGGCTAATGGGGTATTCCATACCATGTGACGTCATGCTCAGTATATGAACGGTAGGCGTGATCCAGGAAGTACCGATCACTACTTGGTTATCAGTCAGCGCGGGTGGTGAGCAATTGCATTGTGTATCACTCATTTTGTATATTCTATCATCATTATTATTATTATTTTCCCTCTTCTGTTCTATTAAACTGTCTTTATCTCAACCCACGAGTTTTTCTCACTCCTACCCTTCCGATTCTCTCCCCGTCCCACTGGGGGGGCGGGGGGAGTGAGCGAGCGGCTGCATGGTATTTGGCTGCCTGCCAGATTAAACCACGACAGTCCTTTTTGGCGCCCAACGTGGGGCTCAAAGGGTTGAGATAACGATAGATCTGACCAAAGTGTGTTAAGGCAAAATTGGTATAAGCATCCATTATATTGATTGGTCACAATGTTGATGTATTGGCTATCAAAGTTGTGGGGCTGGCTCTCAATGTTGCGTCATGTAATACCTTGCTTGCAGTATATGTTTCCTTTTGTGCTGTTTATCATTATTCGGAACTGGGCCAAGATTATCATTTCGCTGCTGTTTTATGAGGTGATAAAATCATTGGTCGTAAGTCTAATCTGGTATCTGTACTCGGCACTGCCATCATTTCTGTACATCGGGAACCACCTCTTAGAAATTATTGGTAATTGCACTTGCTTCTCCTCGGAGAATGAATTTAAGGGGGAGACAGGATGGGACACTCTCTCCCACTTGTTCATCTTCCCTTCCATATCGCCAGAAACTCCTTTTTCTTCTATCCTCTTCACAAAGATGTCCACAATATTCCCTGAGAATTTTGAATATCCTTGGGATGTTCAAACAAGCATGTTCATATTGCTACTATGTCTCCTGAAGGTGGTTCAGGCCTTGTTTAGGGTTAAACAACTATTCAGGAATACTGTCCAGAGATCAACCCTCAGGAACAAGAAAAGAGGGAGGGCAAGCAGCGGTGCCTCATCGGGGCGGGCGGAGCGGCGAGTCTCGGGGGCGGCTACAGACATGGTGGCTACTCAAAATCCCACGACAGGCACTGTGGCTACTCCAACCCCCACGACAACCCCTGTGGCTACTCAAACCCCGGCAACAGTCACCATAGCTTCTCCAACCCCTGTGACAGGCACTGCAGCCACTCAAGCTCCAGCAACAGTCACTACAGTTACTCCAACCCCCATGACAAGCACTGCAGCTACCCAAACCCCAGCAATAGGCACTACAGCTGAACCAGAGGACCAACCCTTGCTGGTATCCGTTGCCCCTGTACAGAAGAGGAAATCTTGGAAGTGGAGGTCAGGTCGTTTAGAAAGGGATGATGGAAGAGCAGGGCCATCACGAGGAGAGGAGGAGGAAGAGGAAGAACTCATAAACGAGACGGAAACCACCTGATCCTTATCCCTGAGTGAGCTGCGAGATATGCGGAAAGATTTCAGCCAACGTCCAGGCGAGCATATTGTTACCTGGCTGCTCCGATGCTGGGATAATGGGGCCAGTAACCTGGAATTAGAGGGGAAGGAAGCCAAACAGCTGGGATCCCTTGCTAGGGAAGGAGGCATTGACAAAGCAATTGGAAAAGGGACAGAGGCCCTCAGCCTCTGGAGGCGACTGCTGTCAGGCGTGAAGGAAAGGTATCCCTTCAAGGAAGATGTTATATATCGCCTAGGCAAATGGACCACTATGGAGAGAGGTATCCAGTACCTGAGAGAACTAGGTGTGCTGGAGGTAGTTTATAGTGACCTGGACGATGACCAAACACCCAAAGATCCAGATGAAGTCCAGTGCACGCGACCCATGTGGCGGAAATTACTACGGAGCGCACCAGCGTCATATGCCAATGCGTTGGCAGTACTGTGCTGGAAAGAGGACGAAGCACCAAAGGTAGATGAGTTGGTTAGCAATCTCCAGGAATATGAAGAAACTGTCTCCTCCTCCCTTGTCTCAGCTGTGGAGAAACTGTCCCGGGAGGCCCAGCAACTAAAAGACGATAGGTCCTATTCTCCACCTGTATGGACCAGTATCTCAGCCATTAAGGGTCAGCGTCCTTCTGCTCAAGAGAGAGGATATAGAAAGTACACACCACAGGGCACCCTGTGGTTTTACCTGCGTGACCACGGAGAGGACATGAGGCAGTGGGATGGAAAACCTACCTTGACCCTAGAGGCACGGGTACGTGAGTTGCAAGGAAAAAAAATCACACAAGGGGGTTCTCCCAGGAAAAATGCTGCTCCAGTTGTCAGGAAAAACCTGTCTCACGACGGTCCAGTTTCCAGTGAACAGTTCCCCAGACAGAGTAGAAGGGCTGATCTTACTTTGGATTGTAATGAAGGAATTCTTGACTCATGTTTGCAAGAAGTGAGAAACAGATATTATGACCAGGACTAGAGGGGCCCTGCCTCCAGCCAGGTGGAGGAAAGGGACAACCGGGTTTACTGGACTGTGTGGATTCGATGGCCTGGCACATCAGAGCCACAGGAGTATAAGGCTTTCGTAGATACTGGTGCACAGTGTACCTTGATGCCATCAAGCTGTAAAGGGGCAGAACCCATCTGTATTTCTGGAGTGACAGGGGGATCCCAAGAGTTAACTGTATTGGAGGCCGAAGTGAGCCTGACTGGGAATGAGTGGCAGAAGCACCCCATTGTGACTGGCCCAGAGGCTCCGTGCATCCTTGGCATAGACTATCTCAGGAGAGGGTATTTCAAGGACCCAAAAGGGTATCGGTGGGCTTTTGGTATAGCTGCCCTGGGACAGAGGAAATTAAACAGTTGTCCACCTTGCCTGGTCTCTCGGAGGACCCTTCTGTTGTGGGGTTGTTGAGGGTTGAAGAACAACAGGTACCAATCTTTACCACAACAGTGCACCAGCGACAATATCGCACCAACCGAGATTCCCTGATCCCTATCCATGAGCTGATTCGTCGACTGGAGAGCCAAGGAGTGATCAGCAAGACTCGCTCACCCTTTAACACTCCCATATGGCCAGTGCGAAAGTCTAATGGAGAGTGGAGACTTACAGTAGACTACCGTGGCCTGAACGAAGTCACGCCGCCACTGAGTGCTGCCGTGCCGGACATGCTAGAGCTTCAATATGAACTGGAGTTGAAGGCAGCCAAGTGGTACGCCACCATTGACATTGCTAATGCCTTCTTCTCAATCCCTTTGGCGGCAGAGTGTAGGCCACAGTTTGCTTTCACTTGGAGGGGCGTCCAGTACACCTGGAACCGACTGCCCCAGGGGTGGAAACACAGCCCTACCATTTGCCATGGACTGATCCACACCACACTGGAACAGGGTGAGGCTCCAGAACACCTGCAATACATTGATGACATCATTGTATGGGGCAACACAGCAGAAGAAGTTTTCGAGAAAGGGGAGAGAATAATTCAAATCCTTCTGAAGGCTGGTTTTGCCATAAAACAAAGTAAGGTCAAGGGACCTGCACAAGAGATCCAGTTTTTAGGAATAAAATGGCAAGATGGACGTCGTCAGATCCCAATGGATGTGATCAACAAAATAACAGCCATGTCCCCACCAACTAGCAAAAGGGAAACACAAGCTTTCTTAGGCGTTGTGGGTTTTTGGAGAATGCATATTCCAGATTACAGCCTGATTGTAAACCCCCTCTATCAAGTGACTCGGAAGAAGAACGATTTCAAATGGGGCCCTGAGCAACGACAAGCCTTTGAACAAATTAAACAGGAGATAGTTCATGCAGTAGCGCTTGGGCCAGTCCGGGCAGGACAAGATGTGAAGAATGTGCTCTACACCGCATCCGGGGAGAATGGCCCTACCTGGAGCCTCTGGCAGAAAGCACCAGGGGAGACTTGAGGTTGACCCTTAGGGTTCTGGAGTCCGGGATACAGAGGATCCAAGGCCCGCTACACTCCCACTGAGAAGGAGATATTGGCAGCATATGAAGGGGTTCGAGCTGCTTTGGAAGTGGTTGGTACTGAAGCACAGCTCCTCCTGGCACCCCGACTGCCAGTGCTGGGCTGGATGTTCAAAGGGAGGGTCCCCTCTACACATCATGCAACCGATGCTACGTGGAGTAAGTGGGTCGCGCTGATCACACAATGGGCCCGAATAGGAAACCCCAGTCGCCCAGGAATCTTGGAAGTGATCACGAACTGGCGAGAAGGCAAAGATTTTGGAATATCCCCAGAGGAGGAGGTGACATGTGCTGAAGAGGCCCCACTGTATAACAAACCACCAGAAAACGAGAAGCAATATGCCCTGTTCACTGATGGGTCCTGTCGCCTTGTGGGAAAGCATCGGAGGTGGAAAGCTGCTGTATGGAGTCCTATACGCCAAGTTGCAGAAACTGCTGAAGGAGAAGGTGAATTGAGCCAGTTTGCAGAGGTGAAAGCCATCCAGCTGGCCTTGGACATTGCTGAACGAGAAAAATGGCCAGTACTTTATCTCTATACTGACTCATGGATGGTGGCAAATGCCCTGTGGGGGTGGTTGCAGCAGTGGAAGCAGAACAACTGGCAGCGCAGAGGTAAACCCATCTGGGCTGCCACATTGTGGCAAGATATTGCTGCCCGAGTAGAGAACCTGGTTGTAAAAGTACGTCATGTAGATGCTCACGTACCCAAGAGTCGGGCCACTGAAGAACATCGAAACAACCAGCAGGTGGACCAGGCTGCTAAGATTGAAGTGGCCCAGGTGGATTTGGACTGGCAACGTAAGGGTGAATTATTTATAGCTCAGTGGGCCCATGATGCCTCAGGCCATCAAGGAAGAGATGCAACATATAGATGGGCTCGTGATCGAGGGGTGGACTTAACCATGGACGCTATTGCACAGGTTATCCATGAATGTGAAACATGCGCTGCAATCAAACAAGCCAAGCGAGTAAAGCCTCTTTGGTATGGAGGACGATGGTTGAAATATAAATATGGGGAGGCCTGGCAGATTGATTATATCACACTCCCACAAACCCGACACGGTACGCGCTATGTGCTCACCATGGTGGA
Organism: Calonectris borealis; assembly: GCF_964195595.1. Taxonomy (NCBI): domain Eukaryota; kingdom Metazoa; phylum Chordata; class Aves; order Procellariiformes; family Procellariidae; genus Calonectris; species Calonectris borealis. The sequence continues at coordinate 178,489,751 of NC_134312.1, forward strand.
AGCAACCACCGGATGGCTAGAAACATACTCTGTGCCCCATGTCACTGCCCGGAACACCATCCTGGGCCTTGAAAAGCTAGTCCTATGGCGACATGGCACCCCAGAAAGAATTGAGTCAGACAATGGGACTCATTTCCGAAACACCCTCATAGACACCTGGGCCAAAGAGCATGGCATTGAGTGGGTCTATCACATCCCCTACCATGCACCAGCCTCCGGGAAAATCGAACGATACAACGGGCTGCTAAAGACAACACTGAGAGCAATGGGCGGTGGGACATTCAAGCATTGGGACACACATCTGGCAAAAGCCACCTGGTTAGTCAACACTAGGGGGTCTGTTAATCGAGCTGGCCCTGCCCAATCAAGACTCTTACGTACTGTAGATGGAGATAAAGTCCCTGTCGTGCACATAAGAAATATGCTGGGGAAGACAGTCTGGGTTACTCCTGCCTCTGGCAAGGGAAAACCCATCCATGGGATTGCTTTTGCTCAAGGACCTGGGTGCACTTGGTGGGTGATGCGAAAGGATGGGGAAGTCCGGTGTGTACCTCAAGGTGATTTGATTTTGGGTGAAAATAGCCAATGAACTGAATTTTATGATGTCTATTGTTATATGATATTGTATATCATTATTTCTATGGTTGCTATCAATGGTATACCAGTGAAAATCACCCAAATTAATGAAGAATGAACTAACTCCGATGAAACTGAGCAAAGTGCAACGATGATAGAACTGGACGAGCGCAGTGATACCGAAATGAGAACTGGCTTCAGGATGCAACTGCCCAACACCACACACCATCTCTCTGGCCCTGAAAGACTGTTATGACAGATGGAGCCCAAAGTTGTGGACTAAAAGAACTCAATGGACATTTGTATATATTTATGTATATATATGTATGTATATGTATTATATGTATATATGTATGTCTATGTATTATATATGTGTATATATATATAAAAGATAGTGGTGATTAATTGAAATGTATCGAAAAATGTGAGACCTAAGCATAACATAAACGGTATGGAATAAGGGGTGGATACTGTCCTGGTTTCGGCTGGGATAGGGTTAAATTTCTTCCTAGTGCTGTGTTTTGGATTTAGTATGAGGAGAACGTTGATAACACACTGATGTTTTCAGTTGTTGCTAAGTGCCCTCCTAGTCCAAGGACAGCTCCCGTGCCTACTGACTGAGCTAGGTACACGAGATGGGAGGGAACATAATCAGCACAGCCAGCCCAGCTGGCTAATGGGGTATTCCATACCATGTGACGTCATGCTCAGTATATGAATGGTAGGTGTGATCCAGGAAGTACCGATCGCTACTTGGTTATCGGTCAGCGCGGGTGGTGAGCAATTGCATTGTGTATCACTCATTTTGTATATTCTATCATTATTATTATTATTATTTTCCCTCTTCTGTTCTATTAAACTGTCTTTATCTCAACCCACGAGTTTTTCTCACTCCTACCCTTCCGATTCTCTCCCTGTCCCACTGGGGGGGCGGGGGGAGTGTGCGAGCGGCTGCGTGGTATTTGGCTGCCTGCCAGATTAAACCACGACACCCTGCTTTTCTGAGGTATCTGTTATCTCGCAGAACTGCAGATTCTTACCTCAGGAGTCATCACTTGGTCTCCTTTTTGGCCTCTGTCATCCTGTCCTGAGCTGCAGGTACCTCACCCTGGTGGGTGAATGTTTAGGTGGAGAGGGAGCAGGCAGAAAGCACCACGCTCTCCAGAGGTCTCCATCTGACCCAGACTGCAGGACTATTACTTTCTGTGGGCTTGCCTCATGCTTTTTGAAGAAGCAGTACATGAACAAATCAGGTACGCCCTGTTACAGCCACATACTTCTGTAGTTTCATGAATGTATTCCTAGAACTCGTGCTTGAAATTGAAGATATGTTCAATCTCAATATCAATATTTCAAAGAAACAGTTTTGTCCATTGACTTCAGGAGATGCAGTTATGCCACTGTGATCATGGTATAAGAAAGCTATTTTGTGCTGACAAACCGGAGGTTAGATAGTTAATTAACAGTACACTACACTGAATCTCCCTTTTTTACACTTTTACAATTTCATTTAACCTAAATTATAAGATCTTGAGGCTAAGGATGGATAGCACAGGACAATCAGTGTTCTCTGAAGTCTGTTTCAGCAAAGGGTCTCCTACATGCTAACCCACAGAGAGTCATGGATGGTGGGCGAAAATGTAGAGGCAAAGTTCTTTTGCTTTTCATACTCAGTCTAATTACAGATATATAATGGGGTGGCAGACTCACTGAGTGCCAAGTGTACCTGCAGAGAATAGAGTCCATTTTCAAAATTTGTCTCAGTTTAGTGAAGCTGAGAGCAAAATGACAGAAGTAATAGCTTTGAGAAAAGAAGCACAAGACTGGAATGCTTTTCCTTTTAAAAAATAATTATGATAACAAATATTTGAAAAAGAAAATATCCAAGCCTGAATATTTTTAAGAACATATTTGGTAAGTATAAAAAAAAGAACAGAAGATGTAATTCTGGTTACATGCATCTCTTACCAATTTGTTGCATTCAGGTTACAGAATACTTAAATTCCCACCAGTTACACAGAAAGTCTTGTCATGGGCAAAAGGAACACATCATATATGCAAAGCTGAGAATTTATTGTTAGTTTCATTAAAGACTTAACAGTGTAATCAAAGAACTATTACTCCAGTTACATTGATTTTAATACTTCTAAGTCAAATCATATGCAGGTAGAAGGAAGTATACACAAACTCTGTAGTATCTACCCCTTTCTCTGTCATTATGCTCAGCCTTCTACTGCTCCTCTGCATCCTGTGGTCAATGGCTTCAGGTCTCGGGGGTTTGGGATGGGCAGTCTTCAGTATACCAAGCCCTTTGATGGAAGAAGTATGATGCTAATGTTAACAGTTTCTTCCTCCTCACTCTAGGATCCACTCGGGGTCATTTTTATACATACATATATTACCACATTCTACATCTGTCTTTCACCTGCAAGTCCACCATGCATCTGAATTTACTGTATATGGTGTGGTTTACATATAACGGATACTTGCTCTCTCTTTTTTTTATCAGCCCTGCAACTGTTTTTTCCTAGCTCCCAAGGCTGCATTCCTTTGAAGATCTCTAGCTGAACACTGGTGAGTGGTTTAAAGACGTTGGAGTCTGCTTTCACCTTGTGCCTGTATTTTTCAGGCCTCTGTGATCTTCCTATGTCTCTATTCCCCCATCTATTCTAGGTCTGCAGCCCATCACAGACAATAGCAATACTGTATTTACTGGGTTACAATGCTACAGATTTGCAATACAGGAATTTCTGATCCAGTTCCACATTGAGTAAGAATGTACTTGTCCACAAAAATAGTACAGTACTTTGTCTAAAAGAGAAATATTGAATTGTTTTGACAGTGATTAAATAACATGTTGACACTTCCAATTTCAACATTTTTTTCATCTAGCTGACTCTGGTAGCTCAGTATTTTTTAACTAGAAATTTTAACCTGTTAATAGAGAATTAAAAGAACTTATGTCGATGATATCCCATATAATTGTCCAATAAACCCTCAAAACTGAATGCTATATTCTATTTCCTGATAACAATCATATTTTTAGTGATTTTATTTAGTTTCTCACAAGTGTAAATATCTTATGATAAATGTATTTACTTAAAGTTTCTAAGATCTATTACCCTTGTTATGCTTCCTCCTTCTTATTTAGCTTTACTGCCACTTTAATTATCATAGAATCATAGAATCATAGAATGGTTTGGGTTGGAAGGGACCTTAAAGATCATCTAGTTCCAACCTGCTGCCTAGGGCAGGGACACCCTCCACTAGACCAGGTTGCTCAAAGTCCCATCCAACCTGGCCTTGAACACTTCCAGGGATGGGGCATCCACAACTTCTCCGGGCAACCTATGCTAGTGCCTTACCACTCTCATAGTGAAGAATTTCTTCCTTACATTTAATCTAAATCTACCCTCTTTCAGGTTAAAGCCATTCCCCCTTGTCCTGTCGCAACAGGTCCTGCTAAAAAGTTTGCCACCATCTTTCTTTCAAACCCCCTTTAAGTACTGAAAGCCGCAATAAGTTCTCCCCGGACCCTTCTCTTCTCCAGGCTGAACAACCCCAACTCTCTCAGCCTGTTTTCATAGGAGAGGTGCTCCAGCCTGCTGCCTATCTTCGTGGCCCTCCTCTGGACTCGCTCCAACAGGTCCATGTCCTTCTAATGTTGGGGGCCCCAGAGCTGAACGCAGTACTCCAGGTGGGGTCCCACGAGAGCGGAGTAGAGGGGCAGAATCAGCTGCCTCGACCTGCTGGTCACGCTTCTTTTGATGCAGTCCAGGATACAGCTGGCTTTCTGCAAGCGCACATTGCCGGATCATGTTGAGCTTCTCATCAACCAACACCCCCAAGTCCTTCTCCGCAGGGCTGCTCTCAATCCATTCTCCGCTCAGCCTGTATTTGTGCTTGGGATTGCCCCAACCCATGTGCAGGACCTTGCACTTGGCCTTGTTGAACATCATGAGGTTCGCACAGGCCCACCTCTCCAGCCTGTCAAGGTCCCTCTGGACGGCATCCCTTCCCTCTAGTGTGTCGACTGCACCACACAGCTTGGTGTCGTCGGCAAACTTGCTGAGGGTGCACTCAATCCCACTGTCCATGTCACGGACAAAGATGTTAAACAATGCCACTACCAACCCCTGATGAACGCCACTCACTGGTCTCCACTTGGACATCCAGCCGTTGATCGCAACTCTTTGAGTGTGATCATCCAGCCAATTCCTTATCCACCGAGTGGTCCATCTTTCAAATCCATGTCTCTCCAATTTAGAGACAAGGATGTCGTGTGGGACAATGTCAAATGCTTTGCACAGGTCCAGGTAGATGATGTCAGTTGCTCTTCCCTTATCCACCAACGCTGTAACCCAGTCCTAGAAGGCCACCAAATTTGTCAGGCACGATTGGCTGTCACCAATCACCTCCTTATTTTCCATGTGCCTTAGCATAATTTCCAGAAGGATCTGCTCCACGATCTTGCCAGGCACAAAGGTGAGACTGACTGGCCTGTGGTTCCCCAGGTCTTCCTTTTTCCCTTTTTAAAAATGGGGGTTCTGTTTCCCCTTTTCCAGTCAGTGGGAACTTCACCTGACTGCCACAACTTCTCAAATATGATGGATAGTGGTTTAGCAACTTCATCCACCAGTTCCCTCAGGACCTGCGGATGCATCTCATCAAGATGTGCATGGACTTGTGCACCTTCAGGTTCCTTAGATGGTCTCGAACCTGATCTTCTCCTACAGTGGGCAGTTCTTCATTCTCCCAGTCCCTGTCTTTGCCTTCTGCGACTTGGGCGGTGTGGCTTGAGCACTTGCCGGTGAAGACTGAGGCAAAAAATTGCCAATATTTAAATAGGTGTAAATTTTAAAATATAAATTTTATTTAGAAAAATCTCAAATTTTAGTTAGAAAACCTCAAATTCAACAGGTGAACAACAAATATGGTATGTTTTTTTCAATACTTTTGTTTTATATCATTTTTATGCTAATGTCCTTTTGTCGATCATGACTACTCTTCAAGAAAGAAAAGTAATTATTGGCTAACTATGATCTTTCCCACTGAATTCATGAAGCTGGTCACACTATCTGCTGTGGTTAGACAATGACACTGAGCACCAGAGTGGCACTGTAAAGTGGTAACTGTTGTGTAAACATAAGTTAATTTAGGAAGTTTCAAGATAAAAAAAAAAAATCCTTCATATTTTCCAAATCACCAGCAATACTATTTCAACAGCTCTACACTATGCTTTCAAAAATGGATGCACTTTCAGAGAAATTTTTTTTATCACTTTGCCATGGTGATAAAGAAAATCTTCAAGATTACAATCCTTGGTTCAGAATATTATAGAGCCTCTGAAATAGGAAAATCAATGCTTATTAGACAAAGAGATGACAGAAAAGAGAGGAAAAGCAAGAAGCTAAAGATAAGGGAAACAACAGGAGGTTGCTTGTTGAGCCTAGTGACCTTATTTGCTGCTCTTAATATGCTAAAAATTGTGCCAATCTCAGAAAAAAAGGGAAAAAAATTCCTTTTAAATTCAGTTTTTCAGCACAGCAGTTGGATATTGTTGGGTTTTTGTTTCCTGCATCTGTTTTCAGCATTTTTTTTTTTTCACCTCAGGGTAATACTTTAAAATGCAACTTGGCGTAAGTTAAAATGGAAAAGAAAACCTGATTATACATGTGTAAGTTATTATTACTGACATGTATGCAAACTGCTAACTAATGCTGTGTTCCCTTCGTTCAGCTTGTATTATTTCCTTGACAAGCAGCACCAAAATTACTTGGGAAGAGTGAAATACAGCCTTGAACTAGTCTCAGAGCTTATTAAATATTTAATAAGTAATAAGAATCCATCAAAGGATGGACTTTACCTTACCCATGACAGCTGGAGGCAAGAATTGTTTTACAACTTGGCCTAAAAGTGATTCTCTACAAAAATGACATGTGCATAAGAGGCAGGAAAAAGGAAAAACTATTCTAGTGCTACCATTTAAATATAGAGTAATCTACGAATAACTGACTTATTGGCTTTTACATGTATTATTATGGGGCCCCAGGAGCTAGGAGCTATGACTGCAGACACAGTTATGTGTACTTATCTGTGTGTACAAGTGTAAGTTGAGTAACATGGAAGGCTTTGATCCAGTTTCAGCTGAAATTTCACCTTTCCTGCTTGTGCTACCAACAATTTAGACACCATAATATCCAAAGAGTTTAGTGCTGTCACTTTACATATAATTAAGATGGAATATGTAGTTCAGTGCTACTTTTGGTGAAACATACGTACATTCAGCACTGCATGTTACTACCCTTATCCTGAATAAGAAAAGAAGCCTGCGTTTCAGTGAATGTGCTAAACTTGGAGTTTCTTTCCCATAATTCCCTATCTTGTATAAATCTAGATTATCAATTCTAAGAGCTACTTAGCACTTTTGTAGCATTGGAAACTGTTCCTTTAAATATTTTTGGCTGGAAGGGATAAAAACTGAAGAAGAGATGGAAGTTCCCAATAAATTACCAACTCCAAAGTAGGGGAATGAGTGGCTAAAAACTGTATCTGTGCTGAAAAATCCATGAAAATGCAGAATATACCCATGTGAAACAATGCTTCACCCAGGGTCTCTGCGCAACGAGCACCAGTGTAGAAGAACACAAAGAAAGCAACCTCATGTCATATGATCACAGGTCCCATTGCATTTGTTGCATTTTTTTCCCATTAAATCAGACAAGGGCTACTTTACTAAGCAAGACATTTTAGAATTCTGGCATCCTGCATGTAATTAAGCATGTGGGAGACAGGGTTTCAAACAGTGAAATAAAAAAAAAAGTATAACAAAATTTTTGAATGTCATAACTCTTAAGAGATGGTGGAAGTAATTTATCTGTGATAAGTGATAAGAATTGTCCAAGTACTAGAAAAGGGTCTGAGAGATTCCTGAATTAAAATTAACCCTTATCAAAGTAGCTAGAAATTCATCAAGCAAGTTAAATTATAATCAATAATTAAATGTATAGAAAATACAGAAATACTCTGACGAGAGTCAGAAAAATGAAAATTCTAATTTAAACCAAGAAAAGGCACTCAGTATCAACTGAATGCACAGTTCAGAGCTCAGAAAAACCAACAGTACACCAATTTTATCAAAATGAGTACAGGTTAAGACAATCTGCATTAAAAAAATGAAAAAAAAATCTGTCAATTGGATCCATTTGTAAATAGCTACAGTGAGCACTATGAAGAAAAAAGGACAACTGCAGCACCTCTAGCAGAGATGAATTGTTTGGTGAAGCAGTGGAAAATTGAATATAGGTAAATTATCACACTAAAGCAACCATAACATTTACTCATTTAAAATGTGACAAAGGTGCACAGACTACTGTTATAGCAGAAGCAGAATTAACACTAAAATACAAGTAATGAAAGGTGAAATGTAAAATTCCAAACTTCCAATAGTGTGCTTATTACCACTAAATGTATATATGAGAAAGATGTATGAGGAAGATAAAAATAAGAAAAGCTTTTATAAACTAGGAAAAAAAGGATGTTGTTGTTGGGCTAAAAATGCATCTAGCCAAATAAAACAAATGATTGATTTTCATATTTGGTACTGTAAAGCTTATATTTTAAACACATATATTCCAGAATCATGTTCCTTGCAGAAGGGACATGTCTCCAAGAAAGTATTAGAGTTATAAAGGCAATCCAAACGATCTGTTTCATGAGTCTGGTGGAGCCAGAGAATAAGAAAAACTAAATATCAGAGTATGTATCTGATATTTAACAACCTCTCCAGTTGTTAGGCACCGCACTTCAGGATTAAAATAGAAATTTCAGCCTGCTTCTGGTTTGAATCCAGAACCTGGGATAGACCACTGTTCACAACTAACACAGAATTCAGAAGACGAAATGCAGAAATAAATCATAGTCACTGATATGAGCATTCAGCTGAGAGGAGTTCGGTCTCTGTGCCTACTAACTTTTATTAATTTTCTTAATTAGTCAACAGATAAAATAAGTTCTGATGTTTTAAGTTGCCTAGAATAATCTTTTTTTTTGGCTGAAATGTATTAGAGAGAGACCAAAAAAATAGTTAACTGGAAGATCTGGGGAGGTGACAGTAACTTCCAACAAGGGATAAAGAGCGGCCTTATTTGCCATCACAGTTAGAGCTAGAAAAGGTTGTAAATCTTTGGCTTGGGGAAGGACTGAGCACAGCCTAGCCAGTTATGCATGCAGGAAAATCTTTGTTAAGAACCTGAGAGTTCAGTAAATATCGATCACTACATATGGCTCCCACTGGACTTGAACGCACTCTGAGCTTTTCACAACGTGTTTAATTCATTGGGTTGACTACACACAAAAACAAATTATATGAGCAGTATGTTGTAGTTTTAGTGTCTAGTAATATAGATAACTTTCTAATGCAATAAGGAATACTTCACATCTTTGGCAGAGGTTTCCAGAAGTCTCTGTGGTATTTATAATGAAGGTAGAAAGATCCAATGTTCTCATGAACTTTTGCACCTTTTAAGTTGGCAAAGTGAATTTAGATATCTCGAAGGGTAAAAAAGCTTAAGCAGCTCCAGGTAGTGATGAAAAGAGTGCATACCAGGGATCAGTTCAACTTGTCTTACAAGACCTAGATTGTTCTCAGACAGACATTGTCCATAATTGATACCATTCTGATTGATAACTAGTTTAACGGGGTCCTAAGAGGCACAAATAAATAAGGAATTCCTCAACAATGTTTAGACTTTTATCTTAAAAAGTTTAACTGTCAATCTTGACAAGATGATGAAAAAAAAATTTCTTGTGCTTTATCGCGGATTATGCTTCATACTGTTTTTCCTTCCACTAAAAATGCATAATGGTTACTGCTGTGTTAAAAAGCATTGTACATTTTCTGTGAAGTGTCTTAATTATTTAATATATTTCTTGGTAAAGCAGTGAATTTAGTATGGTGTCCATTGTTTACCTAGTCAACAGTGAACAGTAAGTTAAATAGAAAATATTAACGAGTGCAAGGCACTTAGCAGTGTCTCTGTGGGGTAAAGAAATTTTCTCTCAGCCATTCTATCTGAAATGCAGAACTGACTCACTGAGCATAAGTAATATCTAAGCTACAGAGACTGAGACCTAGATCATTGCTAACATCTAGGCACATGATTTCTACTGATTTTAATGGGAGTTATGTACCTGAGTGTTTCTTGGGATTTGGCCTGCTCGGCATACCCGTAATTACATAAAAAAGCGCGATGGCACATGGATGTTTCACATTCAAAACTTGTGTCCTAATAATTGAGCCTGACCTCAAAATTAATTTTATATCCTTGAAAACTAAATTAACCATTTATATTTACACCAGTTTCTGCTGGAGAAACCAATATGTGAGATATTGCAACAGAACCATTCCATTGCAGCCTTCATTCTGTCATGGGAGAATTACTTACAGGTGACTATCTCACTGCAAGAAAAGAGAAGAGACCATGATGAAGGTTGAACAGGCACTGGTTTAATTGGTTGCTTCTTCACTATGCTCTCCTGCTGAAGGTGTTAGCAAAGACAGCTGATAACATAAAGCTATATCCATGCAATTCTGGCAATAAAATTTAAGGGAAGAAAAAAAATCAGTGTTTAGTTTCTATTCCATATAGCAAATTTGGCAACAATATGTCTGAATAAATATTAAATTTTGTATAAAATGTGGATTGCATTACATTAAAAAAAAAAGCCAGTAAACTGAACATTTTATTTGTGTATTTCTGAAAACATAAATGTAAGCAGTAAGAAAGTCAGTATTGTCCTCTTCTGTGGTTTTACCTTTACCAAATAGCATCTTTCAATGCCAAGAATGAAGATGTTTGTTTATTGTTTTCTCTTTGTTTTAACCATGTACCAAGGACAATCTTTGTTAGAGAAGCAGATGTGGTGCAAGGAATAACTAATGAATTCAGGAGGAAGGATTCATTGTGTAATTTCAGTAAAAGGAACTTTCTTATTCAGTCTTTCAGGATCTGATCCAAGTCTCATTGAAGTCAGTTTGATTCTTTACTCTGATTATTCAATACAGAATCAGCAGAGACAAAGTAAACAAGACACGTCCTAGTGAGTTCCATAGGGGCTACAATCTTGCCTAAGGAAATCAATATAACTTCCATATCTGGTTACCTCTCACTGCAGCCATTGTGCAATGAGTACCATGTACCATCCAGATTTAGACACTGAGAGCACTGATTTAATCTAGTCACCAGTGCACCAGTTCTCAAAATCCCTATCTGCTGAGAAATCCCAAATGCAGCTGAACTTCACAACCTGCAGCCTTCCAGCGTCTTCTGTATCTTTGAGTTTCTATCTGAGTTTCTTATTTCACAGAAAATGCAGAACTTCAGCTGATTCAGAAACATAAGCCTTAGATATATCACTATCCAATTCCTTGGGATATGGCCCACTAAGACTTACTACCTTGCTTTCCCCATTTATACTGAGCTTGGCAACATAATCTAAACCAGTAAGTAAATGTGGTGGGCTGATCCTGGCCAGCAACTAAGGCCCTACCCAGTCATTCACTCAAACCCCCCTCAGTGGGATGGGGGAGAGAACCAGTACAAAAAAAGTGAGAGAAACTCATGGGTCCAGAATAAAGCCACTTTAATGGGGGAAGAATGAAAAAGAGTGGGAAAAGGAAAAAAAAAGAAAGGAGACGAGACGAGAGGAGACGAGACGAGGAGGGGAGAGGAGCAGACCAAAGCCCAGACAGTCTCCGACTAATGGCTACTTTGCAAAGACTATGCCCCAGTTTTATTGCTGAATCATATACTACAGAATATACGTCATATAGTATGGAATATCCTTTTGGTCAGTTCAGGTCAGCTGTCCCAGCTGTGTCCCCTCCCAGCCTCTTGCCCATCCCTATTCTACGTGCTGTGAGAAACAGAGAAGGCCTTGATGCTGTGCAAGTACTGCTCAGCAATAGCTGAAAAATTGATGTGTTATCAACCACATATATCTGAGAAAACTGTATAGTCTGGTACTTAGGGATTCACCTGGGAGAGAAGAGTCCTATTTCCCATTCACAGGGCTGTTTCTGTATTTTAGCATGTATAACAGACTGAAACAATCTTGTACTTGCCCGTTTCTTTCTTGCCCAGTGAATCTTGAATTCTATGTGCAAAGTAGCACAGCTTTAGGCACTGCTTCTACCTGCAGAACTCTTATATCTGTTGTTTTAAGAACATGGTCATGGCAGATGCATGTTGATATTCAGGTTGCATATTGTTTGTGGAAGAAATGTTTGATTTTAAGAGAAGAATCAAGAAAATTTGCCTTTAAAGAGGCAAATGGCTCAGAGTTTATCTACACAAACTACAACTGGAACAGATATACCAATTTTAATTCATTGCTTTATTTCAAGGTAAATCAAGTGCAGGCAACCATCTTCTTTTGGTAGTAACATAATTTGATAAAACATTTTGCTCATGAAGCCATAAGAATCTTATCCTGAACTGAACCATTGCTCAGAAGCAACAGAACTCCAGTGGCTGTTCATTTCTTTTCTTTCCCTTTGAGCATATGCGAAAGATCCAGGGATAGTCTAACTCTTAATTCTTGTCTAGGTAATTACCTCCTAAATAAGTTAATCAGCTTTCTTACCTACTAAAAGGGTGCATAAGTAAAAGGGAATTTTTGACACTAACACCTTGACATGAGGAATAATGTAAAGTGACGGATGGAACAACATACATAGCAATAAGCGACTAAGAAGATTCACTTTCCAGTTCTTGCAAATGTAATTTTAGATTGTCTGCAGTTTCATTTCTTCAGCTACACTTTTTTGGCACTACAAAAACTTCTGAAGTACAATTTCTACATCTTTGACAGCTAGTGTTGCTATATGCTGTCTTTTGCTGCTAATTATCCAGCATAATTTTCCTGGTATTTTAAGACTATTTACAACTTCCTATTGAATCCCTGTTTCCAGCTACTCTTTTGTTATTTTTGGGTGCTGCATAGCAGTAAAAACATTCAAAATGTTTACATACAGTAAACTTTATGGGTGGTTATCTGAAAGACTGTGTTCCTATCACAAAAGAGCTGATTGCCGCTGTGCTGTACCTTGACTGTACCTTGGCTTGACTCTGAGGGCCACCACTAAGCTGCAGCTGGCACAGCTGGCAGCAGCACACCTGCTAAGCAAAGCAGGCTAATGAGAATATCTCACACCAGCATAATTTTCTTTATGGTGGATAATACTGCTCTTCAGCAGAGGAAAAGTCCTTGTCCCTATCTGCAAAGTCCAAACTCTGTGTGGGTCTGCCACAAGCCTGTTCGCTGCTCGCCCTGAAATGACAGCTGCAGTTAGCATGCAGCATTACATAGTGAAACCCTGTATTTATTTATTTGCCTTCCAAACACTCTTTTTCAATCCTTTGTATACATTTTTATAGAATTTTAAAATACAGGCATACAAACCAAAGCTAAAACTATATGTCTCTCGCTACTTTACCTTCATATGTACAAAACGTTATGACTATTCCCCTCAGGTAGCAAGTATACAGTTGGTCACCATGGATTATGAAAACGGTCAGTCAATATTTGCTCACCTTCATGTGAGGAACAGTAGAATGGTTAAAAATTAGATGACTCCAGGAGACTTTTCCATGTCAGTTGTTCATCAACTCTAAAGAGCCATACATTGGCAAAGTCATACCACGTAAAGTGTCACAGCCTTTGCAGAAAGTGTGTTTTTATAAAGAACCTGTATATTATGTATGGATATATTTTACAAAACAAACACTTTATTAATATATATTGAATAAAATGTGTATGGATTTTTCACTTTCTAACAAACAATTACTGGTAGCATTTTATTCTCATAAGAAAATAGACTATGAATCTCTAAGATTTTGGTTAACAAATGCTTGGGGTGTGATTATGTGATAAAAAAACTTTTCAAATGATTTTTTCACATTAGGACACCCTAGGTATTATCTATTTACATAAGTTTTGTGTATGTTCTTTTTTGTATATAAAGATTTCTTACCATTAGTCCTGCATCTACACTGTTATTAACTAAGAAACCCTCCTCATATTGCCACTGAGAATTAACTAGCAAAACAATTTATAATCTTTATGGAAAATGAGACAACATTAGTACTTATGTGTAGAAACTTTGAATTATAGCTCTAGCAAAAGGGTAAATATAATGATTGTGTAAATAGAACTATCCAACATTTCCTTTTACATGATTCACCCTAATTAAACAGGCTTTCAGTGTTAATTGCCTGATATTTCACTTGCAGATTGATTAGGACACTGTTTTCATGAACACCCTGGAATTTTGCCCGTATCAACTTCAGATTTTTGTCTTTCTTTTATACTTTTTCAGCATTAAAAAGCTGTGAAGAGACAAAAATGGCCGCCTTATTGACAGAAGTCAAAGTTTCATAACCTCCAGACTGCATTTTTTTTTCCCAGATAGTCTGTAAAGAGGTAGGGGAAAAGTACAGATTTTAAAAGTTCTTATTAACATACATTAGCTGGCAATTATTGAGTCCAAAATGTCATTCTCTAAAGTGATACTCTGAAATAACTTTGATGCCCTTCAACTTCTTCAATTGTTTAAAATCTGTACAAGTGCTATAAAGCTGATTATTATTTATTCAATAAATCAGATATTTATTTAAAAATAATACTTTTCTTTCCACAAATCTTTGAACTCTAACAGAACTTATTTGAAATTAAAAAAAATATATATTTGTAAGGCTTTTACTCTACAAAATAATTTCAGTTTTAGTATTAAAGAAGAAGCTAGAAATTGGATGACTTGTAAATAGTTACTCCAAGCCTTTATTGAAAGAAAAAAATCTATCTTGTGTACATTGGAGTTCTCTGTTGCCTTAGACATTCTTCTCCCTAACCTTTTAAAATACTTAAATACTAATAGTTTTGTATCGAGTTTCAGGATATTTCTTGTAAAGGTAACAACCTGGATTGAATAAAACATAATTCTTGTATGTTTAGTGTTCCTAAAGTTGGTTTGAATCATCGGGAAAATATCACTGTGGCTGGAAAGTAACTGTTACTCTGCTTGCTTGTACTTAGCAAATTTTAGGACCTGCCATCCCCAACGTGTAGATTGTGCGTCACTGCATTTGACTAAACAGAAAAACTGTCATAGCACTTTGTAAGTGTCTCCTTGAAAAACTAAGGAGCAAACCAGCAATGATGGTGTATTTGATAACCAGACAATGCTAACATCAAAGATCCAGGTTGGATGCAGATTTCTGAAGTTGCTGAGTTAGAACAGTTATTTCAGTTACTTAATCATTTCAGTTCAACTACCCGAGTAGCTAGTTAGACAAATAATATTTAAATGATATTTCAACCGAAGTTTTTACACATTTTTTAATATATGGCACAGAACTGTCATTCCCTGCCAAAGCTCTCTACCAGCATATCAAGTTTATTAGTTTATTGAAACAGCGTTAATGGGCCTCTTAAGCGAGGGACTTGGGAGAACCCCTCTGAACCAATCAATGCCTCCTTGCACATACCCAGAGGAGACCAAGATTTTACAAATTCCTCTGTTCTTCATTCTCCTCTTTCTCGTTCTGTAGATTACAACGGAGGAGGCTCGGGCACACAGAGGGAACAAAGTAGCCCTGATCAGGTCCAGCCAGACAGTTAGGGAAGAACTTCAGGGCATGCCTCACATCGTGCCAGTACCTCCCTATGAATTCAGTCAGCATAATACAGTGAAAAACAAAGCAGAGAAAAAGAGTCATAACACGGTGATTTCTATACATCAAAAAGATGAACACTTTGAGAATACCCAAAGACTTCCACTAAAGTTAAATATTTGTATAGATACTTTCCAAACTAGAAACAAACTTTGATCCTGAAGGCTTTGGTGAAATATATGATGTTTTATCTGTCACTCAAGTTTCCCACTTCTCTGTAAGACAACCTGAAAGGTTTGTTCCTACCTGAAACAGGACTTTTAAAAGGTGTCTATGCTATGGTTAATTGAAGCTAAAAATAAGTATCTATCTATTTCTTTTTTAAACAAGAGTTGGCCTTGCCCTGGGTGAACCAAAGTTTATTGAAAATGAATAATTAACAATGTCTTCTCCCTTATCCCATTATAGAAAACCTTTTATTTCCCAAAGAGGAGAACATAAGCTGCTTTAAACAAAACAGAGCGTACCTGCAGTAATTTGAATTGTAGGCTATGCACAATTGAAGCTGAAGCTAGTTCTGCTTGCATTCATTCTCTAAGTGTGTGATGCAAGCTAAGAAAACAAAAGATTTTAAAGTGCTCCACCCAGGGTTGCAAGGGAATAATAACAAAGCCACAAGGAAGGCTGTTCAAGATACTGCTTTACAGTACACGATACAAAAACGTACATGAACAGAGAAGCTTAGTGTTTCAAAAGCCGAGCCCGGTACAAGATACGCAGCCTTCAGCAGCTGCTTCAGAGAGGCTGTTTCATTGGGAACATGCCTGTCACAGCGTGGCAATAACTCGTGATTGCTCCTGCTCACGAGTTTGAAAGCACACAGAAAGCTTTGTTGAATAGTGATTGTCAGCGGGATAAAATGGAAATCTAAACATTACTTTGCTGCATCTTAGTGCTTTCTTAGTGTAGGTGCACATAAAGCGTCTCTGTCTGGGCCTCGTGGTGCTTTAGCTGTACTTCAGGCTACTTCCCACTCACCTACGCTCTCTTCGGTGACAAGAGTGCAGATTTGCTTACTCTGTTGATGACAGTGCACATCCTCCCTGCTATGTAAGAGCCTATTAGCACAGGTGCTTAGCAAATGGTGTCAGGAAAAATCTGGGCTCTGTGGAAATCAATAACAAAGCCTTTCATTGATTATAATGAAGCTGGATTTCACCTTGCAAACCAGAATTCTTACACTTTAGCTTATTGCATTTCTTTTCATCAGCATTCGGGAGCTGAAAGGATTGATCTCATGACACCTTTTATTTTTAATTTACTTATGATGGAAAATTCTTTAATAAAAAGCCCTTGTTTGGCAAAGAAAGAATTGTGGGAACTTATTTATGAAATGAAAACTCCGTGGTTACTATTCGTATACACCCTGGCTTACTGGAAAAGCAGTTAGGACTTTTCTGAATGTGTTAATATATGTTTAATAAATTTCAAATCAGGCTGAGGACATGCAGCTACAAATACTCTCAAGGTCTTGCTTGCTGTGAGCATGTAGAAGGGATATATGATAAATGCACAAAATTACAACCACCACTGAAATATGTATTTACCTTTTATTTAGTGTCCTAAATAATGTTTAACACTTCGTGTTGCAAACACTGCTTCATTCTTGAGAATGAAAGTCACAAATTTTCACATTTATTGTTTAATTGATGGTGTTAATTTCAACAGAAAAGAATTCTATTTAAATGCATTTTAAATAAGTAATCTGAACTCTTTGATAAAGAAACAGTAGAACACTACTGGAAAACTAGTATTTAGAACTGTTTAGAAGCTGATTTGTTTGTTTCTTTCTTTTTAGCATCTTCTAATATTTCACTGAAAAGAGCTGATTCTGAATTTAAATATAAATATAAACTTTTGAAATTAACAGTCAAAAGAAGAGTCCAGATACATTCACTACAGATCATCAAAATAGTGTGTTTCAAGTATTTGATTTTTTTCACTTTGATGTTAATATTTTATGCATTTATTAATGTACATACCAATAAATACTCTTACTTAAAAAGTATAAAAATTTATATTAACATACAATCTACTCTGAAATCATTGTTTTTACTCCTTTATTGCTAGTGATAAGCCATTATGAAATATTTTATATTCATAAATGTATTTAAACTTAAAACTGTTCGATTTAAAATATTTGAGCCAGATCTTTTTGAAAATTATTAGGTAGGATAATGAAAGGAGCCAGTCTTGATACCTCCAAGACCAGTATATTTCCACTGATTCGGTGGCGGGTGCCATCACACACTGGGATGTCTTCTCAACTGATTCTGTCACCTACAACTTCAATACCTGGTTTGAGTTGGCTATTCCAGACTCCCTTCGTAGTCAACAGAAAGAAAACTGAAAATTTTAGGGTGTGATTCACATGACCACAGGTGATGTGATTTCTGCCTAAGGACTCAAACTGTAAATTTCTTTGCCTATAGTCCACTGATATTTCAGATGTAGATGTGCAGATTTTAAAGATGAACTCTGTTGGGTCAGATGAATCCTAGCCTCAGTACACCTTCCTTTATTCAAGCTATCAAAATGAATAATGTTGTACAAATGCCACAGGCCTTCATTGCCTCCTTAGGAAGGGCAATAGCCTTCACACCAATGACTCACATGTGAAGGCATGGAGGGATGCAGCACGGCAGCGAATACCTTGTAGGGCATACAGTGAAGCTCTGAAGACAGACAGATTTCTATTTTCTAAAATACCGAAGTGAGGAGAGACTCCCAGGTTCTTAGAGCATTGGCTACAGACACATCATGCACTAAAGTGCAGGGCTGTATAACTGCTGCAGAAAGTATGTCTTTTATACAGTGCTTCCCTCTGCTTCAAGGTGCACCAGGACAGAAAGGTCTAGTTCTTAGAGCACCATGGAATGAATACAGATCCTGAAAGGAAGAGACCCTCATTTGCAAACAGCTTGGCTCATGTTTAAGGTAATTTCTAGCTCGCTGCTAGGAAGTCAGTGAAGGGCTGGAGAAGGTTTATTCAGACTTTTCTTATACTTTTTTTTTTTTCTTCTCGGGGGGGACCCATAGTGCTTAGACGTGGTTGAAAATGAGATTGTTTTCGATGTACTAATAATAAAGCAGGAAATTTGGGGGGACAGTAAAATTTCAAAGACTGACATACATTTCCAGCCAAATAGGTGCAAAGATCTTAAATATATCTTCTAATCTAACCGAAGATTTTATTTTAGCTTCCCACATTTACAGTAACAGGCACCTTTCACTTAAAGCCTAAGTAATCTTAGACCTTAATAGCTTTTCACTGCAACATGAATCATACTTTCCTTTACTCATCCCCAGCAATGGAAATGTGAATTTGAATTATTGGAATCAGAAAATTATAGGTAATTTATGTTTGTTATAGTCTTGTTTCTATGATTTTGAGAAAAGATGGCCATAATTTGTAGCCCTGGTAACAGGGACTGCACATCCATTTGTTAAAGCTGACCCAACAAACCGCTTGTCCCTCTGCATTTTAGTTGGTGGGGAAAAAAAAAAAGAAAGAAAGAAAGAAAGAAAATGAGATTAACTCGTCATCTGGGAATTTTCTTCTTGTTGTTATTGTTTAATTATTCAAGTAGCATTAGAGAATGAAATATTATGAAAGGATTTCATTAATAACTGTTTCTGATAGAGCTATTTTTAATTGTCTCAATCTTAAAGAAAAAAATAAAGATTTCCTTTAAATAATGTTTTTGGAATATTCAGATGATAACACCAAAAATCACCATCCATTTAAGAACACACTTGATTTCATCATATCACCTTTTCAGACTGTTACCTAAGAGCTGGTTAAACATTTACTTATAGTTGTGGTAAATCCAAACCAAAGAGTGAGAGTAACTGCATATGACCTGAAAAAATCCTACAAAGATCCCAATTTTTTGTGAAAGATGTGGATCATGACCCTCTGTTCCCACTGTAGTAAATAGAAATCAAAGTTCTTTAAAGCTTACAAGAGGTGCTTAGTAACTTCTAGCATCTTGTCCTTGATTAGCATCAGTTTACAGCTGAAACATTGGTCTGTTAATTTAAATTGATTTGATGTGATGGAGCAGACCGTGTTCTAAATGCTTTTTCCTAAATCACACTCAATTAAATAAAAAGCTTGTGATGTGTGGATGTGATATCAGTGCCCACATGCTGCAGGTTTGTCTGTATTATATAAATGCTTCTTTTTAAAAACAAAATGTCAATCTCTGTACTTCTCTATGATATATCCTTTGAATACCACTGTTGAAAACACGTCTATCGCCTGAAACATGCCCATTCTAATGGCCACATTCCATTATCCACCTTTTCTCAAGCATGTTGTTCTGTCTGTGAATCTAGTGTATCTTTTACCCATTACCTCCCTGCATACATCCAATTTCTCAGCCATTTTGCACAAAGTAGTGAATTTCATCCTTAAAGTCCATTTACCACATATTTCTTCAGGTCTTAAATAAAACATTCAGTTTCCTAAGCAACTGTCACACCACTGAATTTTGCTAGCCAGAAGAAAATACATGCACCTATGCACAATCCCCTATACTTTTTTCTTTTTTTTTTCCTTCAGGTAACCAAACCAAACCAAACCCCCTCTACTGATACACACATTTGTTGAGACTATTTACTTGCACTCTATGTCAGGACTGGATTGAATCACTGGATCCCATACGTTTCTACATTTCCTAATCCTAGTTAATGGCTGATCATAAATTCCAGGAAACTTTCTTGGACAGACTTCTTCAGTGCAAAACCAAGCTAGATGCTCTTTATGTAATGGAACACCATATATGCTGCTGCTGCTAACACTGTCAAACCTGTGTACCAGCCCCCTTAAGACACAGCTGTCTACAAAAATTTGACTTGGAAATTTCTGACAAAAGTTTCTGTGCTGCAGTGCAGTCCGATTTCATGACGGCAACATTCAGGGACAATGCACAGGAAAAGGAAGAACCACTGGCTCGGCTATGCAATTTCTCAAACATGCATACACACTTTCATATTTAAAAATGAAAGTACAAATCTATCTAAAAGTAAACATCCCAGAAAGCATTTACCATTCCTGTTCTTTTAGCAACAGAGCGGATTCAGGATTTAGGCTGTCTCCGAGACAAACAACCCTCTGGCCTTGTTGAACTGCTCACCTGGCTACTGAAGAAGAAACTTCCCTGTTTGCACGGAGAACTTTCCCTGTTTAGAACAGCCTGTGACTCCTTTCAACCCCCCTGCGCTTATGCTACAAATTTTCCAGCTCTGACGTGAACATGCACCCTTTCAGCTTCTGGGCAAAGTTGTTCGAAGTCAATGGCCCTGCTGCTAGCAAGCCCATTGATCCACTGGTGTAGGGCTATTAAGTGTTGATGGCCCTTGATTGCTCTATCAAAGCTTCCCAGCTATAGTCTCTTCACTATGTGTCAACCTCCTGCTTTAAAATGAATGCTCTAAGCTGCACTTAATGTTACCTTCAAAATGAAGTGTAAAACAGAGCAGGCTATTCACAAAACACAAATGAGAATTATACACTGACAGCAACATAACCCCAAACCCTCACAACTTTTCTTGTGAATTAAAATAATACCAATTACTCTTTTCGTCAATTAAAAGACTTTAAAATCTAACAAAGAAAAAGTGAAGAGCAGAGCTTGAAAGACTACCGCAAGTGTGAGAATGGAACAGAGAAGTGCATCTCCGAGCAAATGGATGGGTAATAGCGCTCTGACTTCATAGCAAAAAGGACAATCCGTTACTAAGGCTGAGGTAAATGAAGGGCTATAAGAATCTTAAGTATTGTCAGTCATGTGACCGAACTATCCTAAGGAGTCAAGTTTTATATAAGACTTTTTAATGAGCTCAGCTCGACTCACTCTTTGGCACGGTGCATATGATTACTGATCATTTGCACACTAAATCGATGAGTAAATTCTCATAATAAATTATTGATTTATTTCATCCCATTTCACCCAGTCAGGCATATAATTATTCACAGTTCTGCAAAAACACGGACTTGTTAAAATCCAAATATGTATGTAATCACCAGTGCTTCTCAGATTAGTTTTAATCTGTTAACTAATAACATGCAGATTGATATTCCAACTCAAACAACCCTCTCTTCATTGAAAGTACAGACGTATATCGAAACAGCAAATGGATTTTATATTTTATCCTCTAAATAGATGCCAGATGCTCAGCTGGTGTCACCTGGTATAGCTCTATTAAAGGCAATGTCAATTCATACCAGCTGGTCCATGTGACTACATGTCTAGGTGAAAGTGAAATTTTGCTATTTGTATACAGAGTTCTTTGTTCCACTTACTTGATTCTTCTTTAATGATAGAAAATTAGAGTCAGCTGCATATGTTGTTTTGGTTTAAAAATAAAATGTACAGCCTAATGTTGCCTTTTGATTTGTCAAGAGCTAGATTTCCAAACAATACCAGAAAGGGACAGCTATTCCCCCATGAGAAGGAGGAGTAGTTTTCAACTGAGTTAAAAAGGCAAGTGAAAAGAAAAAAAAAAAAAGAAAAAAAGGGTTGCGGGGGAGAGCATAGGAAACTCTAGAAGGACTAAAACTCAAGAGCGGAAAAATTAATGCAAAAAGAGTTTCAGTAACGAGCAATTGCAGTTACAATGAGCTGCAATGTCAGATGTTTCCATACATGATTTTTTTTTTCTCTGTGTTTTCAAGAATGACATGAATATATACAATAGACCAGTCTATCCCAGTCCTATATATGAGTTTTGCTAGGTAGCTTCTTGTTACTGCTTTGCAGTAGTTGTTTTCAAGCTGCTTTTATGTCTCATTTTGATATGCAAATAACAGAGGCTCAAATGTTAAATCACCTACCAAACAACATGACAATCTTATTTCATTCTACCTTTCAAAATAGTATTTTCTGATTTTGCTTTTTTAAAGGGAAAAAAGCGCTTCCATTCAGATGAGAAACGGGGCTCCAAACTAAGCTATGTAAACTAATGGGATGATTATGAGATTAACCGAGTCAAGAATTTAAAGACTTTTTTTTTTTAACAATATTTTGATAAACAGCAAGGTTTTCACAAAGGCATAATTATAAATAGAAAAAATATGTAAGTACAACCGAGTGATCTAAGCAGCGTAAGACTGCACTGAGACCAAGCCTTTCTCAGAGTCTAAAAGAGCTAAGTCTCCTCAGTAGAATTTTTATTCCCCTCGCTTCTAAGATATTATTTACATATACATCCAAAGATTTATGATAATGCATTTGCAAGTGTTGTGGCCAGCCAGGAAAAGTAAAGTAAATGTATCTGTTACCTACTCATGAAGAAATGCCGTAGGAGTAAATGACTGATAAGCAGAGAATCCCTATACCACAGTGTGAGAAACTACCCCTGAAACAAGGACTGAGTGCAAGCAAAAAAGCTTACACAGCACAGTGTCAGCTGAAGTTGTGCTGCTGCGAGAACCTCTTGAAAAACACCCTCAATATCACTCTCAATAAATAGTTCCACCAATGGAGGTAACAGAAGCCACCAAGAACTGGTGGCACAGTCACAGGCACGTTGGCCTGTGGACTGGACTCTCTCTCTCTATATATATATTCCACCCAGGAAATTCCACAAGAGTATATGCCGAAAAATCATGTTCTCACAGCTGTTTTTATATTGCCCGTTCTTTTTTAATTTAAATGAGCACTAGACAACACATTCTGCCCAAAAGAACTTCTATTTGAGTAACTAGGCAACAGAGGCAGACTAGTTATCAATTATGTCACAATTTGCCAGTAATCAGCGCTGTTGACATCAAGGTTTCCTTCTTGTCCTTGAGTAGTTCACGTACCACAACATATTAACAACTGGCAAATACTAAGGGCTTTCCTTTATAAATAGGTGAATAACTACATTGGCTCAAATGAAGTCAGAGGTAATATTAAATAGAAAATAATTAGCCATGTTAGAACAATATTTGCATAAACAAATCAAACCAAGCAAGGTCTGGCCACCCCTGAAAAGGATCCTGGGACATACTTGAAAGCACTCAGCAAACCAGCTGTCTGGACAGAAAAGAAAGACTAATACTTTATTCAGTTAAAATTAGCAGATGAGCTTCAGGGGGCAGAAAGCAATTTCTTGATTTGGAATTAGGCTCAGCCACGCCCCAGTTACGTGACAGTAGTATAGATCTTCTGTGGCCACAAACAGGCAAACTTAGTCTTACGGTTCACAGAGCTGTACTGGGATTACGGTATCTGCTTATAATTTTTGTGGGTACTTTACAGACTGTTCCAATGCTGAAATTGCAAAGCAACTTGAAGATCAGTACATTAAAATTTTATGAAAGTGGATCAAAAAGATTATTTTAAAAGTACTTGTGGGAAATGTTTATTTGTACATTCAACGTTACAATATAAATTACTGTAAGTGAGTTAAAGATTCTAAACAAAGAGCATATAAAATGCTCAAAAATAATTCATTTTCCTATATCATCACCTGTTCAAGAGGCATCTCTCCCTTGAGTTTTTTAAGTGTAGTTGACAAGTAGTGAGATATTGCATAACACAGGCCCACTTGTGCTCTTCTGCCAAAAATAATCACTGACTTCAACTGAGCTCACCAAATTTAACTCAGCAGCATCCAGAGTAGAAACTGGACCTCAGATATCATAAAATTTGTTAGAATTATTTTAAAAAATAGTATTTTGGCAACCACAACTCAGAAGATTTGCAGACTTCCCAGTGGAGGAACTAAAAAAGAAAAATCTGCTGCTGGACCACAATTCTGACAAGTATATACAAGATGTTTTTCTGTTACTGTGCTATTATGTCTACCACGCATTGGACAATATAATTTAGTCCATCGCACCTGTAGCTTTCCTCAGCTTGCAGTTTATAATGTTCTCTATAGTACTCATTATACAGCCTGCAGCCACCAGCAGTTGCTGAACATGTTTTTGAAGATCAGTATTTGAGCCTTTCTTGCTCTCTGACAGACATTGAAAACGCTGTCTGTGGAGTCAGTTCATTTAGTTAGAAGAAGATGTAGATATACCTAATGGTACATATGTAGGTTTTCTTGAGGTTTTCTTAGAAACAGCGTATCCTTATTTCAGAAGAAACTGTATGCACTTAGCTGGAGGGACAGTGTGGATCAAGCTTGGGGAATAATGAAGTGTTGGCAGAGGAGAGGCAGAGAGATTTGTTTTAGAGAGAATTTGTTTTACAAAGTTTAACTGGGGGAAGTATCTAACCCGACATTGTAGAATTTTGAAATGGGAGCATGTAATTAGGAAAATGATTCTATGATTCAATGAAATGTAATGAGATCTGTCCGATATGAAAACTGGATGAGTCATCATTTTCTGTAAGCAAATAATTAGTGCACGTATATTTCAAATACAAAGTCTAAGGAGTACATACACTGTCACAATATACATTAATGACTATAATCTTCTAAATGGGTGACCAGATATTACTGGGGGAGTAAATAAAACTGTAACAGCGAGTTGTCATTTTTCACAGCATTCTACTCAGGGAGTGCAAATGTGGTGTGATGACTGAGGAGCTGTCACTCATGGGAGTGTTTTTTAAATGTTATACTGTACTAGGACGCTTTTATTTTCTACTGCTTCATCGGAGTGAGGTGAAAAATCATATATAGCTTTAAGGGATGGAGGCTATTTGTAACTGAGTGTACAAACGTTAAGGAAATCAGAATAAAAATAAAACACTTAATGATGTATCTGTATGAGAGCAGTTAGGCCTGCACAGCAAGCATTAATAGGTGAACATTAATGATATGTCCTCTGCTCCAGAATTAAGCACTCTGTTGTGGGAATATATGCTCCTCCCTGATAATGTTTTTTTTCTTCCTTGAGTATAGATTGTGTTCTTTGTTCAATGCACAGTAAATGGCTTTTGTCACTATAAATATTATATGTCTGCTTTAAGACATGCATAATAATGAGTGAGATTTATAACTGTATATATATTTTTAAAGAGGTATATAATAAAAAGAATGATCACTAATCATGTCTCCAGATGCAGAAATCAAGATAAGGGTAATTCATTTTTCAGCTCCCATTTATTTGTAAAATACTGTGTCTCTTTCTTATGCCCTTTTATACACTTCAGAAAGCTTAGAATAGGTTTATTGGCAGAATTGTGGCTTTTAAGTTATGAACGGCAACATTTATTCTGAACATTCCACATTTGTATAAACTATTCTATATGTATCCTTTTGATGTAACTGCATGGGATTAAGTTTTCAGCTATACATCCTATTTATATAAAAATATTGTAAATATATTGAGAGAGAAATCCTGAATCTCTAAAAGCAAATAGATGAGAAAATAAATGACCTACAAGTACCAGCCACTGAGTTGGTAATCAAATCTATAGCATCAAGTCTTGAAAGAGAATCATGGGATTGCATATTAAATACTTGACATTATTTTCTTTGCTCCCAGAGAGAATATGCCTTTCCTGTGCAAAACATTCAGACTGTAGTTTGTGTCCTGTGCTCTCAGCCCTTCAAATTGTTTAAGACTTTAAAATTTAATCAAGGGATTTCTTAATAGAGGAGAAGGAAGAGTAACATCAGAAATACATTTGACAAAAGGGTAACAAATTTCTACTTAATTATTTACAATGGCCCTATACTGCTACTTAGAGACACAAAGTAGTCAGACTCCTGAGCATCAGATCCAACAGTCTGGAAGGACAAGGGCATCAATTCGTCCTCACATCATGCAAACAGTTTTCAAGATTGCATCTTGTTGATCCTGATGAAATTACAAGTCTAGGATCTGATGCAGCATGCCAGAATTTATGATCACAGGTCACTCCAAGCTGAATGTTTTCAGGGCACATCAAGCCTACTTGTCATTTGCATGCAACTCATTTTATCACCTAAGAGATGTTTTTCATCAGGCCACTGGGCAGACATTTGCAGTTCTGGAAGGCCTGCATTTAAAAAAAAAAAATGACCTCTTTTCATCCATCACAACATTAAAACAAACATCAATGCAAAATGTAATATTAAAGCAATTAACCTATTATCTTCAGGTCAGGTGTTTGTTATTTTGCCATTTACAGAATGACAAACTCTCCCACTTGGCTGCTGATGTTTGGACTGGGCCAGCTGTCTGTTCTTTCGAAATGCTGTTTCAGTTGATTACGTGACTATGAAGTGCCCTTCTTCCTGCCATTTGGGATTACACCTAGTTAACTCTATAGCTGAGCAATTTTCCCTATATTGCCTAGTCAAGGGAAAAAAAAA
Organism: Calonectris borealis; assembly: GCF_964195595.1. NCBI lineage: Eukaryota > Metazoa > Chordata > Aves > Procellariiformes > Procellariidae > Calonectris > Calonectris borealis. The sequence goes on from NC_134312.1 coordinate 178,516,312, forward strand.
AAAAAAAGGCAGATTCTGCAGCTATTATGTTATATTGTTCTTACCCTGCAACCTTTTGGACAGGTTTTTTTTTCTAATGTACTAGGTGGAAAAAAAATTAAGTCCTTTGATATTGTTATTTCTAATGTCATATCACTCACAGGGTTCCTATAAGAATAATAAAAATTTAGAAAAGGAAGGCAACGTTTCTCAAGACATTTCAAAATTAAAGGCTAAATGATAGAAGTATGCAAGCTCCATACAGACTTCATGGAAGAAGTTTAAACATTTGAATAATTCTGATTATGGGGGCGTGGAGAGGAGTTTGCAACAGGAATAGAATTTATTTGCACTAGCTTAGGCATCTTCAGACTATGTCAGTGCTAGTCATCCTAGGTTCCTTTGCAAACATCTCCAAAAGCGAATTCATCCCACCCAATGAGAGGCATCTAAGATAAATCAGAAAAAAAGCCTCCTGAGGGTTCCCATTTCTGTCTAATGATTATGGGGATAGGATGATTCATTCAGATTTAGATATACAATTGATAGTTCTCTGACATTATGTGGGATAAATCCTGCATAAGGCATATTTCTACTCTAGGTGCAGACTGCCAAGCGGGTCAAATCTTTGCTGTGACGTACTTAGTGCACAGGTTCTGTATATCACAATGCACTCTAGCTAGCTACCATGCTGCAGATGTCTTGCTTCTTTTCTAGAGAATAACAATGGAAATGTTTACATGGTCATATGAAAGCATTTTAACACAAGTAAAAAAGGATTATGCTTATACTGCCCTCACAGTAGTTTAAAACAGACTAGCTTCAAAGTATCTAACTTGAAACTATCTCTACTAACGAAACCCACCACAGGCTAACTGTTGCAGACTATTCTGCTTCCTTGATCTATTTAGGGACTACACAATACCAGCCCAGTAAGTTTTCAATCTTAGTAGTCAATCTGGAGATCAAACCTAAGTCGGGTATATCAACAGCAAATTTATTTGAATTAGTGTTGTGGTTGCACTAGGCATACTTAGAGTCTCTGATCTCGCTCTCCCCCAGACCCTGAAACAGAATAGTCCAAAAATGCATGTGAAAACCTGTTTACCGAGCAATCTGAGTAAAGTTGCAACCTGACCTTGTTCGGACCCATTTATGTACACTTTCATGCAGTTTTTTGGGTAATTGGATGTGGTGCATAGCTTGGACTTTAAAGTAAGTGATACGGATGTAGCATTTTAAAATCAGCTCTCTTTTTCCTTCTTTGCTGGTATAACGTGTTCTACTTTGCACAACCTGTTGCCCTTATGCTTTGTCTGTTTTACCTCATCAGCTTTCATGTTCCAGCTACTATAATTAGACAAATCTCTCTCTCCACTTTTTGCTATTCCACGTAATAAGGCAAACAGCTCAACCAAACTTTCTGTCATGTCATCTTGTCATTAATTCAAACACAACAGAGGAAAAAAATCACCTCTCCTTCTCTACCACTACCGAAACTGTCATACAGACTTATAACCCAGGTCATATAATTTCCTCCAGAACATTTTCTGTAACATTCATGGGAGATGAAGGTGCAAAGAGCATCCAAGGGTGTATTGTCACCTATAGGAGGAATCCAAATTAGTCTTTCAAAAGTGTAAGGTTTTTTCCTAGTTCATACCTTTTCTGAGTGAAAGACCTGCTTGGACAAAGAAGTTACTTCTAACTTCCAGCAAATGCAAATAGATATTACAAGAAAAACAAAACATTTTCTGTGTTCTGTTTTCCTGAAATATATGCCTATCAAGCTCTGAGCAACAGTACCAATTAAACTAACCATAAAAGCTTGACATTTAATGTTGAAACATAATAAGGGAACACAAGTGAAACCTTTCAGGGGAGTGAGGAAACTGAAGGTGAGTCATAGAACCTGGAAACATCCGTTGATTCTGTATGAAACTTAAAGGACAAATTACATGCAGATTATAAAAATATAGTTTTATAATGGATACAGCAACTTGGGTGTACACTTGCCATACACCTGTTTTATAGACTGCTAAATAATTTAGCAATGAATTTTAAAATCAGAATACGTTACGAAGGGCCATTAATATTGCATGAAGCATTGTTGAATTACATGGTATCAAAACTGTATCTGTTATAGCGTGTTTCTTCCAGTAATGGCCAACTATGTTTATACGTAGTCACTGCTTTTCTTAATTGTAAGTATTTTAGTGATGTTCTGGAGAGTGAAATCAACAGATGTTATATAGTATACAGCTCTTCCAGATGGCGAAGATTCCTGCTTTAATAGCTTAAATCAGTCTTTTCTTAATCATCAATACCTAAACCATCACTACAAAACTCTGTTTTTTTCTTGCAACTATTAAGTTGGAAAAAACATGTCATAAATTTTTCAGTGTGCCCTCAGAAAGATGACAAACACTGAAGCCTTAATCCTGTAAATTTCTACTTGATTATGGTACACATCTGACTTTCTCTGAAGTTCCCTAGGGAAAGGTTTGGAAAGTGTGAAAACTACTGCTGTTGAAGAGAAATAGGCCCTATTTCTTTCTGTATCTGACCAAGTGTCACCATCTTTACCTTTTAAACTGACATGCTTCTATGTTCTCATCAGACAAAAACACAAGGCTTTCTGAAACAGTGTGTGGAGAATAAAACTTCCTCTTTTTTGTTAGAATATAGAAGAAGGATGTCTTATACAGTAAATTACTTTCTACTAATATGATATACAGTATTATCCTATAAGGATGATATTGGCCAGTCTTTATTGCTACTACTTATATCGATTAAAAAACCTTTTCTCATATTCTTTTAGTGAATGCCGTCTTCATAATATTACATAATTACTGAAATCATTTCAAGATGCTGAAAGACTCTTTAATTAGCTTTTCGAAAGTAATAAAAGTGATTGCCTCTGACCCTTTTGGTTCAGAAAGGCACAACCTTTGGCACAGCACTGTTGCAAACAGCTACCACTAACTACTTTCCTTATTGAAGCGTAATTACAGAGATTTAAATATCTGCCTTCCCAAATACAAACCTACATTCATTTTGCTGTAATATTACTGTCAATCTCAGCACAGCTGTGAAATACAACCCAGCTTGCAGTACTAATGAAGCAAAGAGGTTTATGTTTAAAAAAAAAGGTAAAAATTATATTCAAGCCCAGATTTTTTTGGTTGATATTAAGGTAACTTCTATGTTTAGTCACCAGGTAACTATGTGGACCACCTCCTGCTTCTCCAAAGCTCACTGAATCAAGTTGACTTTGCAGGCTTCCAGCGAGATACTTAGCACGGATGCACACTGTTATTTTCTCCCACTCCTGCCTCAAAACACAAGGTCATATCTCCACTCTTCCGTCCCTTGATGGGTACTCTCCAGCTGAAATCTGTTATGTAGCCATCTGTTTATTAACTACCAGCATTCTGCAAAATGCATCTGTAAAAGAATCTAGAATTTTTAGAGATACCAACTAGCACTTCAGAAAAACAATTTCCATTTTCTGCACCCCAGTCTTGACAGTGAATTCCCTCTACCTTCTGCCTATTTTGACCTTCCTTATTGAGCAAACATTGATCTTTTCCTTTGCTCTTCTTGAGTGAATAGTGAATGTTCCTCTGTTTCATGTATTCTTGCCTGTGCTCCAAAGTTCTTGCTGATACAATTATTGTGGTAATGTATCCAAGACTTTCTAAAAGCTGTTTTCTTTCTTCTGTCTGTGACTGAATGCATACTGGGTATAAATCATTAAAGAATTGCAGTGCTAACAGAGGTCCAAATTTTGGAACCTAAACTGTCATCTTTAAGGTATTGCAAAGGTTCTTCACCGATATAAGAGGGGTAGAAGAAAAAACAGAACAACTTTTCTTTCTTTGTGATACTAAAATTTCTGAGATTGAATTTGTTCCCATTATTAAAATTATAACAGGTCCTTACTTCATTTATTCTTGGTCTGATATAAATGTGTGTGTATAAATATATACTCACACAGAGAATAGGTGATTAATGGCAACAAACACAGAGTATGTGTTCAGAGTTCAAATTCCTGGGCAGGTTCCTTCAGGCGTTACTGCAGTTCACAGTATGTTGGTTCACAGGTGCTGCTTAGTTACCATCTTTGTCTGGAAGTAGATATACACTATACATTTTGGCAGTGGCAAAAGTTGGAGGAAGAAAGATGGTGGTTTTTTAGAGGGTAGGAGTGGAAACTTTCCAGGCATAATTCTCATGCAGATGGGAGTTTTAGCAGTAACTTACAGGACTGTCTGCAAAAAACAGATGAAGAAGAGAAAAGTATTACCACTGCTCATTTGCTATCAAGTATATTGTGTCTTTTTGTTTATTTTTTTAAACACATCATTAAGAATCACTGCCTCCTACTACAACCTGAAAGTCTCAAATTTTAAGCCAGTGGGAGGGCGACTAACTTAAAAAATGTATTATTAATATTATAATCAGGTGTCTTGTTGATAGAGAGAAATAGGCATCTGTCATAAGACAGGTGTTTAAGATCAGCAGTATTGCGAACTTCAGGGGTCAGATCATAAAAATAGCTGACTGTGAAAGAGTTAAACAGACAATGAGCTATAGTGAATACACTGTCAGCCATATTTATAGCTAATACAGCAAACTAATTACCATGGCAGGTAAATTACTAACAATCCCATGTCTTACATAAGTGTATCACGGTGTAGGTAAATTATCTGAATAGGCTATTGAGCTATTCTATGAGTCATTCTAGTTAAGCCTCGCTGAAGGAGGCAGAAGGTGGGTTGTGCATGCCACAGATACTGACAAAATCCATTCTTACATCCTTCCTCATTCAGGACGCTTGTAGCTAATCCACAATTCAGCAACATCCTGAGTGTGAATACTTCCTATACGTAGGAAGCAGCTTAAATTATCATATAGTCATGTAAACATATCATATATCTATGTATCATATAGATTATACAATAATAATTATACTGCATTAAAAGCACCACAGCCGTGATACAAATGATCAAGAATTCGACATGTTTGCAACCCATATCAATATTCAGTGGTTCTAAATTGTAAGCCTCAGGAACAAAACATGATTTTCACACAGATTATTCAGATAGCCAAGGCCTGACATTCTCAAAGGCACCGCTTGTGGACAGGGGTCTATGTAGTATAGAATATAAGTGAAATTAAATATATGAGAGCCCCAGGGAGAAGTAAAGATGTCTTAAAATATCTCTAGGCACAGATATTTTTTCTATGCAAAGAATACAGCAAAGCTCTATCAAACACTGCATGGAATGGCGTTAATTTTAACTCTTTTATATTAAATTCTAAATGGAAAAAATATTAGTAATGTGTGTACTGTTGTTTATTTAGTACAAGTCCATAGCCTTCATGACATTTCAAAGCATTATTTGCTGCTTTCTAGATTTGAATTAGTCTCTCAATCTTTCTCCAACAGAAATCTACCAGCTGTGACCATCAGTAATTCCTCTTTCTTGTCATAACAAAACATGTAGTGCCATATCCAGAGATAATTTAGTCTGGTGGGTTCAGAGGTGGGAGACAGCAAAATTAAAGAAGGAATGAATTACCTAAGAGCAGAGCGAGGCTGAGAACAGACCCACGCTGAGAGTGCAATGGCACAGAGATGTACAATGTAACCAGCATAGGAAAAATAAATGCTGTACTTCCAGGTGAAGAGACTCCAAAATTTCTGTCCAAACAATATAAATGAAAACTACTTTTTATGAAAATTTCTGGACTTTTTCTATTTTCTGACTAGTTAAATTACCAGCTATTATTAAAATTATCTCAAATTTTAGCAGGCAGTTCATTCTTTTTGTTTCCATTAACCGCAATAGATATGTGCTTTGTATCCCTACAAGAAGAGATATCCAGTTATAAAAAATAAATTTCCTATATTTAAGAGAAAACATATTTTACACATCTGTCTTTGTTGCCACCTGATATTCAATGCAGCTTTAGAGATGATGTCTTTACGGACAGAATTTACCTCAAAAATTATTTCCATGACATAAAGATCTATACTGACTTACACTAACTGGGAATCTACTGTATTTTTTTAATTGAAGGATCCCTCTTGGCATTGAAGATAACAGAAGGATCTGCAACTTTATAGAGAGAAAGTTGATGTATTGATGTCATTGAGGGGAAGAAAATAAAACGAAAAACCTCATGAGTCAAGATAAAGACAGGGAGATCCTTACCAATTACTGCCACAGGCAAAACAGACTTGACTTGGGGAAAATTAATTTAATTTATTGCCAACTAAAAGAGAGCTGGGTGGTGAGAAACAAGACAAAAAAAAATTAAAGCAACAGCTTCCCCTTTTTTCCAGGCTCAGCTTCACTCCTTTGCTCCTGATGGGTGGATAAACCTGCTCAGGCGTGGTCTCCCCCAGGGGCTGCAGGGGAACCGCTGCTCCGGCGCCTGGAGCACCTCCTCCCCCTCCTTCTTCTCTCACCTCGGTGTCTGCAGGGCTGCTTCTCACACTTTTTCCCCTCACTCCTCACTGCCCCTGTGACATTTTGCCCTTTCTTAAGGAAAAGAAGCGCCAGCACCCTGGCTGCGGGGCTCAGCCGGGGTGGGTGGGTGCGGGGGGTGGGTCGGAGCCGGCTGGAACCGGCTGGAACCGGCTGTGTCCGGCACGGGGCAGCCCCGGCCTCTCCTCACAGAGGCCGCCCTGCAGCCCCCTGCAGCCAGCGCCTGGGCACCCGCACCCGGTGCACAGACATAGGCTGCAAACAGGAAAAAAGGATTTTCACCATCTCAACTCTACCAGTGTCTATCACTGACACTCTCTCTGTTGTTATACATACACAAAAACCGTAAAGGAGACAAAGTAATGGGGTGAGTTCATAACCGGGAGTCAGCAAACCAGCACTCGGTACCTCAGCGCCGTTAGGGCCTGATAGAAAAACAGCCTTTCAGAACGGCGCGTGCCTGAACGTGCGTCAGAAGTTGCATCCAGCCTCTGCCTGACTCCGGCGCCGCAGTGCACCGCGCACATCTCGCTCCGCGGAGCGGAGAGCAAAACCTCTCACAGGACTTCTGAACCAAAAGTTGTTTCTCAGTAAGGATGTGATCCCACCTCAGCCAGTTTTATAGCTCTACAGTGTAGATATCTACACCTTAGCTGAACACATTTGTCACCCTTCACAGTCAATGAGAGAAACGGGCACTCTTCAAGGCACAGTTCATCTTAGTCTTGAATAGACCCATTGGTTGGTATTACCACGAAAAACATTCTCTATTTACCTATAGCTGATTTGGATTTAGCCTAAAAAAAGATCAAGTACTGAAATATAAACCAGAAAATTAGTGAAATCCAAGAAGCATGGAATCTTTGTACTACTCTCGTATTGGAACAGTGTAGTGCCTGAATAAAACTGAGTAACTAGCTAATTGAAAGTCTCATTTTGTTCAATTGTTCACAAGCTACAAGCAGTACGTTGAACCCACTAGAAACATTTAGCTAAAACAGAGGGATCAACACAGTCACCACTGTGTAGATATTTAAACAGTAAAACACATGGCCTCCGTCATGTGCAACCCAGAAGTTCCTGAGATTCCACAGGCTGCATCTTTCCTCAGTTCCATCTGTCTTTAAATTAAGGAAGAGAAAACAAAGCAAAACAAAAGAAAAAAATCGCACTAAAACCATATTAAAGATTCAATTTAAAAACTGAGAAAAGAGCGGGGTGTCCATAGGTCAGTAATCTGAAAGGCACTGTGAGAAAGAGATGCTTTGACACACATACCCATGCTCCTCAGCTCGCTCAACGCAGTAGTAAATTTCTGTTGGTCTAATCCAGCAGCAAACGGCAATTCCCTTTACAAGACAGAGCTGTCTTAGACACTGCATTGAGGAGTGGAGTCAACACTCTGCTTTCTTCCCATTCACGCCTCACCTGACTTAGGAGGAGTAGGCACACTGAATAACATTTACCCCAGCTAGTTTTAGGTACCTAACCAAGCACTGCTCCCATCAGCTCCTCACACGGTCAGTGGAGATCTGAATCACCTGTGGCAGCTCTGGTCGTAATTTAGCCACTTAGGTTAAGTGTCTAAATTTAAGTGAAATTTAATTATGCAGGCCTGATTACCTGGATAAAAATGGTCTCCCAAGGCCAAATTTCAGGCATAAAGGTGTACGAGGGAAGTTATTTATTCCCATGGGCAAAGTTTTTGTCCAAGACATTCAGATGTGTTACGAAACAAATGTGCGTGCATGTGTATAAATATGGAGCTTGCCCAGCGAAGAAAAGTGCCTTAGCTGAAAGCTGAAAAATAACTGTTTTAATAGGTAAACTAAGGACAGATTCTTAACATATTTTGTTATGTGTTATATAATTGAAAACACAGAATAACTGAGCTGGCTTTAGTAAACACAATCCCCAAAGTACTTGGCTTTCATAAATTTTCAGCACAAATGTGGGCAATGTTTAGTTAGTCAACATAATGGTGGTTTTTTTCTCGATGTACAATAAGTGGAAATATCAGCATAGTGATAAGCACAGACTTGTCTTGGCTAGTATTTTTGCTCCCCATTTCTGAATACTCTGTCAGGCAGTCTGTCTAAAGCTTTTTGATTTTCTGAAATAGATGGTATTATGGAGCTGTGGTAGTCATTCCATGGCTAAGGTTGTAAGTACCTTCCATTATAAGCTCAATTAGGCCCTTCCATCTAATTTTAACATCAGACTGTTCCATTAGAAATTTCTCTTGTGTGGTGTTCTGAAAGAAGATGATTTTTTTTTTCCCCCTAGAAAGTTTGAGGGTAATTGGACAAGGCATTTGTGAGATTTGAGAGGCTGTAAAATCAGTGGTAATTTGCATTTGTTACATTATCCTAATGTATTTCAGAACAGCATATCCCCAAAACAGCATGTCGTAGAAACAGCAAATGCGGTTTATTCTCCTGTCTTCACTGAAGAGTGAGGAGTTTATGAGCTTTACAGGACTAGACAGAACTACCAGGGCTAAGGAAGAAGCAGAGCTTAAAAGGTTCTCAGGAGCTGGGCTGCTGTCAGAGCTTTTTTTTAGCAGGTACTCAGCAAAAGCAGGCCTTTGGAGCATCTTCCTACCTGAGAATACTTTAAAAAATAGAATTAGGAATAAATAGAAATATTAGATTAAGTTTTCTCGTAATAAAAATAACCAAATTCCCTTAAAAATCATTGACACTAATTTTCAGATAGGTCTCTCCATTAGTTTAGGAAAAAAACACAGGAAATTGTAGTATTCTAAAAGTAGATTAATAAAACCTAAAAATCAGAAATTTTAACATTCTTATGTAAAGTACCAACACCTCACTTATTTCTTTCTCCTACTCTTGATCACCATCATGTAGCTTTCAGGTATAGTTCAAATACCATGTATTGACCTAGACTTTTAGGTCATCTACTACATCTACTACATCTACTACATCTACTAAGTAATAAAACACAACCGCAAAAACATAATGTTAAAATATAGGTACCAAAAAGTACTGAAAAAAATATTACAAATTTAAGCAAAAAGAAATCATGCTTTTATGCTGTTCTATCCCCCGTTCCCTAGCTTATAAAGTATCCTGTATAAAGTTCCTAGAACACTTAGATATATAAATTACACAGGCTTATCTTTATTATCAAGGTAATTGACATACTTTCTAATCTAAATCTCATGCTTTCATTTTTTACACTTTACTTTGAGGAAAATAAGAAACATAGATTTTTACACTAAGGAGAGCAAGTATAGACAGTTCTCTAAGTCCTTAACTTGTGAAAATATCACTATTTAGGAAAATAATTAACCACATTCCAAAAAACACATTTTTCAGTCTCATTGACTTTAAGTATATGCTTAAACTTAGCAATTGCCAAGCTTTTTCTGAATGAGAGCTTAAAAGATGAAGGATAAACACAAGAGAGAGAAAAAGAGATCACTGGAAAAAAGTTGAAGATAAAGCTAAAAATATTTTCTTCTCTCTAGAATAATACATTTTCTTGGAAATACATAATGATCTAACTACAGTGACACTGTACAATGAAAATTTATTCTTAAATGATTTAGCAATGGCCATGTATGATGCATAAATTATACATGAAGATTAAGTAAGGCAGCATTAGAGTGTCAATTGCAACTTTTTTTTCTTTAACCAGAATTAAGTCAAGGATACTTTAATGAGGGTTCTAACGTTTGAAAAAGCCATGAACAATCTAATAGCTCTAATGCATGAATCCAGTTTTACACAGATAATTTTGCAGTTCTCCCCTGTATTTATAGTTGTGTTCTAACCAGAACTGATATTTTATGCATCATATGGAAGGAGTCCTTAAAAGAATTTAAGATGTTATTTTTCGTGTGAAGATACAAATCTTGAGATCTAGAGACGCTCCTGTAATTGCAGATTTTTGGAAAGTCTGAGGTGCTTTGGGCAAATTTTACCAATCTACTCTTCCTCTTCATGTGCAAATGATGCCATATAAATATTTGAATATAGTTATATGTGTCTTAATGGACTACTGGAGCAATCAGTACTAACAAGCTGATTTACAAGTTTCTTGTACCATGAAAGGACTTTGTGCAGAGATTTGAAGTCCTGTTTACAATTACCCCCCTTCTAATTCAATAAACCATTTGACTCTTGTAGCTTAGTCATTTAAACACCAGGTAAGTGATATGTAAGCTTCCTCTGTAATCAGCTGATGGCAATCATATTTTCAGTTAAGGGGATGCCCTCCATGCAAGTGTGAAAAATAGAAAAAAAAAATGTTTCTGTGTTCTTTAACGGTTTCCTAAATCAATATGGCATATTTTGTTCCATATTATCACTCATCTTTCTTCAAACAATTCTAATTACTATCTCCTGTCAAAAGACTAACAAAGAGAACCTATCTCAGATCAATTTTTAATGACAGATCCTTTTAATGATTGCTATCCACAGCACACATTTTATTTGTTAAGCTGACACAGAAAATTAGCTCTACTTTTCCTTTAAAATTCTCTCCCACAAACAAATCAACTGGCACTGAATATCAAATAGGAGAATAGTAAAGATGGCCTCAGAATCTGGGATTCTTTAAAATAAAGTATATTTGATAGACGTTAAAAAGATTATTAAATCCCTCTCCTTTTGCTATTTGGCATGAGCAGCCTAATACATTTCATTTTAGTCTTTTTTTTTTTTTTTGTCTGTACATTAAATGAAATTGAAGAAATGCAGGGCAGACAACTCTTCATTCAGAGAACTAATAATCTCACTAAGGCATAAGCCCTGCCTCAAATGAGCTATCGTTTTTCACTTTTCTTACACATCTGGGAGGCATTAAGCAATTTTTCCCATGAAGGGGACTTCTTTCCCTATCCAAAGGAAGTACTTTCCTTGTATAGCGTCTAAATAACAAGCCACTTTAAGAAAAGTATAAGCTGAAGAACTTGTTTAATGGAAGTGCTACATGCAGGTTATATCTGGATAAAAGCTCATGGTGAAAATTCTACCTCTCAAATTTCTTCTGACTGCAGGAATCCTGGACATGGATAGAGATTCTGTTTCTTTCTAAAGTACTGTAAGTACTGTATGGTTGAGAGTTTTGATCTTTTACCGTAAATACTCACTTCCTAACAGGATGCTAGAAAGTGCTATGTGGTCTGTGATATACAAGGTTGTATAAAGTAGGTGTTCTGTAGACCCTGTACAGGACACTTGCCTACAATTCACAGGGTTTGAACTGGATAATTTCCAGGTCTTTTTCAATCCTATGACCCTACTACTTGATCTCCAGATGATAGCATGTAAGATCGGTTCTAAAGGTTATACATTTCATGTCTAACACCCAGAAAATAGCTTTGTCCAAGTTTTCAGTACTATCATTGCACCTGCACCATGCTTCTGAAGAAAACTGTAAATTCAAAGGGTTGAAACTTTGATGAAGTGCTTGAACTAGAGCTTAATCTGAGGAGACAATCTGGCACTGATATTAAGAAATGTGAAATTCCATGTCTGAAGAAGGACAAGGAGATAGCTGGCTATCAGTGCTGATTAAAAAGCATTTTTACAATCAGTCACAGAACCATGCTGCTCTACATTTCATTGCTGAAGTCTGAACATGGTCTTGGTTAAATAAAAAATAACATTCCCATTTATTCCAGGGATTGTCGGACTAATTTCCTGAGAGGACACTTGTCATACTCTTTAAATACAGGGCAAACCTTCTCAGCAGCACACACTTCCACTTAGAGTTTTCAGACGACATGTTTTTTACAAATATATTAACATGTTTTTTACAAATATATTAATGACAAAAGGAGAGCCAAGGAGAATCTCCACCCTTTATTGGATGCAGGGGGGAACATTGCCACCAAGGATGAGGAAAAGGCTGAGGTACTTAATGCCTTCTCTGTCTCAGTCTTTAATAGTCAGACCAGTTATCCTCAGGGTACTCAGCCCCCTGAGCTGGAAGACAGGGATGGTGAGCAGGATAAACCCCCCCATAATCCAAGAGGAAGAAGTTAACGACCTGCTACGCCACCTGGATGCTCACAAGTCTATGGGGCCGGATGGGATCCACCCGAGGGTACTGAGGGAGCTGGCGGAGGAGCTTGCCAAACGGCTCTCCATCATTTACCAGCAGTCCTGGTTAACAGGAGGTCCTGGATGACTGGAGGCTTGCCAATGTGATGCCCACCCACAAGAAGGGCCAGAAGGAGGATCCGGGGAACTACAGGCCGGTCAGCCTGACCTCAGTGCCGGGGAAGATTATGGCGTGGTTCGTCTTGAGGGCGCTCACAAGCCATATGCGGGACAACCAGCACGGGTTCATGGAAAGCATGACCTGCTTGACCAACCTGATCTCCTTCTATGACCAGGTGACCTGCCTCGTGGATGAGGGAAAGGCTGTGGATGTGGTCTGCCTGGACTCCAGTAAAGTCTTTGACACTGTCTCCCACAGCATTCTCCTAGAGAAGCTGGCAGGTCACGGCCTAGACAGGTGCACTCTTCGCTGGGTAAAAAACTGTCTGGACGGCCGAGCCCAGAGAGTTGTGGTCAACGGAGTTAAATCCAGTTGGCGGCCGGTCACGAGCGGTGTTCCCCAGGGCTCTGTTTTGGGGCCAGTCCTGTTCAATATCTTTATCAATGATCTGGATGAGGGGATCGAGTGCTCCCTCAGTAAGTTTGCAGACGACACCAAGTTGGGCCGGAGTGTTGATCTGCTGGAGGGTAGGAAGGCTCTGCAGAGGGACCTGGACAGGCTGGATAGATGGGCTGAGGCCAACTGTATGAGGTTCAACAAGGCCAAGTGCCAGGTCCTGCATTTTGGCCACAACAACCCCAGGCAACGCTACAGGCTTGGGGAAGAGTGGCTGGAAAGCTGCCCAGAGGAAAAGGACCTGGGGGTGCTGGTTGACAGCCGGCTGAACATGAGCCAGCAGTGTGCCCAGGTGGCCAAGAAGGCCAGTAGCATCCTGGCTTGTATCAGAAATAGTGTGGCCAGCAGGAGTAGGGGAGTGATCATGCCCCTGTACTCGGCACTGGTGAGGCCGCACCTCAAATACTGTGTTCAGTTTTGGGCCCCTCACCTCAAGAAGGACATTGAGTTGCTGGAGCGTGTCCAAAGAAGGGCAACGAAGCTGGTGAAGGGTCCGGAGCACAAGTCTTATGAGGAGCGGCTGAGGCAGCTGGGGTTGTTTAGTCTGGAGGAGGCTGAGGGGAGACCTCATCGCGCTCTACAACTACCTGAAAGGAGGTTGTAGTGAGGTGGGTGTTGGTCTCTTCTCCCAAGTATCTAGCAATAGGACAAGAGGAAATGGCCTCAAGTTGCACCAAAGGAGGTTTAGATTGGACATAGGAAAAATTTCTTTACTGAAAGAATGGTTAAACATTGGAACAGGCTGCCCAGGGAAGTGGTTGAGTCACCATCCCTGGAAGTATTTAAAAGATGTGTAGATGAGGCACTTAGGGACAGGGTTTAGTGGGCATGGTGGTGTTGGGATGACAGTTGGACTCGATGATCTTAGAGGTCTTTTCCAACCTTAATGATTCTATGATTCTATGATTCTGTCTCATAGAAATTACAGATGAAAGTTTTTTTCCAGTTTGCCATCTCCTGATGCAGTTTAGTCTCAGAAATTATAATTGAGCCATATATAGCAGAGAGTGGGTGAAAAGGAAGTGCCACAGAAAGAATACAAAGGCTACCTGATACATGATACCTTTCTCTCTGTGAAGGCACTTCTCGTGAAATACTGGCTGGTACCTTAAGGACATTAGTGTGCATTATAGTTATGGGGAGCAGAGAGAAAGAAAGATGTTAAACTTGTCTTTCTTGCTGTAAAGGTTATTTGTAATTTTTCATTTAATCTTCTTAAAGAGACACCTGTTGTTACCTTAGACATACTTGCCTACTTCAACAGGTGACAGATTGAACCCCAAACTTCAAATATTAGAACATAATAGCTAGTTACAGATTTTTTTGTAAGAATCATAAAGAAAAAACCCATCTACAAGTGCTCAGAGAATTCATAATGTTCAGGAGTGACCTATTCCTGAGTTTTAAATGATAATTTTATACAGCTGATTTTCAAAATAAAAGCATATATGCTCCAACATAAAGCGTTACATGCATATTAAATAGCTTTACCAGTGAATATATGAGGATGTTAAGAAGTCAGTCTATTTACAGTTTATGGGCTATGTTTCATATTCAGTGCTAGTACATCGTGCTAGTACTAAGTGTCAGGTTGCAAACATCACTTTGAACCTGGGCCTTGCATGTCTTTTCTGCTGACTTTCAGCTCAGCATTGAGCTAAATCCCACAGGTGGTGTTATGAGAAATTCTTGCTTTTATCACAGAGCAGACAACACGAGTCATTAAACATTGATGACTTAAATGGGATAATGTTCAACAAAGAGATGCATGCAACCCAGAATATTTTTCTTTTAAGTTTGAGTGTGAAAGATATCATTTGTTGGTAACAGATTACCCTGTAAAGGCTTTGGTAACTTGTCTGAGAATTATCTGAAAAAGTCGGTTGACAATTATAACAGAAAGATTTGCTGAGACTCTTCTCTCCAGGATGGGTGCACTCCATAATAAACCTTATAGTCCTTGTCCACCAGTTATCCACAGGAGGGGACCTGATGAAGAGCACAGGAGCTTTCTGTAGCCATCAACTTAACCTTCATCCACAACAACCCATGGTACAAGGGCATGCAGGTCTCTTTCCATTACGTACATGAGAATCTTTCCTGGGTTAGTTAGTTCACATATAGTTTTGTTCGACTGGAGTGAGAGAGACTGAAAGGAGAAAGTCAACTGCAGAAATGCAAGGATATTTCATGGCCCAAAGGAAATACTCTATGAAGAAGAAACGCAAAGAAGGGTCTTGGGCTCTTTCACAAGCTTTTTCCCAGAACCTAAGGATGCTCATCAGTCATAATAAAACTGAGACAGAGAAGCATGTGCAGGTATTTATCATTTTACATCATCTGGTCTTCCATTAGCACAGCATGACACGTTTATATGTGTCTCTGAAGATTGACTGTAAACCCAGAACGTACTGTTTTTGTGGGAAGAGGTGTTTAAATGACAGTAGAGGCTGAGCAGGAGCAATGACACCAAGCAATGTTGCATCCTGCTTATGAGAAGCAGTAACAGACAGAGAGAGAGACCTGTGCCCTGAAAGAATGCCAGAGGTTGTATCTACACTGCTAAATGCATCCACCCTAGGGAGTGCTCTCTGCCTACAGACAAAGAGGTCGAGAATAGTGCTCCACACTGCTGAGCGCTAGTTCACTAGAGCACATTGGCTATATCCACAATACATAGAAATCAGTGCTGGATCTTTTCTGAGACTCATGTAGGAAAGGTGTAATGATCTTTTTTTTTTTTTTCTTCTTTCTCCCCAAGACAAAGTGAATAATGTGAGGGCTCTGCTGCAGCTCACCAAAGTGATCTTTTTACAGCACGAAAATAAGGCCATGTATTGCATGCCCAGGGGCGCGTAGTTAGGGCATGTATGAGGTCGGGGTAATGTATGAGGAGGAAACAAACCTTCTTCACTCTTGTCTACCACACCTTTTAAAAAAATTTTCTGGATATGTTTGGAGGTTAGCTGCTTGATGCATTGTGAACTTCAGCATGAATTACCATTCATGCAATCTGGAGCGGCGGGGGACCTGCACACCAGAGGGAATTTGTAACTGAAACTGATTAACACCAGAGATGTACTCACAGCGGGCAGTGGGGAAACACATTCAAGCTAAGAGAAGTTTAGGAGTACATATTCCCCTGTGTATCTGGGGAAAATGTACCTGGGATAGGTAATAACTAATTATCCTTTCAACATGTATCCTTTTCTCTTGAATTTAGTCTTGCTTAATACTAAGTGATTTCTTTTCTGTGATGATATGAGGCAAAGTTTAATCCCACCAGAGTGGGTACCAAGCTTTAGAGGGAATAGGAATTCAAGGAAATAGTGATTATTATCACTTATAATGTTTTATATTAATGTACACGAGCTTTCTGGATTTTTTTTTCTTTTTTTTTTTCACCTTGTAAAGTTTCATGACATAGTAACTATATCTTCTCTTCCTGCCTTGCCACCATATGTTCAAACCTTCTCTCTCCATCCATCCATTAAGCATTTAGGTAGAAGATGACCTTCACAATTAAAAAATCTTCTGCTCTTTTTTCATGAAGTACAGGCTCAACATATTAGTGTTAAATGGAGATAGCCTTTTCTTACTGACAGTGCCCTGAGCAATACAAAATTCCTGTTTGTCAGACATCCCTGCTACTTCAATGCTTATAATTAAAATGAGATAATAATAATAATAATAAAAAACCTTCTTTTTTAAGGATGACACACTCCTCTGGCACTGTAGCCTCTGTTGGCACCATATGATCAGATCAAAATAAGAGTGACTTGGGGGAGTGTGGAAGAGCAAATGATTCACAGTGAATAATTTAATAACATTTAGCCTCTTTTCTGTGTGTCAAGTGCCCACAAGTAGCTTAATACTTTCTCAACTCTATTCATTACCTGCGATTATTCACCACATATTTTCTCTCAGTAACATGGATTTTAAATTGTTCATTTGAACAGTTTATTCAAATGCAATATTATTTTTCTTGACATACAAATTTTGTTCAATGAATGGATAAATGCAAATGAAGTCAGGTATCTGGTGGAAATATCTTAGATTAAAAATTCACAATTTACTCTTTCAAATATTTGCTATGTGAGCAGTAAACATACTTCTGGTAGCAAGTTTTCACTAGAATGCCTGCAAAAATTGTGAGTACAACTGGAAGACATTTAATAGCTATATTCTGTTTGTTAAGGTAGTCTTCTAGAATAGGAAACCAAATCAACAAAAAAGATTAACTCAATTGTCCCCCCACTCACAAAAAAAAAACACAACACCAAAGCAAAATCCTGCCAATATTAAAATAAACAGGTCTGATATAAATTTCTCTCTTAAACCAGTTTCTTCTTGTTTCGGGATAAGTTCTGATGTGTCTTTATTTTCCCTCTCTTTCTCTAAAGCACTCTGATGTACACTGAGCAACCTTATCTGTGAAATACTATCTATAGCAGCGTAGAGGTCAGCCTCACCCCTTGCCCAGGAGTCCTTGGAACAGTAGTTTTAGAAGTGTGATCTGGCCTTTTTTTACTAGCAAATGTGACAGCCCTTTAGCAGAGCTCTCATAAGCTCTCCCCCCTCTCATTTCAAACATGTTGCGTACTCTTTCTCTAAAAGCTAGTTCAGCAGGAATGATCAAAACAGATATTAAAGCCGTTTACCTGTTCTTGCAATATTTCGTGATAGTAACAAGGATTTCCATAGAAGACTATTGAGATGTTACAGTGTTTACTAGTACCTACTGCTTTTCCATCCTATTACTCTTTTGCAGCATGCTGAACCCATTGATCACTCATTTGTATTGCTCATGGACTCATTCAAGCATATACAAGGTTGTATTCCTCCAGCTGTTACTACTGCGCTTGACCATAAAGGAGAAACAGCTCATGCGTGATACCCCTTCTTGTAACTGTGATACCTGTGGCATTATTTTTCTTTAATATCATCTGTAAAGAGGACCCAAAGTTTATTTTACCCAAAATGCCAAATTTACTGTAAAGCTAGATATGGATTTCTGCAACTGATGAACACAAGGTTAGTAAAAGGGCGAGGGGTTGAGACAGGTCATTAATTGAAAGCCATTGTACAGACAGAAGGCAGCTACTGCTGGTACCACCTGATACGCTGACAAAGGCTCTAACTTGCTCAGTTTCCTTGTTGTAGCTATATTCACAACCTTTAAGTTGCTGAGACTTGGTTCCCCTTTTCTTTCATGCCTTTTATTTTATCCTTATCAATTCAATATCTTTTCTTTAGAGAATTTGCAGGCAGGTTATCACTGCAGCAGAATTCTCATCATCTTTTTGTTCTTATCATACCCATACTTTCCAAAATTGGAAATGCCTATTTTTAGACCAGCAGAACAGGTCTGGCGGTGGTAACCAGGATCAGTCAAGAGTCCAGATTCCCAGACAAGTCTCTAGCGATGGGGAACATCCAAGGTCAAGCTGGGAATTCATCAGCAAGCCAGGGTCAGGATCAGGTCTGGAGACAGCAAGCAGGGTCAGACATAGCCCAGCAATTTCTGGGCAGACCTACAGTGATGAGGTAGAACTGAGATCAAGCCAGAAAGTCAAGTCTGCAGTCTGCAGTATGCAGACTTGTTTCACTAAACCTTTTGTTCATTTGAGATTTACTCAAATTACAATCATCAGCACCTATACTAATCAAGTGGGAAATCCAAACAAATAGTTTGACCCGATAGACCATCTCTTTTTTTCTTATTATATATCTAGCCATACCCTGTGGTAGCTCCAATGAGAAAGAAAAGTGTGAACTTTCTCTAGAACACATCTTTTTCATAATATATTCTTATTCACAAGGTAAATACTGCAGGTTTCCCTGCTAGCAGCATGGTATTGCAATTTTTGGGGGTCTATGTTTTGCCTGATTCATAGTCACATTCTGTACACTTTTCCCTAAGTATCTTCAGTATTATCCTGTTGAATACCTATTCTGAAGCAAGGTCCCATCTGCCACTATCTCTGTAGTGAGGGGATATTACTCTGCTTCTCATGCTGTCCCCAAAGTCATTCTCTATTGCAGTTACTGTGTTTTATAAACAACAGATGCTCTGTGCCCCTTGTCCATCTTAAACAATTGCTGTCAAGGTGTAGCATCAGAATGGGCCACCTTGGCAACAAACAAACATAAAATCCTCTATTCCAAAGTCTGGACTATAGGTCATGGTTTTCAGTGCTAACTGCTCTGGCTGGAGATGTGAACATGATTCCAGCTCTTCTGCCTTTTCTCTGGGTTTAAAGAAACAGACTTCCCAGAACACTTGTAATTCTGGCAAAATAATTCATTTAATGAATTATGCTCCAACTAAACACAATCATACATGTAGTCAGTGGGTAAGATTCATACCCATACCAATATCAATGCAAAAGAACAGTAGAAAGCAAAGTATACCCTTTTACTGTTGAGCTAAATTTCCTCCTTTCCTTCATCCCAGAATTCTTTTGGCCATGAACTGAAAAAAAGAAAAAATGCTCCAGCATAAGAATAGCTGTTATCTTTCACCAGAGAAATTCAAGAGGCGGTATTTGGTAATTATAGGTCAAGCTTTAAAAAGGCATGTGAAGATACATCAAATTCTCTTACATCCAGTCTTACTGACTTGTCCTTAGGTTCTGCTGGTACTGTGGAAATCAGTACCATTTTAATTATTAATTTTTCCCAGGCTTTATGTTCAATGCTTTCTTTTCTCAGTGGAAATTTTTAAATATAATTGTATATTTTTCTCTTAAAAAATATGTTCCAGTTATGTGCTTTTCAGCAAAAGTGTTTTTTACAAACACTTGCAAATTCAGGAAAGCTAGCCAAGGGAAGAAAGCTGTATTGTCAGAGAGTTTAATTCTGGACTTTGCATTCTCATTGTGAAAGTGTGCAAGGGGCTGAAAATAATAAAAAATTACTGTCACTTTATTCCTTCAGTTATATCTATTACAGCTGAATCAAAAATTAGTTCAGAGTCCCACGGCCTGTGTTAAGTCTGGCAAGATGATTAAGATGACCTTTTCTGGCCTTGGGAGGTATGAACCTATGAAATGACTTATATGTGATATGTTGGAAAGTTATGCCAGTTTAAGCCTTGTGCCAACAGAGTTTATTTTAGATATGCGCATTTTTTTGTACGGATACACAGTTGTGAATTTCCTTTAAAGTGGACAGGAGAAAGCTGATTTGCATGAGTTTGCATGCCAAGGTCCCTGAAGACAATACAGGTCAAATAGGCTCTCAACTTACTTTTAACTTACACCTTCTTCTTGCCTCCTGGCATAATGATTGCACCAATTTACATCAGCAGAATGAAAGCAAGTAACAAAGATTTCAAGTGAGTTTAATGGGAAGGGCTCTAATTTAGATGACCTTACGAATAATTTTTGGAATTTCCCCATAGAAATTAATGATGTGGAATGTCCATTAATTCACCTATTCCTATTCCATCCCCTACAGTACGATAAGTCTATCCTGGCCTTATGTGGCTCTCTCTTAGATGAGAAAGTAATGAGAAGCTGTCTTAGAAAGCACCTACTTGGCCAATGATTTGGGAAAAACTTCTGACCACATAGGAGGGGAAATATACAACACATTAATTTAGATGTATGACTCAAAAGTAATTTGCTATTCAGGAATAAAATATACATAGCAATAGAAACCCTTCTAATGTGTCGAATTTTGCTATACCATTCATAACAGAGATTGCACACAAAATTCAGCCATTCAGCCATTTCCACCCATTTCTAATTTTCTAACAACCAGGTGCCACAGTGATTTCACTTATAGAATATTACTAGGATCTTTTTACTTTTACAATATTTTAGAACATGTTATTTTATAAAGCAAGAAGTGGCCACTATGATCATCTGTCTTCTGAAATGTGGACACTAGGAAGAGACTGCACTGTACTCGCTACTATACCATTGCTGAATGTAGAGTGCAGTCCCAACACCAAATCAGTATTGTCCTGCTTGTATATGCAATATTCACAGCAGTTCTTTCAGTTTAAGTGTCTTAATGGGAATTTACATACAGCTGATGAACCCTCTGATAACTGAATTTATTTTTCCCCAGTCACGTAGCCCTGCAATATAATTTCTTATCTTCTAATTTATTCAGTGTGTGACCACACGTTTGGACATACTAAAACACAAGTTTGTTTTCTTGTTTCTAGTTTAGAAGCATCCATATAACTTTCTAGCAACATATAATTCTTTCTATTATTTAATATTTTCCAGTCTTTATCGGTCATGTTTTATTCCATAATGTAATAGTAATGTGAAATAGATGGGTGCAAAAATCCAAGACCATATCTACACATAAGGCAGCCAAGGGCAAACCTCTGTTTCCCAAGCCAAGTTTTATGGACTGACTAATGCCAAGATTGTTTAAATCTAGCCCCTTGTATGGCAGATTGGCTACATTCACAGTTTGTGGTATCCCTCTGACTCCAAGGCATAACCACTGCTACTACTTAGAGGAAAAGATCAGGTCAAGTATCTGAAGTAATGTGAGGACTGTTTTGCAGCCAGTGAGAATGGTGATTTTATACCATGAAATATTTTGTAGCATGTGCTGAATGCTCTGAGTGTAACCTGAGGACAACCACAAGTATTTGAGAGTGTAAATCCAGCTGAATAGTCTTGGAGGAATGAGAACAGCACCAGGACCACGTTCAGTCCCATTCATATAGCCTTTTTTATAATGGACCCTTGAAGAGAGCCATCTCTCTCACCATCCCCAGACACTGTCTTGGAGAAAACTATTTCAAGTGGTCTAAAACAGAATCAGTGGTTGATGAGTACTAGTTACACTGTGTCTTGATAATGGTGATTCATTACTTAAAATCACTTTCTAAGTCCTAGCAGATTTTTGTTACATTTAATGTATGTCATGTTATATGTTGTGGTTTAACCCCAGCTAAGCCCCACACAGCCACTTGCTCACTCCCACCCAGTGGGATGGAGAAGAGAATTGGAAGGGGAAAAGCAAGAAAACTCATGGGTTGAGATAAAAATGGTTTAATAAGTGAAGCAAAGCTGCATGCACAAGCAAAGTAAAACAAGGAATTCATTCACTACTTCCCATCGGCAGGCAGGTGTTCAGCCACCTCCAGGAAAGCAGGGCTCCATCACGCACAACGGTTACTTGGGAAGACAAATGCCATAACTCCGAACGTCCCCCCCTTCCTCCTTCTTCCCCCAGCTTTATATGCTGAGCATGACGTCATATGGTATGGAATATCCCTTTGGTCAGTTGGGGTCAGCTGTCCCAGCTGTGTCCCCTCCCAGCTTCTTGTGCACCCCTAGCCTGCTCGCTGATGGGGTGGTGTGAGAAGCAGAAAAGACCTTAACTCTGTGTAAGCACTGCTCAGCAATAACTGAAACATCCCTGTGTTATCAACACTGTTTTGGTCACAAATCCAAAACACAGTACCATACAGGCTGCCAGGAAGAAAATTAACTCCATCACAGCCAAAACCAGTACAATTACCCTTTCTAATCTCTTAGCTAAAAGACCCCAAGTGCTAACAAGACACATACTTCACAAAAACCCTAAACAAATTATGTAACACTCTTACCTTTATCAACTGAACATCCAGAATCACCAAATGCAGGTAACAGGCTAGCTTGGCAGACTCTATTAACTCTGAATCTATGTTGATTGGTGTTAATGCTAGCACTCTATTTAAGTTGGGTGGTGGTTTTGTTTTGTTTTGTTTTGTTTAATATTTGCGTCCCATATTAGCCGTTCAGCAATTATTTTTCTCAGGATAAATGTCAGGCCAGCAGACATATAGTTTTGTAGGTCATTATGGTTTTTAAACATTGGCACTGTGTCTGCTACTGCTTTTTGAAGTATTACCATGAATAATTAAAACTAAGCTACAACTGTCAAATATAAAATCACAGTTTATTTATGATGTCTTATTTTTGCCAACGTTTTATTTTGTGTCTTTGTTTACTTCAGGCAAAATTCTACCTTATTTATTCATTTATCACTTAGCAGAATTCTTGTTTACTTGTGTGTCTGTGTGTAGAGAAAAATTATAAATAATGTGCTGATGCTCCTATTCATGATTTCATTGATGTCTTTGCCATATGCTCAGGTTAAACCACTCACCAGACTTGCGCACAAATTTCCCTTAGTTTCGGCTGTCAGTGACAACAAGTGATTTCTCTGCCTTCCCCTGAAACAAGAGGTGTGGTCCAATTCACAAAATAAACTAGGCATTTACTTAAGAAATTCCTGAAAGTTGCAGAAACTTGAGACACAGGTGAGTTTGATCTTTTCTTCTTTTCTTCAGTTGCACGTAGCAGCTTTTGTTTTTATATACTTAAGATCTTACACCAGCTCAAAAGTTTTGTTGAGCTTGTGTCTCATGGTGCATAGAGTAGATTGTCGGTGTACTCTTCTGGACTGAAGAAACATTGCACAGTTGCTTGAGAAGGGCAATGGCCTAGTCAACAGCCACACCCAGCTTGGTAGTCTCCTCTGTCCTTCCAAGCATACTAGTAATTATTTGGCACTGTACTTTATTAATATATTGTGGAAAAGAAGCAAAATCTACATTAGTTACGGTACATCATCCAAGAAAAATACTTCTATTTGCTGTGTAAGTATCCTGGCACCTTCTTTTCAAAGAATATCTATTAAGATCAAGATTATAATTATATATATTTTTAATTGTAGCAAAATCAGCAACTGTATCCATATGTTATTTTAATTCCAGTCTACAGCTACTGCTTATTAGCAAGGAGATTTAAAAAACATTGACAATGTCTTTCAATGCTAAAAATTTTCTGGAAGCTTTTAAAACTGTCAGGTTCTTTGCAGCAAATGAAGTGTACTGCTTAGAGAAAAGCAAACGAAGCTAAACATGTACTTGATGTTGATTCAGTCTACACAACAGATGGCAACATGGATGCAAATAAAGTGTTTGTCCTTTTATTATTATTAGTTAATATTTACATCACTGGAATGCCCAGAGGCCTCAGTCAGGAGCAGAGGCCCATTATGCTAGACACTACACAAATACACACCGCAACATTTTGTTCCAGTATCATCTTTCTCCTGCTGCACACTAAACTCATTGATGACTCATTTGTATTACCCAGAGAGTCGTTCAAGCATACAGAGGGTTGATTTCCTCCAGCTGCTCTGAAAAGTTTATAACCTAAGCAGCAAAGGAAGGAAGGAAGGAAGGAAAGGAAGAAAGCAAGCTTCTGAAATGTAAAATTTCACTTTGAAGGTTTTGCCTTGCATTTGTTATAGCACAGATGTGTTGGAATACCCCTTCACTTTCTTGTTTCTCGGGTTCCCTTCTTAGTTTCCCACTGCTCCACCATTCCACTTGTTTTCTTAATCCTGTCTCCTTCCCTTTGCTGCATTCTCCTTGCTTTTTCTCCACCACTTTCATGGCCTTCACTTTTACCAGAACATCGCCCCACATCCTCCAAGCCTCCAAGTAAGACACTAGGAGCTATATAGGAGTTACAAAGCATAAGGTATTCATTGGCCAACAAAGACATCTGTAATTATTAACTAAACTAGTGCGTTCAATTTTCAAATTCAAAATGTTCCACTGTTTCCATTCAGAGTGTGATGTATTTTAATTATGACAATTAATGTGTTGTTGCTGTATTGTATATAATTAGTTCTACAATATAACTGGTTATTGTATACAATCAGTTCTCCACAGAAAAGCCTCTGGCAGTAAGGTTTTGTCTGAGGACCATTTCTACCACGTAGAGCAAGCCTCCAAAATTCATCCTTGCCCTCAGCAGGTGCATTGTTCTGTCTCTCACAATTAAGCCCTAGTAGAGTTTGAAACTAGATTTCAATCAGCTGCTCTCTGATCCTGTGAATGGGTCTCAACTACATTGGTATACAAAGTTTTTTCTCTTCTCTTTTCCTGCTTTCTCACCTCTTAGAAGGAAAAATTGAAAGACTTTTTTTAGAAGTCTACTAAGTGTTTTGATGTTTAGGATTGAAACAGGAACCCACTATTCAGCTCATTTCAAATATGGTAGAAATCCAACTACCTAAAAAGAAGAATAGTTTTTATGATTTTAAAATTCAAGAGATGGAAAAATCACACTTTGTATGGAAATTTTGTTGCAGCATAAACTACAAAGTACTGTAGTATTAGCCTTACCAAAAAAAAAATCTTAAATGCAAAAGAAAGCATTCCTTTGCAAAATAAAAGCATTTAAACATTCAGTTAGTATTAAAGAAATATTACCAATGTCATTATGATGTCTTAGAAGGAAATGATGTAAATGCGGAAAGAACTTAAGAGAAGTATTGCTTAGACTTAGTACTAAAAATCTGTACTTTCCAAGGTAATGAAGTGTTCTTCATAAAATTTAAAGGAACAAAATACTTTATATTTGCAGTCAGTCATCGTTAAGGTTCAGAGTTAATACTACCCATACTGCTACCTTATACCTCTTCAAAAATGTCAGAGATACTGATTTTTGCATACAGCCTCACACAGCATTTATTTGATGAAACGTTAAATAGCTTTATTGCTAGTAGTAACTTTCTTCAGTAACTCTTGGGGCTAAAAGAAATATATCTGCACAGATTGCTGGCCGGTATAGCTTCCTCTAAACTTATACTCCAAGATTCACAAAAAGCAGTTAATAAGTATATTCACACTAAGTTTCTTTGGGAACTATTGGCTAACATCAGGGAGCACTGAGGTCCACTAACAGTCATTACTGGGGTGATCCTTTGATTCATATTTTTGTAGAGATGAAAAAAAGATGTTAGTAATATCAAAAACAAGGATAATTGATTACGTACAATCTTCATGCAGCTACTTCTACACAAGACTGGTAATACTGTCCCAGTTACTATTACTGTGCTGCACTATTACAGGAAATGAGAAGCAGTGCAATATTCCCCCAAAGAAAACAAGAATATGCTGCTCCATACAAATACTTGCCTTTTACTGATACTACATTTTGTCAGGGGCTGTTGCTTGTAAAGCAGATCTGGTAGGATTATTTAGTTAACTGTATTTACTGTAAAGCAAATAGAAACACTAGGTCAAGCTCTCACCTGGAAAATTGGGGGAAAATTATATTAACTGCCTATGTTTGATAAGTAATAATTCCTGATTCCTTAGTAATAATTCTGGCTTTAAAAAGAACAGGTAATAGCATGCAAATAGCATGCAAAAATTAACCTAGAAGTTAAGATAATGGGAGGGGAAGGTTGATCCATAATGGCAAATAATAAAAGACTGTTATTTGTGAAAGTTCCCACCTCAGGATGTCTTGACAACAGATACTGTCTCATGATTGTGAAGAGCTGTTGCTATTCAACCATTATCCATCAACTATCCTTCCTTGTATCTCCTACAGCTTATTGTCCAGTATTGATAATCCGCATTTTGGACGAGGCCACCTCTTGTCCTTCCGACACATGCGGTTCCAGAGGATCAAACAAAATGATTATTGCTCTCTATTTGGCAAGTTTGCCTATAGAGAGTTTTCTGGCTTCAAATGAAGCACTCCCAACTTATCTGAATATTGCTTATAATACTGCCATCTTACTCAGGTCTAAAGCCATTACTATAATATCAAGTGGGGGACTGTAAATAGACACACATGAGCCATACACACTCCTAACTAATGAGATGAACATTTCTCATTCCTTCTGGAATAAAGCTTTGGA
This sequence comes from Calonectris borealis, assembly GCF_964195595.1. Taxonomy (NCBI): domain Eukaryota; kingdom Metazoa; phylum Chordata; class Aves; order Procellariiformes; family Procellariidae; genus Calonectris; species Calonectris borealis. The sequence continues at coordinate 178,543,134 of NC_134312.1, forward strand.
TCAAATCCCGTCAAGTAGCTCTAGTGGTATCAGTTACATGGCTAGATTCTATTGCCCAGCTCTTTGATTTATCTTTAAGTTTGATGCAAGAAACTATTCTGGAATTAATTTCCAAGCCTTGATTTTTGTAATTAAATGTGAATGTGGTGGCCCGACTCTGCACCAAAAATGCCTTAGAGCATGTGCTGTGAACTGCACATGTTCTCCATAAGTCCCTAACACTAAAACATTTTGGTAACACAATATGAGTGTTACAGTAATCGCAACTCTGCAGTCAGGAGCCTATTATCTATTTCAGAGCAGTAATCTGAACTCTGTTCAGCTGGCATTTTTGGCAGTGGCACACATCTAATCAGAAGTTCTTGCTCCCCAGCTCATGCCAACTATGGTAATGCCATAACCCCTCATTGACAGCCTTGATGACCTTCCTTTATAGACAGTCCAATTGCACAAGGTAAAAAATGGAATGACAAGAACATTGTGTAAGGTCACAAATTCAGATACTAGCAGTAAATCACAGGCTTCAAATGCCAATAAAGTTAGAAATAATGAATGCCACTGATAGCAGCTCTCAATATGAAAAAGTTGGTTTTAATGTTTTTTAAAACAACGAAATATGGCTTTAGAAAGTCACACAAGCTTATTCTGGTGATGCAGATAGTAGCAGCCTCTGCAGCAAGAAGGTCAGATTCTATTCTGATTTATGCCAAGGACTCAAAACACTATTCCAGGTTGACATTGGGGACAAGGAAGGAAGAATCTGACCCTTAAAAGCTTGTATTAAAGATAGGACAATGAGTTTCTTGTCAAAGACACTTGGTTTCAATTTGTGTGTAGTTTAGTCTATATTCTTATCATAGTTCAGGATGGTAGACATAAAAATATAACTCTTCTGAACTCCACTATGACTTACTTTAGCTTTATTACAAACCATGTGTAATTAATGTGTTTTTTTCAGCATGGAAGAAGAGGCCCAGATAGATTTTTGATGTGTCTATTCTGTATTGGGCTTGATCTTTATCACTGCTCTGTTTTCTTACTGACACAATTCAACCGTATACTGATGAGTCGCTCTTACCTTAGCCTAGCATAGATGAAAGAAGAAAGGTTCAAACAGTACGAAAAAGCAAATGTAAGGCAGACTTATGTTGCTAGTATGGATTAGAAGAATTTTCTTAACTATTTTGTCACTCTTTTTGCTAAAAAAAGTTTTAATATGTTTTGCTGCTGAAAAGAGGAAGACAGGCTATAGATTGTTTTCTGTTACAGTACTTTATAAGACATATAATTTGCCATGTGTCACATTTGTCAAATAATGCTTACTAATGAAGTTAATCTTGAGCTATTGGCTAATTAATCTGAAAATTCCTTAGCACCCACACATGATATAACCTTTTTGTAAACGTGAGTCATTCACTTAAACTAAGGAAATGTTGATGGCAGTGTAAACCATTAATTAGTTATCAGTCTAAGAAGATTCCAGGAATGAATGTTCAAACTCCTTGTATTTTAACATATGACAAAGAGATTAAGTCAAATAATTAACCTTTGTGTGACAAAAAAATGTCATAAAGGAGAACAAGTCTTTAGAATATCTGTTAAACACAGAGAAAGAGCATGCAAAAGCAAGCAAAAATCTAATCAGCAAAAAGAGATGCAGTTATTTCTATACAGAAATATATTTTATATTAGATGTCATTTAGGGTACTTGTAGCCTTCAGCCTATGATTCACATTGCTTGGGCAGCATGTGCCAGTGCCACAGCAAATCCATTCCTTAGATTATAGTCTGAAATAAAACAAATTTAAAATTATGGTCATAGTTTACTAACCCATATTAAATAATATGATGTAGTGACTTTGCATTGCCTTCCATTTTGGGGGCTGGCTTGTCCTTGGTTAAATAATGCCCTTGTAAAATTGCAAGGCAAAAAAACCCTGTTTTCCTCTTAACTAAACAGAGATAGCCCTGTGATGTGAAATTACTGAAAAGATGTGATTTGGGGAAATTACAGTTCCTTGCTTAGTATGTACTGTGCATGCCCTACAGCCTTCCCTAACCAGTAACTCCCAATTTCATTTAAATTGTAATGATTTCCTTTAAGGACAATTACGTTGCCTAAGAGCAATGCATGCATAATAATGCTGCTTTGGCATGGTTCAGTATAGAACGAGAGTAATAACTGTTTATTAATATGATAATTAACTGTTAATGCTTAGCAACCTAATTATATCTGTTAAATAACTTACATTTTTGAGCCAAATTCTAGCAAAAAGAATTCTATTAATAATAATAAAAAGCTATGAATATCATAGTAAAAGCACAGTTACCATTTTAAGTGCTGGATTTTGGCTTCACTTACATGAAACAGATTCTGGATTTCTGCATACTGTGAACAAAAGTGGCTGTAAGGCCTTCCCTGTTCTAATAGGAAATGGCTCAATGTTAGAATTTGGTGCTTATTTCAGGAAATGCGTGAATGAACTATGAATACCATAAAATATGAAGATATTAATAAAACTATGTGTACTCTATAGGGTTATTAGAAAGAGTTTAGGAAGAGAAAAACTTTTAGCAATAGTTGCACAAGTTTTCACCAGTGGTGGTCTGAGTAATTTGTGTTATTACTTTTCCTTTCTTTGGTCTAGCAACAAGAACTGCCTTGATATTGAACAAACACATGGACAAATACGGGCCTGGCAAAGTCTTGGTTAGGAGCAATAAAATTTCAATACCATACCTCAAAAAGATGGACTAGTTGGTGATAGTCTGAAAGAGAAAAATAAGAATGATCAAATGCCTAAATGGTATAACCTATGACAGAAATGCATTTGTTTAGCCTAAAGAAGAAAAAAACTGAGGAGGAACATGACAGTCTTCAAGTCAGAAGTTAAGTAGAATTAAGCAAGAATTGAATTGAGTAGAGTTAGTGAACTGAACATGAAGAACCATCTTTAACTGAAGAAAGAAATGTTGAGGCGAGGCATTAGAATATATTTCTAATAATAAACATAGCAAACACATGCAATAGTTTTTCTGGAAAGACTGTAAAATCTCCATTATTGGAGGCCTTGAAGCTAGTTAAGCAGCTGTCAGGAATTACACAGGCTGAGCTGACTCTGAAGGAACAGGATGGCTCAGTCAACTCCTGGAGACTCTGTCAGCCCTGGGACTTTTTGGTAGTCTTTTCTCCAGAGCAGCAAAATAGGACTGACTGTTATTTCAAATATTCAAAATTTTAAGTGATGGCCTATGACTGGATTGTTTGCATTAATTTGGCCAATTTTTCTCTGAAGTACTATCACTGCACTTAAGATTGTGCAGTGCCATTTGATTATCTCTCTTACTATTCACTGGACCTGCAACCTGTGCATCAAAAGCCACATTTTCACCTCTGTGGCTGCTAACTTTTTACGGTGGTGTTCTCATTTCTTGACCATACAATGCTTAAAAACTTTGCGATTGCAATTTCCATTATCCCTGTTCTATAGACCTCAGAACAAAAGCTCAGGAAATAATTCACCTCAGGATATCTAGAAGCACAGATAAGAATGAATCTAGCTATGCTGAACACAAAGACATATCATGGGATTCTGGTCTTTAGATAACACTTTCTAAAACATTTGTTTAAGATGGAACTGGAAATTTTCCACCTTTCTTTGTTTCCTACAGCATCTTCTTTTGTCCCATAATTTTGAGGATTACTATTTTTCATGTTTGGTCTCACACTAAGCCTCAGTCCAGAATTTTATATCATAATAAACAGTCTTTTTGAAACCCTGACAACCCCTGATAAAACCCAGTAAGAATCTTTCTGGTTTTCCCTCCCCCAGTGCTTTCCTCTGCTCATCACTATTAAGTTAAATAAGAATATAATGTAGAATAATTTTACATGATCCTTTTGATCTCCTTTGGATAGCTCTGAAACTGGTTTTATAACCTACCTCCTATCAGCTTCATTTTCATCATCTATAATTCCATTTTTCAGGATAAAGAATACAACTGGATTCAGTATTTCAAATAAGTTCTCCTTATCATCCAAACACAAGTCATTGAAGGTTTTAATGATCAACAACAAGCATTTGAATTTAATTTTGTTCCAGAATTAAGACCAACTGTCATTTGCAGAATTGTCGTGGTTTAACCCCAGCCAGCAGCTAAACCCCACACAGTCGCTCGCTCACCCCCCCACCTCCGGTAGGATGGGAGAGAGAATCGGGAGGGCATAAGTAGGAAAAATCCCAGGTTGAGATAAAAACAGTTTAATAATTTAAATAAAACGAAGTAGAACAGTAATAATAACAATGATTACAACAATAGCAGGATATACAAAGCAGGCAATGCACAATGCAACTGCTTATCGACCGACGACCGCGTAACACGAACTGGGGGTGAGCCCTCCCTCCGCCCTGGTTTTTATACTGAGCATGATATCACATGGTATAGAATATCCCATTGGCCAGCTGGGTCAGCCACCCCGGCTGTGCTCCCCACCTCCCATAGCTTCCCCTGCAGTTGACAGGGCATGGGAGGCCGAAAGAAAAAAAAAAGTCCCTGGAGCAAGCACCACCCAGCAACAACCAAAGCATCAGTGGGCCATCAACACTCCTCTTATACCAAACCCAAAACACAGCACACCCCCCAAGCTACTGGGAAGAAGGTTAACTCTGCCCCAGCCGGAACCAGGACAAGAATACAGTGTCATATTAGCCAATGTCACTTAGTTGGCAGGTAGACACTTATTGAACTAGTACAATTTTTCCCTAGGAATTCATTGGCATGCCAAGGTCAACATACAAGGGGTATGTTGAAGAAGATTAAGTATAATAGGTAATACAGGGATTGATTCAGAATCCACTGTAGTGATCCAGAAGTTTTACATTAACTCACTCACTAGACACTCAATCGGACTTTACAATATAAACATTATAAACGCCAAAAATGAAAATATATCTTAATAATGGTAATTTGAATCACAAAGATAATAGTAGGAGAACTGACTGACACAAAGTGTACTCTCAGATGTCTTATTAGCCCTACTCTAGAGAGTCTCATTTGTAAGAATTGAAGGAAGCAAAAAAGGAACGCTGAAATTTGTGACCTTTCATCACAACTGGAATAAATCAACTCTAAAATAAAAGGGTATAACACTAGCACTCTGCATTCTCCACATTGAGGAACCTCATCTATCTCTTAGAAGAGAAATGGATTCTTGGCAAACTGAGCTGGCTGACAGTGTTCTGACTTGCTTGAGCCAGCTATTTCAGGGTGATTCATTAAGATCTATTAACGCAAAATTTAAGATCCCTGACTTTTCACTTTTTATTTCAGAATTAGAAATTCTGCTGCAGAGACGTCAATTAAACCCTGTATTATTACCAAGCTGATAAAGTAGAAAAGACTTTTATTTTCCTTTAACTCATTTATGGATGGTGCAGCAGATTATACTGAGTACTAGAACTGTACTGCAATCAGAATCAGGAGATTCAGGAATCACTGGACTTAGTCCATAGCTCTACGAAACATACATATACACAAATATACATATACATGACAGTGTATACTTTGAGTGTTTACCCCCTTCAGCAGAATTGTTCTTGTATCCCTTCAGTTCTCTGTGATGCAAAGAGAGAAAGAACAAGATTACAGTTGCTTAGAGGAATCTAAAGCACTTACCAATGCAGTGGTGGTTAGTGCCTATACAATAGGATGACCTGACCCTACTGGTCTCACCTCATCCCAGATACAGTCACCTGGCCCTAACAGAGTGGCTCACAGATCCTGACTTAAGCATCCTCACACTCTGTTTTGCAATGACTAGAGACAGCCTGAGAAAGATGATCTACAAAACTGTTCTGCATTTGTTAAGGAGCTCCGTAAAGCTAGTCAATAGAAAACACTCCACATATATTTCTGGATGCAGACCTCCCTTCTCAGAGACAAGAAGCCTCTATCAATCTAGGAGCAGAGGCTAAGCCCATTCCTAAAAGTCTGGAGGCATAACTGAGCAGGCTTATATTCATTAACGAGTCGATGTCAGCGGTGCTCTCTGACTGTATACACTGCCCTAGTGGCTAACTGCACTCGCCCGAACAGTGAGGGACCTGTGTTAAGTTTGCAACTCACCCTGAGGAAACTCACATCCACATTTTACTCTGGGTGAGCGCAACGTTTGGCTTTCACGTGTAGCCAGATGAGTATATGAAAAGAAATGCAAGACTTGTGGTGGCAGATGGAGAACGGGAGAGAAGGATAACTCGGCGGTCCGGTTTTGAGAGCGCACTGCTTGGATGTGGAGGAAATTGGCTTCTGGTCATTGTCAGTCTGCTTCTGATTTTCTAATCCATTTACCATGCAGTGTAAAAACACATAAACATTTTGAGTGCTCTTTTTATCAGCAACATGTCCCATCCGCTCGTCTGCAAAGCCCAGTTTCCTAAATTCTCTCTATCTGGTCCCAAGAATCTCACATGTCTTTTTGCACATTGGTGCAGGTGCAGCAGTGGGAAACATCCATGCCAAGTCAAGCCGTCATGGCTTTTCCCTCACCTGAAAATTGGAGAAGTCTCTCAGGAGGAAGGTGTGGATTTAAATACTCAGCAGAGAAAAAACTGGCCCTAGGTTTCTCATTTCCTCCCTAAAATGCAAGTTGTTTGAACTGGGAGTTACCTGCCTGAGTACTGCTGAAGGGACACCTTTCCTCTGATCCTGAATTTCAGTGGAAGTGTCCACAGCTGCTACTCTCCAGAGAAGGCCCATACCCTAGGTGTGCTTCAGGAATGCTGTGAGAATGGCTGTGGGGCCAGGCTTGCCCAAGGTGCCCATCTGCCACCAGCCCAGGTCACAATGGAGCACAGGAGGTTGCTGGTCACCTTACTCCCCAGGGGCAACTTCTCCTGTGCACGTGTGGGTACCTGTGAAACTTTACAACTCAAAATTATGGCATCAAACTAGAGTAAACAAGTGATGAATTGTGTGCTTTTGGGATACATTTCGACATACAGTGGGGTTTTTTTTGGTGCTCACTCTTCCTGGTTTGCACCACATCAGGAGTTTCTTAATCTCCAAGCATACAAAAAAAAAAAGTCCAAACGGGTAAAAAATGGCTCTCCCATCCTTCAGTCTCATTCTACCTAGTGGCGTAATGCTCTTCCTAGCAAAAATAGCAAAAGATTTGTTTGTATTATCCACAGATTACTGGTTACGTAATTTTTTGTAACTTGCCTGTAAAGCACCAGTGGAGTGATATAAATGACAAGGAGAAAGTAAAAATGAAAATCACTCAGTGGTTTTCACTCCTCTCCACGTTGTTTTGTATCATTGAAAATCTTTTCTTGTCTCTTGACATTTTTTTCCCTAAAAATTAGTAAAGTGGAGAAAGGTTGGGCTGTCATATGTCAGCCTCTCTAACAGACTTTTGGTCACTTTCATTTAGTGAATGACATTGGACCTCACAAGTGATCCCAGACCATATTCTCTCTTAGTGTCACTTAATTGTTATTTATTGTGTCGCTAAAGCCTGTATGCAGCAATTTGTAGAGTACGAAAGGCAAGGCTGCTTGGGACTCCTCAGCTTACTGAAACAAAAATAATAGCATATTCATAAATTAATACTCAAACACAAAAAAGATATATAAATCCCAGTATAAAAAGGAGAAATAAAATCACTGCTTTGTTTATTATTTATTTTTCTCATAATGTTTTTCTGTCCTGGCAGAGTTTTCTTAGCACACATATAAATACAGACATGATTAAAATTGTTGATTAATAAAGTGTAGGAATAAAGGCATTGTGAAGGAGAAGACTATAAGGTGACTTGAAGAGATTGGGAAATTGGTTGTGGGAAAGGTATACAGAAGTAAAAGGAAAGATATCTGGAAATGGAAGGTAAAATTAATTAAAGGCTTACAAAGCAATATCCTAGCGAGAGATAAAAAAAGAAAACTTTTTTTTCATAAATATATTTATATATCTATGTGAGCTCCATGTAAACAACAAAAATTAATACTGTGCCAATATTCTCATCCATTTCAGGCTGATGAAGGATTTTAGAACAATAAAAGCAATGTTCCTCAAATTTAGGAAGAAGAAATATAACATAACAACCCAGACAGAATAAGGAGAAACATATAGCACTGAAAAAAAAGCTTTCATAGAGGAAGTATTTTCAGTCTGCAAAATGACAGAGCAGACTGTAAAAAATGTAAAAATCGGTTTGTAAGTAAAAGTGTTCATGATGATGTGTAGCTATATTCAAAATCTTGAAATGTTAACAAAATGTTCTCAGCATCTCTTTGTTGTTAATTTTCTACCATCATTGTAAATTAGTTCCAAGCTCTTTTTAAAAAAAATGATATCATAGGTAACAGTGTGTAGAATAATTGTCTCTACGCAGCTGAAATTGACTTTATCATCAATCAATGTCACATTTGAGCCATAAATATTGGTACGATGTCACAGTTGTTAAGTGATGTCACAGCAACACATTAGCATTATGCAACACTAAAGAGCTGAGGGTCACCAAACCGTTTTAAGACTACGTTTACAACTTTTTGGCCACTTGGAGCCATTTGATACTATTTTCTCCTCCTGATCCACGTATGAATAACAGAGAAATACATTTAGTACCTGCACCTGAGTTAATCACGCTCACTGGTCTTGCTTTAAAATCAGTGGAGAAAAACAGAAACTTTGGGACCATCGTTCATCTCATTTTAAAGTAAGCGTCTAAAATAGGTCAGAAGTATTGCACCTTGAATATGTCCCTCGAATATTGTACCTTGATTAGAAAGGGAGCCTACAAAGGCTACATCAGATGTAGACGTCTCGACTGTACATTTCTAAAGTTAAGTGAGATGAATCCCACTAATACATTTTAAATCTTTATTTTTCTGTATAAAATCCTGGTTACATGTGTCCAGAAGTACAGGTAATGCTCCTGTGAGCAGCAGTGCTCACTCTGCTTGCTTCATCGAATCTCCCAAGATTCTGCCAGAGCAGCATATAATATTCCAAATATATGTACACTGAATTGTCTTTAACATTTTGGGTCTCAGTCAAAACACTATTGTCTTCAAGGTAACATTTTCTGAAGGGAATTAATTATTCATATCCTCAGAAAATATTATGATAAGGAAGAACAGCTTATGTCACTTAACTTCAGACATCTAAAAGTTACAGATATAGGACTGAGCCAGTCACCCTAAGTTCCCTTGATAGTCACTGGAAAGAAATTGGCACCTTCAAAGGGCAATCCATCTGACCTACCCTAGATACCGATCTTAGGATGACATGAATCATTCCCTTGAGGTGCCCATTTCTCTTTGTTGACTATAAAGGAAGAATAGGGTGAGTTAGGCAGAGAAATTTAATTTTTTTAAGGGCAGATTAATCCTATCTTAGGAGGAAAAACATTAGGCTACTTTGTACGGAAAGCTCATAGGAATAAAATAGGGGCCAAATTGAACTCCATTCAAAACAGGGCAACAGCACAGAATTTGGTGGATTTCTTAACATGTACTAGGCTGAATATATACTCAGAATAACTGGACACTCAAGAAAACTCAGGAAAACTGTAAACAAGAAGGACTTTCTGATCAAACACAGAAAGAAACTATCTGTTCTGAAGTAGCCACATATTTCATATTTAATGCTAAGAATAACTTTAGGATTTCAGACATTTAAAAAATGACTAAATTTACCTGCACTTTCTGAGTAATAAATTAACCCTTCTATTAATGGTGTCATACCCATAGAAAAAATTGAAGTCAACACCCTCCCTATGTGTAGGAGACTTTCAATAAAGAAGCACAGGCTTAAAGCCAAATGCAGAACCTGACCTACAGTGAATGCATGTTTGGAAGCTAGTCACGGTTGGGTAGAGGGAAATGGTAGGTTTGGAAGAAACCGACTGGAATATAAGAGGAGTAACAATTTCTTGCTCAATTAATTTACAAGAACTATCGTATATCAATTAAATGTATATTTAAAACTTGTAATTGAAATTGTTCCTAAAATATGGAAAATTGCTTGTAAAGTAGGGAAATTTATTTTGTCCCATCTTGAATTTCCAATGCTCTAACTTGCCAAATTGGGCATGAAATGATTTAAAGCTTTGTGCCAGGGTTTTGTGGTTGGGGTTTTTTAGTAATACCTGCTTAAAATATAAACATCACACCTTCATATAAAGTGCAAACAAAACAAAGCATTCTAAAACTTTTTTTTAACCATAAAAACAATAAAAAACTCCTCATAAGATAATATTTAAAAATCTATAATAAAGGATAATGTATGAAGGAAAAAGAAGGAAAATTCCTGACATTCTTCAGCTAGATATTGCATAAGTAAATATTTTCATAAAGGTACATGACTTTCTGTAGAGCAAACATATAGAATAGGTGTCCTGAAGTCAGTAGAAACATTTCCAAAAAATTGGATAGGATCAGGCTTTCAAATAGTTCTGGGTGTATTGAGACTGTGTTTTCTACCCAGGCTATTGCACTATAGGTGCTCTCTTCCTGCACTCATTTTGTTCATTATACTGATTCTTATTTGCACAACGCAAATAGCGTATCTGATATTTTACTGAAAAGAGACAGGGCTTGCATTGGTCAGGCATGGGGCATGGGGCAGGAAAGAAGGGACACATGCATGAGCGCTAGGGAGTGGGAGAGCATCAGGGTAAAGGCAAAGACAGACCAGGCTGTGCAAAGTAACACCGACTGAAGTACAAGACTAGTTTCATGAATACCTCAACATCTCAAAAACTTCAATATCATTTGGTTTTAAAGTACATATGTCCTCATTTAGAATCATGATATAAATGCAGTATCAACAACCTACACTGAAAAAAGATTTTTTTTTAGTCTGATTTTACAAACACATTTCTCTGGTGGAAAGTTAATACTCTCAGGAGTTCTTTGAAATCTCATTAAATCATCTTTTTTAAACTGTCTTAGATAGGAACAACATCTACATATTTTTTTTTCCCCAGCAAAGTAAAGTTATCTAAGAATTTGTTTTTAAATCCTGGTGAACATAACTATGCTTGCAAAATGTTACCCAGAGCATACGGCCTGATGCATTGACAAAGGACAGAAGGAAAATACTTTATCAAAACCTTCAATATATAGACTAAAGGAACGACAGCATTATACTATGATTCTGTGTTTGGGAGCACCACAGGGACACTGGAACTATGTACAATATGAAAGACATGATGCAAGATTCTATTTTTTTACTCTGGAGTTTATCAAAAGTTATATCAATGCTAACTAAATGAGTCTAGGAGTAAAATTTTCCATAGCAATAATCTTGTTTCATAATGGTTCTTTTTAAGTGACTAGAAGGAGAACGTCAGGTCAGATAAGCCATGAGTCGAGTACAGTATAGTTATTTTAATGGTGCTGTAAGGAAGACCAAAAGGTAAGAACTGAGCATAGAATTTCCCCAGTCCAGACTGGTGCAGGAACTGAACAGAGTAAGGTGGAGAAACCTGAAGGGAAAGAAGGATAAAAGATATATTTGGAAAACATAGCAAAAAGTTAGATAGCTTAGGATGTAACTTTCAACACCGCACAGACAGACGCAAGTCCAGTCAGGAATATTTACCTAATTGCAAACATGCACTTGTACGTAAAATGTGCTTTTTTCTTATACCAGACTTAACAGAAGAATTCAACAACAACATAACGTTTCATTTTACACATATCATGGCTTTCATGAATCTTTCTTTTACTTTTTACCTACACATGGTGTTCAACAGAGTGTTCCATGGTCTTTCATACTGGATAAGCACACAAAGGTCATAGACTCAGACTCCACACCTGGCTGAACCGCTCAGCAGAAATGCAGCTGGACTGTGGAAACCATTTCTGTTAAATTCAGCAGGTGTCCCCCAAAGTAGCTAGGAACTACTTATTTCACTCAAACCAGTTTCTTTAATTTCATCCTTCCCGTGCACCACTGATTCCAACAGGCCTCACAAACAACCTCCTATAATGGAGAAGACTTAATGAGAAAATGAAGCCAATGTTCTGGATTAATGCCTTCCAAAGTCACAGGCTGTTAAGTAGGTGCCCAGAACAATTTTCAGACACGTTCTCTAATCATCAAAAGGTCCTTAGTATCTAAGCAATGACCTCCAGCACGATTTTATTAATGCTTATCATTAACTTATGGCTACTGCATTCAGATTTTGAACAGAAAGTTGCTGCCAATCAGCCTTAAAATAAGCTTAAAAATCTTCCCACTTGTATGAATGTCAGTTAAACTGCTTATAATATTTGATGGCAGGTTTTGACTATGAAATTAGAACAACATTGGATGGTGATCTACTAGTTAGCACAGGACACAATTATAATGACAGTATGTGTTACCATAAATGTTAGGGTATACTATCAAACACAAAAATTCAGGGCGAGAGCTTAAAGAGGAAAGATTTAAAGTATATTCTTTTCTTAAATAATGTACTTTCTTAAATGTAATACACCTTTCTTATGATCACTGTAGAGGAAGTTATTCTCTAAAGGAATTTGAATACGTAAGAGCTGGTGGTTAAAGACTTGCTGACACTGGAGAAAATCTGAACATGAGGATCGGGTGGAAAAAGAGTAAAAGGAGAATAGTGCAAGAAGGGAATGAATTGGGTATGAAGGTTAGAGCAGAAAATTGGGGGCAATTAGTCTGGAACACTGCAGAGAGGCCATTGTTCTTGGCTGGGATGTTTGCTGACATTGCAAATCACATATTTATTTATTTCTGCTGAACTAGCCTTCTAAGTAATAAAGTGCTGCAAGGGCACAGACCAAGAACAGTAACATAATTCATTTGAAATTAAGTCACAGCAACCAGCTTATAGATAAATGGATAAAGAGCTACATATTCTCCTGGCATAAATTGGGTGTAACGTCACTGGAGTCAATGGAATTGTGTCATTTTTATATCAGAAGAGAATTTGTTCTACAACACAAGCAATTGTTTTGGCAGTTATGTCCCATTTTCAGTAACACCAAAGCTACAGAAAAATCCCATTTGCAGCTTCTTGTTGATCTGTCTAGTAGTTTCGTCTAATGGCTGGAAGGGTCCCCCAAGAATTAAAAAAGAAATCATTTTCCCTGCTTGTGACATCCAAAGACAATGATGTGGAATGAAATTCTGATACTATTTACACCTGGAAGTTTCACTGAGCTCAACAGCACCATTTTATGACACATGAATTTGGTACATTGTTTCCTATAGTTCTTTGCCATTTAAATGTCTGAATATTTGTGTAGTAATAAATACAATATCTGCATAAATGTAGATTCTTTAACACCTTCAGCACTGAGATTTCCTACATATACAGCTTGATCAATAAAGGAATGAGCTGGGGCAACTTGTCCAGATTGTACATTTAAACAGTTTTATTCCTTAATGAAATTTCCATATTGTTTTTTTATTTTAGGCATTCAGAAATCATATTGCAACATACAGCAATGATAATTATTTCACAAATTGCAGAATTTTACAAGGGTCCCAAAACACTTCAAAAATTAATTGAAATACTTGTCTCTGCAGAGACATTGTAATTCTTTCTTGCTCATATTTTGTTATGTATTTGTTTCTTCCTTGCTATCATTTTTTGTTGTTGTTCATTCTGATAATTTTCAGATGAAGAAAGAAACCAAATCTCCTTGAGAAGACAGATGGATCTAAGAGCAGCATAAGCCTTACTAAGAATATGCCTTTTATTCTAAAATATTTCTATATTTTTAATTCATGTTTCTGACAGCTCAAGAAAACAGAAATGGCTTTTGCCAAAAGTGAAAGCTTTGTTCCAGAAGGTATTAGTCATTTCCTAAATATTGCTACATATTTCTTCATGGTCTTTCAACAAGCTACATGGACTTCTGAGAGTCTCGTACACTCTTTAAATTTCTTCTTCGGTCTGCTTAAATGCAGATAAAATAGGAAGAGAATAAGAAATTGTTATTGTTAATGCTGCTTGGATCACAGTCAGCTGCTTACAGTTATGACAAGCACCTTTTCATCTTTTTAGTAAACAAGAAGTCTTAAACTGAAGCTGTCCATACCCTGATGTGTAATATTAATGACAGGACAACAGCTTACCCTGGAGGCTTGTGGAATCTGGAAACTTTAAGAAAAAATGTAGCCTGCAGTGCTGAAGAATTCACAACAAATTTAGACTGTATGCTAGTGATCTGCCATAAACATATTTTGATGCTGGAAGTACTGTGACTGCGTTACTGCCATACTAGGCTACATCTACACAGGGGCTTGCACACCGAGCACCGACATTGTGGCTTTATTATGTTGCTCAGAAGCTTTGCTGGACTGCCACCTACATCTATAGGCAACTGAAGACCCTTTATTCCCTGTCCAATGATCTCCATAATAGAGGTCCTGATGCTACCACAGTGCTTTGTGCCCATGCCCTGGTAAGGCTGTTAAATGGCTGGTCTCACCAGGGACTTCCAACATGGTCAACTCTTATATGTTTGAACAGCATCAAACAAAACGCTTTTATCCAGTATCTTAGTAGTCTCCTAGGACAGAGACTCTGAGAACTGAATCCTCACCTTTAACCTTGGCCTCCTTTGAGATGAGTACTCTATTACTATGTTGAGAGTGGCTGGGACTTTTCTGTAGGCTTTTTTGTTGTTCAGTTTTTATTTGTCAGGTTTTGGGTAGCAGTGTGTAAAAGAGGTGTCTCAGGCTCTTATATAAGAGAAATCTTGTGTCAGAGAAATAATTATGTCTTCCTGAGGAAGGGGTTGAGGTCCTACCCTTCTCTATCCTCAGTATTTTCAAAGAGCTTGACTATTTCATGTGAATACCTGTTCAGCTGGCAAGTTTCTGTGACACCTCACTTTCCTCATGCATTGAAAAAGGAGAAAATACAGTTTGTCAGCAGACCTCTCAGAAGTTAGGTATTGCAGTACTTAAATTCTTCTCTGGATCCCTATCAATCTCCCTGATGACCTGGGAAAGAAGGAAATCGTGCTGCATTTATATCCAGTGCATCTGAATTTCAACACATTACGGTGCTATAATTACAGTTAGGTACATAGAGATGCAGATTCAAGGTACCCATTTCTGATGGCCTCGCATCCACACGGAGTGGTAAGTGAAATGTCATAGCTGTGCAGAATATGCTTCCCTTTATCAGTGACCAATACGCAGTATTTTTAAATATTAAAACATTTTCTTTCCAGTCCTTCTGTAGGTAATGATGGTTTTCAAAGTATTAGATTAAATTCACCCTGTTGAAATGTGATAAAACCAGCAGAGTTTCACCAGGAATGTATTTGATTTAGTACCACCACCACCACCAACTTTTATCTATGTTTCGTTCATATCAAAGAATCCAAACTCCTTTATAAACAAAGGAATGAGTTCAGATACTAATGCAGTGCAATCACCCATAGGTGAAATGCAGCAGATTTCCTCCTTTTAAAAAAAAAAACAACTTACATAACTGTTCAGCACTGGTAGTGGAAAAGAATCTCTGAGATGAGAGAAATTGTCTGCAACTGATTTTTTTTTTTTTTACTCCCCTTAACACAGCAAAACACATTGTGAAGTTTCAGGGTGAACTACAGCCACAGTTTTAGAAAAGAGGAAGGCTAAATTAGGCCCTTAACACATAAAAAAATGTATGAGAAAAATGACTTACAAAACAACAGTTCACTAACTGTCTCAGCTAGGTTGAGGGCTGCTTGATGAGCCACTTATTTGGGTAGGGACACGGGACTGTTATTAACAGAGGTATATGCAAGGAAAGAAAAGGCAGTAGCACAATGAAAGGGTTTAAGATGTCAATAAAGCACATGTTTACGGCAGTAACATTAAGCAGTTAACTGTGATTCACGGTTTTAAAAGCAGAAGTAATTTAGCTTGCTAATTACAATAACAGCTGCAAAACTGAAGAATTCTTTCAACTATTTATGAGGTACGAAGACAAAGCGTGGAGACAAAGCATTAGAACATTTGGATCTGACCGTTAAGGGTTTCCTATTAAAACAGTCTCCTCTGAGTTCAGCAGAATCCCACCAAAAGGACTTTAGGAGCATCCTCAGTCTTTCCTGCTCAGTCCCTGTCTTGCATTGTAGTTTTAGATGCTGCTGGTCCTTCGGCTGATTGTTTTAGCACATTGGCCGGGTGTTCGGCGTGTGAGAGGTCTCGACTGGATATTGTGAATTGAATTCTTGTATGCCTGCAGAAAGTTTGATTCAATGAAATAGCAAGTCCTTTCACGGTATGACCGGGCCACAGATGTCTAAAACAATACATGAGAGTTGTGGCTTCTAATCCTTCTTTTCTGCGGATACCACGACCATGAGAAAGTGGGCTGTGACCTATGCGACAATTCCTGGCGGTCCATACCCAGGTCCATTTCCTCCTACTTTCTTTTCTGAAATTCACTGTTTCTCTTTCATTTCCTCTACAGATGTGAATCTGTTTTCAATCAAAATATATTCTACTATGTAACCTAGTAGATAAACAGCTGGTTCTGCGGTGGGATATATACATCTGGTCACGCCCTACAAATATGCCAGGGATGATCTGCACACAGTTTATGCTTAACAGGACTTTGAAAAATTCCCTGTATCTTTTGGCAGCAAGGGGGTTAGATTTCCTTCTGAGTCAACTATAGAAGGGTCATTACTCTGTTTTTGAGGCACATCCAGATAGAAAAATCTAGGAAGGTTACCCTCTGCATAAGGAAGCAACAGTTAAATACACAGTGAAGGAACTTGAAGACGCTTTTACATAAAGCTGATCTGAGTTTATCTCCCAGGACTACAAGTTATGTTAAAAAACAGTGCAGGGAAATGAAAGCCACGGCACAATATCCATCAAAATAGTGTAGCAAAGTATATAAACAGCCCTTTGATAGCTACCAAGCATTGGATGCCACTGCAACGGCACTGGCACTAAATACAATAAAATCCTGTAGCGGTCACCCACTGTCATATGTTGGGCAGCCTCATACTAAGTGGTACCGTGCATGCCATGCTATCCTTAGGAGAATGCAATTAACACTCTCTCTGGAGCCTTCTTATTTCCCCTATGAAAAAGATTTTCAGGGGGAGCACGTGATAGAAGCTGCTCCTACAACTGTCTGGACGATACCTGGGAGTTGCTCTTCTGTGGAATAAGGAAGGGAAAGGAAAGAGGCAGCTGGCAGATGCTCTCTCTGTGCCTGGGCAAGAGCACCTGGAAGTCAGGTTTCACTCAATACATCACCTGTTGCCTATCTGCCATCTTAGCACGTTTTTCTCAACAGCAATTAACTCTTGTTCCTCAAGAATGAAGACTATAATGAAATCCACCGTAGGAAACAGTCCTTGTCCTTTCATTTTGCCTCCTCATTGGTTAAACATTTTGTGTAGGAAGGGCCCCTCTGTTGGACTTCCTTTTCAGTCATCTGTACATCTCTTTTTTGCCCACCTGCTAGCCTATCTACACGAATAAAATCCACATTAAATATGGAATTGTTAGCGGAGATGTAGTGGAGAACTTGCCACTAAATAATGTCATTCAGCTAATTAAGTTAGACTGCTAATAAAGCTAATGATAGAAACAATAGTTTTGGCAACAAGAGCCGGGAACTGTGGAGGAGAATGTGATTGCTGCTTGGATCATATTCACCTTTTAAAGTGCCATTTTGACGTTCATAAAGCAAGCACTGCTTGGTGGAAAAAGAGAGTGCTTTCAGAGCTGCATAGATCAGTAATAACTACAGAATCAGGGGATAAAAAAGGCTGCTTAAGATTCTGGGTGTCTCTCGTGCCAAACTCTGCGTTCTCCAGAGAGTTCAGAAGCTCACAGCCGGCGTCTTCTGGAAACGTGTCACCTTCAGTTGCTATTGATCAGTAGCTACCTACTGTTGTGCTGGAGAGTCAGCTCATCAGCAACAAAGTATTGTCGGCACCAAGGGTGTTGCACAACAGTGCACAGAGCTTTTTGATGACTAAAGTAAAGAAAGAGATATCTTTGAATAAGGTCAGAAAGTACTCAGTGATAACATGGTTTCATGTTATCTGTGAAAGCATCACCATGGCTCAGTTGACAGAGGTGAGAGACTTCTCCAAAACACTGAGAAACAATCACATAGGCTATCTTGTTTTTTTCAATACTGAAGAAAAGAGCTTCTTTCTCTTGCTTTTATCTTCATTTTTATCAAACTGAACTTGCACTATTTTTCCTCAGTTTTATGTAATGATACTTTGTGAAAAGTGATTTATTTTTAATGTATCAGCAAAATATTTCCAAAAGGTAGTCTTTTTAAAGTACAAAAAAGGAAGTGCATAATAATTCCCATTAAAAAAAAAAAGAAAATCATCTGAGATAACTATACATTTAAAAAGTTAAACCTGTGCAAAAAGAACTAAAGTTGTGACAAATGGGATGCACACAAGTCTCCAGAGTACATACACGCACATCAATTCAGTTTACAGTCTAGTCAAACCTATGGACTTTTTGCCTAACTCCTTTCCTGGAAACCTGTGGGCTATAAGACTTTGCAATATGTTCCCTCTTGAATTCAAGGTCCAAAACTTGGCTACAAGAAACTGTGTATACTCAGTGGAGGGAAAAACCTGTGCAGGCTGCAGGATGGAAGCTGATTAAGATAGCTGAGCAGTGCTAGCTGAAGCCTGTTCACAATACCTTGCTTACCATTTCAGAAGCTGCGCCTGCCACCCGCCTGTTCTTCTCTGCAGCCCCTGAGATCACGGCAAGGGTCTATTCAATCCTCTGGCAGGCAGTAGAAGAGTCCTTTTGAGACCATCGCCTCTCATACTCAAGCGGAAGAAATCCTTCGTGCTTTGAGTGATCATCTGACTTGTTTCCTTGAGGAATCCCTTTCAAACCCACACATCTCCACAAAAACAGTGGTAAAGAGGGGGCTGTAGAAAAAAAATGTTAAAGTCAGAAGAGAAGGCACCATTACAAGATATAGGCAATAAGATGATGCATAGATACTTTATCTCAGGCCAGAATTGCAAGGGAATAGATTATCTTATCCGTCTGTTGCGGACTTTTCAGAAGGCTGTATCACCATGGACCTGATTCTCTTTTGTCTAAGTTTCCGCAGTTATTTCCCATGTGGTTTCCTCCAACATTTACAAAAATCACATTCAAATTAGAACAATGTTAGCATAGTCATTATCTGACTGGTTATACTTAACTTGGGGAGGGGCAAAGTTATTGAAAGGTGGTATTTTTTCTTCCTATCAGCCTCATTTCTGTGACCAGCGACTGACTGACTTCCTTTTCCTTTTACAAGGGTATTTGCACTTTTATTCTTGTTTCTAACTTTCCAACACCAATTAGGAATGGTTGGATAAAATTTACGTCAGTGTCAGGCTATTAGTATATAATTAGTAAAGATGTTTGTGCTTGAGAGAATGCATCTGTGAGAAACTAGGGAATGGGAGGTAAGGTTCTTAAGGTCTGAAGCCCAGTCTTAAACATATGATGTATATTTACTGTAATGGGGGAAACACTGAGTTATTTACAAAACCTGGAAAGTTCTGCAGCCTGCTATTACAGAAGGCAATGTTCAGCAGGCTTAATAAAAAGATGTGCCCTTCAGACTGCTCTCAGTTTGTCCTATCATGTCTTTTTCCATCTTCTGCCTTATAACATTTTCTCTGCCTTGTAAACTGATAGGAATTCATTCCTCAATGGTCATACACAGAGGTTAATAAGCTCCCAGCAGCAGCTGACTTGGCACTAGAGAAGAAATACTCTCCCCTACATCCCGTTCAGACATGTTACCTTCATATCCCCTTCCCTGCTTTGGGAAACCGTACTGGCACTAAGTCTTTTTCCACCTCAGTTCTTCTGGATGTAGATTGGCAATGCAGTAAGTTTCTCCTCTGGTAGTAGCTGAGAGGCTGTTCGTTGTGCAAATTGCTGGTCAGTGTGATGTGACACTGAGTCAGCCAGAGCCATGAGGTGGGTGTACTAACATTGTTCCTTACGTCAAACCACAAAATAGGGCTTTGAGTGTTAAAAATAATCGCTCATCAGGTCACAGGATAGGACAAGGTGACTATTACAACAGAGAAAAATAAGATTCTGTGGGGGAAGAAGCTTAAACCGTTTGAAAAAGAATCTCTCCCCTATCCACTGTGTCCGTCCTTCCTGCTGACCTTGTTCTCCATCCAGCAGTTTTCACCGTGGATTGCAGCAGACTCCCCTTGACCGAAAGTTTCCTTTCCCTCGCCCCTGCGTCTGTGCTCTCTGCTTTCTCGCCGGCTCGCTCGCCGGCTGCAGGCTCCCTGCCTGCTCCACCCTGCACGCGCCAAGGGTCTTCCAGCAAAGCCTCTAAGCTCGCTCGCAGCGAAAACACCATCTCCCTCTCCCTTCAGAGGGTGCAAAATCCAGGACAAAACAAAGCAGCAGCTTCTGACCTTGCTGTCCGGCGCAGCCTTTCAACAAAACACACTGCGCAGGGAAACTGTGAACAAACAAATAACTCGGGCTGTTTAACATGTCACAGTGACGGGGTGGTGAATGGTAGGAAAGGCTAAAAGAATTTAAGAGATTATTGGACGACAAGCAGCTAATCCTATGTGTATTTCTCCCACATTTCTTACATCGTAAAATGTCATTTACTTGTGTAGCCGGGAAGCAGAAAACTTGCTTTTTTAAGAAGAACAGATCAGGAAGGTACTGAGGATTTTTATTACTCAGAAGGATTCCTTCTAAGGTGATAAAAGGACATAGTTATCTATACTGGCACAAACAGCAAGGTGTCTCTGCCTTGTAATATTAGAGCCAAAATATGACACTTTCTGTGCCTTAAATTCAATTTTTTTTTTATCCTCGGAAGACATGTACAAATTCCACTATAAAATAAATAGAGTTTTGCACCGAGTGTTGAGAATATTAGAGGTTAAAAATATTCTCTACCTCCTGCCTCATCCGTGCCCTGCCATCGCTATATATTTTCATACATACGCAAGTTCATGCTGTAAAATGTTCCTAGCAAGAATTTGCTGTTAAAAATGCTGGGCATTATACCTGATAAAATGCTGAGATAAAACGGAATTACAAAAAGCTGTGAAATACACCTCGGACAGTGTACGATGCGGGGCTAGGAAATGTACCTCACAGGAAAGTACGAAACCTGTAACCTAAAGCATGGCACCAATCAATCTATGGGGAAAACTAATATGCATGGTGCCTGGGTTTCGTGTACTCAGTAAGCGTATTCACATGATAAGGCTTTTTATCATTTGAATGTGCTGCACCAGGAGGGAAAGGATAAAAAGTATACTGTCACCAATTTGGAATGAGGTCTGTAGCAGCCTGCCGGAAAGGAAGCGGGCCATAAACAGGAGAAAGGGAGAGGTCTAAATAGGCAAGGCTTTCTACAAAAAAACACCCCAGAAGAATGAAGATGTAGATTTTTTTTTCCTACAGATTTTTTTCAGTTGTAATCCTCAAAAGATTTGGAGATGGTAATCAATGTAAATGTTGCCTTCTTTCTATTTTCTTGCTCCTTGCAATTTAGTACAATAATATGAGCAATATTGAAGGATTTTTTTCCACCTTTTCCATTCCTCCAGACCCTCAGTCCCTTAAACAGGCATGAAAGCACTAAAGGAAATATTAAGCCCTGTATTTTTTCTAGTCTGCCACTCTTCCAACACCTATTTTTTAAAGTTACAGAATTCCTTCCGTCATCATTCTGAAGCTTTGATAGGTGCAAAGTTACGAATATAAAAATAAAACCCTAACAGAACTATCACTCAGTGCATTGAACCAAATGGCAAAAATAGGGTAGGAAGAGAAAGGATGAGTAAGGGAAAAAAACAAAAAAACCCAAAAAAACCCCCTTCTTCCAAATTAGCTGCTTTTAAAAGTACATGTATATATGTATTTTTTTGCTTGTGTTTTTTCTTCTAGTTTGACCTTTGCAGCACTTAAAAAACCCTGCAATATACCATTTATTTATGGTTTTGGCTTTGCGCAAATGTTTCTCTGCTTTTCAATAAACTCTACTCATAACATGTAAATATCTGTGACAAAGACAATCCCCCTGGAGTGATACAGGATGCATTGCTACGCAACATTTTTTGAGTTTGCTTTGGTTTTGTCCTTTTGTTCTCTCTCGGAGTTCTTTTATCATTTGCTTTCTTACTGTATGAACACAGAGGAAAGTTCCATGAGGGCCTCTTTCTGCAAATAATATGCACGTAGCTAGGTAAAGACTTCAGATTGCAGGTAGCCCATGCAGAAGATCATGACATTTATTAAATAACTTTGAATCTGATGTTCAGAAGCAGAATCCCACTGGAAGGTGGGAATACAAATCTGGAGTATTTCCACTCCAGATTACCGTAACTCTCTGGGTGTATGGGTCTGCTGCAGGCTCAATCCACAGCAGAAAATGATGAACTTTTCCACTTTTTTTCCTTCCTCTGCACTTTGGGTTTTTTGTAAAAGAAATCTGAGCACATAGACTAGGTGAGGGCCACAGAGTATTCCAGCAAGGTCCCTTAAGTAGGTGATCAGGGATGAGGACTTGAAGACATGCTAGAGTATGCAGTCTTTGACCAACTGTTGACACAGCCTTAGCTTGTCTAAGTCTCATTTAACTAAAGACAGAACACACATAAAACAGAGCTCCTCATATCATTGAAAAGCAAGCATAAACTGAATGGTCTGAATGTGTATCTCCATACTTGAAATGTTTGAAAATGGACATACATGCTCTAAAATTGCCAACCCAAACAGCAGAAATGCAAGCATTCTGACATTCATAGATTTGTGGTTATACAAAGTGTTCCCAATACAGAACATGCTGCCAAAATCTAAAAACATAGAATCAAACTTTTTGGTGTTTTCCTTTAAAAAAAAAAAAAAAAGAAAAAAGTTTTTTTTAAAAAAACGTACAAGCTGCTTCTGAAGCTGCCATTTGAGAATATGAAGCTTTTCAGCTCCTCAAATCAAAACATGTCTTCCTGCCTTGCTCTTCTATTGAGACCTGCATTTTTGTTGATGCCAGTGCTAGGTATGACACGGCAATAGTTTCAAATGGGTTTACAACTGACCAGCAGCAGTCAGAAATGGTAAGTTTCCAGATGTTTATGACAAAATGCATCTCTACAGACAAGGAATTCTTATATTGGTGTGATACCGGCAGCTCCAAGGCAACCTTGACATAAATTTTCAGCAAACATATTCCTGCCATTGCTGGCTGTGCTATCCTATCAATTCAGTGTGATTATCTGGTCCAATACCAGGAATCCACATTTAATAGATGGTTCCAGCAGCAATCCTCTGACACCATCAGCTAAAGCTTGTTCTCACTATCTTCTTTACCCTCATCTTTATTGCTGTCTTCAAGAGAGCTTCCCAGTTCCATAAACTCGTATGTAAGGGCAGGTATTTGCTTCATAAACTCCTGCTGTTTCTCAACTGTTTGTCGGTGCAATGGAGGATTTTCAATACGGCATGTAATTAACTATTACTGAGCAAGTAAAAACAGGAGCGAGAAGTTTGTTGTTGAAGTGTAGCAGAGAAAAATGTGATTTGTCAGGGTTGTTCCTTCCTACAGTTTTTAAATTGCACCATGTCTCTCCTAAAAATGAATTAATGAAAGACATATTTTTACCAGTGATCTCTACTTGTGGAAATGGGAATGCCTGGCTGCCCTCCAGAAAAATAAACTCTCTATGAACAGAAACAACCCCTCAACATTGCATATAACAGGGCAGCAGTGCAGATGATTATAGGACACTTAGGCATGGCGATAATTCACGGACATCCCTACCCATTTTGATACAAATATTCATTTGTAATGAGCTAACAAAACTCATTTTAGGCAAAAGTTACATTTTGGGAAGTAGTTACATCAAGAATTTTACTTTGGGGTTTCACACTTGGGGCAATTGTATTTGTGTGATCTTTTCCACTGAGCACAGAAACCATTTTTGCAAGCACTGAAACTACTTGGTGGCGACAGTCTGAGACACTCTGGCAGTGCCTTTAACATGGAACTATATCGTCCTTTAAGCACGCTGAAGGTCAAGGCATTAGGCCACTGACAGCTTGACGACTGTACAACTTCATTGTGATGCTATCAAATATCAGCACGTATTAAATGTAAATATTCATATCGAACTAGCAATTAAGCTTGAAAGCACAGTTGTATAACCACCAATCAAAAATCTTGTTTCAATTATACCAAACTCACATAGATGCTGCTCTCTTTCTCTGTTTGTTTCCTAATTTATAGCCTCTCTCTTGCTATTGCCTTTGGTTCTGCTTCGTTCTTGGCCTTCCTGACCACAGCCCTTTCTTGTCAGAATACCCCCACCTCTTTTGCTACCTAGTGCTTCCTAAATGTCTATCAGCTCCACAGCTAAATTGCATAAAGCCTTACATTGCTACCATTAAAAAAAAATCTACTGCAAGGGATCGCATTTTCCTATTTGATGCTCCTATGGACCGTTTCCATTTCCCCAGCTATCTCGAGATAGGAAGCCCAGCTGTTTGCTTTTTTCACCTCTTTCATTAGAGTTCACACTTTATCTCCAGATACCCTGCCAGAGCAACTGTCTTCCTAAACCAAAACCCTCTGGAGATGTAAAAACATTAGTGATGATGTTAGAAGTACTAATGTGCAGAAACTTACCCTGTATTGCGTATGCTGCCTCTCGAGTTCGGCACAGGGAGCAGTTAGCCTCACAGTGCTCCTCTGTCTGAAAATAAGAGAGTGGATGAAATAAGAAAGGTTCTGTGCAACTGCGGGAACATGTTTGTTTTCTCCTTATAAACACATTTGCCAGGCAAACATCCAAATCCGGCGGAGTTCTGTCTGACAAAGCACCTGTCCCTGCGGGGCCGCGGCTGCCATCTCTTCAGCAAGAAGCTCTGGACGCTGTGCACTTCTACCGTCCTCTGCTCCTTCGCCCCTCATAACCGGGTACGCTGTCAGCTCTGTGGTCTCTTCCTTACCTGAGAAAGCGAGGTCTTTTGATTTTGCAAATGGGTTTGAAAGAGCATTTCTTATTATTTTAATTACTGTTACTACTGTGTCCTGGTTTCGGCTGGGATAGGGTTAAATTTCTTCCTAGTGCTGTGTTTTGGATTTAGTATGAGAAGAATGTTGATAACACACTGATGTTTTCAGTTGTTTTTACTTGATCACAAAGAAGATTATGGTCCTGTCATCCTTGTCACCAAACTTTATGAGAGAGTCACTAGAATAGGAAAAGCATCATCTGACTGGCATCCTCTTTCCTTTAGCTTCATTCCTGCAAGTGTTTGCAACTTTTCTTGTCAGGCAATAATGCGCTGGATGCAGTAGCGTTTTTAATTACCTTGGTCACCAGTCTAAAACTATCATTACTCCATAATATGTGCCCATATAAATCTAAGCTTATTGTTGAATGCACGTGATGTCAACCTTTGAAAGGGATGGTCACTTTAATTATAACAGGATTGTAAAAGGAAAATTGCTTTTTAGCCAGTATTATCCTGTCGAAGATTTTATCTGTAACTACTTAACTTGACAGCTTTACTGAAACTTTGTTATAATTAAACTCCTGTATCATGTAACTGTCTTGTCTGATTTTATTTCATATTGCAGTTTTTAATTCATTTAATTAACATTATAGCCTCATTAAGCAATGGTATGTTTTTAATGCAGCTCATTTGTAAAACAGATATTAAGTTACATCCTAATGGACCCATTGCACTCAAGTTCTATACAGATTGCACTCTTGCCTGACCCATGACTGAAATTAGACACAGCCTTAGATAGTTAAATTCTTGCAAAATAATATGAAACTGTGACAAGCAGGAGTGGGATAACACATGAAATTTATAAGTACTTCTTTGGCAAAGCAGGGATAGCAGAGAGTTGCAGGATGTGAAGACGTTTGTGGTCTACGCAGAAAAATTTGCAGCTCCAGTGAAGGCAAACAATAACACTTTTCCTAGCAATTTGTTATTTACGTACAGTTTTTTTGGTTGGTTGGTGTTAAGTGTTTTTTTAAATAAAAAAGGTCTAATAAAGATTTTACCACAGAAAATGGCAGAACTGAATTATAAAAAAGGGGAGGGAGGACCTGTATAACTCTTCACCTGTTGGTGGAATGAGGTTTTGTTAATTGTTGCCACCCGCTGCACCTAAGGTGGGAAATAGAATCTTCTTGTTAATGGCAAGTTGTCAATGTAAGATGACATTCAAAACGTGCCTCTCTTTTAAATCCTTTCAAAGAGACCATTTCCTTCCATAGGTCCCATACTATTGTTCGATGAGTTAACAATTATTATTTGCTGGTTTTAGTTAGGTTTTAAAAATGTTTTCTAGAAATTTCTTAGTGCAATTTGAATTACATTATATTAAGCACAAATAACTAAAGGCAATTATTTAAATATGCACTGGTCAAAACTACATGATATTACAAATTATTCCCTTATTTTCTATTATAGCAATTTTACATAATATTTTGTCACCTTAATGGTGACTAAACCAAAGATTCACAGTAATAGTGGATGTTAGCTTAATTTCTTTAAATGCCTGTGATTAAATTAACAGCCTTAAGGCATCCAAGTATTTTGTTGTGACAGTGTGTTAGGCTTTCTGGTGTCCCGAAAGCAGACTGTATTCAACGCTACTTTTTTTTTTTTTAAAAAAGGGTAATTACTATGGCAGCTGTCTAGCTTTATGCTTTCACTTTGCTTGTCAAAATCTTTGTAGAAGAGATGACGGTTTGTCGATGACATGCAGTACTTAAAACTATCCTCTAGATGACACTGTTTACTGCATTTAGAAGATGTGCAGGCTTTTATAAGAAATAGCTGTAAATTGAACGAAATACATTTGACAAGTATTGTTTGAGCCTAACCCTGTTCTCTTGACGTCAGTGGCCAAGATTTCAGCAGTTTCAGTGAATACAAGAAGAGCTTCTATATTTGTCTACAAAACTAAACAAAAATCTTGTACTTTTCTTTCAACAGAAAGGACCGCTCTTTAAAATACAATTAAATGAGTTTTCATTGCATTCTAAGCTATAAAATGTACCATAGGAATGCTTCCACTGAAACTCCTTCTTACATACACACACTTAATTATTCTGGATGGCTTTGTTTAAAAATAACACTGTATAAATATTGATCTTTTTTCCCAACTATTCTTTGTTCCATGATCTACATTCATTGTAGCACGGTAAATTTGAGTTCATTAGATCAGTTACTGCTATTTAGATGTAAATGTCTTCAAGGAGGATTAATTACTCTCTATTTCTGATTTTTTTTTGAGTCAGGATAATGAAGATATTCTCTGACATTTCTCTGATAAAAAAAACCCAGAAACTCCCCTTGTGCCTCCGTATAACACAGTTCACAGTAGATAAAATTTTGGAATGTGTCTGGGTAATTTTTATGTGACTTGACCTAGTAAATTAGGTTAGGTTGAGCTCCAGGAAGCCATTTAGTCATTGAAATGTCCATGCTGAAGCTATCTGTCCCCCACAGGGGCACCTTGGTTCCCTCTAGAACACATGGGAAGGGTGAAAAATTCCAGAGTGCTCTCCTTCAAAAATGAATGAGAGGCCACTCTTTCCTTTAAACCAGTCAGAGAAGAAGGAACTGCAGCTACCATGGTGATTTATCCACAAGCACATGTAGAACATGTAGCTGTACATGTCGCAGCAATATTTTGAACAGCTTTTCAATTTGCATCTCCCTACAGATGCTCTTAAAGAACGCGAGAGCCCTGTTTAGGAAACTGAAAGTAACTGTTAGTAGGACTGCTTTTGAATTACCTGTTATAGACCTCTTAGAAGTGGTAAATGAACCACCAAGAGCACTTGAATCACAGGCTGGAAATTCCTGGCAGTTCTCCAAGGAAGCGGGAGAGCCGAGAGTTTCTTTCCCTCTGCCCTGTGTGATTCAACCACGCACCACCCCTCCATTAGCAGAGTATCTTAACCTGCAACTCATTGGTTATTCGTGGAGGGTCAGGCTTACTGACATTAAGAGGATTTCCTTTAATGACGTCATGCAAGGGACCTACGCAGTTCATGGAGCAGGGAATGTAAGCCAAGACCTTCCCTCCAGTCTTATCCACTGTGCTTGGGAGTCAGCACACACGCACAGCCTGCCGCAGTAGGACTTTAGCCGTATTATCGAAGTGAACAGCATCATCAGGAGACACAGTTAAGATGTTCTTCCAGAAATTAGGAGTTGTGATTTTGAGTCTATAAAGACAAAAACTGAGTAAGCGCCTTCTGGGCTAAAGGAATATTAAAACCATTTAAACACAAATTTCATGGTTGTGCTTAAAAATAAGATAAACCAAAACGCACTGTTTTACACAAAGCTTGATTTTGTAGGCATGCACTGTTTTATCCAGTGAGAAGAGGAAAAGCGTCTTATTTGTAGATCCTGATAGAGCTTGAGATATGTGTTGCTCAGAGAGGCCAAGACTAAGAGGCTTCTGAACCGCCACAAAAGTACAAGTTCAGCTTCTCAGAAATTTTAACTATGTAAATTGAAGCAAGCTGTGGAGAAGCTCCCTCCAGTTTGATGACATTTAAGTTCAGGCTTTCAGGACTGCATTACGAGGCAGATGCCTATATTCTGTTCCTATCTTACTTTAGACAACTAAGATCTTTTTAGATCTGTGTTTTGAAGCTTTGTGTTTTTTAACCACGTATCTTCTCAGTGGTCTTACAGTACTGTGCAAGATCTACTTCACATCAGAACAAGCAGTATCAGTGTTAATGAGAACAGAGTTTGTGACAGTATACTTTAAATCAGAGCTGCCTTAGGCTATGTGGGAACACTGACATAATCATTTGTAATGCTAACTTCGTACAATTAAAGAAAGAATTATGAAAATGAGTCTCATGTCTGTACTTTGTGGGTATGATCTGGGTTTTCAACATTACTTCCTCTTAATACTACTAAGACATGCAGCTCCTGATCTTGAAATGAGTTCTAAGTGTCTTAAAGCCCATGTTCAGGCAGAGCACATTTCAGATTCAAGACCAATTTACTTTTTCCCCCCATTTTTAGGAAAACTGAAACATATGAGCTTCTGAAAGAGAACCAACTAGGTTCAACTTCTGCAGCCTGATCGGAAGCTTCCATCCACGTAACTAAAAGAAGAAAAAAAATAGAGAGAATACTCTTCAGCCATAGACGTGTCACTGCCAAAGACAGTCTACATGTCTTTGACATTATGACATTTTAGATTAAATGCTTCCAAGTGACGGATGGGGCTAGCTGAGGAATACCTAGATAGTTGTTTCATAGAGAAAGTATAGGGCACTGACCCATCACAGACCAAAGTGGGATAACAAACACTTTTATCAACGGAATGGAGATTTTCACTTCTGTTCAAAGACTTAGATTCAAGGCCAAATACTTAACGGGGACGAAAACTGAAAGCTCAAAATTCCACTGATTCTCTCGTAGTAGCATAGGTATGTGTACAGAGAAAGATTCCTGCTATACCATCTGTAAAAAATATGTATCTCTAGGGCTAGCAGAGGCAGTCTCTTCATTCACTTAAATGTAATCACGTTAATAAGAATTTCATAGTTTCCGGATTAAAAACATTCTTATTTCTGTCACTAATGAACATCATATTATTGTACTGAATACAATTGGCTACTCTCATCGTGTATCCTGAAGTCCTCTGGCACTCACGTTGTAAGAAAAAAATCCTCTTCAGTAAGATTCCCTGCATTCCTCAGTCAAGAATCAGCTGAACAGTAATGTAAGCCAAGCAATAGCTGAAGTTCACCTTTGAAATGACTGGTGTTCAGTATATGAAGTTTACTAAATTGCGCAGGTGTTTTGGGGGATTGACAGTAGTGCAGCAGTGGGCGAAAAAAAGGCTTTGTAATTACTACTCCTCACTGGTATGATAATAGCAGAGGCAGGGTGGATCTGGTTTTACAGTGACTGACATACTCTGTAATGCCTGAAAGTAAAAGACCTCCTGATTACAGAAAGGAGATAAACTTATCATTTTTGTATTACGCCTTCATGCGTCTTCTCCTAGCATCACATGCACTTCATCTGAGCTTTCAGTCCAAAAATATCTGTAGGTTTCTTTTTTTGTTGCACAAATTTACTGTCTTCAGTGACAAACAGTTACATAGATATATACTATCCAGGAAAAGAATACCTAAATAAGGCTCTGAATAAACTTGAGTTACTGTTTTCCAAAATGTCATATCTTGGAAACAAGTATCCTCTCCTCATTGCAGGCCTGAGTTTTGCAAGCACGGATATAAACTAATCGGCCAGAAGGCCTTCAGTCTATCCAAGCTTTAGAAAGATAAAGGGGAAAGACAGAGATATGAAAGGGAATCTAGGCACTGATCCCTGTAAATACATCTGAAAACAACAACTTTCTGGCATATGTCAGAACAAACTTTGCCAGGAAAAAAACTATGATGCTTCCAAGCGATTCCTAATATTGCTTTTTTTCCTGATTCTAAGGTGTTCTCCCCAGGAGGGAGGATTTTCCTTGCTCACGCAACCCCAGTCTGCCCGAGCCCAGCTGCTGGGCAGAGGGAGGCCAGTGCCCTGTCAGGCTTTGCTGTGGACCACTGCGGCACCCTCCTGCCTCTGTTAGGACTAAAAGCAATCTAATCTACCTGTCTAGACAAGGCTTTGCTCTGGTCTGATCCCTCTCTTCGGTGTTGCTTGTGACATCCAGAAATTTGACAAGGAAAGCAATTATTGATCAGTCCGAGGTGTGTTTTGCTGTGATAATTGTCTAAGCATGACTGAGTGATGCCCCTATAGATAGGTTCTTACTTATTTCCTGAGGCATGTCGTCCTCAGAGCGACAGAAACATTGATAAGGAAGAGGACAAAATGACTAACTTTGATGGAGTTTGTGTTGAAACATCTGCTGCTTGTCAACATGGGAGGCAGAAGCAGTGATTTATTAGTAGTTAAAAAGGAAAACCAGTGAAACACTGTGTCTTATTCTTCCCCTAAACTATTTTCTGACTATGAATGCCCAGTAAGTTCCCACGAAGAGAAAGTGCTGCCCCATTATCTGTATATTTTCACTTTGCTTACATTATAACTTACCACATACATGATAACACATTATTTACTTTAAGACTTTGAGTAACTTCTGCCTATTAAGGAACCTGGCCAATAAGTCACTGGATGGAACAGTGGAAAATCTATGGAGAAGTCAAATTGTGGATTTAGGGTCTTCTAGATTTTTTTTCTCTTGTCCAGAATCTAAGTATTTTTAGGACACTCAACAGAACGTAAATGAATACGAAGATATTTGGTGACATTTCCTATTCCCTGAATGCATACCAAACACAGACCTGTAATTTTCCCCCATTTTAATGAGAGTAATTTCGTTTGGATTAATCCTTTCTTTCAGACTCAGCTCTGCATGGGCACTCTGCAGAATTCTGGCTTCCACATCAAGAGGAGTTCCAAGAGGAATTAGCCTCCAGAAAGCCAAAATTACATCAAAGTAGTTCCCCAGAGCATGGTGGCATGTACAAAGTCAGGGCACTGCCGCCCATAGGAGGAAGAACACACCTTCTCTTTTTCGGCTCTCGAGTCCTGAAGAACAAACGTTCTTTGAGAGTCACAGCCATGCCACTGGGGTGTGGAAAAGGGATGCGGTTCAGGAATCTGCGCTCTTCCCTTCAGTGCATATGCACGGTAAATCCGCTCAATGAAAGGGTGTAGCTGTTGCAATACTTCTACTGTCATATTGCAAAACATACTACCCCCAAAAGATAAAACCTCAGATCCCTTGCTTTAACCAGAATGTTAAGAAAAGCAAAAGTGTTAGAAATAAGAAGAAGTGATCATAACAGCACAATGCTTTTAAACAGAAATTAGTCATCTGCCTGCCTGCCTACCTGTAATTTAAAGAATGAAGCTATGTCTATGTCAAACGAGTATTTTTTTCCCCAAAGGACATAGAGTTTAATCAAGCTTCACTACCTTAGTAACCTCTTGTAAATGGTGAGGCATGACTGACATCAGAGTAGGACTGAAAAACAGAAGATATTTAGGTTCAAATCTGGATGTAAAGATGTCAATCTCACTAATGCAAGTCAGTGTGAGTATATATATTGATCTAAATTGAGCATTTTCTATTTTCTGTGCAAGCAAGGAGCAGGTCAGAAGTTGAAAGCAGAAAAACAAAGTAAATGCCTGAAGGAGGTCTCCTTCCATGCTTTGGGTCTCATTCTGATCCTGTCAACATTGCATCAGCATAACTCCATCAATCAGATTTACATTACCATTTTGATGGAAATGAAAATGCTTTAGTAAAGCTTTCTTCAGACATTGTTTTGTCTGAAAACCTTTAGACTTCCTTTCTTTTCCTGTCTTTTTCCTTCTCCCATTTTTAAACAATAAAGCATCAATAAGACATCAGGTTATTTGCAGGTCTTGGAATATTTTCACCTTACACAAAAGCACACTGGTTGGAATCTGCTTCTGTATTCTGATTCATCAGCTACTTCCATCATAATAAATAACATGAGGGTAGCAAAAAATAAAACATTTTTTTCTTTTTGTGCCACACGTAATTACATCTCTTTTAAGTGGTCCAATAATTGCATTTTAAATGGCACTTGTTTATTATTCTCTTTTTGCCATATCCAAATTGATTTTTATTGTTTTACTAAATAGTTACTAAAGCCCTGTGAGGGAGAAAAAAAAACCCAACACTTTCAAGCAAACAATTCAAGTCTGTATGTTAATCTGTACCTTTAAATAAACAGCAATAATTAATGGGAGTTCGGCACCTTGCTGTATTGTACAGTGACAGGGATTAAACACTGGCACTGCAAAATGCCAGTTTTCAGCTAGTGCATTTGTAGACCCTTCAGAGCCATGAACTGACATTTGCAATCTTTGTCAGTCAAAAAAAAATGGCAAATTCAGTTAAATTTAGTTCTGCCATTCAAATGGAATAAAGGTCGTCACCTACCCCTTTTGTGATTTGATTATCCAGGGACTGAGTTTATTCTCCTGAAGAAAAACATATCAAAGGGGCCCGATTCTGCAACTATTGCCCCTTCTCAGCAGCTCGATTGGCTTAAATTATTCATCATTAACTGACTTAGCTATTGCTGTTTATTTAAGAGTACGGATTAATATATAGCCCTGAAGTGTTTGCTTAAGTGTTTTTCCTTTCCTAGAGCTCTCACAACCAGTCTGAAAAATAATTAAATACATTTGAAATTATAAAAATGAGTATATTAAATAAACATAATTTATAATTCAATTACCTGGATTTTTGAAATGTTGTGGTTATGTACGGTTTACATTACACAAAATATTTTTATTGACTTCACTTGAACTACTCATGTAAATAAAGACTCCAGGTTCAATCCCTACACCCAAGAAGAGAAGGCAACTCTGATGCAAGCTCCTGACATCCAAACCATTAGGTGTATAAAGTCTGGACAAAAGCAGCACGCTTGTAAGGAGAAACATGCTTGTGGGTTGAAAAATGTTTGTAAGGATATGCAGAAAACAGGAGCTCCACAATCCTCTCCGTATGCTGCTCCCACCCTTGCGGCATTCTCCTCTCGTCTTCATAGACTCCCTGAAGTTTTGGGGGTTAGGAGCACAGCAGATGGTAAGCATCCCTTTTTGGCCCAGTACTTCTTCTAAGAACGGGATTTCCTGAGGTTGCCATGAGACCGAGTTGTGGCAGAAGCCCGAGACAAGGGCAGAGCCATGCCGGTGCTGGTTTGAGCAGAGCAAATGTCTCCCTGTGGGGGTGGACTGCTTCGTGGATTAAACACTACCCGTAACAGGGGGGTCCTCACTTCTTGCCTGCCACACTGAACTCCAAACCTCTTCTCTTTCCAGGGACAACAACATCAGGAACACCCTGAAAGATCTTGTCAGAACCGGCAATTTGGCCTTGAATATTTCCTATTGCAGGACCCCTGTGGGGACCGAGGCTGTATTTGCTAATGATTTAAGCAACGTTTAAGAAACAAGGCCTCCGGGGATAAAGTTGAGGATTGCTAAATAGCTAGCACATAACCGCCTATTTGAACACACAAGCGAATGTTTATAGCGCATTTTTTCACTATGCTGGACTGAAGGGGACATGCTATAGGTGCACCATAGGTCGGGTTCCAGTGTTGCGGTGCGATGGCATGAAGTACAAGAGCTCATTCATTAGCATATGAATCAGCTCTCCATAGAAAGTGGTAGAACTGCGGGAGAGGAAAAGCCATTTTGCTTTAATAATAACAGCCTGTAAGAGGCAATCCCAGGTACAAAATGATCAAGTGACCAGAGCCAGTTCAGTGAAGAATGATAGCATTTTATGCTCAACACTTCAAGATTAAAGTCTTTAGTTAGCTAAGCATAATGTGAATCAGTTTCATGTATAATGTATTGTGTGAGCCTGTAGCCAGTATGATACAATGTAAGCAATTCCGTTTAGTGCAATTTGACTATAGCTAGTACAGAATAATTGGAGTCAGTTTCTAGCATGCTAGAATTTGAGTCAAATATGATATGGAAAAGAATTTGATACATAATAATATGGAGGCGAAGATAACAAGCAATGATGTGGATGAATACGCTATAATACAGAAGTCATTTTAATAGGTTATGATGTGATTAGGAGTCCAGTGTTCTTATATGCAGACAAAAGCCTAATACATCACGGTAAAGAAAGGAGACTATTAAGGAACAGTATAAATAATAGTACATAGCTGCATTTGAGGAGCGCATAACATCAAATACTGTAATTTTCTCAAATATAAGAGCGAGCGAATAAACATTTGCTGCAGGATAAAACATGGCTACTCAAGCGAACATGGGAAATGTTTCAGAGCAGTTCCTCACATTTCAGAGGTGTCGTAGTGCTGCACTGGGCGATTCCGACTCCTGCTGAGGAACTCAGCCTTCTACTGGTTTTCTCCCACTATTAGAAGCAGTTGTGACAGTTCTAGCCCCTTTGGTACTCTGGGCCTCAAATTTACAATCTGTTGTGCAAACGCTACGGTCTGAAGACCTGCCTCTTCCATGAGGTTAATAATGTATGATTAGTTAAAGAACTATAGCATTTTAAAGCAAGCGCATAAACATTAACTTGACAGATCTGCACAAAAACATCTCTGGCTTTCTAAAATAACTTCAGAAAACAGCAAAAATATGCTGTTACTGTGACTCGCGACCGTGTTGCGTTTAAATCCAACAGCCACTAGTTCATCGAAATTTTCCTTTTTTCCTCTTCCTAACTTTTCGTGAGGCTAACCCTGTGTACATGAGAAGAACTCATTTATGAGCATGTGCTAATCAGTTCTGACTACAAGTTAAAGTCATCCCTGAGCAAACAGAAAACTATTCAGCTTAGCAATAAAGTTAAATAATTATTACCAGGCTATGTGATGTGACTACAATGTGACATTGAAATGACTATGGTGTGATTAGAATAAGAATGTTCTATGTCTGCGATGTTACTAGAATGAGGCTGTAAAACGTCTGTGATGCCATACTGCTGTGATATGACTAGTGTCAGGAAAAATGTGTGCATTATTAACGCATACATAAACATGCCGTATTTCAGAAGCAGACTGCATCACACAGAATGCTAGTAGTTCTAATTATCTTCTTTATTAATGGCTGTTCGGCTTTGTATGTTGAAAGACGAAAGAATTGCATACTTAATTCATTCACAGAATTCTTTTTCTAAGTGGTTTGGCAGTAAGGTTGCTCCTTCGTGTCACTCGCTTGACTTTCAGTGCTGGGGCTCCAGTCATCCTTCCTGTATTACATAATGAACATTTTTCTTAAACTATTATTAGATTCAGTTCCGTTTGCTACCATTACTTGATATCATCAAAACCAGGATCAATTTTTTTCCGGTGTGTATCTGTAACAGGAGTATTTTGGACACAAACACAAAGCACAGCAAAACTAGGTGTTTAATCTTTACACATCGCTGGATTACAGGATGTGCAATGTTCACACACACCGTGTCTGCATTCGTATCACTAGGAAGGATACGTACATTTATCAGTACGTACCACAGAAAACCAAGCCATGCAAATCACTGACCTCTGACAGATACAAGCGGCTTCCACCATTAGTTAACGGTGCACCGTTATGTGCACACGCATATGGGAGCCTAAAGGTAGGAGCCTGCATCTGAAAATGTAAAATCTTCAAGGCAGGAACTCGGATCTTTAGCTGGCCAGTGCTGTCAACCGAAGATGTGTAAATTATCTAGATGTAGTACCACGCACAGAAAAAGTCAAATGCTGATGTTATCTTTGTTTTTTGTATGCGTACGTGTTTGAAAGGCTTAAGCAGAAACAGCAGCCAGCGTGGCCACGTACCCGGGCACACTAAACTGAACAGGTACTGCGTCGCACCGCCTGCAAGTTCAAGCTGAGAAAAGCTAGCAATAAAAGCACAGTCAAATGAAGGTTCATTCATGCTTCAGAAAACGTTGAAAAAGGCACTACATATAATGCACTATATATAATGCACTATAATCATCTTCTTGTCACACTTTTGAGGTCACTCGTACCGTAATGCATTGGCATTTTATTACACTGTCTTCCAGGCACGTGACGCTTCTTTGTGGCTAGCTGGATAATTTACCTGTGTCATTTACGGGGAAGGCGAAATGATCACTTTTCCTATTTATCAAACCACAGAGCGGAATGTTTTCCAGTTCAATGTTTCAGCCAGGCCGGCCGAGCAGCTCTCCCCCTCCTCCGGCAAGTATCCCGGCTGACCCCCGGGGAAGGAGAGGTGTGCAGGCGGGAAGGGGAGCCGCGGCAGGGCTGGAGTCAGAGCGGCGTAAATTATGGATGAACAGCCATGCATTAAACATGAAGCCGGACGGCGCGGAGGCGGGCCGGGGCAGGGTGTTGCCTCCGGCGCTGCGCGGCGCCGGGCCGCGGAGGCTGCGCGGCCACCAGACCCGCACCGCTTCCCACTCCCCCGCGCGAGGGGGACCGAGGCACCCCCCTCATCCCCCTCCCCCGCCACCAACCCAAACCCACACCAACTCCTATTTCCCCCCGTTACCCCGGGGCTGCTCGCACGCCCGATGATCCTTTCCGCCCCCCTCCGCGCCCACCGGGGCGGCCCCGAGCCCCGCTGCGCTCCCCCCCCCGCCCCCGCCCCGGGGCGCTGCGTCCCCGCCCGCGGCCCGCCCGCGCCGCGACTCCCGCGCCGCGCCTGCCTGCGCGCCCGCGGCCCCGCGTGTGCGTGTCCGTGCCCCCCGCCCCCGCCGCGGCGCGGCCCCCGCCCCCCTCCGCGCCGCGCGGAGCCGCTGCACCGCCCCCGCCGCCCGGCTGGCCCGGGGAGCGACGTGCCCGGCGGCCAATGCCAGGGCCGCGCTCCGCCAGCCCCCGCCCCCGCCGGCGCGGACCAATGGGGTGCGGCGGGAGGGGGGGCTTGTGGGCGCTCACGCCCGCCCCCCGGGCTGCCGGGGAGTTATATCAAGAATTTCGGCTGGGAGAGGGAGAGAAGGAGCGAGCGTGTCTGAGGGAGAGAGGCTGGGAGGGAGGGAGGAGGAGGAGCAGCAGGGAAAGCGCCGTCGCTTCCTCCCGTCACTAAAGCAATAACCTATTAGGATTTTTTTTTTTTTTTTTTTTTTTTTTTGGGCAACTACACCCCAGAGATAAAGAGGGAGAGAGAAGCACCGCCAGACCCAACTCTTGTCATTTCCAGTAAGAAGTTGCAGACTTCGTGTGTAGCTGTCTCTGCTCTGCTGAGAGAGGGATGGAAATGGTGTGCAGTGCAGAGTGGAAAATACCCCCGCTCTAAAGAAGTGCACCGGATTTTTGCTTGCTGTTTGTTTGGGTTGTTGCGTGCACGTTAAACACCCGAAGGATCGCCGCTTAATAGAAATGAAACGTGGAGAGGATGACTAACGACAGAACTGTGAATTTGTTCCCTGGAGTTGCTAATTTGCCAACCCGAAGCAACACATATCTCGAGGAGGAAGCGTTTGGCTGCTGCTGATTTCTCCAAAACTGGTGGTTTACCAGATGCATTGTGCTGTATCTGCTGGAATAGATCATTGCTTAGCTGCAGCAGATCGTCAAAGGTAGACAACCAACGTAAGTGCAAAGTTACCCATACACTGTGATGCATTTCATTTAAAGGGGGAAAAAAAAAAAAAGCCAACACGCAGTATATTTATCTAGGGAAAGAATCAGTGTTTCGGATTCAGTTGATGTTGGTGCCAAAGGCTCACCTACTCGCTGTCTCTGCATCCCTACCTGCATCACTCTGCTGAAAGTAATCACGGGCATCAGCTACCGTGCAGCTTAATGCAGATAAGATTAGGTTCTGCCTGGTTCCGCCAAACTGTAGGTGCTGGCAGCCTTGCACCCGGATAATTCGCGGTTAGCAGAGCATGCAAAGAGAAGTCTGTCTGTCGCTTCCTTTTTTTTTTTTTTCACCTGCATTATTAGTCTGCAGTATTTATGTGTGGCAGCTGCTAATAACATCCTGAAGGGAGATCGGTGTCAATGGGGAAAGGCTGCACCTTTTTTCCTCCCTCGTCATCAGAAAATATATTCCCCCCCCAATCTGTAAACATGCTGGCTGCTCCTAAGTTGCATTTGGAATTCCAGCCTCCTGATTTGTATTGTGTTTAAAAACAAACAAATAAAGTTTAAGGTTATTAAACACAAGGAGAAGTATCCAACATCTGGAGAGGAAACGTTGAGCTGAGAGTGTAAGAAACTGTAAGTCCTGTTATTGTCTCATCAGTTAATAGGGATGTGAAGTAGCCAGTGACGACTGCTGCAGCAGCAGCATGTCCGAGTGGTTATTTCCCAGTACGATAGCTATAGAGGGGGATGCAAGGCACAAGGAGCAGGGAAAAATCTGGTTTGCAAGAGCTAAAAAATATGTATGGAAGCAAACAACAAATTACATTTGGCAGCTGACATAGCAGTTAGAATCCAGAAGTAGTGCGGGAAGATTTTTTTACTTGCACCAAATCACTGGGTGGAGGAGGGTAGAGGGGGAATGCACGTTACGGATTACACGGTGTACCAAGAAATTATTCAGAAAGTATGTGTCGAAACTGTAGCTACCCTTAATCCTGCAAGTAGTTATTTCCATTCTTGCTCTGTGCAAATGCAGCCAATGGGATATTGGTGCATTTGTCCGGAAGGATTGCTTGTAAAAGGGAGCAGTAGGAAAATGTACTGCTGCGAGTGTGCATTGCAAAAACAAGTAGTAGTTGGAGATTGTGGATTTGTGATGCCTAAAAAACCAATAATGCTGTTCTGTGTGGTTGTGTTGACAGTGCTGTCTCCAAATACGAAATGAGATGTAATGCATCCTGCAGTCCATGCATGCCTCCTCTTGCAAATCGCGCATCATTCCTCTCTGGAAACCTTTAAGTCCTAAAATCTGGGAAAAGAGAATAAAAACATTATCATGGACCTGAGGGATTTTTACCTGCTGGCTGCTTTGATTGCCTGTTTAAGGCTGGATTCTGCTATAGCTCAAGAACTTATTTACACTATTAGAGAAGAGCTGCCTGAAAACGTACCCATAGGGAACATACCAAAGGACCTGAACATTTCTCACATCAATGCTGCCACGGGGACCAGTGCCAGCCTTGTCTACAGACTGGTGTCTAAAGCAGGGGATGCCCCTCTGGTCAAAGTGTCCAGTACCACCGGGGAGATCTTTACGACATCTAACAGAATAGACAGAGAAAAACTCTGTGCTGGAGCTTCCTATGCAGAAGAAAACGAGTGTTTCTTTGAACTTGAAGTGGTGATTCTGCCCAATGACTTTTTTAGGCTGATCAAAATAAAAATCATTGTAAAGGATACTAATGACAATGCACCTATGTTTCCATCCCCTGTCATCAATATCTCCATCCCAGAAAACACTCTGATCAACAGTCGCTTTCCAATCCCATCAGCAACAGATCCTGACACAGGTTTCAACGGTGTGCAGCACTACGAGTTGTTAAACGGGCAGAGTGTCTTTGGACTGGATATTGTAGAAACTCCAGAAGGAGAGAAATGGCCTCAGCTGATCGTGCAGCAGAACTTGGACAGAGAGCAAAAGGACACCTACGTGATGAAAATCAAAGTGGAGGATGGAGGTACCCCCCAGAAATCCAGCACAGCCATCCTGCAAGTCACAGTAAGTGATGTCAATGATAACAGGCCAGTGTTTAAAGAGAGTCAAGTAGAGGTTCATATACCAGAGAATGCCCCTGTAGGCACTTCGGTAATTCAGCTTCATGCTACAGATGCAGATATAGGAAGCAATGCAGAAATCAGATATATTTTTGGTGCCCAAGTCGCCCCTGCAACCAAAAGATTTTTTGCTTTAAACAACACCACAGGGCTGATTACGGTTCAGAGGTCCTTAGATCGAGAAGAGACTGCTATTCACAAGGTGACAGTGCTGGCTAGCGATGGTAGCTCCACACCGGCTCGGGCAACGGTTACCATCAATGTCACTGATGTAAACGATAACCCTCCTAACATAGACCTCAGGTACATAATAAGTCCCATCAACGGCACAGTGTACTTATCGGAGAAAGATCCCATCAATACAAAGATTGCCCTAATTACGGTTTCAGATAAGGACACTGATGTGAACGGCAAAGTGATCTGTTTCATTGAGAGAGAGGTCCCCTTCCACCTGAAGGCGGTTTACGACAACCAGTATTTGTTAGAGACCTCTTCCTTGTTGGACTATGAGGGCACCAAAGAATTCAGCTTTAAAATCGTTGCTTCTGATTCTGGCAAGCCCAGTTTGAACCAGACTGCCCTGGTAAGAGTTAAACTGGAGGATGAAAATGACAACCCTCCGATTTTCAGCCAGCCTGTAATTGAGCTGTCAGTTTCTGAAAACAACCGGCGTGGTCTATACTTAACGACTATTAGTGCCACAGATGAAGACAGTGGGAAAAATGCAGACATTGTTTATCAGCTTGGCCCTAATGCCTCCTTTTTCGATCTGGATCGAAAGACGGGAGTTTTGACAGCCTCCAGAGTTTTTGACAGAGAAGAGCAGGAACGTTTCATTTTCACTGTTACAGCCCGAGACAATGGCACCCCTCCTTTGCAGAGTCAAGCAGCTGTCATTGTGACTGTGTTGGATGAAAACGACAACAGTCCCAAATTTACTCATAATCACTTCCAGTTTTTCGTCTCGGAGAACTTACCAAAGTATAGCACGGTGGGGGTGATCACGGTGACCGATGCAGATGCCGGGGAGAATAAAGCGGTGACCCTTTCCATCCTGAATGACAATGAGAACTTTGTGCTGGATCCATACTCTGGAGTTATTAAGTCCAATGTTTCTTTTGATCGAGAACAGCAGAGCTCCTACACCTTTGATGTTAAGGCAGTGGATGGAGGGCAACCTCCTCGTTCTTCTACAGCAAAAGTAACCATAAACGTCATGGATGTTAACGATAACAGCCCCGTTGTCATCTACCCACCTTCCAATACTTCTTTTAAGCTAGTGCCACTCTCAGCAATCCCAGGATCGGTGGTAGCCGAAGTCTTTGCTGTGGATATAGACACTGGAATGAATGCCGAGCTTAAGTACACAATTGTAAGCGGAAATAACAAGGGTTTGTTTCGGATTGATCCCGTGACAGGTAATATCACTCTGGAAGAAAAACCAACTCCTAATGATGTGGGGCTGCATCGCTTAGTTGTCAACATAAGTGATTTGGGTTATCCCAAATCCCTGCATACCCTTGTGCTTGTATTTTTGTATGTGAATGATACTGCTGGAAATGCCTCTTACATTTATGACTTGATACGCAGGACTATGGAAACACCTTTGGACCGGAACATAGGGGACAGTAGCCAACCCTACCAAAACGAGGACTATCTCACGATCATGATCGCTATTGTGGCAGGTGCCATGGTTGTCATAGTGGTGATATTTGTCACGGTTCTCGTTCGCTGTCGACACGCATCCAGATTCAAAGCTGCCCAGAGGAGCAAGCAAGGTGCTGAGTGGATGTCTCCCAATCAGGAGAACAAGCAAAACAAGAAAAAGAAAAGGAAGAAAAGGAAATCTCCGAAGAGCTCTCTTTTGAACTTTGTGACCATTGAGGAGTCCAAACCTGACGATGCAGTTCATGAACCTATCAACGGGACAATAAGCCTTCCAGCGGAGCTGGAGGAGCAAAGTATAGGAAGATTTGACTGGGGCACAGCACCACCAACAACCTTTAAGCCTAACAGTCCTGATCTTGCCAAGCATTACAAATCTGCCTCTCCACAGTCTGCTTTTCATCTCAAACCTGACACTCCAGTTTCAATGAAAAAGCACCACGTGATTCAGGAACTCCCGTTGGACAACACCTTTGTTGGTGGTTGTGACACCCTTTCCAAACGCTCTTCCACTAGTTCAGATCACTTCAGTGCCTCAGAGTGCAGTTCCCAAGGAGGCTTCAAGACAAAGGGCCCCTTACACACCAGACAGGTAAACGAGCACTTTTACTGGTCTATAAGTACTGCATACAAGTGCCCGATCAACCAGTATTAAAAGTGCCACTATTTGTGGGGGTTTTTTGTTTCAGTCTAATTTAATTTAGTTCTATTACGGGGGGAACAAAAAAAAACCACCAAAACAAAACCAAAAAAACTTGACCCCTTTATCATTTATCTGGGTCTTATTTGCGAAATGCCTCTGATACTTTGGGTTTTGAAGAATACTGATTGTTAAAGGACTGTTCTGCATCCATGCATGTGCACATACATGTGCATAAACAATATTGAAAAAAAACTTTTTTTTTTCCTCCCCAGTATTTGACTGTCCAAATGTAAAAGTTATTGAAGAAGAAAAACTGTTTCCTTGTATGCCAAACTTCAGTCAGAAAATTCGACTGTTTAAAGATTGAAGGGATATGTACACTCAGTTTCAAATTTCGAAGTGAGTTGGCTTGAGTTTCTTTTGTAGTTCAAGCTGATTTGGAACCTTGTTAAGTTAGCGTTGCTAAAGGGGTTAATTTTTTTCCCTAGCAAAGACAGCCGAATTTCCAAGCTACTTCATCTGTGAAGCACGTGGTTTGTTGGTAGGATATAACTAAGCCATACGGAAGTCTTCCTCTGTTTTGAGTTCAAAATTATTTTGTTGTAATAGATTAAAGTTGGTATCGCAGTTTGTTGCATATTTTAAAAACATGGCCAAAGCATACTTTTGAAAGGAATGCATTCTCTGAACACATCTGAATTAGGCAGAGAAAAAAAAAGTCAGCCCATTGTAGATATTTTCTCATCTTAGTAATGCATAAGTGATCTGTCATAACTCATTTTAAACTGTGAAATATGCCATATGAAGAGGGATTAGGAGGCTGAGAAACTCATATTTCAACCAAATCCAGCATTAGTTTTTCTTAGGTCTAATAATTCCTTGCTAATAAAGATTTAAATGCGGTGCTGTCTGATTTATTTTATGGGTGCTTGTCCTTTGCCACCGAGGGAGCGCAGCCTGTAGATGGCACTGAGGTACCGCGCCGCCTCGGCTGGCCCGCTGCCAGCCCTGCAGTAGCCAGCGGGAGGGGGGAGGGAAGGAGCAAGCTGATATTACAGCCAAAGAACCTTTTATTTAACGAGAGTTGCACTGGAGTGGTCAGTAGTTACGTTTGCGTGTTTGCAAGGCAGCTTCCTTAGCGCTTCGCTTTCGCTGCACGGGCTTCGTAGGTGGTAGGAGTCACGCTGGCGTTCCTGCTGGCGCTGCACCCTCCAAGTTACGGTGATTTGTCTGAATTTATGAGGGATGTGAATCTTGGAGAATCAAGTGAGACACATTTAGGCTTGTCTTTGCAAAAAGATTTTGACAGTAGCCAAGTTTAGGATAAAGTCATCCCTTGCTGTTGCATTAGCCTTATCTGAGATGAATGTGACGTTCCCAGAACTGTGTCTTGACTTTGGGTGTCTGTAAGGTGTCACACTAACAAGATGCTAAGAATAAAACAAGCACTTTTGAGGCAGTTCTGCTAAAGTAACTGCTCTAAAACAACTCGTACTTACCACGAGAGACTGAAAACATCGCAGAAGGTTGTCACAAAACCTTAACCTTTCTAAGGACTTTCAAGAAGGGTATACTCCTGGAGCCGTCTTCAGGCTGTTACACAGCACCATATACATACTGTCAGCATAAGTTAAAAAAAGGAACCAATTTAAAAAAAACCCAAGAAATGTATAGAAGAGCTCTGAATAATCTGTGGTTACTCAGCTGAAGTTTTCTCCCCAGTTTTAGTTACAAAATGTAACACCCCCAACCCACACATTCCTTTTCTGTTCTGAGATGCTGTTAATTTAGCTTAAATTAGCTTTCCAAACTCTATTAGGAAACTCAGACTTAATCCCCCCACAGCTAGAGGCAGTTAAGACCCAAAAAATGATTTACCTGGCAGAATGTTTAAGCTCTGCACAGTGAAAATTGAATATGAGGAGGGAAAAAAAAAAAACACCCAAACAAAAACTACTG
The DNA here is from genome assembly GCF_964195595.1 of Calonectris borealis. Lineage (NCBI taxonomy): Eukaryota > Metazoa > Chordata > Aves > Procellariiformes > Procellariidae > Calonectris > Calonectris borealis. The sequence goes on from NC_134312.1 coordinate 178,587,618, forward strand.
GCAGTATTTTCAGAGTTACCTGTGTTAGTTACATTAAATATTCTGGTTTCAGTTTAATAGTAATATCAGTCATTATACCTGTATGGACCTGATTCATTCCACTGAAGTCTTACTGAACACTTTTTGAAGTCAGCAGATACTCATATCGCATGATTTGGATCACTCACTGCAAAAGCTGTAATATTGTATGTAACTGAAAATGTAACTCTTTCTTACGTAGACAGTTATCAAAACTGAACTTGTGTATTTTTATTCTGCGGGGAAGGAGATAGTGTCTTTTTTTTTTCCCCAATGATGAGTGTTACAGGTCATAACCTTTTTATGCCCCTTTGTCACTTTTGGCTGGAGGGGTATAGCCAGCAATGGTAGTAATCATTAGCAGCCTTCCTATTACTCTGTCTGTAATTCCTGAAATTAGGATGCATTTTAGCTAATATTCATTGGCACAGGAGTTAAATACACTTTCATAGGTCCTTTTTTTTAGATTTGTGATAGAGTATGGCCTTTAAGCAAAGTATTCAAACTTAAAAATCTTACTGCATAGTAGTGTGTGCTAATGCCACAGTATCTGAACAACATTTTTTAAAATTCCTTTAGGAAGAGATACTTAGTTCTGTACCACTGTACTGCTTTCTTGAGTTTTAACATAATTAATTTCTCTGTATCTAATGTTAGAAGTTGTATTAAGTTACCTATATATTGAGCAAGTTTTCTTTATGTGGCTTGCAAAGGGTGCAGGAATTGTTGTGGAGGATGTTAAGATAGGAAAAGAAGAAATACAGGATTAACATATATCTAAGAAATACTAGCATCCTCCATTTTTACTTACAGTTTCTTTCAGTCCAAGGTAAATACATATGCAGTGTATCTTGCAGGTACATTAATATTAATAGAGAGCTGAGACCGAAGTCCACGCTTGGACTTCATTCAAGCAAAATCCTGTTACTTTTAATGGGAGCTTAGCCCTAGAAATCTGTTAGAACTGGGTCCTAAGTCAGAAAGCTTTTATCATTCAAAAATAGATTGTTCAATACAAATTTTTCAGTATTTTTTTGCTGGGCAATTTCTGTGCAATCGTCAATAAACTTAGTGGAAATTCTGTGGTTAAGTCTTCACATGTCACTTTGAATTGCACAGGCTGATGTTTCAGAAGTACCCAGTACAAAAACCAAAGCCTTCTTCAAGTGCCTATCTTGCAGTAAACCTGGTGGATGCTCTGAAAAGAGCATTTTTGAATACTTGAACTTGGGATTGTTCTAAATGCTAATTCACATAATTAGGAGTATGGAAAGGATGTTGCACACCACCAGCTTATATAGCTAAGCTTCCAAAATCAGTGTTATGACTCATAAAGAATACTGAAATCTATGCAGGCTTCTCAATCAGAGTTCTTTTCAGTATTTGATTGAACTTTAAAATGCACTTCTAATTAGTAAGTCACTACACCAAACAGCTACACAGAAATACAGTAGAAGACGACATGTTGTATTCTTCTATGTGAAAGACCTCTTATAAAAAGCAAGTAAACAGACAAAAAACTCCTACTCAGTGTCATTAGATTAACAATAGATTAAATAATAAAAGAAATTAGGGCCAATTTACTGTGGTTATCCCAGTTTTAAATTATAACAACTTCATTTAATCAGATTTGAAGTACGGCAGTGACAAAAACACAGATTTAAAAATATGTATCAGTATGGGTTATGAGCAAAACCTTCAGTCTTCATTCCTAATCAAATAGCATTTAGGCATGTGGTTAACTTTCAATTGAAGTGGTGGGACTGAAGCAGACCCTTAAAGTCCAAATGACTTCAGATGTTGTCTTCAAGAAGGACAGCTGTAAGCACACTCTAAGCACTTTTCTGAATCAAGATGATAATTTATAGATTTTGGAAATGTGCACACTTCTAGTAGATTCAGGAAAGCTAAGTAACGCTGTCCTTTAATTTCTGTGCTCTGATGGCAGAAATTAAGGATTTGGGGCTTGACTGACACACTAAATGCATTCCATACCAAGGTATATTTTTAATCATATAGTCAATAACATAAGCTCTATCGAGCTTGCTTTACTCCTTTTTCAGTCAATGGACTTTTTGCCTGATCAAGGAATGAGTAGCCAGGCTCTCACTGATCAATGCACATCACTTAAGCTTTCTGTGGCAAATGTAATTGATGTTATCTTACTCTGGAGTGTTTAAATTTGTAACTTTAGGGTTTATGTAAGAGAAAAGAAAAGCTGAAAACATTAATGACTTTAATTTGATACTCTGAGAGTGGCAATTTCAAGGTGCGTAAGTTGATGGAAATCTGCATTGGAACAGCAGTGCAGAGTCTACGTCACCTGCAAATATTAAAATTCTGTAACCATAGCATTCCATAATTCTGTGCGTGGTAGTATTTTTAGTGGCCTTGTTTTACCGCTTAGTGTAAAAAAAAAAAAAATTCCATTGTTTCTTTTTTATGCTTAATTTGTTTTATGTGTAGCATGGATATTCGTCTTGAGTGAGGACTAGTCACCTGGAAAACCATCTGCATGTAAAATTCAATTGTTTTTTAGTTCTATATATTTATATATCTGTATCTATACTAAAATAGTAGAAATGGTTAAATTGTACAGTGTATTTTTTCTATCTTTGTATAACTGGAAAATAGGTTGACAGATTTTGCTCAACTGTCTAAAGAAATTCATCTTTGAGCTGAGACCAAGCATGGAAAATTTCAGCTGAAAAGAAGAATTTTTCAGAAAGTTAAGAACATGTGAAAACTGGGGGTTATAATGGAAATCTAAACATAACCCTAAGCTATAATAGCATTTTCAATAGTGACAGTAGAAATGCTAAACTAGAGTAGGGAACATTTTGTGTATGCAGATACAGACAGTAAAAGCTTAGCAAGCTTCATTTCTCTTCAAACGTTTCTCATGCAAAAGATTTTTATTGGAATCGCTGAGGTCTCATCTGTCCTGAATGTGCAAAGCCAAAGTTTCACAAATGCTGAGAAATGTGTGCCACACACTGGACTGAGAACCAGATCCTGAGAGTTTAATGCTGTTGGAATTTTGTGATAATGTTCTTTTGTATATAGGAACAAGGAGTGACCTTTTTAGTTTCCATTTCAGATTTTCACTTCCAAAGAATCTATTCTTCTAGCACAGCAAAACCATATCAGCCACACTTTATTGACAGCAATTTTATTGTAGCTAGAGGCTTACAGTAAGCTGTTTATTGCTGTTCCCTAACTCGGTTGACAGCAATTGGGGAATTAATTTTCTTGCCCCTGATGTGCTTTCTTGGGTATAAACAACAGATGTTAAAGATATGAAAACCGTGACCCATTTACATCCAGCAACTCTTTACGGGCACAGTCTACCTGTCTGAAGTGCAGGTTTCAAGTCCTTCATCAGTTCTTATTTTTGCAGTAGAACTGTTTATCTACATACATTCTACACAAGGGCAGATACTAACACCTAATGGACCAATCCTCATCTAGGCAAATTCAGTTTAAGAATAGCTGAGTTCAAGTTTCATTTATTTCAGGAGATGCTGTATCTTCTTACTGTAGCTTTTAATTGCACCAAACATACAGAATATAACTGACAAAATGGGCATACCGTGTTCTGAAAGATCTAACAGGAATTACAGGTGATACCTGAACATTTGGTATCACTTCTCCCACAAAGTATCATGGTGGGAGTATCTATACTCAGAAGCTTCCTCAGCTGCTACTCAAGTACAGCCGTCTCACATACATTCGGTAAAATTACCATGTCTTTGCTGAAGGAAAAACAAACACACACAAAATCATACATTACTTTCTTCTTCTTTTATTACTACTTTGACTTTCCAGCCTGTGGTGGAATGTATGTAAAATGATTTATCCCAATAGACTGATGTGGGCATTTAATCAGTTCATTTCTGCTTCACATGAGATAACATTCCATTGACTGGAAAAAGATTTCCCAGGCTGTAGATAAGAAATGAATGGATGCTATAATATTTTACTGAAGTATGGGGGGAGGAGGGGCATCTTTTCTTCATTTCCATTGGTGTCTTTTAGCAAGACATTTGCAACATAAGGGGCTTTAGCATCTTACCTAACGGAGATTTTAAGTGCTTGTCTAGACGCAAAATGCATATCATCTTAACTGTGCCTTTATAATTAAAATATCATATAAAAGGGTTCCTTCTAATATAGTTGCAGTAATTTTGTTGTAATGGATTGTGTTCTAGTGAGCTATAAACTCTCTCTGGAAATAGAAATAGCCGTTACTGACAGAAGACACTTTAAATTGGTATTGCTGCTCTATTACATTGGTCGTGCACTTATGAAAACTTCAAATAAATAAATAAATGAAATATTGTTTTGTATAGCAACATTGTTGTAGCCATACAAAACCATGTGTAGATTATTCATAGGACCTAAGGATTCAGGGAAGCGTTGGGGCCACTATAATTTTGATACTAAATTCATATTGATCTTACTAAAAAAATCTGGAATTTCTAATATTGGAAAGATTTGGCCTGCATTCTCAATTTAGTTTTCAGTTTTGTGAGTACCATGAATTATGTGTGATAACACAGAGAAAAGTGGTTAAAAATCTGATTTGTAGTCATACTGAGGTGTCCAAATGGTACCAGTCTCAAAAGTTACCCATTCTTTGTTTCTTCTTTGTTTCTTTTGCAGCTAGTGAGTTGAGGGGGAGATTTGTTTCAAAGTCTTGGCATGGGTTGTCCTGCGTCTTCTGTTGCACAGGGGGAAAATTGAGTAATTCAGCATTTGTCAGGATTTGTTGGTGTGTAGTGTCTGTAGTTTCCTATGAGCTGATGTTGTAGTTTTGCCATTTCTTTTGTGAAATACCATACTGATTTTTTTGTGCACAAATATTAGTATTATTACTTAAAAGTTGTTCAGGAATATGCACACTTTTTGCTACAACAGGAATATAAGGAGCCCTTCCTTAGAGTAACAGTTCAACATTCGAAGCTAAATCAAAACTGGGGTAAATTTGCTGATTTGTGCCATCTGCAGCTCTTCCTGATGTTAACTTCTTTATAAAAGCAATAGGATGATGTTGAGATAATATTTCCAAAATCTAAAAAATATGTAAAATTAATCGGGAGTCAAGTGAATTAAAAATCATTTTATTTTGAGCTTAATTTGATAAAATGTGGAGGATCAGCTGTCAGATTTTTCTTCCTTCCTTTGTTTCCTCCCCCAGGTTCACAGAAACAAGATCTAGGTAGCGTTTTAAAATAGCAACCTCTCCCCACTCCGAAAAAATTAAATCGGATATTCTCACTGGCTGATGGCTGAAAGAGGATAGCTATTGGTATTGATTTGTAAAACACTTACTAGCCTCAAAGTGATATTCGTCCATTCTCCCTCATTCCTTCCAGCCAAATTGTTAGATACAACTACTTTTCTTTGTAATTTTGCAGGATATTGTTAGTACCTCTTAGGCTTTCATGTGTTACTAGTAAGAAAATTCTGTGATTGATTTTCTTAATTGTTATAAATTCTTAAATATCTGCTTGTACAGTATTTTTGATCAAATGAGTTACTTTAGCCTATGCCTATATGGTCATATAGCCTTTAAAACACCAAAAAAAGTAAGAGGAAGACCATGGTTTGGTTGTGAATGGTATTTGCCATTCTTACAGCCTCTTGTTGATGGGTAGCTAGCAGTAATAGCTCTTAAATGGCTAAACCTGAGAGATGCAAATTCCTGTCTCATAATCTGTGCTCCTTCAAAATACACAAGGTTATGGAGGCAATTGTTTCATGTAAAGGCATCTGTGGGATACATATGTTTCTATATATAACCTATATATCAGGTTATTATAGGGAGTGTTCACTCAGATTCCATGAGAGAAAGAAAGGATTTGTTACTGAACTTCATGGTGGAATACTTTCACCACTGAGGTTTATGTGAGTTTCTATCTTCTCCTACCAGTATTTTTTGGAAGAAAATTTTAACAAAAGGTTGGTTTTACAGGAAGGGGTCCAGGAGCTCCAGAAAAAGGTGTGGACTTGTGAATTTTGATTAAAGAGAACGCTTCCTTCCTGTGTAGAGTAAGATGCAGAGCCTGAAGGGTTTTTAGTAGCTTTCCATTCAGTGGGGTAGGTTTTGGGAATACTGTTGTTATGCCAGTCCCTCTCCTTGCAGCATGTAATGAATATATCTGAATATTAGGGTTGCTTCAGATGCCCAATTTCTGATTGTGGATCTAGCCTAATGTGTGTAAATGATGTTCAAAAAAAAGTATAATTTGTATAATTTTAACCACTATACTTAGTTGGTAGCGCCTGTGCACACACTACCTGATTTTGCTTCTGTTGACATTATGGTGGGATTCATTTTGTCTAACTTCTAATCATATGTCAAATCTAATCTGCTTCACTGTCTTCATGATTTACTCCACCCTAAAGAAAATATGCTGGTTTAAACTAGTTGCTGAAGCTGATGGATACAGTTGGGTGAGATGCATCCCACACCAGTGAGGAGTATGATCCAGTGAAGAGTATGATCCAGTGTGATCCATACTCTTCACTTTACCAGTGAAGAGCATGATCGAGTCCAGTTTTCTCACTGAAGTCGAGAGAAGGGTTTTAAGGGTATGTATTTCTTTAAGTAAAGCTATTATTTGAATAGTGTATATGCACACAAAAATGTATAACGTGCACAGTTGCCTTTGGGAAAGTCTTCTTTAGATTATGGCTCAAATTCAAAGGCTCCCAAATCAACAGAAAGACTCTTACTGACTTTTTATTAAATTGTTATCTGGCCATTCGTACAGCTGTCTATTTTAGGAAGACCGCGCAATGAAACACCAGTTATTTTGTTTTGGTGCTGTGCCGACTATTTCTGTTTTTCCTCAGCACTGCATGTTCCTTGATACATCATTCTGTGAATGTGAGTAGAGAAAAAGGAAGATATAAACTTTTGATCTCTACGCTCGGTCATATCTGACCATTCGCATTATAGTGTAAAAATGCTTCTTTTACCTCTCTGGTTGAGGTATGTGTCTATAGCAGTATGAATTTTCAGTCACTTGTCAGATTCTTTCACTTTCGCCATTTCAAAAATACAGGTCAAAATATCAGTGAAGTGCTAGTGTAACCGGTAAGAGACTTTGAAATTGCCTTCAGTTTGTGACAACAGGATCCTGAAACATGGATCGCATTGAACTCTGCGGCATCCAGAGCAGCAGGAGGTAGACTATGCACCAATAGCAAAGCCCTAGTCATCTCCCATATTTTTAACAACTGCCAGATAAATAAAAAAACAGCTGAAATCTGCATCTGTCTAAGGACAGTAAACCTTGCCTGTTGAAATTTAATCTCTCCCCTGTACAGGAGATGGACTTCCCTATTTGAGATTTCATCAGTTTCATTTCAGAAAGCTGCTACATCTATCAAACATTTCAGTTTGAAATGAACGCCTGATTTTTTTTTGCCTTTGTATGCTACAAGAGCACCAGGTTGTCAATCAGCAGAAATACAAAATGAGACAAGATAGGTAATCTGCTACTATGATTGGCATTTTATTTTTATTTTACAACCCCTTTTTTCTTCCTCGAACTGCAATGACTTAAAAATGGCAATGCTTGTCTATACTGTGGAAATAGATGAGGAACACGGATATAGTGAGGGAAGCCACCCTTGGTTCACCCTGATCCTGTTTGTCCTGACTTTTGATGGCCATCCTTTTGAGAGTACTGGTACAGTCCAGGTGGACAATGAAGCTGTAGGTCACTATCGCTATGAATTGTGTGAATGTCAATCTCAAGATGAAAATATATTGTATGAATGAGATTTAAATACACTTACTTTTGTTTTTCTTCATTTTTGCTATAGAATTAATACATTGCAACAAACCTCATGCAGTCCATAATATTTAACTGGTAGAGCAGGACCACTTCTGGGTGGACTTTCAAAGTGTCTCCAGGAAAAGGGTGGTCCAGAACCTTCAGCAAGTAATTCGAATCTCATAACATTTTTGGTTTTCTAATCTGCTTCCCTGATTACCAATCAGAACTTCTGTTTCTTAATATGATTTTTCAAATTCTGGACTAAGAAGTCAAAATGGTAGGTGCTTTTCAAGAGTTTTAAGAAACTGATGCACTTCTGTGGTTCTGTGATGTGTCTCTTGATAGCATCCCTGCTGAACATCCCTGGATTTCACTATTACTCAGCTTTGCTCAAATCTAGGCTTTGGCCTTCTGTGCTTTAGCAGTTGATTAAGAAATATTCTAATCCGTCACAGAGTACCAGGAAACTAATGGCTTGTGGAGTATTTTAGTCTTCAAGCTTCCACTATAAATGATATGAAAAATAGTGTCATTTGGCTGATGCTTAAATACATCTCTCTCTTTTATGAGATATTGTGGCTGTCCTTTCTTGTTTCTCTTTTTAATCTCCTCTTTCATTCTCTGAGCACACTTATTTTCATAAAACTTATGTATGCACATATTAGAAGTCTCAGATTTCCCCTCAAATGAATACTATCACAGTAGAGAAGTGGCGCATTTTGTGTACGACCTGTTGTAGCACACCCAACTCGTAACCACATGTTGCTGTAGGCGAGGACTTTTAATGAACCAACTGGCTTCATTAAGATTCAAAGATTTGAAGCTTTTGGAAGCGTGTCTGGATAGAAGCATAATATGGGAAGTAAAACACTTTCTAAACTAGATAGATACTTATTTTGCCTTGTTTCAGTAGATTTAAAAGAATCAAATTACAATGAATTATAGTTATTAATACAAATCTGAGAAGAAAATCCATTCCTGCAATATGTATCACACGTTTTCCCTCTGTAGCTCGGTGGCATACTACATTTGGATTGCAAAACTGAGCTGAAGGTTTGGCGGAGGAGAAGCTAGGGCCTGACTTCATAACCGTGGATTTGCAGAGATGTTAGCTGGGACAGCTCCTCCGGGTTGTAATGAGAACTGAGGGAGTAAATGTATCTGGCCCTAAGTTGCGTGTCAAAATCTGAATTATGTTTAATTTAGTGGACTTGTAAGTACTAAAAGCAGGTATAGGACGAAGAGAGATGTCTGGTTTTGTAGTGTTATGCACCTGCATTTTAATACTGACCAAATCTGATTCACTTGTAACTGATATTATATAGGCATCCTAGACGTGCATTACGGAGGAGTGAAACTAGTTTCCTATGGTATAATGGCTTGTATGAATCATTTTTCTTCAGAGCAGTTAACATCTGTATTATAGACATACACAGCCAAAATCCTCTGTATCTATCTTCACCTACAGCTGCTGAAGTACTGTGCAATACTATAGTACCAGCTAGCCTGCTGGATTTCACCAGCTATTTTTGTAGCCATCCTGTATCTGTCATAGTTAAAACAAGCAGACAAAGTAATTCTTTAATATATGTTTTGCTTGCTTGCCTTTTTTTTTTATAAGATTGTTCATACTTTTCTCACAGATGTCATAATGCAGTCACAATTTGTAATAGGTGTGGTATCTCACTGAGACTTATGATAGAAAATTGATTCTGAAAACAACAGCAAAAAATGTAAATCACTGGAGATTGCAACTCTAACTGGATAGTGCTGCTTGAATTCAGCAATTTTAAAGGGAGATTCGAATGAGAGGTGAAAATATTTATGTATCTTTACATTTCAAAATGGTTAAAAGCTCAGTCTGGATGTCTGGACTTGTAGGAAAACTTAGTCTTTTAATAAGAAAGCTGGCAGTGCTGCTGTGATATACAGAATGTCAGTGATCCTTGAGTCTGCTTGTTTAAAGCAGCATGCTGAGCACTTTTCAGCAGAGCGGTTTCATGCAATGCCTACTAAGACGCTTTATAGATGGTGCAGATCATCTCCAGACAATGTGCTTCTTGTTGCCATTTATGATTTTTATCTGTCATAAATATGTCACAGAAGTAATTCCCGATTTCAGAACTTTCATTCTTTGGCTCAGTGGTGACCACATTAAAAAACATTCTGCATTCACTATCTCACACTTGGTATTTTTTAACATTTTCATGTCCTAGTGCTAAATAGAAGCCTAGCTTGTGTTCAGTATTGTTGAAGTTCGTTTTGGGAAGCCTCTAGCTACTGGAGAGTGTTATATCCTACTTCCTGCTGTCCTCAGTAAAGATAGTTGGGGGTGAGGAGAGCCCTCTGCACTCTGTGCTGCTGCTTGCTACTGCTCGTGACATTTGGAGTCTGATAGGGATGCTGTGATAGCGCCTTCAATTAAAAGCCATAGGCAACAAGCATAACAAAGAGAAGCCTTAAGACTGCTTAACATTATGCCATTGCCTCGACTAGAATAAAACTGGCATGAGAATAAATTGGCTGTGTTAGCTTAATTGTGATCTTCACCTAAACGCTGCCCATGAGACCTTCGACCTAGCGGAAAATCCCAGCTGAAATATCGAGGGGCTTTTTTTGAGATTGCTTAAATTTATCATATTTCCGATAGAAAACACTAACACGATTCTATTCCAGATTTAAAGCCTTAAGCTTTTGCTGTCTGTTTTGGGTTTTCATTACTTTTACGTGTATACAGTTACACAGATAATGAGAAACCCGCAAAACCTGCATATCACTGCATGTAACATCGCTCTGCAACTATTTACCACCTCATTAGTTTTTTCAATAGCAAAGATAAGTTAGCATTCTGTCATGAAATTTGAACTGCCACCACATCCAGCTGAAGCTTGTAAGCCACGGCATAATAACTTTCACAAAGTGCATTAACTCTTGCAGCAGAAGATGCAATCTTGTAAACACAAAACATTCATATGACTTTTTGTATCTATGAAGCCAATTGTTTGACTTTTTCTCCTGTAAATTTTGCTGCTTTTAGAAATCTTTTAAAATACAAAGGGAGAAATTTAGGTTTTGTGTTATTCTGCAAACTCAATTGACTGAGATAGACTTGATCTCATTTACATTTGGACTGTGTTGTACACATTACTCTTTAAACATGATGTGCCTTTTTCTCATTTTTTTGTTCAGGCTTTATTCTCACTGAAAAAAAAGGTATGCTTTACATCAAGATTGCTATTGTGAGGTATCTGTCTAAATGTAAAATCCTCGTGGAGACAAGAAGCAGGTATTTCGTACCTTGATGTAGCTGGTTGAGGTCAGCCCTGAACAATACACCTGGGGCTGGTCTCAGCTGGCTATGCACAGGTGAAACTACAATACCTTATCATTAGCAAGATTTTATACTGCATTACCTACTTCGGTGTAAAATCATGTTACACTACCTTGCAATGTGAAGGTGTCTTGGAGGATATGAATTACACCTGTACTTATTCTAGGTCCTTTTACACTTCTAAAGTGATGTAAAGTGAACCTCTGCCCTACTGCCTGGCAAAACCGTACAATTTGGTCCTGTGGCTGAAGTAAAGTCCGCGTTGGACTTTCATATTTATCCGTGGTGATATTAGCAGCAGTACCCCTAAAAATTCCTGTGAGGCGTTACTATCTGGTATAATCCCAAAACATTTTCACACCTTCTTCAATGTTGGTGCTACCGTCTTGCAAACTATGCATGATTGCATCAATGGTTGCAGCTGCATACAATGGTTATAACTCAGGCATCCCCCCCAAAATGGAGTAATATGAAGTATCAAAATCAAACATTAATTTAACACAGGCCATTAAGTCATGATGGTGATGGTATAGATGTGCCTGTATTCAATTTTTACGTCAGTAAAATAGAGTGCTTTATAGGAAGCATGATCAGAATAAAACATTTCATCCACGGTCTACTCCATCCTGACAATAAATGAGCAGAATAAGAACAAATGCCAGTTCCTTTGCAAGCGAGGTGGGCGTCCTGAGCATGAATCCCCTTCTCCAGTTTTTTTATGCTGTAGTTTGAATCTACCTGCTCCTAAGAATGCACTTCTCAATGTATGTCTCCCACTTTTGTTAAAGTGTCTCTTGAAATTGTCCATAGGTTTGGATTGCTGTCAACCGAAGGGTTGCTATTCCCTTAAAACCACTGTTAAGATTTGCTGTTTATTTTAGGGAAGCAATCTGGATAAACAGTTGTTTTATATCTCTTAAAATGTTCCACTACTGTTGTCTCATCTCTTCGTTTTTGATCTAAACTCAATGACTTTTTTTTGTACTTTCTATTTCTGAACTTTCTAGGTAATTTGCTTGCCTCATGTCCTGCACAGATGCTCCACCCATCTAAGGATCCTCTCCTTTTCAATATACTTTTTTTCTTCTTCTTTTTTTCCCCTACCTACAAGACCACACATTTGGTTTACAGTCAGTCGTTACTCAGTGGGAGACATTTCCCACTCACGTGTGATACCTGCTGGCTGCTGCTTCCAATTATGCCATATGCTGGAAAGCCGAGTTGTTGAAGTATTGGAGTCAATGTTATAATCAAACTAGTTAAGAAGGTAGCAGTGTGTCTCATAAAGGGTTCTGGACATTGTCTGATTTCCGCCATAAGCAAAATACTGACAAGTCCTGCTTTGTTTTGCTGCTTTTTCAGGTGGCAAAAAGCTAGACATACATTCATTATATTGTAAAATCACAACCTTCGAGATCTTGCTGAATCTGCCCTACAGCTATTTATCACATGATTGCAGGGAATGAAAATAACATTTTTCCTTCTACTAGGAATATGTTGCTAACCTTGAGGCAAGATAGTGTATAATTTTATGTGTGCCTAGTCTTGCTGTTATATATAGACTGTTTTGAGATGAATCAGTGTTATCATTTCCCAGAATTTAGCAGTAGTGTTTTAGCAGAGCCAAGGAGATTTCATATACTTATACTTAGGCTCTTGGCTGCGACAGTGACCAGGGATCCCAAGTCTGAGTCACATTTACACTAATGCCATTTTATAGTCATGGAAAAAGGCCAAGAAAATGCTAATATCATTTACTCCCAAGTTAAGTTCTTTTTTTGTTGAGGTTAGAGCTGCATGTAGTAATCTCTGTGTAAAGGCTATCTGAGGCCAATTCTGATTTCACATCCATTAATTTTGTATTTGTGAAATTACAGCTATTTCACTGATGCTTTTGCTTGTAATCGGGAGTTGAATCTGTCTCCTCATGTCTGTGTGATAATCCCTTTCTTCCTCCTACAACCAACAGCCTGCAGGAGACTCGGAGATCTCGAAGACTCTATTTTCCTTTCCTGCGGCACCCATCCTTCTCTTGCGGCTTCTTGAGTAATCTCTGTTTTTTAATATGAAGCATTAATTCACTTTAAGTAGCAAGAATTAGGGAAACTGGGGCTCAGTCCCTCTCCACAATTATGAGTTCAACCATCATGTTGCCTATCTGATGCTTTTATAGGCAGAGCTCTACTATAGCTGTGTACCTAGTACGTAGCCCTGACTTCTTGGTTTAGTTTATTCGCAGGGTGACCTGCAGTGAGTAGTTTTAAGCACATTGAAATAATTTCTGATACTACACGGACACTTTCTCTCATGGCTCACTTTTGAGCTACTTAGGCATATAGAAGCATTTTCTAGGTATCGTCTAAAGATAAAGATTGCCAGAATGCAATTTCCAAGCTACGTAAATTGAGTTTCAGTTTTTAATATTTGTGATACTTTAACATCTTAAGAACAGCAGGAAAGCATGAAATTTATAGGAAAAAAATTGAGGAGTATACTGATGAATATGCAAATCAGGCTACATCCACTGTTTTAAGGAATGAAGTACTTCTGAGTGTAGAGTTGTTAGGATTGTCCGAGCCCTTCACAGAAACTTGTACAGTAATAAAATAGATGGCATTATTTTCTAAGCACAGGGGACAAAAGAATCACATTTTTAGTCCATGGGTCTGTGGTATTTTGAGGTAGTTTAACATAATGGTGAGATGCATTATACTTAATCCAAACCCACTGGAGCTTCAGATGGTGCTGTTCCAAGTTGCTGTGTGAATTTTCTTTAGGGGATTCCTAGTTGATTAAAGCTGCATAAAAACAAACATCAGAAAGGGAGAAGTTTGGGTTTTTTACTCTCTTCTGGACTGGGGTAGCTGTCCCAAAACATAGGTATGAAAGCAGCAGTCCACTTTTGCAGACTTATTTGAGGCAAAAGTATCGTGATAAACTCTGCAGAACATACTTGGGCAAAATGCCCATTTGTTTTACTGAAAATTTTGCCAGATTAAGACCTGTTTTACCCTTATCTCTGAGTTTCTTAGACAAACTGTGTTGACTCTGATCCAGTAAAGTAGAGCAAGCTTCTTAATCTGGCACATTAAATAAAAGCTCAGCTGGGAAAGGAATGCAGTATTTTGTCTTTGCATTTCAATTGAGTTGAAAGTTCTTATTTTAAGCTTAGGCTGTAAGAATCATCTCCAAGCAGTGTAACATCATTTACAAAGTCAGGTGATAGGTGCTTGGACTGAATACAAGTGTATGATGGGACACATCTTTCCTGTTAATAAAAACAAAAATAAATAAATGCAGCATTCAGACTTCCTTATTCAGTTCTTTCAAGCAACTCCGTTCTGACTTGCAGCGCTCATGCTGTTTCGAGTCGTGGATCTTTCTTTTAACACAGACAGTGTATTATGCTAATCTGCATGCTGGGCAAAAGCCCAGTTGAGAGTAGCTGAAAGTCTAAAAGAAGTTTCACTTTTGACCACATCCCTGTTTTGAACCAAGATTGCTCACGTAGAAAGGCTTGCAGCCTCTAGAGGTGCGGAGAGGGTCTTGCACCTCTTCCTCAAAACTCTGGCATCCTTTTTTCCTCTCATTTTGCTTCCTTTTCTCCGGGGAAATTACTCGTATTTTTACCAGTGTAATAACCAAAAGAGTTGCACTTTTTATTTCTAAAACAAACGAGCATTTTTTTTTTCCACTTGTACTGAGACTTCAATCTCTGCCAAAAATCTGAAAAGAAATCACCAACTGTTCTGTAACTCTTTAAGCAATTACCATTGAATACACACACTATGGTTCAAAATGCAATAAATACATAAAACTACAGGAAGGAAAATCTAGCACAAATCATAAACAAGTAACTGATGCAAGTACTAACATACATATTTTTGATGTTAATACATATAAATTATGAAATATAAGTACATTGTCAGTAATCCCGTGAATGATTTAGTGTATCGTCTTATCACATGGTGAATGAGGTGAGGCTGCATGAACACTGAATGCTTGTAACCTAATTTATCTCCCAGGAATACTGAAAATACTCAGTTTAATATACAGAAGTATTTGTTAGGAAGCTTACCAAAACAATAGGGTGGGCTAGACTAAGATCATACCAGAAGGTCCATCCTTCAGTTCTCTGAATCATAACAAGAAACAGATTGTGTCAAATGGAGAGTGAGAAATAACGTAATCTAACCGATCTGCACTTTGGTGGAGTCATTGTAGGCTGGCTGAGGTTTCTTGCCTCTTCTTAGTTAAGGTAGGTATTACAATACTGAAGAGCTCATCATTTTAGCTGTGAATATGTTTTCCTGGAAAGCAAGTCTTGGTAGTCTCAGAGGAGTCTTTGTTGGCGGGGTGGTCACACAGTGCTCCTCAGGGTCAACCAGCAGGGTGAACCAGTTGGTTGCATCAGTGCTTGCACCAACCCTCATTTGGGAACTGCAGTATTTAAGAGATCCCAGGAAAAAAAGAGATACTTGTTTCCTTCACAATTTTTATTGCTTGCCCTGAAGCCTTCTGTCTATGATTCCTGTTGGTCTTTGAAGTGCATGCAGTTTTTTTCCTGGGGCTTGGGAACTGTCACTTTTTAGACATCTACTGATGAAAGTTTTGTGACTCCTGCTTTTTTTGCTGAGGTTGCAGACTTAGGTTTCCCATCTCTTTAAGGTGCTTTGGCTTCTCTTGCTATTGTCTAACCAAAGGTAACAAGAGTATTCTTGCCGTTTTCCTCTCTCAGGCTTACTGTTTTTCAGCTTTGCTGTATTTCACAGCAGAATGAGCAAATACTCCCACAGAGTAACAATTATTTGTTATGAAGTGAATCATACGTCTGTGCATGTTACTGGCTTGTGCTGTTTTAGCAAAAGTTAGTATTAACTATGTAGGCTTAATTAGCATATTTGGGTTTGGAGTCTTAAACTATAAAGCTTTCCTGTTTCCTAAAACAATCAATTTACTTCTGCATAAATGAGAGCTATTTCAAACAGAATGGGCAAAAATACTTACATGGGATATAATGCTGTATAGCTTCTAAAAATTAAAAAAAAAAGTTTGTTTGTATAAGTTATATAAATTTTAAAGTGTTTTACAATAGAGAAATATCATTACTGCTGTTTCAGTAAAGGGTAGACTGAGTTACAGAGAAACAACATCTTCAAGGTGACACTTATTTTCAAAGCCAAGAATTGAACGTGGATTGAAGACTACGTACATTAGATGCAGTGGCCCTTAGAATAGTTATTGAACTAGATACAAAATTTTGATGTTTACGTGGAGGAAAATGCAACAATTTTATAAGGCTAAGAATGCCAGCACAACATCAGCAGTTATTTGCATAGTATTGTCAGGGACAAATATTCTGGAGACAATTCAGTGAATCAGAGCTGTTTGATTAATCAAATCAAGTCTCTGTTGTAGCAATGCAAAGAGGTTATGTCTGCTGGCAATCTGATTCGAAATCAAATGTTTATGGATTAATGAACACAAGACAATTGCTTCTAAGCCCCTTTTCAAGCAAAATCTTAGGTCTTTAGAAATGTGGATAAGTAGGGAATGATTAGCCGGGTCTGACAGCACAAGTGAGAATTTATCCCCTCAAACATACACTCTTTACAATTAAAGAAAATCCAAACAATTAAAAGCAGCCAAAATAAAGCAAAGAACAAAATTTACAAGTTGTGTTTGTTATTTTATTAACATATGGTAATATAAGCAAATTGTAATCGTAGTTACATTACATTCTAATTGAACGATAAACTTAACAGAGCTATGTCATTTCATATCAACTGAGGATCTATCTCACAATCTGCCTTCTAAAAAGCAGTCCAGGCCTCATCTTCAAATGACCCTTGCACTTTAATGTATTGAAAAAAAAATCATTCTTTTTTTCTTAGCAGTTGTTGTTCATTACATTATCTTTAAAAACTGTGAACAATGTGCATATTATAAAGGGAAATGTGTAATCCATTTGAACATAAAAGAAAGTTCTTCTGCTTTTACAGGAATTGACTCAGAAATAATTCAGGTACAATTTTGTGTTCCCTTTGGTCTCTTTCTTCAGTGAGAAGGCTCTCTGCTTTGGTTTGATACTAAATTAGTTATATCTAAATGCCACCTTTGTTTCTGCCCCCACTGAGCTTAACAGTTAATTTTCCAGGCTAGAATAAAGAAATCCTTGCTTTCATTTTTTATCCCATCCCCATGGTGCAGTAGACCAATAAGAAGCATATAGTTCTTACCAAGTTAAGAGAATAGGAGCACTTCTCTGAAGAAAATTGGCTGGCTTTCACTCACTACATAAAAAATCATCAACTAAAAATGGAAACAGCTGGAAATGAACATCTTCCTCTTGTCGAATTGCTCCCTGATTTGACTTTCCCTTTATTTGTTTTAAGATGATCATCGTTATTTTGCAATGACTCTCTTATTTGCTAAGGTAACAGCAATTGCATTACCTGCTTGGGCTTGTTTTTGGAAAACTGACTATGCGTAGCATTTGATCTACAAGTAGCTGCACTGGCTTCTGTGCACAAGGTAACCGGATCCTAAGTTCATAGGGGGGTGAAATTTTTATCAGAACAGTTTAGGGTTAGCAAAAGTCTTCCATTAAAATCTGTGGGAATTCTACAATTGATACTAAGTGCTTTTGAAAAGCCTGCCCTTTTGACTCATGTTAGACTCACGAGGATCACGGAACTAAATCCTAAGGGTGTTGTCTGCTACTTCACCTGAAAGGTGATCTATTTTGGAGGTTAGAACATTTTAGATGGAAACATTAGTGATGACAGTAGTTAATCTGAAAAAAAATTAGCAAGATATCGGCCACACTGTCTTAAAACTAGGTAGGTGCTGTTTTGTGCAAGGAGAAACTCTCCGTGAACTGGCTACTTTGGTCAAGTTTCATTCTACATCGTCATCTCAAAGTTGTGATTCTTTTGGTGTGTAATACTGATTGTACCTCACATTTTTTAACTCCTTACTTTAGTTCTATTAATTTTATTTTTTTTAGTTTTAGTTATTTTAGCTGTATTAGATTTAAAAATAAATCAAGCATGGAGAATATGATATCACTCATCCTGTCGCCTTGTCACTATGCATGTGCATGCATAGATATGTGTACAGATACATACATGTGCATGTATGTACAGGATTATATATACTTATTGAAGTATACTGAGGATTCTACCGTAAAAAAAATACACAATGCTGGCCAAAGGTACATTATTCATGTTGCCTAGAGAACATGCACTGGTATATAGTTAATAGATAAAGAGTCTTAGGGAGGAAGTTCAAAGTCATTTTCAACACTTTCAGAAAAACCAACATTTCTTCTCTTATGACTAACCCAAAAATGCTTTACATTTTCAAGTTGAGAAGTGAACCAAGTCCTCAGGTAGTGCTGGACAATCTCTTTGTTTACCAAAACAGCTAAGGATCTAATTTAATGACATTGGAAGATTTATTTTACAGGGTAGATTCAGATGCCAGACACTCCAATGAACCATCTGAAAATCTAGAGCAATTGCAGTTCTAATCAATATGAAGCTTATCCCACAGAGACGTATGGCATATATACATCAGAGGTGAATATATGCTGTAGGAATGCCTTTAGACAAAAGCACTGATAGAAGGCAGAAGGGATGAGCAGTTTGTAACTGCCGGGCTCCTTAGCAGACAGTTCCCTGACTTACCCCTGCTGCTTACAGTCTAAATGAGAATTAAAACAGCTAGGGATGTCATTAAGGCATCGGCTAGCACGTGAAGGGAGAGACTTTCTAACTGGAAGAGATCACGAGGTACCTCCACATGAATATTTCTTATTCCATTTGGGTTTACTTGCATTTTAGTATTTGTTTCTTGATGTGAAAAGTCTTCACGATTGGAACCACAGGAATCTTTGCTCTTGTAGGAGCTGGGCAGATATTCTCTTCAAACTTTCAGTCAGGGAACCCCCGTGCTGGTACCGAGGTGAGCTGTCAGGTACCACGATTTCCGTGTGTAGGGGTGTAGCACTATTGCATTGTGCTAGAAGATAAAATTCCTTGTCGGGAGCATGGCTTCTGCGGTTGGTCGTGGCGTGGTTGGGTCCTGCCCATGCTGATGAGAAGGCCTGTCCTGAGCATCTCCTTAGGCAAAGTCCATGTGTAAAGATGGTCTGGGCTAATGTAAACAGCAGTGCAGACCGGTGTGACTTGTTTTGAAGTACGTGGTATCTGCTACTAGTAGTATGACTTTTAGAGAGCTGCTAGGGTCAGAATTGGACACCCAAACCTTCTTTTCCAGTCAAATTTCTCTATCAGATACTGACTGTGTATTGTTGCTCAGCATGCATTAAGATCTCTTAAACTAATTGCATTTGAGCCTTTTATTTTCATATAAGAAATTGCATTTCGCTAAGCGTTTTACTATAAAAGTATCCTGCTGTTTTAAACAGTGTTGCAAGGACACGTGGCTGGTATTACCGGTAGATCATTTCTGATTATATTTAGTATTATAAATGTTGAAAATTGACAGTGAAATCTCAACTATTTTTTAAACTAGTCATAGAAAATAATTCCAGTTTGCCTTTTGGTAAAGAGTGTGTAAAGTTTGGGTTAGGCTTCAGTAGTCACATCAACTTTAAATATGATTCTTCTGGACAGATTTTTCCACATGTTATGCTCTGTGTACATCAAAAGAAACAAAACTAGCTTAGTGATCTGGAGGTATTACACACTACACCCATGGGTGAGCAAGATAGATTCATGCAACAGTACGCTAAGAAACGCTGAGTGGTGTGTGGTGAGCATGTAGATCGTGTAATCACACTCATGACTGCTATTCTAGCAGAAAGGATAAGATCTTGCCGGACTTCTGAAGGATGAGATAGTAGTGAAAGTACAATACTTCCAAAAGACAAGTCATGTCTCAGAAATAAAATGTTACAACATTAAATATCTGAGATAACTAAGAAGAGGTTTATTTTAAGATTTCCTCTATTTTGTGGTTGATTGTGAAGCTTTGGCTGTTTCATTATTTTTTGTAATTTATTTGCTTATTTATTTCCATATTTATTTTATTTCAGAATTAAAATATCTAAATATTTAGTCATTTTTTTCTTAATTAAAAATTGTGGTTCGATATGTCACTGAATACAGACCTTAGTACAACTAATAAGCAAACAAGCTATTCTGTAAAGGCTTCTCTAGGTAATCAATCACAAATCCTGGCTAGGAGCTTGTAGCTGTTACTTTTTCATGTCAGTAGTATTAAACCAAGGTTTACAGGTTTAAATTAATTGAGCTGATGAAAGGCTGGGTTTTTGTTTGTTTGTTTTCCTAAAAGACAAATGGATTTGACTTCTGTCTATAAAGCAAAAAAAGATAGGGATACACATACTTGATTTGGGATAGAAACCCCGTGGCTTTGTGTGTGTGCGTGTGTGCACGTGCATATGAGAGAGAGAGAAGATCCAGACAGATTACTTTGCAGTATAAAAATGTTGAATTAAAAAGAGAAACGCTGGTGTCTATAGAGAATCTCGTATTTAACGAGAGCAGCCCTGGAAAGGAATGCTCCTTTAAGTAATCTCTCTTTAACAGACTCAAGTGGAAGAAAGCCAAGTTGCTCCGTTGCTCAATAGGTTGCAATCATGTGGGAGAGTTCCCAGTTGGGAGTTGAAAACTGAAAACCTGACATGCATAAGTGAATGAAGCTACCCTACGTGATGTGTTGATTTAAGATTTTTTTCCGCCTCCTTAAAAATACAGCTGGCCTTCCGCCTTTGTCTGGGTACTGAAGAGGCAACACTTTGTGAGACACAAAATTAGTTTAAAATTGACATTTTGGATGTCGGTGATAATTTGTCCTGACGTTATGGCTATTGGTTGTGATTGTGACAAGTGGGCTTGATCCAAGCGGGCACTGTAAGAGCCAAATTTAGTAGACGACCATTGTAATTTTCTGCCTTGCGGACAGCAGAGACTTTCCAATGTTCCCTCACCACAGCAATCAGGGATTACTAAACAACAAGTCCACAGGATTGGGGGAGGATTGAAAGGATTAATGGAGTATGACAAAATTGCACCTGAGGGGGAAAATCTGTAGCAGTTTTTTGCATGGTGATGTGGTAGATCAGGCAAATTGGCAATTGTTACTGTTCTTTACACATGCATGTCTTCAAATAAAGTGTGTGAAAGTCAAGCCGATGCAACTGATGTGGCTAAGGCTGTCATAAACATTTATGTCATCAACCACATAAATCACTTAATACTATCGTTTTAAGTATTTTGATGATCAACTATATTAAGCATCAGTGGATTGTAGGCACTGTACTAAATCATTTTTTTACTCTGCTATAACCTCTTATCCTGCTAAACTAAATCCTAAAAAAGATTAAAAATGTAGGGTTAGTCCAATCCTTCTCTTCAAAGATAATTAAGGAGTACAAGTTCCTGTTTAGGAAGAGTGTTTCCAGCTTTAGAACTTAAAAATATGTATATATACTTGCAGTCTGCATTCATGTGTTGACCTGATGTTAAATAAACCCCCTCTATCCCTTTGATAAATATCCATTTCAAAACAACAATAACAATCTTAGCCCCAAGTTCTTATGTGATATTAATGTATTTTTAATAAACTGTTTAGCACTATGAAACATCAAAAGTTTGTTAACAGGTACTCGGGTTTTTTTCCCACTGGTTTAAACCAAGAATCCCACCACTGATGGCAGTGGATTTACATGAAATAGAAACAAGGAGAAGCAAGAAGAGAGCTATTCAGCTTTATTTTTAAAACTCTTAACTTCTCTTTGGAAAGGAACTTGTCTATTAAAAATTGTTCATTACCTCTCTAAGAAAAATCTAAACTTGGGAGTATTTTTTAGATTTATGTTGTGTTCATGATAGCTGAACTTAGCCTTTCGAGCAAGATACTTTTCCTTTCTTCCCAGATTGGTATAAACACTTAGTCATTAGGGAAAATAGCAACTGGTGCAAACGGTTAAACTTTTATCTATGTAGATCAACACAAGAGAGAGAAAATTAAGGAAGAAAAATCACAAACACGTTTATAAGTTGCTGTCTGAGGTCACCTCTCATGTATTGTGAATTGTTTAAGAAAACGCTTCTTCGTCAGCGTTGACTGAAGGTCATGTTGTTATTTAGACTTTTTACTAGTGGAACAGCAAACGATTCATTAATTCCATTAGCTATCCTTTCTGTGCACTGGGAAAAGCAAATGTAATTGTCAACTATTCCTACTGTATACTTAAGCTGTCAAGGATCCTGGAAGGCTTCAGTTATCCTCTTTGAAGATATCAAAGGAAGGGGTGGGCTATATTGTGTCTTTAAAACAGAAATAGGGAAAAAATGTGCCACATAATGTAAGCTAAAAGATTTATTTTTAACCTGAAGTGACACTCTAATACAGAAACACTGGGCAGGTTTCTGACTGGTAAAGCTTCTGGTTATTATTATTATTTTTTAAAAAAAGAAATCTTAAAGTACAGCCTGTCAGTATGCCATTAGTGTTTTCTCTACACTTGTCTTGCCTCCAGGAGCCCTGCCAGGGACTTCTCGTTTCCCTTCCCTTCGGGTTCCCGAGGCAATCCGTAGGTCTCACCCTGTGCTGCCTGTGGTGGACAGGTGAGTGTAGCGTGGCTGCAGCTGGTGGGCACGCTGCACGCTTCTGGCATACACCTTAGGCAAAATCAGGGTGCATATTTTTATAGCTTTCCACCATGAAGTTTCTGGTGGGTTAGTGGACAGCAAAAGTATAAAACATCAGGTGCATCTGCAAAGTTATTAGCATTTCTTCGTGCTGTTAACGGGGATGACATCTGAAAGCCTCGTCTACTGCATTTGAAAAAGCAAAGCGAGGTTCCAGGATTAGTAGCCCAGCCAAAAGTAGATTACATCTGATTTGGAGTGTCTGCCTTCTAAGTGATCACTGCTATTAGGTAGTGTTTTGCAGAGAGAGAGTAAACAACTTCTCCACAGAAGAGACAGTTTTATTGAAAAGACAGCGAGGCTCTTTGGTGCAAGAGGCTTCATATTAACTATGGTGAAGAAGTCCAGGAGAAGTAGGTAAGCAAATCCGCATAGGGTGATTTTTGTCCACCCTACCTGTGTGCTTAAAAGAAATAGCATGCTCTCTTCTGCAGATCTTAATGTCCCAGACATCCTTCGTGGTCATTACACATCCACTGTCGGTTATTACACATTTCAGCATATTCCTTTTATTTTAGCAATAATGAATGCAAAGCTGTCTTGTCCTTTGCAATTCTTTGAGCTGTTCAGATAACACATTGCAGAGTGGTTGGACACAAATCACATAACCCTACTGTGCTCTGTTTGAAAGGAAAGTACAACTTTTAATTCATTATTGGCTAACTAATTTTCTGGTGTGCTTTTCCCACAGTTTTGAGTGACAGTCCCACACCCCCAATACATGGTTTGTTTAATTGTGGTGCTGAAAACTTGACTTTCTCCTTAAAGACATAATTTTACATCCTGATTGTAAAATAATTAATAGTTTGCTGCTCACTCTTCGATCCTGAAAAAGGAAATACATTTTGCATACTTTTCAAGATATATCTTTGTCACTGTGTGATGATTTACTCTAGAACATGAAAAACTGTGGAAAAGGAGGTCCATCTGTTGGGAAAGTTTTGCTCTGTGTGTAACATAATGTAATGAGTAATCATAAATGTAAAACACTTGATGTGACGATTTCCTATATAATGATTATGCAGTAGTTATTAGCCACAGTATACTATATTACTCCTGTTATGTATTTTGGAGGTGGACGCTATGGATTCATAATATGGTTTGACTTGTATAAGTAGTATCAGTCCATCTGAGGGATACTCTTCCCCCAGGTTGAGAATTATGAATTTACAGTGTTGATTTTTTGCATCTTATGAGCCACTACAGAGTGGAAAATATTTAAGGGTAGCAGTGTATGTACTTCTATACGTTACTGAGTGTTAATATAAGCAATCAATTGATTGTTAAATAAACTAATATATATAATGCATTATATTTATGCAAAGAATAGCCGCAAAAATCAGGTGAAGCGCGTTTCACTTTTATTGTAGT
The DNA here is from genome assembly GCF_964195595.1 of Calonectris borealis. Lineage (NCBI taxonomy): Eukaryota > Metazoa > Chordata > Aves > Procellariiformes > Procellariidae > Calonectris > Calonectris borealis. The sequence goes on from NC_134312.1 coordinate 178,611,839, forward strand.
AATAGGCACCATTGCTATGTATTTATCTATGCATAGTTTAGGAGAGAAGAAGATGCTGTCAATGATTCTGTAATATTTTCTTCATTGTAGTGGCCATTGGGTTGAATAAGAATTCACTGATATGTATAGTACTGAATCTTTAAAACTATCATTTCTAATCAGTGTTGGACAGTGCAGACAAACAGGTGTCCTTTAAAAAATGGACCTTTGTACACTTTGAGTAAAGAACTACCTAAAAAGGATATAAAGTAGTTGTACATTCAAAATGTATTAAATTCCGTTTTTCCTTTGCTATATTTTGTAAAACTTTTTCATTGTAAACAGTATGCCTCTCACACATGTCAAATCAAAACTCTTTATTTTAAAAATATATAACTAATGTAATTGGAAGCTTATTGCACTCTCATGCAATGTATATATTGTGACTTCAAAAAGTCTGTACTGAACTTTGCTTAAACTACTAGTATGTGGATTTCTTTCAAATTTATTTTTAATTAATGATATTAAGGATAAGATCCTTTCTAAATGTACTTTAAAATTCACAATAAAGTTTCAGAAGTTGTTTTGTACAATGTTGAGGCTTTGTGTTGAATTTTCTTGTTGAAATCTTTTTAAACTGGTACCTTGACTAAGTTCCACATTCCTCGAGTACGTGTAAATCTGTGTTTAACATCATGATTTAAATCAGGTGTGCCATATCACAAAATACAGTATCTCCATTTACTCCATCCTTAAATTAGGGATTGCTGCTCTGTTGAACACAGCATCTCCTGGCACTTCTGTAATTTCCGCTGGAGATTCAGTCTGGGTTCAAGAAACTCTCTATATTGGACTTGAAGGGTGAGATAAAATGTATACTGTATTTTGTGTATCAGCTCAATCTAGGAGATGATATGGAATGAGTTGGATGAAATAGTGTGGTAAACAGAGAAAAACGTGTTTATTTTAGAATATCTAAAGATCTGGTTTATAGCTCCCAATGGAAACAAAAAATAAATACACAATATTGGAGAAAGATGCAATGGTACGGTACACAGTCAAATCTATTGCAAGCTTTCATTTTTTTTCCCTATGTCTTTTGTTTTTAATGCTATTTTATTATTAGATGATTCAGTAGTTATTAAGGTAAAAATGTTAGTGGCCTCAATGGGGAATTTGCCTGAGTAAAGAGGTAATTAAGCTCTGTAGTGCTTGCAATAATGATTGTTTTTCATTTCTGTCCTTCCCCATCTGGAAAAAAAAGTGACAATTGTTTTGCTCAGAAACAGAAGTTTCTATTTAGCTATATGTTTAGCAGTGACTGAAAAGGCTAAGCAAGAGGATGGTATAATTTTCCTTTTGAGGATAAAATAGTCTATTCCCCATGAAATTTACTACTATTTAGCTTTTAGGGCTAAATAAGGCTTTTAATTTTATGGATGAGATTTAAAAAAAAACCATTTATCATTGTCCCATTGATGTCACTATGAAAATTGCTAGTGGCACAGTTTTAGGTCATTGGTGTACAAGTTCAACAACCTCATATGGCATACCTGTATTATGAGATTGTAATATTTCAAGATGCTTTCACTGGCACTGTAGATCTGCATATCTGAAAACATATATAGCTTGATAGTTCCCATTCTAAGTATAGCTCCTTAACTATGATTAGCTAGATTTTTGCACATTAAAAATGTAATTCTGATGTCAAGTAAATCTGATTTGAGAATGAGGTAGAAATCTATGTGTCTTTCAAAATCCCCTATTTAACTTGTCTGTTTAAATAGGCAAAACTCTTCTAGAAATTATTTCCCACTGCAAAGCTTCAACTAAGGTCCTAGGCAAAATTAGACCTAATTATCTTAATGGCAGATAATACTCAGCTGAATACTTTACTTAAGAAATGCCTTAAATTTAATGGTGCTATTTCTACAGAAAAGCAGATCTTTGTTTTCGAGTGACTCCTTCATAAAAGACTGAAGAATAGTTTTGAATTGTCTTCGAAAAAGTATCTGAAATTCAGGCTCTAAAGAGAGCCCTCAGATCTCTAAAGAGATAGTTTCACTATACTTGGCTATTTTTTTCAGTCTTTAATAACATTTATCTCATTAAAGATCTGCTGTAGGGTTAATTCAACACTCAATTACGGTGAAGCACTGATACTCCAAACGAGAGAACCATTTTCACTTTTAGTTCTGGAAATGGGAATGGATGTTCAAGTATTCGCGTGTGAGGAAACACTGATGACCAAAAGGAGGTAGGATTACGTCCTTTTCTTGCAAATATAGCCAGAGACCAGAAAAAATACACCAGCGTTATTGTACCGCGGAATGAACAACACACTCACTGTCAGCAGGAACAAAAGTTGGCGCGTTGTCTGTTGCCTGGTTTGACGCTAGTCATCGCCTGCTCGGCTTGCTGGTATTTGAGACTCATAATTGTCTCTTGATGTATGACTTGGTGTCTTTTTACTAAGGTTCACATCTTCGTCTGCTCCATTATGAATTATGAATCTTTTTATTGCAATACTACTGCCAAAGTTAAGTGATTAGCCTAATTTAGAACCTGATTGTGTAACTCGGGCTCACGTTAGCTGGCAGCTAAATCTGCGAGGGGCCCCGTTAGTTTCAATATCGCACTTGAAAGTGCTCATTGGCACGCCAAGGGTTGTGCGATCCAGTGCTGAATAGCTTGATCCCCCTGTGCAGAATCTGAATTTAGCCAAGGCTGAGGGCCCCTGTGTTCATTTTTAAATAATTTGATCTCAATGACAGAAAAATGATCCCTGGTGTCCATAAGCAGAAGTCCCATCCTGAGTTTCATTTTATAAAATTTTATAATACTGCAATATCTTTGTAAAATGGCGGTAAACACAAAGTTGTAGTCAAATTAGTGCATGGTAACTTTCCTCAAGTAGGACAGACTTCTTGTATCAGGATTTTTTTTAATAGCTACACGTGAGACTGATGAGCACCAGTTTCTGTGCCATTTATTCATACTAAATACCATACACCAACATAAACCTTGTCTAGCTTAATAAGAGCCAGATTCTAGCCAAAAAAAAAAAAACGGAGAGATTGGAGCCAGCTGTCGCAGGAGGTGGGGTAAGATGAACTAAACCTCTTCAGTGGTAGCCATCATCAAAGGAAAAAAGAAAAACATAGTTTGTTATGAACCCAGGGGAACAATTTAATTTAGTTTTTGAACATAGATAAACTCAAAAACAACACCCTACAGAAAGAGCTTTAAATTAAATCTTATTTTGATCTTATGAATGTTACATTTTTTAGTTGTTGCAGGTTTTTGTATATCAAGTGATACAATCAATCCATGAAGTTAGATGTTAAAAAGCATTTAACAGTCAGACTCGGGCTGTTATTTCTATATGCATGTATTTATTTCAATTTTATTTTCTTAATAGAATAAATTATTTTGCTGATGAGGTTTCAGGAAGTGCTCCAGCGTCTTGTCTTTGCAGCTTTCTTGAAGCAAGAGGGAATTTTCCAACAGCCAGCGTCTAAATACCTGATAAGAGCCTGCTTCATAAGAAATGGAGTAAAACATTTTTGTCTTTGAAAAAGGCTTCCCCTAGATTTTTGATGGGGAGCAGATTTGCCGGCGGAACTTGTTCAATTTCATTCTTGCATATTCACTTTGCATTTAATACAAAATGTTTTCTTGCTTGCAACATGAAGCAGGATCTTGTCACAGCACTGCAAAGGGAAAACACCTAGTGGGTTTGGCATTCCCTGACAATGTGCTTTCATTAAAACTTTAAAATGTAAATGTATGGAGAAACGCATGTCATATCCCATCACAGAGCTTCACAGCTATTGCATTCATTGCCACTAGTATGTGGTAGAGTTGTTCTTTCTTCTTTTTATAGCTTGTTTCCCTTCTAAATGTAACTATATACAGTTATTTTTTGGAGTGAATGTTTTGCCGACCTTAGCTAATCAATAGGAGTCTTAGCTCCAGCTCTGTTAGATCATTAGCAGTTTAAATTAGTAACTAATGGTTAACAGATTTTTAACACCACAATTTTCTCCCGCAAAAGTTCTTTCTCAAACTACTTTGCAGCACTATTTTCAGGTCACTACTCAATGTCTTATCAAAAGGAGTGGGTGGATTAGAATTCAGATACATGAGAAATGTTAAATGGAAATTGCTCAGTACTGCTTTGACTATGGCCAGAAATACGTTAATTAAAAACAGTGGAGAACATAATCCTTTTCTGAATCCGAATGGCTATGACAGTTCGTACAGTTGGGAGGCATGGGACATTCTTTAGCCAGTTACAAACCTATTTAGATGGATTGGAAAATATAGCGTAGAAAGATTATACCAGTGAATCCAATTCCAGAAGTGTCACATCATCCCTCCTTTTGCTTTTAATTTCTTGTTTTAATGTTAAATACTTGAAACACAAGCTATCATTTGGAACATATGTTAATTACAAAATAATGTAAGAGCTCATTTTGCTGTCAGAAGCATTACTTTTTCGGTCTGATAGTACACAGCAATATGCCTGACAATAGCATTATTAGAGGTTAGGAAAGCTTTTTTTGCTGCAGCTTCTTCAAACTAGCCTTTGCAAAGGCATGTTCAGAGATCACAGAGAGAAGTCTCATTTCATGCCAGAAAAATCATATGTTGCTCAGTAAGAGAAGGTGACCACAGAGGCCAGTTGCAGAACCTATGCTAGGATATTTTTAATTTGCAAACAAGAATGTCACTACTCTGTCCTTCATGGGAGGTAGTGGTGGAAGGAGCTGAGTTGTGTGTGCTTCAATGACAGGAGTAGAAGACATCATTTTACAACCAGTACACTTGGTATTTATCTCCATGTGTACTTTTAAACCATGGTTGTAAAACAACTATTTCTACAATTTATATGCTTCTTTTTAAAGAAGTCTGTGGTAGGAGACTTACGGCTCTGTGGTGACATACCTGCATGCCACAGGGGTACAGTAAGAAACCGTCAACAGTGTTAAGTCTCCATGCTTCTTTGTGATTCTGTGCTTTATTTAAAAAAGCATTTTGACATGGCTTTTTTGTGGGTTTGTTTTGTTGGGTTTTTTCCTTCTCTTATGCTGGCCCAGTCTTTCCAGGCTTGCAAAAATATTGATTTTTTTTTTTTTTCCTAATTAATATTTTTTCTTAGATAGTCTCTTTTGCTGATATAGCTCTTTTTCAGGATGACACAGTATTATGTTGACATCATCTAGAGTTATACCTTTAAAAATGGAAATAGTATATTACTGTTCTGATCCAAATCACTATACAAATACCATTATAAACATCTTTGCTATAGACTATGACAAGAAATTAGGTAGTCTGTCTTTGTAAGTGTGACAAGAATGTCAAGCTACAGTAGAAATAAATGGGAAATCAGCATTATTTAAGGGGAAAAAAATTTCTTTCTTATATCCAAAAATAGCTGGTTGCCAAAAGCAAATATTTCACTTAAGTAAAAGCTTTGAGCCTTCTTTAAACAGACCTATTTTAAGGATTTTTAAGCCTCCCCCCAAAAAAAAGATTTAAAATAATAACCATTTAAAAAAATCAGAATTATCAATAAAAATAAACTTCACTAAGAAGAATCAGTTTTAAAACCCTCTTAAATATTTTCTCTAAAAAACTGGTGACACAAAATGCTATGTAAGCAGAATAGTTTCTGAGAAGTAAATGCAGTCCTCTAGTATTATCAGCTTCCTTCTTCTGGAATTATCTTGGATTATATTCATCTGACTGAACGATCTAATCACCTAGTTATAGTAAGTGGAGAGAAATAAACAATTTGGGTGTTTGATTTATCTCATTTCATCCTAAAGTAGGTGCCCAAAATCAGTCTTGTGAATTTAACCCTAAAGGTTAAGGAGCTCATGTGTAGACATGAGCTGTGACGTCCCTGTAAAGATTTAAAGCTAGATGAGGTCAGTTTTTTCAGACCTCCTATTTCTTTGAGTGTTCTAAGTATTTCCAGCCTCAGTATTTCTCTGTCCAAGGCTGTGAGTTCAATATATAGAATAAAATTCATTACTTGCAATGCACTTCATTCAGAAGTGTGTATTATGGAGCTGAATGTTTTCAGTGATGGCAGGCTGAAGCCTTAATAGTCATTGTGATTGCAATACCTTAACAAAAAAAAAAAAGCGCATAAGTCATGATCCTAGCATTTCAGTTATTCTTTCACAGTAATGTAAAGTGATATATGTGGTTTTATACCAGTTGACCACTTAATGGCAAGTGATTTATATGTTGGTCATTATCTCCTTTGAAGCAAGTGAAAGAGTTAATTCTTAGGACATTTCTAAGAGCAAGCCCTCTAACCATCAACTACTTTGACCTATTTTTTAGTTTTTAAAAAAAAAAAATTAAATTTTATGCTGAAAAGTGGTTCTTTAACTTTTGTCACCTGCAATCATTGTCTTGCAGCCACCTGTATCTGACTCGTGTCTAGCTTACTCTATAAATTGGTATTTTTCTAAAGGCTAGCCCAGAAAACTCAAATCTGAATGACAGGCTAGAATTCTTTCTTTCTTATACATCATCACCAATTATATATGAGTCAGACTAAATTGCTCAATCAGGTTTATGAGAATCTATCTTAATGTTTTTCTTTTTCTCTGAGGAATTTGCGCCTCTGTAAGGATTTCCTCACGGATTTCTTTTGTTTACTTTTTCTGAATGGGAGGGATTTGCTTCATTATTAAAGCCTAGACTGGGATGGAAGAAGCTTTATTGAAATATTTCTGGAATTTTCTTCCAAATTTCACCTTACTAGAACATCACTCCGGAGAGTATGGATTTTTATCTGTGAACCTTAGTGGCAGCGCAGCCTTGTCCAAGCCCATCTCCATAACACCTTAAGGCACTTAACACCTTAGGTCTAGCTGGGTTTCTTTAGTGTCAAGGATGCTGGGGACAGGGCTACCTCGGTTGCTCTGTAGCTCTCAGTATTACAGCTTTGAATCCACTGCTTCCATTCTTTTTGTCTCCAGGGTGAAGAAGAGGATTTTAGCTTTCGATGACAGCAAAAATAACAATAATGATAAAAAAAATAAAAAAGGGAAGAGAAAAACTTTTTCAAGCATACATTCTGAAAGAGAGATCAACAAGCCTATGGATATGTAATTTCAAAGACCTATAGATTTTCAATAAATGCACTAGCAAAATATTTATTTCACAGTGGGATATGATCAACAGCCTGGAATTTATAAAAGACTCTGAGCTCTCAATCCATTCTTTTTTTTCCAGCTGTTCTGCCTTTGGGAGCAGTGGAGCAGTCTGGAAAAGACTGCAGCAGATGAATCCAGACACTCCTTTAGGAACATAGCAATGAGCAAAATATATCAGCATTTCTCTACTGACAATATGCAGTAGGTGATCTTTTTCAAAACTCTGTTACTCACACAGTATTAAAAAGACATACAAAAGCTTAGCGTGCCCATGGGGCTTGGGAGTCAGATTATTTGAGTTCGCATCCGTAAGTTAAGGACTGTATTGTGGATGTTAGCTTTGTTGGTATAATAAAGTCTCATAAAAGAGAAATACATAAAATAGATCCATTACCATGGAAATAGTGAAAGGTCATTTCCATGGAAACCATGGGAAGCTCTCATACTATAATTTTGAAGAAGCCTGTCTTTGAAGCTACACAGCATTTATAAAATGAGCCTTGTTTTAAATTAAATTAAATCTATATATGTAAAGTGATAGACATTTTGAAAATTCTAGCTTAGTACAGCGATTTGCTGGAAAGGGAATGAATATCAAAGCCAGATGTGTCATTCATTTGGGCTATGGGAAAGCTGTTTGGTATCTTTTTGTGCCTCGTGTTTGTAAATAGCTGAGGTTTTTTACTGAGAACAGTAACCTTTTAGGATTCGGGACTGAGGTTTCTGTTTTCCATGGCTTCCTTTCCCGTCTAAGCCTGATGCCAGAACTTCAGCCTCAGGAGAATGCTTTCTAGTATATATATATTTGTAATTTGAGAGCTCATTCAGGCACAGTGATGGGACAATTTGCAAGGATCTACCTTTATGAAGAAATTCTATAAAATTAGTACAAAGAGCAGGGTTCTGTAGAAATGTCTGTGAAATCCTGTGCAAGCTAATTTACCCTAATTTTTTGTCCCTTATCATCCACCACTGCAATCTTAGATTTTTCTTTAGACGGTCCTGTAGGTAGTGCTTTTTAGAGACTTTTGAATAACATTTGATAACAACGAAATAGACAATTAGCCTATAGGTGGTGTAAAAAATCTTATCTGAATCAATAATCCTCCAGTGAATTTTTTTCATAATGAGAGAGAATTTACTGTTTCTATGATGCAAGTACAGATAGGTAGATAGAAAAAGAAGAACACAAAGAGATATTTAAAGGTGTTTTTTACGATACTGGAACAGCCATACATCTGCCTTCAGTGTGGATTTCCAAGCAAATATGAAGTTTGCTTGTGAAATCTTTGAAAGTTTGCTAAACTAGCTTTAAAAAGTAATTCAGCTTCACGATCCTCGAGCACTGGAGGGTAAGAATCCTTACTTAAAATAATTTACATAAAATCATAATGAAGGTTGGAGCCAGACTACTTTCATTTTCTCTTATCTCATCAGAATCACTGAAGCAAAAGTCAGGGCATCTACTTTTACGTACCTGCTTTAGATTTGAAACAGCAGTAAGCTTTCAGACATCCTACTCCCCAGGGTTGCCTATGAGGTCAATGGGAAGAGTTAGTGATATCTAAGGTTAGGCAGACTCTGCACGACAGGTCCTGCCCACAGAAGTATTTAGGAGTCTGTGCCCCATTAAAGTCATCGGAGCGGAGTCACTTAAATGTCTTCCCGAGTCTGACTATGCAGTTACTTGATTACAGAGGAAGCCCGGTGTTACAGCCTGGAAGGGCCATCTCAATCACCCTTTATCTTAGAAATAACAGTAGTTATAGGGCTGTGGCTGCACTTTTCTAGAAGATGCTCTGGATACTGTCCATACTTGCTTTCCTGTCAGGATTTCAAAATGCTTTCCAAAGCTAAATCTTCTATCATTCTATGTTTGAGGGGGTTAAGGATCAAAAGTGTTAAGGCCAGCATTTCTACATTTCCACTAATTCAAAGAAGGTTTATCAGTACTCATTTTGAAAAAGCTTGGGGCTGACTTCCGTCTAAGAGTCTAGGACAGGGAGTTCTTGCTGAAAATAGTATCCACTAGCATCTGCATTAACTGAAAATCAATTTAAGTTGTTTATCAGAAGTTTTTTACAATTTACAAGTGGGAAGGAAGAAGCGATGTACTGATCTGATGCACAGGTCACTATGAATAAGGTTTTCCTGATTTGACACCCTGACTTTCAAGGTGCAGTTAAACCGAAAGAGATAAATGAAAACATTGTGAGTTTTCTGCATTATTCGTCATGTCAAGGGGACAGCCTTGGTTGGAGTCATCATACAGTTTGTCACAAACAATAGTGCAGCCATGCACTTCAGACTTTGAAATTGGAGATTTTTCAATCAAAACATTTGCAGTTTTTTTAAAGTAATATTTAGTGAGGCAATTGCAATGCAAGGTCTTGCCAAGAATCAGCTGGTGTCATTAAATAAATGCATAGAACACTGTTAAAATTTTTTTGTCATTGTATGCACGTATGTAATTTTCTCCATCTGGGAAAGCAAATACTTGAACTCGCTCAGAACATGTATTTAATTTATATTAATTTAGCTCAGTGATACTCTCCAGGATATCTCCTTTTTTTGGCCAGTCCCAGATTGGCCAGATGAAGAGGTGTGGATGCTGTTATGTAGAAAGTCCACTTTGCTCCTTGATTGACTGAAGGAGGTTGCTAACCATTGGAACAGTGGTTTTTTTATTCTTCCTCAGTGCCGCTGATGTCCTTTGCTGAGCAAAGATAAGATCTTGATAGCAGAAGATTCTTTTGACATGAGACCACCACCATCTCTCTGCTGAGTGACATTTAGGTTGGGATCTTTCAAAAAGTTCTGCTCACATCCCATCTTTATTCATTTGTCTTAGTTTCATGTATGATACAGAAGTCTCCTTTCATTTTTTAATTATTTGAGGTGTCATTACAATCCTATGGCATTTATCAGAAAGTGTCCTGCCCTACAGATTTTCTGGAAATCAAACCAAAATACTTTAAGAATTAAGTCAACAGCAACTAAAAATCAGTCTATCTTTTCTATCCCATATCTTTTGTCTTAAGTCTCTCTTCTCCAGTCTTCCCTACTGGGAAGTTATGTTCAAAGTTATAATTTTTTGGCAGGAAATTTCTGAACTACATTCAACAGAAAGTACATCTATACTTTTTAATTTATTTATTTTATTTAACCATCTACTGTTGCCAAGGAACTGTAGTTATCTAGTATGTTTTCTTCACGTTTGGCCAGATCCAGAGCAAAGTCAAGGGAAGACTCAGGGAAATTTCAATGGGCTTTGAAAGAAACTCGTTTCATTTGTATACAGCTACAAATATGAGAGAGTAGTATTTGTAAGGGTTTCCAATTACATGAATCAATCCTAAGGCAAATATTGCAGTTATAGAATTTCAGTTCGTAGGTGTTGCATATGAAAAAGTCAATTGGGATGGAGGAGATGGGAAGAGACACACCAATGAACGTTCATATAGGATTCCCTTTGTGTCCTCTCATGAGCCAGCTTTTAAATATGTAGATGACTTTCTTATTTTGTGTAAATTATTACTATTTCTAAATTTCTAAATTATGGCTACTTTCTTCCTTCCCCGCTCCGCCCCCCACCCCACCCCCGCTTTTTTTTTCCCAGCTGGGTTTTTAGAAGACTAAATTTAGTACAATGAGTCACTAGCTAGCAATGGTCAGTGGGCCCAAGCCTCACTGACTTTTACCATTTTCACTGGTGTAAAGGTAGTACTTTAAGTAGCATTCTTCCATATTTTCCAGCCATTAAAAAAAGGAATGAAGCAGGACCAGACCCATTTGGTCTAACCTTATGGACACAATCCAAATCTTCTGCAGATTTTCTCAGTGACAATACTGATACCACGATGTACTTTTCACCTTTGGTATTTGGAAGTACTAGATCTGTTCCTTTGTTTATTCATTTTTTAAAGGATATGATTAATAAATGCATAAAAATGGGTCTGCCTTTCTAAACTAATCATTTTCATCAAAGGAAGTAGGATATGTCATTTGATATCATTATAACTGACAGTGTTTAATTGACATTTTTGAGATTAAAAGAAAAGAAAAATAGTTTTAAATTATTAAAATGTGTCAAATGGTAATTTGGTGTTTTGAGCTCAAGAACAAGAACCAGAACAGTATTTCTTTGTATATTTCCTGCTTTTGACGATTTGAAAGTGGGAAATTGGAAAATATAAGTTTGATTTCTTTAGAGGATATTTATCTGCTGAAAGGTCAAACAAAAGGTTATCTTGAGATGACATTTTTGAGTATTATATGAAAAGAGGGATGATAAAGATTGTAGAAAGAGATGCAAGGAGTGAAGAAGCTTTATAAAAAGCATCAAAAGAGAAATTATCCATCATTTCAAATTTTCAGGAGAATATATGTTAAAATGTCAGAAGAAGAATATTCATTTTAATTATCAGTTTATCAGTAAAAGAGATTAAATACACCATCACCTATTGTTGTTATTGTCTGATTCAGTATTTTGATTACAGACGCTAGTTTTATAGACGGTAACTTCAAGAGCATACTGTCACAGCCAGATCCCATGTGCCTTGCTCTCTGCATTTGCAGAACATCTTACAGAACTGGCGCCAATTCTACAGACAATCACTTTTAAAAAATTAAAGTAAGTTGTGTGTATATGTGTTTCAAGATCAAGTCCCCTGTTGAGAAGTAACTCAGGAAACCAGAGACAGAATTTTGAGTATGTCAGGCAGTAAACAAAACCGTAGGAAGACGCAGCTGGCAGAGAATTTTAAGCTAAAAACCGTTCTCAGTCTGTATTGTGTCATATGAATGTCAAAAGTGCTATAACTGAAGTGGAGATCAGAGAAGATTGGGCTTGAAACACAGAAGTTTATCGATATTTTTTGAGCGGAAGGCATAATGAAAACAAAAAAAATGTGATGGTCATGCCAAGAGAAATAAAATCTAGCCTCACCCACTCTAATTTAATGTAATTTATCAATTGTTCATAATTTTTTTTCTGATAGTAATAATAAAGATACATAGGGTGCATCTAAAGATTAACAGGTGTGATAACTGATACGCTATTCACAAAGCACCAAAGAATCTCAAGCAATTCCCTCCAACTCAAAATGTGACACTGGTCTCCTTAGGGGTATGCTGGGCGCAGGAGAAGGGCAGAAGTGGGAGCAACCAACAGTAGAGGCATCCATTCGTCCTGGGCTCATGAAAAGCCCTCTGTCAGTGACACAAATTCGAGCTGCCTGGTAAGCACTGGGTAGGGGGCTGAGGTCGAGAAGAAAGGACAACTTGTTTCTTGTCACCTCCCGTATCCTCCCAGGGCACAGGGAAGGGTCGAAGCCAAACTGATCATTTATTAGCGCGTGCAGTTACTGACACTAGACAGACCAACATTTATCTTTACCCGGTTCTCCTCTGACATGCTCTACTGCCCAAAAGTCTGACTCAAGTGTAAACATGCAGGCAAACTAAAAATCTGCCAGCATTTCACAGTTACGCATTAGCGGACGGTCATAGCATTGTCTGTGAAGATACAGTTCTTGCGTGTTTACAGCATTAACCACACTGCCAGTGCTAAAGGAAGTGATATTAAGTATAAGATCATAATATAATCAGTAATAATGAAGATATAAGGCCCACTTCTTCCATCACTGAAAAATCTGCTGAAGTAATAAAACTGTACCAAGGTAAATTTGGCTTTTCTTGTCCTTTCACAATATATAAACATGGTATACACAATGAGTTGTTACAGGATCCTGAGGAAAAAATTCTGCCAAAGATACTTTCGGGTCTTTTATAAGTCACTAGCATTGCTGGGCGTGAACTATATAGCACAGGATTTCTTTTATTTAATGTTTGGTATAGTTTAATTCTTCCTTTAATATTTATAAACAGAGTAAGAACCATTCCGAAGTTCGTTTTATGGGGTATCCCCTAATCTTAATCTTTGTATCTATTTCCACTTTGAGAGTTTTTTGGAAAGTCTTTTTATCCTTTATATTCTTGTAGTAATCCATTTATTTACAAGGTTTTACAGTTACAACATTACTGCCAAAGTGACTAAACATGTAGGAAATTAGTAATCCCTATCTTATTTTTATATTATATATCCTTATGTATAATAACCTTGTATAGAACACCCTTTTAAAATCTGTGTGGGTGTGTCTGCATGTATCTTATAATTTAAGTAAGATGATATATTTGGTGTGGCTTACATTTTCTCTGTTCAGGTAAGTAATTTACCTACCTTTTTGTTTCAGAAAATCGTTACATACTTTTGTGTGACTTCCTCCCATCAGGTTCCAGCTCATCTCAATGACATTGCAGGTTTTGTTGTGCAGGCGTTATCTCCATCGTATAAGTACTGAAGACTTTAAACACCCTTTGTTGTTGTTGTTTTTATTTTCAAAATGAAGCAACAACTATCATGTTCCCATTGATGATAATAGAGATTTTGCGAATGATTGCTGTGGGAGCTGGCATACTGGTGTAACACATCTATCTAGATCAGCCAAACGGCATTCAGAATCCTCCCAGAGTTTATTGGATCCATGTCCAATCCAAATTACACGATGCAATCAGATATAACTAACTACACTGGAATCACTAACTTTGTGGAGCATTGAGCTGATAAGTGTACAAAGAGCTAACATATCTTTGTAAATAAGCATTAGAATGACTGTGTTGGGGATATTTTACATCCTTCTTGATACTGGTTTTCATTTCCATCGCTCCAAGCTGCATGCAGATATTTTAGAAAAATAAGATTGCTGGAAATATGATCAGAAAAATTACTCTGAAAAGCCTGTAAAGTTCTGTACTTGCTCTCAATTACCTTCCTGTCAGTGTAGGTAGGAAGTCAAAGATGGCTTTTCTAATTGCCAGCTCTGTGGATACAATATCTGAAAATCCATGTTTCTGACTTTCATATTAGCTTACTAATAAAAATTCTGCAGTTCAGATTTAGATAAATCGTTTCGCTGATGATGCATAAGATAGAACAGAAATTCAGCTCACTTTTAAATGATGTCTAATTCTAACAGTAACTTGGTATTTATTGTTAAAGGACACTTGCATGATTTTTAGAATGGCTGGGCCGATAGTTCCTTATGAGGGGAAGGGAAGAATTGGTCAAACAGTGACTTACCTGAGTTTACTTTCAAATGCTGAATGTAAAAGACCTGACCTTAAGCCTACTGAAAGAAGAAGATCCCCTCTAATTTCAGCAGGCTTTGAATGTTGGGCTGATTACAGATTATAAAGCATGCACTTCTCGGTTCTTGTAAGTACATTTATGAGAGTTTGTAAGGTTCTGCATGTACAAGACGTATCATGATAATATCCTGCTGAGACCAGACACTTTGAACCTGTCCTCTGTCGTATGCGTTCTGACTATGCAGATGTGAGGTCCAGTTACCACCTGGTATTGCCTTTTTCAACTTTAGAAACAGCTTCATCATCTTTTTGACTTAATATATTCCAATTTCATTATTCTGTGCGAAAATACTTTTTGAAATCTAAATTTGCTAATTTACACACAAGGTTTTTTCATGCCCTTAAGAAGAGGAACTTTGAATTGAGTGTACAAGGGAGGTATGAAAGGCAAAAAGGCCTTATAAATAAACCTTTATGCTTCAAAAATAGTTGATGGAATCAAACACTTCTTTGAAATAAAGCTCAAATATGCATTTGATACAATGATTTTTAATGGCTAGAGTCCATGGGTGTCATGAGGCATCCCATTTCCCATTTCTCGGCATTTTATAACAACTGATGCCGTGTAAGTCAAACCCATCAGAGGACACCTTTCTGCAAATTTCTACGCTCCGCCGTTGCAGAGCTCCCTAAGGGCTCTGGAGAGACACGAGGAGAGGTGTTTATTACGGGCTTCATTTATTGAAGAAAACAGCTCTCGCGTTTAGTGGGAGGATCACAGAGGCGCAGTGAAACTCGGAGAAGTCCCTCAGCTCTAGATTTTAAATCTCCCAAGCTTGCTTGTTCTTTTATTTGTCTGTCATTGTGCACAGAACAGCATGACCACTGTTTGCCTCCCGAGCCACAGCTGCCGGCGGGGGATAAGCGAGAGGGCCAGCGCAGCGGAGGGGAGGGGAGGATGTTTACACAGACCCAGCCTGCTTGAAGCTTATGCGGGAGGAACTGCTATTAGAGACGTAATAAAAATGTTAAGAGGGAGGATTGCGTGTCGTCTAACAGGGAACTTTCTTAACCTCCGCTTCGCCGTCTTTCTGCCTCGCAGAGCGAGGGATTCTCCACCTGCCTCCAGCTCCGCTGAATTTTCTTTAGCTGAAGCTGAGCTGATCAGGTGGCCGGCCCTGGAGAATCTGGTGTTAAAGTGTCAAAAGTGTTAAAACAGGCCAGGTCTGTGGCCCAGTGGGCAGCTGATGAGCTTTCTGCCCAGCGCGGGCAGCGGGGGCTCGTCGCTGCTCAGTTGCCGTCACTCCCTGCTTCAGTAGTGTTGCCTCAGAGCTGTTTCTATATCTGCGTTCAGGCCGCTCTGAAAATGCAAAAAAACCAGTCCCTGAGCCCTTCTGGAGCTCCCCTTCCTTCACCCCCGATGGTCATTACAGATTTTGCAGCAATTGCTAGCGCGCAGCCTTCGGTCCGCAGGCGTCAGCGCCCGGGGAGCGGCAGCGGCACGGCTGTGCGTACACGTCCCCGGAGGCTGGGGGGCACGCGCTGTCTCAGGCTGCGGAAAGGTGTCATTCACTTCTCCTTAGTCACCCAGCAGTTTCGGTGGGCTCTTATCATCCCTCCTGGACACCCGGCAGCGTAAATAAACAGCAGTCTCTTTGCTGCCCTGCGATACCCTGACTATCGCAGTGGCTGTGCAAGGAAGAGGGAAAACCCTGCGTGTGATCTCGGGGATGCTTCAGCTGCAGCTTGGCCTTTTGCTTCTTCGGATTACCAAACATAATGGATTACCAAACATATATCTGTGGTTTTCTCTAATGTGCTACTTTATGTAAGCATGTGAAATTCTACTCAGAGATTGTACCCCCTAAAAGATAAGAACCATGTTCAGGGTGGGGTTCGTCTCACCTAACCCTGATTGTCTACAACTTAGATACTTCATCTGAGCTCCGAATATAGTTGTAAAGAAACAGGAAACAGGGTGTCACAGGCCATTGGGCGTCTTTAACAGCCACAATTCCTTATTTTGCTCCACTGACTAAGCATGCTAATGCTGTAGCATACTAATATTTCTTGCAGGATCAGATTATTTGGATTTGATATGTTTGCTCAGAGAGGGAGCTGGTTCAGTATAACACATGTATGTTATAACACATTCCCCTAGGGAATGTTAATTGCTTTTATAAAAGAAAAGTTTAAAGTTTTTTTAAGGAAGGTGTTTGTAATCTAGAGCAGCTGTGTTATATGGATACATTTTCCTTTATAGCATGCATGATATTTAACACTATGCTACTACAAACAGTGTTTTTATAACCAAGCACAAGCTTTTCCTCAAATTGAACCATTTTTTTGTCTCTCTGTATTTATTTCTTTTCAGGCATACTTGTCTCTTTCATAGCTGACTGTGTATTTTATTTGCCTACGGTTTCTTTCTCTCTATCTGCCAGTCTAATCTGTCACCTATTTTAGGCTTTTATAGCAGGCTTATCACTACAGTATCTAGGCATTAAATGCTTCAATGCATTTCTGAAGGCTTTCATTTTACTTAAATGCCTTTGAACACACTTAGGAAGTGTTATTAATTAGAATCAGCAGCCCAGTACAACTTCAGGTACTGATTAGACATTGCCCTTCCATAAATTCTTTATAACTTTCCCACACACATAACATTTCAGCTAACTCAATAATTTGGAGATGGAGAAAACCATTGTATGTGCTTTTGTCAATCTTTACTGCGTACACATTAGATATGACATGGTTAGATCATGTTTTTTGTAGAAAGCAAACACAAATATAAAGTTCTGTGTTGCCAGTTATGTATACTTAGGTAAGTTCTACCTTTGGACCCTCCATGGGGAATTTAAAGAAGACAGTGAACTTTAAAAGCAGTCATCCAATGACAGTTTAATTCTAACATTTTGTTTCTTTTCATGTTTGGTATGGTTTAAAGGGGATGTGTGTTTGTTTGTTTTATCTCTTTTCCCTCATAGAAATAACTTGCCCAGAATATTTTAAACAACATCTCCTTCTTCAAAACAGTATGACTGTACTTACACACGTCCTGTAATTTTCAAGCTGAAAAGTCAATAATGGAACGGTAAATATAAGGTCCAACCTTTTATGTGAGTCTGACTAATTGTTTCACGCGGCTGGTATTGTATCCGTGTTCCTAGCACAAAGCCCGGTGAGCAAGCATTTAAATACCTTAAACATCTCAGAAAATACCTTACTGTTTATTGAAAGCTAGGCTATCACTGGGAACTAACGGAAGCTGTCCTTGCTTCACTGGAAAGCAAAACTTCCTTTGCACAGCTACAGCAGTTAGAGCTACAGAGCTTGGATGCACCTTTTGCCACCCACTTTTGGCTGTATGAGTTACGGGCAGCGTAATGCTGTTAGGCAGGGCTGCCTTACCCTTGATCTCCCCGCGTGAGCTACATCTGCATGCGCATCCTTTCCCCAGAAGTTCAGGGTCAGGGTGGTTACTAGTGATCCGCCAGCTGTAATCGCACTTCGCTGGCCTCCTCACGAGATAAGGAATGGATAATGCTTTCTTCTGGTAGTTGTTCGGATACAAAAAAAAAGCCAAATATGAGAGACTTCAGTTACATACATAAATGCTTTCCTTGGCATGTTTTTAATGTGGTGGAAGTACTGGCAGAGCACTTCAACAGATCATGTGCACTTAAGAAAATAAATTGACCTAATGTTATAAACTCAGTGGGGACAAATACAATACGTGCTAAATGTGAGCTGCTTGAAGTCTGATTCTGCGGTAAAGGGTTTGAAGAATAACTCCTCTGTCTTTTGTGCTGTTAATTTTGAACTGATTTTTTAACTTTGAAATTGTTACGATGAGAATGAAAATTGGATGTTAGATAGAGTAAATGTGAGGCTATTTATGAGATGAGGCTAAGATAGATTTGCTTAACTTAAACAATAATCTTTTATTTGCACCGCATTAATCTTTATGCCAGAACTCTATTTCTGCCTTGCGTATTTCTTTTCCAGTATGAGCACTCAATATTGTTTCCTCCAAATAACTCTGTGAAAACCGGAGCCAGCTTGCTACATTTGGACAACATTCAGTTTCTTATGACCCATTTTTATGACCTTTTTCTTTCAAATAGGCCCTATACTTCATGTACCTCATAAAGTCAGACAAATGTGAGTATATTCTGTGATTAAAATTGCAGCTAGTGTAGTTTAGCCTCTTGACACAAGTTTAAAATGAACAAGTTTTTCAAATTATTTTGCTTTCCATTACTTAAGGTGCTGAAAAAAGAACAAGTAGATGTGCTCAGTTTATTCGTTTGCATGAATCAACATTACAGATATCCCCAGCATTTAAACAGAAGCAAAAAAATCCCTCCTAACAGTAGCACTTATTGGTCCTGAAAATTGTAGGAGATTCTTTCCACTATGTTTACTACAAAGAGATCAAGGAAGGAGCTTGCAAGACATTTAAACCTGGCTTAGATTTTGGCTAGAAATTCAGCACCAGCATTTGTCAGGGATGGACCCACAGTGTTTGCAGAGGCCAGACCAAATGATAGTCCTTGTTAAACCCATGTTTAAAATTGCATCTGTACAATACCTGAAATTAATTTATGAATCTCTAGGGAAAGTGATAGTGCACTTGATGAACACAACTCCAGAGCAACATGCCAGTTCTAAAGACAACTGTATCCAGAAAGGTTTATTTCAGCAGGCTGACTTCTCTACTTGAAAATAAAAGTATCATAGAAAGGTACCGCAGTGATTTATGAAATATAACAGGAACTGAGTCTCAGATCTCAGAAATCTCCACATAACCTCTGCATGTCTACAGCTATCCCTGAAGTCATGATGCTGAATCCTAAAGAGCTGGGAAAGAAAGCAAGCTTTTGTCAGAAGTAGAGCCTTTGCAGTTCTTCAGGAAGGAAGCTTTTGTTCAGCTCAGTGCAGTGACTTGCAGCTCAGCAGAACTTTTTGTACGGTTTTTTTTGGCTGACATTGGACTGCAGCTGTGATACAGATACCTTTTCAATGGATCTTTGCTGAACAAAATGAAAGGTTGAGACAAGGCAAATATTTTTATGAGGTCCTCAGGGGAAGTAGGATCCCTGGAGCAAAAGGAGTGATGATCATGAATTCACATAGTAATCGGACATTCACAGTTCACCTGAAATCTGAACTTTAAACTAAAGGACATATAGGTCACATTTAGTACATGGAGTGTCACAGTAACAGCTTCTCTCTTCTTTCCTCGTTACTTCCAGTACAGCATACCATGTAGACAGCAATCTAAGTGAATCATAGCTCCTTAGAGAGTCAGATTCCTATGAAATAGCCGCTCTTCTCTTAAATCGTATTAGAATGAGTTCTACACTGTCATTCACACACGGAGACTTATATGGAGGAATGATCTGAAGTCTGGACGGGGTATGTATCAGCCACAGTACCACGCACCGTGTGTGCTTCCAGTTGTGTCGTTTGATGCCGGAGCATCTGTTACTTCTTCTGATGCTCAGAATATGTGCTAGTGCACAAAGAAATGCTATTGGTGTCAATGCGTACGTTTAATGTATATTTGTATGTATACATACATTTCTGATAAAATTCAACATCGTAGCTACGCTTTAAGAATGAATGGAAATTAGCTATGTGAAATGAAAAAATCATCACATTATATAAAATGTAAACTTAGAAATACCTGACACATATTCAAAAGAATACAGTTGTATGTATATTTTAAACATGTGGAAACTCCTCTCACTTTAAAGAAAAGTGGTGTTGGCTGACGACAGGCGTGAAATACAGTTTGGGGCAAATTAATTCTCTGGGGTTGAAAATTATCTGTCTAATTGGTAAGAAAGATTTCTGTCTTAAAAGTGATTGCTTTATTTATTCAGTTTAGCAGAGCAAGTCTTTATTGTGCAAATTGCATGTCCTTTTTTTATTCCACAAAGATTTCTCTTGTTTTTTTACCAGAAAGGACTTTTTCTAAAGAAAAAACAAGAAGAAAAAATCATTCTTCTTTAATCTGTTCCACCATAGTAGAGTACTTTCTCTTGAGTTGAATTTTTAGTTCAGGTTGAAAAAGTAAACCTTCCTTCATTTAAGAAAGCCATTTCAATTTTTAAAACATATAATGTGAAAAAATAGTTTTACAGCTCAATCCACATTCATCTAAGCATTGCAGGGTTGCTTTCCTTCAAGTGTGGATGAAACTCCTTATATTTTAATGGCAAATATGTTAGAAATATATGGGTTCAATGCCTCATGCTTTGTCCAGGGCAAGTGACTTACACAAATCTTTTTTCCAGATCTCTCCAGGGATCCCTTGGTGAGGATGACAGGGCTAAGCACCCTATCTGAAACACGAGCTGTTAGCCTCTCCACTCTGACTACTTTGCTCCTGGGCATCGTAGTCCTTATAAACAGATGTTTGCAAACTTTGAGATGAACGTGACTGAAAAAGATTCCTGTTCTCTGCGTAATAAATACCATAAATTCCTGGTAACAGAATGTTTTCTCTCTCTGTAGGCCTAGCTGACCACAGTGTAATAGTTTCCTGATTACTTATGGAAAAGGGAACTTTCGTCCTCTTTGTTTTTTCCTTTAAAAATAGTTTAAAAGGCAGTTTTTTGTTTTGTGATGACAGGAAGAATATACAGTATTTTTCAAAGGAGTCTTGCTGGAACTCTAAAACTTTCTGATGTCAGTCGGTTTAAAAAACTCCAGTCAGTTCTCTGTTTATCTTGTACAATGTGTGAAAGAAACAGCTTATAGCATCCTACTCTCATACCTGCGTCCAGCCAACCATCCGCATAACTCTTCAGCATGAGAACTTAATGGCCAGAAATCTTGGATGAAAAGCAGTAGCTATTCAACTCCTGCTGTCTCTCTCAAACATTCTCCAGATAATGTAGTATCTCTTAGTTGACATCATCCTAAAAATCTACCTTGGATGGATTTTTTTTTTAAAGTGGTAGTTTCCTGTACAGTCTGCTCCATCCTGGATCCAGTTCAGTAGGGAGGAAGGTAATTTATCGTTCTGTAGACTGATTTCGTAAGGTGGCACGGGTTGGCTCCTGTGAAGTCAGAATCACTGCAGTGTCTGCAAATACTAGCACCTGGGAGCGATGGCCTTGCAATGATCTCATGCCTAGTGAATTCGGGTTTTTCCCATTCTAGAACTCTCCAAAGCACACTCATCTTCCAGTCCTCTCCCCAAAAACCCGAGCCTCCAAAGACATACCCTGCCACCGAGACAATAGCTGTGTTTCCAAAACGGACCCGGTGGCATCACGCCATTGTATCTCGGTGGATAAGAGGTCACGTCTACTGCTCTGGACCGTCACTGTGACGTCTCCGCTTCCTAAGAGGGAAAGACTGTCCTGCAAAATGCCCAGGTTCTCTCTGTCCCCTGTTCAGCCTAGAAAGGAGGGCGCGTGTTGGCAACAAAGCTGACTCTCTTGAAGTCCGACAAGATCTGTCATCTTCACTGGTTGGTAAAGGGAAGAGAATACACGCTGTTATGTGACTAACAGTGGTTATGAAAGATCTAAAAGATCCTTCTCCGCAGATTTTCTTGCTATCCAGCGGGAATTAGAAACAGTTGCTTGCAGTGCTTTTCCTTACATGGCAGCAAAGCCGTCACACATTTTGTGTCCCAACAATTTTGGCTTGTATCAAATGTGAAGCTAGCTCAGAAACAGCTTGTAAAAAAAAGAAAAATAAGACTCTCAGCTCCAGTAAGTGCCTGAACACTCTTTCTCCTTAACTTGGCATGAGTATGCTATTTCAACTTGACATTGACATGAACATTTCAATGGCTGGACAGTACGCTCTCTGATAAAGCCATTGTCTGACTAGGAAACAAGCCTCTCTTACAGGGCAGCCTCTTTATAGCAATTATAGTAAAAATTAACCTTTCAGAAGTTAAGTTTCTGTTTGAGGGGCCAAAACAAGAAGTCAAAGCAAGGATTAATTTCCCAGCAACAATCTAAGCTCTTTCCTTTTCAAAAGCAAATAAAACTCAGACAGGATTTTATGAGAGGTATTTAGATGCACATGAAAATATCAGTCTTTTAATTTTCATAATTAGGTTCTGCTTCCAGATATGAACACAAACAATGAGTCTTACATGTAGAAACAGCCCTTTCCCAAACCTTGGAAAATTCAAAGCAAAATAAAGAAGAAACCCACCCAGAAAATAATATTTTTTAGAATATGACAAGCTTGTATTTTTAGGAATAGACTTTGACAAGAGTTGCCTCATTATGCTTGGTATTTTTTGGCATGCAGTTTGAATATAATACTCTTTCTGAGTACACTGCATAAAAACATAGCTTTGATATGGCTTAGGCTGTCTGTTCTGTGGTTCTCTGTATGTTTCTTAGTTTTGCATTAGTTGCCATTGTGTGTTTTTCCAAAATGTACATGCAACTCTCTGCATCTGTCTCTGCTTCTTCCTGTTCTTTGTTTCTTTCCCTTTGGTTATGAGCATTTTGTATCAGCCTTCTGAATCTATGTTGCTATACTAGAGCAGTGCCGTAAAGTGATATCATCTGGAAGTTAAGTAGAGGCTTTATGTATTGAAATGATTCCTAAATCATA
This sequence comes from Calonectris borealis, assembly GCF_964195595.1. Classification (NCBI taxonomy): domain Eukaryota; kingdom Metazoa; phylum Chordata; class Aves; order Procellariiformes; family Procellariidae; genus Calonectris; species Calonectris borealis. The sequence continues at coordinate 178,634,749 of NC_134312.1, forward strand.
TATTCCACATTAAGAAAAATCTGGGGGAATAAAATTTCTGTCACGGCTTGTAACTAATGTGCGAAAGACTTGCCCAATACTGTCAGACAGTAAGTGATATCCACAGTGGGAGTCCATCATATTTAGGTTATCAGTTTGCAGTCCTTTCCGTTATATTTTTTTCATTTGAAGGTTTATTTGCAGTTGCTGTACATTCATCCACTTATTTAGGTTTCAGTCATCTTCTCTCTGAATGTATGATCTTAAACCATTTATTAATCTGAAGATTAATCTGCTTTTAAAGAGTACTTTTCCCCCTGATTAGCATCAAGAAAGCTTTATTCCTTTCTGCTTAGATGAGTGCAAATTGTTTTCGTTTGTACGTGATGGCAAACTAGGACTTCTGCCAGTTTCCTTGATTGTTTTAGAGAAATTCCAGACAGCTAGAAAGTAGTAGCTCCTTAATGCATGTTTAGTATTGTAAGTCTCCTATTGATGGTGCATTAATAGCTGTCATCAGAAGTATCATATAAAAATGTTGGTGTCAGCAGTGCTATGCCTAATGGCAGTCTCCTTGTGAACAGACTACAGAGAGAGGTGAAAAAGGATAGATGATTGTTTTAGACCCTTGTACTTTATTTAGAGGAAAAGAGGGGTGAGACTGTCACTTTAAATAATAGTTTTCTACTTCAGGAGATAGTTGGTTATTCTCTCTTCATGTTATGCCAAAGTTGATTTTTGTATGCTGGAGACAATAAATGTAATGCAGGAGCCTGATACACATTCACAATTTTGCTCTAAGGCTAAAGTGCTTTCCTGTAAATTCATCTAACTACAGATATTGTGAGCTCCAAAAGCAATTACTTCACCCCATCAGTTTGGTGTAAAAAAGAATACCATTAAACTCCTTCTTGTATATTTATTGTTCTAACAGGGAACGAGAATAACCTTCTGCTGAGACACCAGTGCAAGAAGCAAAAATTAAGATGCTTTTATTCAATTATATTTGACAAAGCTGGACACCTTTTTTTCAATCTGTAATGTAGTAAATTTATGTACCTATCAGAAACAATTCATAGAGATCTCCAGTGTTAAATTGGGGTAAAAAGGGAAGGCTAGGCAAATTTAGAAAAATAATAGTATGCTTTCCATTTGCAAAGGAAGACATGGGACTCGGGAAAGAATGCTAATTTTTCAAGTTGGTGTTTCTAGTGCCTGTTTTTTTCACTATATAACGCCTAGAAACAAGAATCCATTGACTGGGTTCTCTACAGACATCAAAAAGATGTGCCCTGCCCCCAACACTTACAAATAACACAGAATTAAAATCAAAGAGACAGTGGAAAAGAGAAAAATGAGGAGTTATTTTACAGTAAAGGACAATTAGTGAAAATTTTAAAAAGAAGAATGGAGTAGCTTTCTAAGTGGGTAGCTAGGAGGCATTTCACCAAGCTTGATACACATATAGAGAGATATTTCTTTGAAAGTGAATAAAAGACAGAAGTTGGGCTCACAGGCTCATCAGAGACAGAGGTCAAACTCTCAGTATGGAAGAAAAATTGATGGAAAGGTGGAAGGTCAGCTGCAAAAGTTCTTGAACATTAAAAAAAATTATAATTTCTATGGCAAAGTAAATAATACAGATGAGACAACCTTTAAAAGGAACATAAAGCAAGGAATATGATGAAAGCATCTGTCCAGTCAACTATCTTTTGCGTAAGTATTTTGTATGACAGCTAGTGTGTCAAGATCGCAGTTGTTGAGGCAAGGGGGGGACTGTGAAGAGGTGAGATGGGCAGAAGCTATATTATAATTTTTCCTATGTGCTTCAGGAGATACGATGTACAGATGCTGGCCTGGAACTATCCTAATTCATGGAGCTGCCTACATTAATAACATAGCGTTCACTGATTCACTGTGCAGTCAATGGACAGAGGCAGCTCCAAAGCATCATCCATCGTAAACCAGGCAGGCAAAGTAAATGAGATGAGTCATTTTTCAGGGATTCCTGGGGGGTTTTTTTGCTATACAAGGCAGTTTGGTGACTACCCCAACTTATAACATAAACATCTTGTCATAACATTATGCAAGATGAATCTTACCAATAGTTGGATGGTGAATGTACATTTTTACTGCAGTACTGCCAAAAGGCTCCACATGATGTTAAAATCTTGTTGTGCAGGTGCTGTAAAATACAGCCCTTTCTACAAAGAGTCATGTATCTTTCCGTGCATGCATCATGCATCTCACTTGGAGACTTCTGAAGCAGGAGTCTTGTGGACTAGAGGCAGAAGCTTTATGAGGTGAACCACAAAGAGCTTTTGAAATGTTTCTAAGTGGGCTGAATTGTGTCCAAAGATGTTCATAGACCTTGTATCTTCTCCATTTAATGGTATAAATTTCAGGAACTGTTTTTCTGTTTGGGAATGTAGGTAATGTGAACTGCTGCAGAACAAATTGCATTAAATATATTTGTATACCATATCAGATGAAATACACAATTAAAATTACATATTTACCATGAAAAAATGATAGTGAAAATGAAAATTATTTTTAAAACTAATTTAACTGATTTTTTTTAATGAGTACTGCCAGTTTAGAACTGGTGTATACAGACTTAACATCTACAGTTGTCTTTTTTTGAAATGTGCTCTAAACAGTCTGAGAGTGTCTATGAGTGAGTACTTGTAGTTAAAGAAGAATTTAATGCATGTGGAAGGAACATATTTCAAAGTATATACACGGACAAACCCCTATTTTTACACAGATTTCAGATTTTATTTTTTCTTGCTTCAAGACAAAAAGGTTTGCTCAGGGAAATTAGAATTTTCATGTTTAATTGTTTTATTGTTTTTAAAATTAACCTCAGGACAAAGTAGTTTCCTATGCAGCACTGGACTTCTGGGTTCACTTTCTATTGTGTAGGAAAGAGACTGTATCATCACCTAAATTTGTATCTCAAGAAAGGACTCTCCAGAGGCCGAGCTACTACCAAAATGATGGTGAGGAATGCATGTGCCACCTTGGTGGCATCAGAAATGTGTTTAGAAGCTGTTGTTGCCCTTATCGCTGTACTATCTCAGCATGACAGTTTGAATTTAGCTACCGTCGCTGTCTTCTGTGAAATAGGAAGTTGTTGTCCTTCCCTCTGAGCTGGCAAACATGCTGGATTAAGTGATTTGGCCAAGAAGACGTAAGAAATTTGTAGCTATAGTGGAAAATGAACACATGCCTCCTTAAGCCTAATCAGTTACTTATCAAATAAGATCATTAAAAAAACCCGAACACCCTCCCCCCCCCCCCTTTTATTTGTTTTTCATTAGGACAGGTGTCTCAGTAGTGTGCATAGAGAAAAGCTTTGAACTCTGCTGAACTTGGGGTTATATGTCATGTAATTCCTAGAACCCTGTAATTTAGGAGGAATGTTTCTACTTGATATATGTGAAAATGAAGTCTTGCCTAACTACCAAGGAACTGGAAAGAGGAGTGTGAAGTACAGGGCCTCAGCACTGGAAACCCTTACAGTTAATCTAGGAGCAAGCAGACATCGTCATCTTCTCATCATGTTTTTTCTTGCTATTTGAAGTTCTCAGCTGTTTTTGTATGTCAGTTCTAAAAACGCGATTTCAAATCCCGGTTGGCCTCTCTGTCCCTAACAAAGCTTCCCTCCCAGCACATTACCATCTCAACACGCTCTCTGTCTGGACACCCATTACGAGGTCCCTTTCATGTGGTAGGATGCATTGCAAATGATTTGTTCCCTCATCTGTCCATGTACACAAGGGCTTTTTTTCCTGCAAAGGCTTTTTGTTTTTTAAGCAAATTCTTGTCAATGTGAACAGGATCTGCCTGTGGCAAGGTGGGAATGAGAACTAGATTTGACTCTGGATGTTCATCTGAAGTAGGTAATTCAAAGTTTGGTTTCTGTTCATCAGCAGTACTGGCCATCCATTAGTATTCAGGAACTATTTTGGACGTTAACCTCTGTTGCTTTAGTTACAACTGTACTAATGAAAATTCCTGTAAAAGTTTCGCAGAAAAAACTATCACTGGTAAATGTGAGATAGGGAAGCTTTCAATTCGGTGCTTCTAATAAATTCAATAACATAAGAAATTAAAAGAAATTAGGCCTTTTTTGTGAAGGTGCTGTAGTGCAAATAGGATAGTTACAATGAGCTATTGCAGCCATTGTCAAAAGCCCTTTAAAATAAGATTAGATCATTTCATTGTTGTACCATTGTCAGTTGGCAAATTGTAACTTTGTTTTATGAGCCCTATTTAATACACAAATTTCACTGGAACTTGAAGGAGTGAAGTAATAGTTGTGATGATTTAAGATTAGAAGTGTTTGGATAAACACCGATGATAATTGTAATAGATCTGAATTGTCACCGGAGATTATATAACCTGATCTATCTTTTCACTGAAGAATTGCAGATAACAGTTTACAATATATTTTCATATGTGATCTTGTCATTGTTTCCCTTAGTAAATTATGCTCCTCTATATAACAGAAACAAGAGTTTTATTTTGTCCTGAGGACATGTAAGATTTATGGAAAATAGTTATTTTCTCGGTAGAAGAACTGATGTTATTTGCTCATTCACTTTGATACAGGGAGGGACAGTTATGATCTTCATGTACTTATTTATATTTAATGCATTTTGTTTCTCCTTCATGTTCTGGAGTTGCTAGAGTAACTACATTTGTGAAAATTTGCAATTAATTTAATTTCCATTTGCCAAAGTTAATAAAACCACTCTAAGAAAATTGCTTCTTTGTCAACCTATTCTAATGATTACGGTGACTAGACAGGTCATGCCTCCTAGCTTCTGGAATCAGAGGGAGACAAGAAAGGATTCTGGTAGGAAAGTATAGTTTGTGCATAAGTGTTTTTGCGTAAGTATTTTTGCATAGATTTTCCAGCCAACTTTTCCAAACTTTGCTATTAAAATTTAATGGCTTGTTTAACAAAGATTTTCCGTTTCAGTGGTCATAAGTCAGATAGCTATTTTCTCTGCTCGAAGCAGCAGTTTGTTTGACATAGGAGATCTTTTTTTCTGGAAGCACGATCAGAGAGAGCGCTGCAGACAAACGAGCGCACGGTCGCTTTCCGTCCTCCTGCTACGCACAGAGCGGGGCAAAGGCAGGGTTGCACTTTATTTTCCTCATTCACTCAGGCCTGTAGCCTATCCGCCAAGGGCACTGAAGTACACCCGATTTTTATTTTCTGGCGCAGTCTCCTGCTGACTGAAATCTAGGTCGAAACCTCGTGACCTTACCCCACGTGCATCCTTCCCGCTCCTCGGCAGCAGCGCCGTTTGACGGCTGCACCGCGAGCCCGCAGCTCAGCCGCTGAGCGGGACGTGGACCCAGCCGTTCTGGCTGCGCGTGGAACTCTTGGTATAAACCTTTCTTACGCAAGAGCTCGAGAGCTGATGCCCTGCCTGTTTAAAAACACCATATTCCTCCACGAGCGCGGAGGTATTTCGGTAGGGATCCAGCAGTGTCTCCTAGAAGAGGAAAATAGCTTTCTGGGGTCACAGCGACGGTCCTGCTTCTGGCAGTGGACAGCAGCGAGTCTCGAAGGAACGGCGTGACGGCGGGGAGATCACAGAGGTGACCTTCTGAGGTGGGGGGTTGTTTATTTCTTGCTGCTCCATTCCGAGCAGTTAGCAGTTAGTACAGGTAGGAATCAGACCTCCTTCCTTTGCTAGCAGGGGCAGAGGGAGTTAACGCGAAGTAATGGGAAGTAGAACGCGAATCAAGCAGGAGAAATATAGCTTGAGTATCAGAGAAACTACTTAGTGGTGAGCTGTATTACAGAATCAGGCAGCTTCCCAAGGAGAGATGACAGATTTGTATTGCTTGTGGCATTTAAAAGTGAGCTGCGCACAGCACATGAAATACGTTAAGAGGTATCTCACCATCTCTAGCAGAATGACAGATTAGATGAACATCTCTAGATACAAATGTGTCCCTACCCAGAAAAAGATTTAAATAATTTCCAGAATGGCTTAAATAAACACAACAGAAACAAAATGCATTAACTTTTCTTTGAGATTGTAAAAAAAAAAGTTTCAACTTTTTTTTCCTGTTTGTATTGCAGAAATTACCTTCCTTCTGTGAACCATAGTTTTGCATGTATAGCTTAACTTTTATGACACTTCTTCAGTGTTACAAAGGGCATATAATCTGCATTCAACTACATGCTGCAAGACAGGTACTTAAAATATATATGCATTTTTAGAGCACTAGGTGCCTGAAAAGATCTCACATCATTTTATTTTACAAAAATAAATTAGTATGTACTGTATTCTAGCTAACGCCAAGCAGTATCTTACAGCAACTTTAGCTCTATGGGAGTAGCATACTGTTCAATCTAAATAAGCATTTCATAACCTGGGCTTTCATTTTAACCAGTTGAATGCATCTGCCTTGTGTCTTTTAATGAATACTTTGTCCAGAATGTCATACACCCGCTAGTGAATTAAATTCTCCATAGTCTGAAGCATTTTAAAAATATTTAATATGCAGCTGCCTGCTAACATACATAGCAAATCTCCATGTGAAGCTATCAAGTAGAAAGGCACTTAAAAACTTCGAGACATCACACAATTTTGCCATTGAAGACTGTTTAAAGCTTTAGGCACTTAGGTAACTTAATTTTTATACGAGGGAAGAAAGAGATTTAGGTATTCAGAAGAATTTGAAGTCAGAGAGTGCTGTGCCAGGTGTTTCAGCTGTAGGAAAGCTTAAAGCATGGAAGGAGCAATGTAGCAGCAAAGCAGACCTGCTGAATAATTCATCACTGTCTTACACACTTCTGCTGTTGTACCATTATTTAGGAAAGAATATTATATTGTTATTGATTACAGCACTTGCTGACACGTTTCATTTGCTGGGAGGTGTGCGTGCATGCTTTGTATTTCCGACATTTACACCGTCACCAGAGAAACTTATGTATGAGCTCGATTAAAATTTAAGAGGCTGGATGTTATACACACACACACACACACACACACACACACACTCGGCATTTATCCCTAACACTCCCAGTTTGGGGAGGGAGAGCTTGCTTCATGTGTCAGAGGAACAATCTTCCCACAGATAGTGTTTTCGGAGTGATGAAAAACATTTCTTAAGGGAGCACAAGCGGCTTTGCCTTTACCGTAACACCGCTGGGAAAGCGACTCGGTCGTTACGCCGCCCCGCCGCCCCGCCGCGCCTCGGGAGCGCGGAAGGGACCCAGCAGCATCCTCTGCCGCGAGAGCCGGCCCTGCTGTGCCGCCGTCACGGACAGCCCCACGTACACACACGCGCCAAACCCCACGGGTGCCCTTTACTTAGGCTGCTGCGGTTGCTGACACAAATAAACTTTCCCCCGTAAGTTGGCTCAAGGCCAGAGGAACTTGATGGCTGTTGCAGCTAGTACATGTTATTTGAACGATGAAATGAAATCCCGTTCCTTACGTGCTTGAAAACAAATACAGAGATATATCTATGCATGCATATCTATATGTAAAGAATTGAATAGCTACACAGAATATAGATAGAAGTGTATACAGATATAGATATATGCCATTATTTATGCTTTCAGATTTATAGTGGAGCATTGCGAGATGTTTCATTTTTAGACTTCTGAAACAGTGAAGGATATTTTCCTAAGTTAAGGAGAGGGGAAGGGAAGAAACAAACCAGAAATATTTTTCTGATTTTTTGTTGTTGTTGTTTAAGGGAAATCTGGTATAGATGAAAAAGCCGTTGTGACAAAATCTAGATTGTCTAGAAACAGTATTGAGAAGATGCCAAGTGGCTGTGGTGAGCTTTCTCTCAAATGTTGAGCTTGTAGGGGACCCCGTGCCAAATTCTGAACAGTACTGGAGGTTGACAGAGGGTAAACTGCTTTTATCCTGGAGGAAAACCTTACCTTACTTCTCTTTGCATGTCCAAATCCATAAATAGCAAAAAAAAGACTATAAGCAGAACACAAGGGACCCTGAATGCTTTACTAAAAGAATAATCAGATTTCTTCCCCCATTTTGAAAATAAACTTGGTGGAAATAAAATTCATTTTATACCAGGATTAACCCACAGTAAGATACTGATCTGTTGAAGCAAATGGCTGCCCTCTCCATGATTTCAAGAGAGTCATGGCCAGTCATTCACTCCTAATGGCCAGTTTTCTCAGGTAGCAAACAGTGATTAGATTCATAAATATTTGTTTCATAAATATTTGCTTCTGTTCAGATTTTGGAAGAGCCAGTTCACATTTAGCAGGTCCAGAAGCTTAGCAGATTACACGATCCCCCAACCCATCAGTCATACGTGCACAGCGTATCCCTGTTTGATGTATGCAAACTGATTTTGCATAGCTTGGATGTTTTTAACTCTCTAAATACTATATGAATACTGCTCAGTAGAATATTCAGTAATATGACTAGCAAGTGTTACTTGCAGATTTGTTGTCGATTTTTTTTCTCTTTCTTTCCTTCTTTGCCAGGAGGAGAATTAAATGGACAGTTAATATTTGGTTTTGTAGATTTTTTATTTTACTCCTTAAAACTGAGATGGCAAGACTGAAGGAAAGCGGTGTGCTTGGAAAAAAAGATTTTGAATAGATTTCTCGTGGTTTGTCTTTGCAGTGACTCTGTATGGATATTGGATCAATATCTGAATAGAAATTTGAGAATATAATTTTACAAAACCATTCTTCAAAATGCTTGGCCTTTACTATGGCAAAAATGGATGAATGCTGCAGATTTAGAAATAGGTGCTTCAAGGCTTTGATGCTTTTGCATTACAGACATCTCTTACTTCCACTATTTAGTTGTTGTGATTTACCTAGAAAAAATCCATACATAGATTTAGTCTGTGTTTTGACTCTCGGCAGATTTAGTCAGTGTTTTGGTTCTTGGTAACTAGTTAAAATGAAAAGCAATAAATCTCTGTAACTTATCAAGAATGTTAAAAGGTACAACTTAATCGTTACTTATTGTCTAGAGCTTTTGGTATGTCTGACTCATTTTCAAGACCAGTGCCAAAAAAAGGAATGCAATGTATCTTTTACAAAATGCTCAGCAAAACTCACAATAATATGGCAGTGATTAGTGCAGAGCAGTGCTTACAGCAATCATATAGTGCCAGTGATTATACTTCGGATCCACTATAAAAACAAGCTGTTCCTGATGTGCTCCTCCAAAGTAGGACAAAATGTTCTCCATTAGTCTGTCGCTACTTAACATCTTTCTCTACGTCACGTCTTAATTTTTCTCTCATGCCATCTGCAGAAAAACATGTCTCTCAACCTTCTAGATCCTGAGATAGCAATATTCAGAGCTGTAAGAGGAATTAGGCCACGTGAGAAGAGAATCTTGTCATGGTGGTATTGTAGAGGCTTTTAAAAATATACAGATAAAGAACAAAGTTGCCAGCACTGACTTTTTTCTTCAGTAAAAGTAATTATATCATTATTCACATATAAAGTCAAATATAAATTCACATATAAAAATAAAATATAAATCATATTCTGTGATTTTAATCTATTTTTGCTGCCAAACTATACTAATGTTTACACCTTTAACGTTGGCCTTGGTCATTAAGTTTTAGAGCAACGTGAGAACAGAGTGCATTTTGGGGCCAGCTGAATGTATCTTTTCTTTCTCTAGAAATGAAAATATTTGATAAATAATTACACGTAAAGACGTACTTGTTGTGAAGCGCATTCTTGTACGTGTATATATCTTGTACCCCACAAAGAGGGCTCCCACTAGGTAGGGAGCGTTGTGGACCGATCTGACAATCGGCGAGTGCTCCCTTGCCGGCACATCCTCTGCAGCAGAACGCTGATGAGATGAGCCTGGACCCAGGTGGCTGCTGGACTGACACCGCGGCTCTGAGCGTCCCACCAGCCCTGGCTGTCTCCAGGGGCTGCCTTGTACATTTTCAGCTCCTTTTATAGCAGGTGAACAAAGAGCAGGAGTGCGTTTCTGCGCTGGGACCTCTCAGGACTGGTTGGTGATGAACGCGGAGTGGGAGCAGTGCAGAAAGGACTGGAGTAATACACCGAAATTCATTGGGTTTTCCAGAAAGAGGATCACTTGTGACCTAGTGACACAGTGAATGGTGGCATTTTTCTATAACATACATTGCTTCCTGACCTGATAATGCCATCCGTGCCCTAAAAAATAGTCGCTCAGCTACACGGAACAACTTGGCTCAAGAAGCTCACGGTATTATTCTACCTATGAGAAACAGGGCTGGTTTGGAAAAGAGGCCTTAGTGGGGCTCAAAACCATACTCTGTAATACACTGGCAAACTTGACGCTTCACAGTGAATTATAACTGTTGTGATTGTAAGGAAGCACCAATGCACAAAGAGGCAAGACAGCTAGAAAACTTTGAATGTCTTTGCTGAGTTGAGAGAGGGCAAAAAATAATGGGAGGTGCAACTAAGGATCTTATGACAGGCTGAGACATGGTAGGATGTGAAGTTTTGTTGAAGTCAGTGAAAACTGGTGGAGCTGAGCATTAAAGCAACATCTCACGCGCCATGCGTCCATGTGTCATGTGGCAAATCCCTGAGACTTTTAGCATGTACAGTGTTCTCCTCCTTTGGCTCTTTTTCCTATTTCAGACATACTCCCTTTCTCTCTCCCATGTGCCTTCAGTTTTCTTTTTACAGTGAGTTTTTTCTTTTGCTTAACAGTGAATATTTGATTAGCAGCTACTCAAGTACTATCCAACTTCCACTCCAGGTAGCAACAGTCTTTTTTCCTTTTTTTCGCATCTTTCACACTGGCTTTTTATCCAGGGAGTTTTTATCAATGCTGCATTTTTGCAGCCCTCACTGGCATCACCATTTTCTTTTTTCCTATTCCATTTTCCATTCTATATTTCATTCAGTACTGAGAAGGGAGATTGGCAGGTATTATATGCCAAAAATTAAAGGGTTGGAAACAAAGGGTTTTACAGAAGCGGATAGAATTATTTATTGTTGAAAAAATCTCAGTGATCTTTTAAAATTAATTGCAATACCTTCAGTGCCAGAAGCCCAAATATCACAAGGTTGTGAAAGAGCTTAGCCTAAAGCAGACTGATGCCAATAGAAGGATCACAAGTGACTTATAGTCAATTGGTATTAGAGCTGATTGGAATCTGTGACACTTCTGAGAAAAATATGTCCCTGTCTCGGGGATTAACTAGCCTTAATTTATATTTACAGTGTGAATATAGCTGCTGTTGCCATAGGATATGATTGCCTTTCATATTCTGCAATGTACTATTCATGTACTATGCTGTATTATGTGGCGTGGTTTTAAAGATTTTTCTGTTTTCCATTTTACACTGCTTCTATGGCTTGCTCAGGGTAACATGTGGAAGTCTGTTTCAGAGCAAGGACTTGAATTTCAATCTTGTGAGTCAGTGCTTTAGCACTCAAACAGTTGCTACTCTCTGACACCTCGCTAGTAATCAAAGACCAAAAAGTGAAGAAGGGTAAAATGCCTATGGTATATCAATCTTTATGTTGAACAAGAAACAGAGGGAAAGAATTAACCTAAAAAAACCCCAAACCTTCCAAAATGTTCTTATTCTATTGAAACTGGGCCACTTGTGCACCCAGGGATTCAAGATTCATGGATTTAGGACAGCAAACACCAAGGTGCTTAGTTGTATATCCTAGCGGCTGAACAACTCCCCAGGGCTACAGGAGTCTTAGAGATCTGCTCATTGCACTGCTCAGTCATTTTATATTAGAAAGTTGTTAGGTAAAGAAAAAGAAAGGAAGAATAATGGAAATTAATTCCCTGCTTCCCCCTGAAATATGCTCAAGTTAAATTTTAGGGATAAATGTAAGGTTTACTCTGCATTATTCCTGCGGAAAGTAGATATCTAAGACTGCGTAAATGAGAGGTTGCAGGCATGCTCAGAACAAATACCTAGAACATGGTGTGGTATGCACTCACAGTACAGATAAGCCTGATCAATTTAGGCATTTTTCATCCTTTATGCAAATATTTTATTTTACGTTCGTTTTAAAGAATGCTATTTGTGCTTGCTGTGAATAAAAAGAGGTACAATTATGTGTACCTGAGTGACAGCTCTCTGCAGTTTACCATGCCTGTAACATGATGGATAATGTGTGCAGAGAGAAAATATGGTCGGCAATAATATTGTCTCTTTAATTAATTTCGCATCAATACAAGTACACATGGACATGTGTCTTCATGGACATGATTCCTCCATAAGAACTGTAGAGCTATAGAGGAAAAATGTTACAGTTTTAATTCCACTGTCTTATGAGAAAGTAGACATAAAAATCGGGAGCCCTAACAAATGTGTACATCAGCCTTATTTAAGGACGTGGTGTTGTTACAGAAAACAGTTTCAAGCTATAAGGTGGTATGCTTAGGAAAGCTTTTTGTGAGACACTGGTCTTTCGAGAGCAACGATCTGGAAAGGTATGTGTCAGGAAGCTGAGACACAGTCATATATGAACTTTACTGAGAAGACAGTCCTTTGTTGTTTTTCTGATTAAAATACGTGCTAATGGTTTTTGGGGATTTTTTTTTTTTCTCCTTTCCCCTGTGAATTGCGGCAATGTTGGAATATGTCTAGAATAAAATTGAATTGGTTGATTGCCCCTTCCCTTCCCTTCCCTTCCCTTCCCTTCCCTTCCCTTCCCTTCCCTTCCCTTCCCTTCCCTTCCCTTCCCTTCCCTTCCCTTCCCTTCCCTTCCCTTCCCTTCCCTTCCCTTCCCTTTCTTTCCCTTCCCTTCCGCCACTATCTTCTATGTCCTTATGTATCTGTAAGGTGCTTTTTCCTATTTTATCGTGGTTACTCCTTTAGCAGATTTCAGCAAATATTCCTTCGCCAGTATTCTTGACAAGTTTTATTGCTACACTTCAACCTCTTCCTCCACTTAGGGGTAGAATAATATCAGTCATCTTGCTCTTAAAAATAAATAAGGTAAATGCCATTTCTTTCCTCATTCTTCCTTTGGCAATATACGGTTCTCTGTTTTCACTGTGAAAAAATGCTACTTTTTGGAGAATGACCCTGTTTCGGAAGATTTCATAAAGACTATAGTATCATGGATTTTATAGTTTTGGACAAGGGACAGCATCATCTTGACTGACACAGTGAGGATTTAAGCAATGACTTGAGTAGATGTGCCTTCATTTACATGCATCTGTAATTTTAAAGAGCCACACAGGATGCAAAAAATTGCTCAATGTCTCTTTCAAGACTAGTAAATAGAATCATAGAATCATAGAATCATTAGGTTGGAAAAGACCTTTAAGATCATCGAGTCCAACCGTAAACCACATGGTTTAGTGGGCATGGTGGTGTTGAGTTGATGGTTGGACTCGATGATCTTAGAGGTCTTTTCCAACCTTGATGATTCTATGATTCTAACACTGCCAAGTCTACCATAAACCATGTCCCTAAGCGCAACATCTACACGTCTTTTAAATACCTCCAGGGATGGTGAGAGTTGTAGAGAGCGGTAAAATAAAAACAAATAAAATAAAAATAACTAAAAGAGCTAAAGCCTGTTCTTTACCTCTGAGGACAAGCAGTATGTCTCAGCCCACATCCATGCATCTAGACTGTCTTTCCCAAAATCAAGATGACCACTGTCCTGCAGTTTGGGAACTGTTCCCATTCCAAGGTAACCCCTGAACTATGCTATGGTGTTGTCTATGACAGCAATAGTTGCCTTAAAACTGACAAGGACTGTGCCTCTACACATACTGAATGTGCCCTGCTCCTGTTTAGTTTATGAAGCTAGATGAACCTTTCATTTTGTATGGTTCAACGACAATGTGAGAAGACACACTGCATACTGAGAAATGAGCTACATATATTATTATAGTTTTCTGCCGGCTACACCGAATCTCAGCAGTATCCTACTTCCATAGTGGTTGATATTTTGGGATTATAAACCCAGAGGATGATAAACCCCAGGGATTATAATCCCAGGGGATGATGAACCCCTGGGATTAATCATGGATATCCAGAACTCAAAGTTTGTGAATGCTAACTCAACTGGGGACCAGGCCCAAAAGGGACACTTGGTTTACGGGGTAAAACAAGCATGACTGACTCTAGGACACCACATGTGTTTGAAAAGTTGTTATGAGAAAAAGTAGTCATACCTGAAGAATTAAAGCTAATATGCTTTATATGCACTATCTGATCATTCTGCATGTACTGACAGGTGTAATTACAATAGTCACTGTTAAAAAACAGAGCTTTTTTTCTTTATATCTTTACGTATATGCATGCAACCTGGGTGCATTAACATGGTAGGAGGCTTCAATAAGTGAAAAATAGTGAATAGCAATCATTTAGCTATCTATCTTCTGTATATGCTTTTTTAGTTTTGAAAGGTGTCCTGGTTTCAGCTGGGATAGAGTTAAATTTCTTCCTAGTGCTGTGTTTTGAATTTAGTATGAGAACAATGTTGATAACACACTGATGTTTTCAGTTGCTGCTAAGTGCCCTGTCAAGGACAGCTCCATGCTCTACCAAGCAGAGGCGGGGAGGGAGCATAGCTGGGACAGCTGGCCCAGCTGGCCAACGGGGTATTCCATACCATGTGACATCATGCTCAGTATATGAACAGTAGGCGTGTTCTAGGAAGTAGCGATTGCTACTTGGTTATCGGTCAACGCGGGTGGTGAGCAATTGCATTGTGCATCACTCATTTTGTATATTCTATCATTATCATTATTAATATTATTATTATTATTATTATTTTCCCTTTTCTGTTCTATTAAACTGTCTTTATCTCAACTCACGAGTTTTTCTCACTCTTACCCTTCCGATTCTCTCCCTGTCCCACTGCGGGTCGGGTGCGAGGTAGCGAGCGGCAGTGTGGGGTTTGGCTGCCTGCCAGGTTAAACCACGACAAAAGGAGAAAGTATTATTCAATTTCAGAAATGTTTTCTCTAATCTTAATTGTATTCTTTTGTGGAGTGCTATTTCTTTTTCAGACGTATCCCCTATTTCTCAGTTTTCCTATTTTATGTTATAAAAGACACCAGTATTAGCAACATATATTGCTGAATATTCCTATGTATTCATGACTGCTTCTAAAATATTAATGTTTATTAAAATCCTTATTTTAAAAGTTATTTTTTGTGCATAAGCGCACATACATGTTGATATAGAAACACACCATATATCTTCCTCCTTTCTGTCCTTCCTTCCTTCCTGCCTTTCTTCCTTTCTTCCTTCAGACATAACTGCTTGCAGATTGCTCTCCTGTCTTGCCATTCAGCAGGGGCATCAATCATTTTGAAGCTGAAGATATTTTCAGGAAAATGCTCTGGTCTTTTCATATTGAAAGAAGCTTGATTTAATCAGAGATTTGAAAACTTCTTTTACCTGTCCACGGAGTCTATGAATTTGACTGCCCTTATGTTGTCACTGTAAAATAAAAGCAAAAATACGTATGTTTGTGAAAAAAACATTCCTTCAGTTTTACTTTTTTATCGATAAAGCAGCTTGAATGCACAGCATGGCTGAGTATGTATACTGAGGATACATAGCCGTGAGAAGTATATTGTTAATTTTGTCATCTCGGAGAGAACCAGGCCTGGAATTCATTATTCCATTTTGGTACTAGAGCAGAGAATTCGGCTGGGGCTGGCCTCTGCGTCTGCTTGGAGCCCCCCGAAAACACTCAGGACTTCATCTTTGAAGCTAGCTGAGGGATGATACTCTCAGCCCAAAGGAAGCAGAGTGTGTTTATTTCTTTTGAGTATTTGGTGTGCTCACTTTTCTTGGGAATATGATCGAGTCACATGAGGCAGTCTCAGGAGCTTTATAAGCTCTGTGACATGGTGTGGCTCTTTATCTAAAATCATATTTACATAAGCATACTTGATTTTATCCAGCAAACTTTACATTCATATCCTGGTTGAAAAGACAGAGGGTCTAACTGCTTCTGTAGAGGTGACGTGATACTCTGGCTGTACCATAAATCACCTAACTCAATCCTAATGTGTAGTTCCTAGAAATACCTCCATTATTGACCTCTACATGCCTTTCTTCTGTTCTGATGGAACTCTTCCTGAAGTGAGATACTTTTCTGAACTAGCATAAAGTCCTGCAGAAAAATACTTATGGAACCTTTAAAATGAAGTCAAAACAGGAACCTGTGCAACTAAGTAGTGTTTTCCCCACTGCTATTGTACATTATTGCCTTCTTGTTCTGTCCTGTTGTGTTTCCAGACTAGAAACTCCTGGGATGAAAAAGCTGTTTTTGTTGTTGCTGTTGCTGCTTGTAAAAAAAAAAATGTAGCTTATAGTGAGCAATGATAAGTAATAATATCCACTGATTTGGAAAAAAAACCCTGCTATAATTCCAGGTTTGGGCAGATTGAAAATGTATTTTCAATTACAGTAGATTGAAATCCTTCTAATAATTTAATTTGTGGGATAACACAAGATTTAATAAAAGTCTTATCCTTATTGCGTTGAAGCCAGTTCATACTCCTGTGTGAATAGGATCAGCTTTTACACATGCAATAAGGTCCAACTCCTACAGTGCTTTTTAAAAAAAAATGTTTACCTCGCTGATAAAACCAAAATTGAATTAATTCTCCTCGTTCTTTTCCGAGACAGTAGTGGCGATAAGTTATGACTGTTTCTGGAAGTCTATTTAAAAGCCAATGACTACTGGTGCTTTAATATCTGAGTTATCACAGAATTTCTAGGTTCATAAAGAAGCAAAGGCTACATGCTGCGTTCCTTGAGTCAATGAGAACTTCGCATTGATTTTGTGGGAAGCAAGATGAAGGCCCAAGTGCGATATCTTGTATTGTACATTCTGGTTATCAATGATAAATATTGACTTCTTTCATGGCAGGTACTAAAGATTATTTTCCCCATTTTACAAGTGACAAAAATCAAAGCTGAGAGGTTAAATGCCTTGTGTTCAGCCACAGGTAAAGAACATGGAAGAATTAAGAGTCTCAGGGAGCTCTTGACGGTCAACTCTGAACTGAATCTTCCAGAAATTTGGCAGATACAGCAGGCAGCAGATAAGAAAGGAGGCATATACTGACTGAAGGGCCAGGGAAATGCACAAAGATTCTTAGTGCATCAAGTGAAGCATGGGCTAAAAAACAGCCAAGAAAAATTTCCATGCGTTGAAACTGCAGTATATGCTGTTCCTAATGGAGGTGTGGAGGAACCCCTTCAAAGTCAGGACTTTAAGGGTGTGGATCCCTGGATGGGGATCCTGATCTTCACGTTCGCTACTTGATGAGGTTTGACAAGGTCATGCATTGCTTCACTGGCACAGTGGGAAGTAAAATTGCAATGTGCAGATACAGAAACACCAAGTGAGCCTGCCTGTCTGGTATTCTGTGTTTAGGGAGGCTGAGATTGATTTAGCCAGGTTTCTCCAGATGACAAAGTAAGAGAAGGAGCTGAATGAGCAGGCTAGTGGCCCTTTTAACCTTAGAACATGAAACCTTTTGCACTGATCAGCTTTTCCAGAAGGCCTCCCAATGAAAAAGAAAATTTCTTTAGTATTAAATGATGTAACCAGCAGGATGCACAGCACAAGGAAGAGGATTTTGTTAGCCTTTTGCGTAGAAGAGTTTTGCTGTCTGGAGTTCCTGCAGAAGGGAAAAGAGGAAAAAAATAACGGCTATAGGAGATACAAGTTACACAAGCTAAATTGATATGTTATATTTCAGATTTCTGCTTTTCTTTCTTGAGGGTTCTAGTTTACTTTACAGTAAAAATTATCTATCACGTTAAAATAGGTGGTGAGGATTACTTATACAGAGCTAGGAAGAACATAGTGTGTTTGCCTCGTATTCCAAACAACGCGTGAAGCATTCCGGTTACCTAAGAGAGGAAGGCATGTATGTTAGGTATAAAAATTAGAAAGAGATGGGAAATGTCTATAACTGGTCCGTAACTGTCTGCAAAAAGAGGTGTTTCAAACAAGAAAAATGGTCTTCTTAGGCAGTGGTTTTGCATCTTCATTAATAGAGAAAAGGAGAAAAAAAACAACAGAAATTACAATTATTTAAAAAAAAAAATAGTCTGAATGTACAGTCATCAGCCATAAAGAAGTGTTATATGCATTTCATATATATATATCACTGTATCCATGCATAACTATTTATAAATTCTCAGTATCACTGAGAGCTACTGGGCTGCTGAGGACTTATGTTAAAAAGATAGACTTGCATTTAAATGCTGCTCTCAACTTTCCACTAGGGACCACTAAAAAGTCTTTCAGTAGAAAAGGCTGGGATCAGCAAAACATGAAATCATTATAGCTGCAGACTTTCTAGACCTGCTTTGTATTAAGCTTTTGAAAGGGACATTTGTTTAAGGATAAGATAGTTTTATCCTGCCTCGAATGCTTAATCTTCTGCTATGGCAGAACGCCTGTGTTCTCACAGCAAGGTCACCGAACAAAGACTGAGGCACATACCTGTCCACCCCCTCCGAACTGACACCCGACACGTCCTGCTGCAATCTGACTCTTAAAGGATGCCTACACTAGCAAACCTTGAAGTCTTTGTCTTGATTCCATCATTGTTTACATCATCATTTATCAAAACAGACCTGTCTTAAGATGTAACATGGATTTAACACAGGTGAGGGGGCAGCCAGGTGAGAATTTACCTGGGTGAGTGCCTTAGGGGATATGCCAGCTTTTTCCTTCTTCACTTCCTTTACTACAAGCAAAGTGAAGGTAATACTTCCACTGTCATGGAGTGAGTAGGACTTTTTCAGCTTATTAGGTCTTTTTGAATTCCATCATAAATTTGGTCATACAATGATGATGTCATTTCCCTGTGGCAGCTGAGTGAGGGGCTAGCATGAAGTGACCTGCAGCACCAGGGTGATCAGCTATTAAATATTCGAGTACATAGCTCCAGAGAGGAAGGAACGTCTGCCCGCCCTAGATTCAGTTGTAGGAAAAAATAAAGTACCCACGTTTATAGTAGATTTTTTTTTTATTTGCACAATCTGAAGCGCCATTGAGGAATTACACGGGAGCACAAAATGGATCCCATACCAATGTAATCCTGTGGAAATTTGCATGAAGAACTGTAGATCATCTGGGCTTTACCTGTGAGTTGATTTGTCCTCCAGCTGCACTCAGGTCATGGGGACGATTTGCAGACCTGGGTGGTCCCTCTAGTCTGCAACCTACAGAAGACAGAGACAATGCTATGAAGAGACAGTTGGTAAGGTGATTTGCATTAGGATTGCAGAGACAAAAAACATTCAGAAAAGCTGTACTATGAAAATGAATGCTGTTTAGAGTAACTTTTTTTTTCCCCAGCATGTATTTTTCGAGTTAAAGAAGCAACTTCTTGTTGCACGTCACTTTCACCTGGCAAGAGATAACTCCTCATTCTTTTCTCACTTCTTCATGATTCTTGAAGAGGTAGCACATTCCAAGGCACTTTTTTGATACATCCCTTCTGCATCTTTTTATGCTACTGTTTGCCTTAGATATTAAGTTCTTTAAAACAGGGATTTTCTCTGGGTAACTTACCAAATGCACCCATCCAATACTCAAAAAAATGTAAGTCAAAACTATAGCAATCACCATGACTTCATAAGCAAGCTGATTCTTGCTCCCTTCTTCTGAAGTAGGAGTGGATGGACTTCTGAAGTAAAAACTGTGAATAATAATGACAAATACACTAAAGGGGATGCTAAAAAAACCATTTGCATGTATGTGGTAAGCACAGACCTCAAAGAAAGGATCAGTTATCTCATAATAGCTATGCACAAGGTCTTTGATTTGTTCATATACAAAACAAGACTAGGAATTCAACATGTTGAGAGGGTCAGAGCTGAACTTAAGTTCAGTTGCCTGTTTAATATATGCATGTATTGAAAATAGCAGCATAGAAGTTGATTGTTTAAGCTACTCATTGATGCGTGCCATGTATCTGAGTCTATAATTTGGCATCTGGGATATAGAAACGGTTCTCACTAGAAGATTTGCTTATAATCCGATGGTAAATGGCATAAGAAGTGGCTTTTCCTAGAAATGAAGGATGGTCAGTGAAATCAGCTTTGAAATCTTTATTCTCTTCCCCTTTTTTACAACAACTGTGAGTACACTGAAGTATTCATATACCTGATGAAAGCTGAACAGGAACATTGTGACAGAAAGTGCACTGCTTGGTAATCCAAATGCATAAAGCTAGATCACATCTCCTGAGCTGCTGAATTTTAGCTATGTGTAGGTAGAATGTAACAAAACAATGTCCACATAGTTTGTGCACTAGTGTATAATTAGCCAAGTACTTAAGCTTTCCTTTTTATTTTTGATCTTTTACATGTAATAGGTAATGTTCTGTACATGAAAATGAGACAAAGTGCTCTCTACAATTCTTTCAGAGCATTTCCATTTATAGAGATGTCAGAGAGGTTTTTTGTTATAATTCTGAGGAACATGAATGTCTGAGCCTCTGAACTGATTAACATCTCGTGCATGCAAATCTAACACAAAAGAATCTATTTACAGCTTGACTTCACAGCAGATTGCTACCATATTAGCAAACACCTTTAAGTAGTTTGAAAAAATGATGATTTGTTATTTCCTTTGGGCTGTGTATCTCTCGCTTGTATATGGCTTCTTTTTTCTCTCTTTTTTAAAGATCTCCCTACTATCACCACCACCAAAAAAAAAAAAGAAACGCCTTTAGTAGTTGCTCCCCGTGCTCCCCATGCTGATGGATAATATACACAAAAATAATTTAAGGTGTGGCATGGAGACCGACTACTTCAATCTATCTGTGGTTGTCTTCTCTAAGTTTTTACAGATGGCTGGAAGACAACCCATAGAATCTTAATTCAAATTAGAATTTCAATGTGAATATGACTGAGTATGAACAGAGTGTGTAACATACATCAGAATAAATTAGTAAAGAAAACTGTTTTGAAAAGATTTTAAAAACAAATTTCTGTTTAGCTGTCTCTGCTATACATATATTATCAATTTAATATTGGATCAATTCACTTTCTGCTGTATAGGTAAAATTTTATGTGCATTAATTAGCTTACGGACAACAATAAAAGGAAAGCTGAATAAGCACTGAGACTACTTTACAATCTCATGCCTAGGAGTGGTTATTTTGGGTCAAGGATATTGTGAAGGAGAGAGCAAGCAAGGACAAACAAGAAAGCTTGCTCATTGCTCCTATGTTGTGCCTGTTCTAAATTTGGCTGTTTTCAGGGAATTCAATTCTAGCACGTTCAAAAGCAGTGCTGAATGAACAAAAGCATGTCTGGGAAAAGGGGACCAGATTCTTAAGTTGATGTGAGTTATCATGGCTGCACTGACATCAGTTAAGCTATTGGTTGCAAAATACAATGTTCTAGAAAACACACACACACACACACACACACACGTATATTACATATACATATATCTTTATGCTAAGATATTTATATTAATGGAGGGAAAGAGGAAGAGGGAATCAAATAAATGTTTGCATTTATAATGGGCATGAAGAGGAAACGTACTCAAAAGTAACACAAAAATATTTTTATAGTTAAATATAGCCTTAGAAATGGGAAAAGAAAGACTGCTAAATGTTTCATAATAAATTTGTAACTTAGTAGAAAATTCACAGTAAAATAGAAGAAAGATTATTTTTAGGACTCCACTCATAACTTGTGTGAGCTGCTTCCAAGCTGTCCAAAACAATATGTTGTGAGGGATTCTTTGGTGTAAGTGTACTTTAGCTAAAGCCAATACCACCCATTCAAGAGTTTGCTTACTCTTATTGATATAAAAATGATGCTACAAAGAAAAAGTCAAAAAACGCAAGAAAAATATGTATCATCAAATACATATCATCATAATCCTTCAGATGCGTATTTCCTTGTGTACTATCATTACGCCACTGACACAGTTGTAGCTTGATGGTTGATATTGAGAATGCCCAAATGACAAAATAACATGGTTGCAATACTGCAGTGTTACGGTGCTGTGAGTATAACATGATGCATGACTGAAATAATTTATACAGCAGAAGTGCTGTAAATTTGAAGTTCTAGGAGTAGAACCAAGTCTACTTCCTAGCCTAAGTAAGTGGGAATATATTGACATTGCAGTGGTTGGATACTTAACTTATTGTTTTATTGGTCTGCCATACCATTTAGGAGCCTTAGTCTTGGAGATGGATTCTGTTGCATTAGATGTCATCCAAGCACTGTTAAGGGCACACCTGAAGTACTGTATCCAGTTCTGGGTTCCCCAGTATAAAGAGGCATGGACAGTGAAGGGCCACTAAGATGATGAAGGGACTTGAGTATCTCTCCTGTGAGGAAAGGCTGAGAGAGCTGGAACTGTTCATCCTGGAGAAAAGAAGGCTCGGGGGGGGATCATACTAATGTGTATGAATGCCTGAAGGAAGGGTGCAAAGAAGAGGGAGCCAGGCCCTTTTCAGTGGTGCCCAGTGAGAGCACAAGAGGCAATGACCTCTGAAACACAGGAGGTTCCGCCTGAACATGGGGAAACACTTTAGCACTGTGAGGGTGACCAAACACTGGCACAGGTTGCCCAGGGAGGTTGGAAGTCTCCATCCTTGGAGATATTCAAAAGCCATCTGGACATGGTGCTGGGCAACTGGCTTTAGGTGGCCCTGCTTCAGCAGGGGAGTTGGACCACATGACCTCCAGAAGTCCCTTCCAACCTCAAACATTCTATGATTCTGTGAAACAGGGCTGCTAACTGGTGAAATTTTGAAGGTTCAGAGCTTGCTTTATGGTGCTGGACTTTTGCGACAGTATGAAATGTGAGAGCTATGTTAGGTATCCATCTGAATTTATCTACTAGAGGACTTTTTTAAACTCAAGGAAAATAAATGATTACCTTATGCTAATGTGAGAATTAGTCTTATAACACTTCATGTGCAGTCAAAATTATACTTGTGCAAACAGAAGTGTAAAGGATATAGCCGTGCTAACAAACATGCTAATTCCTCTTACGGTAGAAGAAACAAACCGGGTGAAAATGAAAGCTAAAATTAGAGACTTCACATGAATGAAAAACGTTGCAAGACTGGGGGGAGCCCGTGTTTCTAAGAAGGATGTGAAATAACAGAACTGAAACTGAAGCTAGCCCTTGCTTGAATTTGAACCTTATCATTCCTCTTTCATTAAGAGGTCTATTTCCAGTATATTGATGCCATTGAGACCATTCTGTGATAATAAGAAGATATAAAAACATCGTGTCCTGGGAAATATTGGTCATATGTGTGACATTTTATCCCCCCCCCCCCCTCCAATACTTCTATCCATGAAGCACCTTAAATTACAAAGTATTAAGAGTAGGACAGAAAGAGCAATCAGAAAGAGAAAAGCTTGTGTGAGAGACTGACATCACAGCTTTTTCAGGTATCTCTTGAAGAGACTGAATATGGAAGGGAAGAGCAGGTGTTCATCTGAAATAAGGTCACCAACGAATAGAATACCAGACACAGTTTTACTAAAATTGGGTCTGACTCATTTTGGAACAGTATGAAACGTTTTTTTTCTCAAAAGGACCAGTGCTCAAAAGGATTTTTCTCCAAAGAGCTGGTTGGTCAGTCTGCATTTAGAACATCATATGAAGGGACAAGGAGTTAAGAAGTGCTGTCATTAAGCCATTCAAGTTTTCATTATAAAGCCTTTGCTCTTCCTGTCTTCATGAGAGTAGCGAAGGTTTGCTAGCATGATAAAATGATGCTCAAGTATTTTGTCTTTTCAGTTCTATTATATTCTGTTCTGTCAGTCTTCAATCTATTGTATGCCTACAGAGCATTATAAATGTATCAGAATATAGTTTGTGGTTTATCATTGTCAAAATATAATGCAGCTGTGATTAGCACAATAAATGTTGAAAGCACTGAAACCCAGTAAATAATACTAAATCTTTAACAAAATTACAAATTAAGAATTTCTAGTTGTTTACAAAATGTAACCCTGTGTTTATTGTCATACACAAGCATGATGCTAAACAATTTTTAACATGAACAGACCTTAATGATGAGAGATTTAACAAAGAAGGCTATATTAGGCTGCCTTTTAAAAGATAATTTCTTCTCTGTGCCTGTCTGAAAAGTATGGCTATTAATCAGTCAGACATTGTGAGCAACCTAAACATTGAGTTAAGTCAGGGAACAGAGAAAATACAGTAGAGTATGGGAGGTAAAAGAGTTTGGACACCTTGTGGCACAGATAAAATTGTTTAGGAGGGTTTGGGGGTTCCAACTAGGCAAACAAGTTTCCTGTGTGGTCTTCCTTCTGAATTCTTATGACTCATATCTGCTGATGTCCTGTGCCAGCCTCTCATTCTTAATCCTTGTTCTCAGTGAAATCCTTCAAGACACTTAGATTAGTTTTCTTGGTTTATTCTAGTCTGGTTAAGCTCAAATAGCCGTTTCTCATCTGGACCTGGCTCATTATTTAGCTCTTGTGCTCACAGTTTTAATTTTTTAGATTTGTCTTCTCTTTCAGAAGAATTGAATAACACTTTTTTAGCAGAGCAGAAGCTAATGGAACATCTCAAAGCAAGCATTTTTTTGCTCCATTTTGGCAATATCAGATGATGTGTTAAACAGCTCTAAAAATCTTGGCGATATGGCTGATATCACCTTTACTGACATTACTTCTAGCTGCTCTTGTTTTATTACTTGTTTCAAAATGGAAGACGACCTCCTATGAAGAAGTTCAAAACTAGAACAGTAGAGATGGAAGGGGACCCACGTCTCTGCATTATTCTGCAAATCCTAATAGAAGCGAAATATTAAGTCCTTTGAAATCTTGAAGAATTTTATGTTGAGACCATTTTTACATTTCAATTTTACATTGATTTACATTTCACCCTCAATTTTGATGTTCTTAAAATCATGGAAATTAGCTACTAATACGGTTATGCTATATCCATGCATATTTTCAGTTCTGTTGCTGCATGTTCAGTTACTGATAAATTACAGAGGAGATCATCCCAAGTATGATGTCATTTACTTCTGATTAGAAAATGCAGCCGTATGGTTCACATTTAGATAAGATTAATATCTGTATACTGTGCTAGGGAATTCTCTTGCTAGCATGTTGAAGAAATCTGTTGGGTTTATGTTGAAGTAATTCATAAGGTTGATGATGAGATTCCTGATGCTACTCATATATAAGATTAATTTGCATTACAAAAGACTAGGGACTGTTCATATTGAGTATGACAGTCCATTTCTAGCTATTAAAATACCTAAAATGTTCTCTCTTAATTAAAATTCTTAAGCTATTACTACCTTAACTGATAATTAGTAAAATCCTTTATCAACTCCATTATCTATGTGACCAACAAATGACAAACCAGCAATTCATGACTTGTCTTTTAAAATACAAAAATGGGAAAAGTGGAATGATATAACATTTGACTCTATTTGCATTTGTCTTTGAGAAGGTTGACTCAGCAGATGAAACTGGATTTGTCAAAAATCTTGTGTCTCCCGTGGAATTCACTTAGAGTGTAATAATAATTTAACTTGAACCAAGGGTAAAATCCTAATCCATTGCAATAAATTATAAGGCTGCTTTGGCTTTAGAGGTGACCACTAATTTATCCTGGTTGCCTACAGAAAGAATTTCTGAGAACCATGAAGGTAAATGCTCCTAATTTATTTACATTGTGATGACAACCTAATTTGGAGTAATCTTGTAGTCCATATTATTTTCTTCACATACATATTTTGTACTTTGACATTTCCCTTAAATCTCTTTGGTTTTAGGAGTGGATCTTTGTGGCTTGAGATATTTTCCTAACAATCTCAAGGAGTTTTATTATGAACTTGCTGTAAAATTTCAAGTATGATTTAGCTTCTTTAATTCTTCTATTTATCTTTGCCTGTGTATTTCAGTCAGTCACGTCCTCAGCCTGGATTCTCTGTCAAGTCTATGGACTTTGGTTTCTCTGTTGGAGCTATGAACAGGAGATATGGTCTGTTTAGCTAGAAAAAGCACTCAGCTGTATGCCAAAAGCAGCGGTTATTATTTAGAATTAACAATGTTGGAAATGCAGTGCTTGGTTTTTTCAGTACTTATTTTGGTTCTGTTTGAAGGCACTGGGCCAAAATCAGGAACAATATGAAAAGCTATAATTCTATTGATGTTGGTATATTCAATCCTCTAACTCTGAGGCTAAATTGGCCCCTTGCCTATGCATTTTAACTTTCAGAGGATCTGATCCCAGAGCAATGGACATAGAAAGCATTTGCCTGTCAGTCTTTTTCAATTACTTGAGAGTTAGTATGGTATATTCCTCTATAGCTGTAATTATAGTTCTCCAGGGATAGTCAAGACACAGAGCTTTCCTTTCAGACAATGCTTGTTGCCTCAGGGGGGAACAATAAACATGCAGATATTCTTAGACAGCCACTGCCACTCACAATAGCTGTTCCTAGATGTATAGGATCATAATGCTGAGGAATTGTATGGTTTGTTGTAAGGATTTTTTTATATAGTTGCCAGCAGCGTCAAACTACAAACTAGTCCAAAGACTGTATTCATTTATTAAACTTCATCAAAGAGAGTCGCATAATAAGTTCACAAATATGCATACATTGCACAATTAATTTCAAAGTTAGCCTTATCTGCCTGGCATTTCTCTTTAGATAAACACTTTTAGATTGGTAGGTCTAGACTGAAGGTGAGAGATGAAGTCTGCTGAGGGTTGCCTTCTCCTGGATCAGAACTTGCCCACGCACTGGAAAGAGCATAGGCAAAGCCACCCAAATGCTCATGGTCCTCTGGTGCCTTCCTCTGGTGATTCTCCCTGAGGATCAGCCAAATTTGCTCATAATTGACTAGGAGCAAATGCTGGAACATCTTAGCACAAAGAATCATGGGCTCTGTCCTCATCGAATACAGCTGAGCGTGGAAACAAAAGACTCGGCTATTAATGGAATCGCTTTGCTATAGGATGCTCACAGGCGGGCAAGGTGGGCCTCAGTCTCGGGTGCCAGTCTGTCAGCTTGCTGGCTAGTGCAGATAAGACCCTGGTGCCAGAATGAGCTGCCCTCTCCCTCTCCCTCTGCGTGTGACAGTATGACCTGGCTACAGGAATCAGAGATAGAAATGGAAATGGTCTGTCATTCCTTGTCATAGGCAACTGCTGTTCAGAAAGGAGAAAAAAGGGTTCTAAAGTGGAGGCAAAAGTGCATTCCTATTATAAATGTCATTTATTTAACTACCAGGATCACTGAAAGGGTATTTTATTCATTTTCTTGCTTTTGAAAAATTAAAGAAACATGTCTGAGAGTTTCACCTCAATGATCGCAGTACAGAAAGCGAGGAAACAGGTCAGCTGTTAGTTGTCAGTTTTCCCATTACATTATACATCAGAAAATGAATCTCTCTGTGATTTACCATTTGTGTTGTTTATTGCTTTTGTCCCGTTTTGGAAAACCCATTTTTTAAAAATTATTCTAAAACCCCAGAATCCTTAATTCTGTCAGAATGTAAGTAAATTAGCAGAATTCATAATTAAATTGTTATGACTCCTGGTTCTGAAGGTACCTTGAGTACTGTTGCTAAGCCATTCTTTCAGGCAGTACAATGGTTATTGGTGCAATAGATTCTTTATCCAGTACATTTTGTTTAAGATCTTTGTTCTTTTAATAAAGATAAGAATCTGAGTGGCTCATTACTTGCATTCGCTTAGGTGGAAATTACTAAATGGATGACAAATTTTTTCACAGTTGTGTTTGAATAGGTTTGGACTCCTTTCACAGGAGTCTACACCTTTTCCATTCACAGAATTCCCACAGAAGCCATGATCCTAGCAACTTTACCTCCTTAAAAATACTCGAATGACACTGTTTTCAGGTTTGTCCTAAGATTTTACTATGATCAGCCAAGCCTCTGTGTGACTAGAGTGAAGGAAGAGTGAAAGGTCTCTTGCATCTTTTCTTCAAAGCAGTACATCTTCCTCTTCAAATGACTTTATGTCTCTGTCTTTGTGTGCAGGGCAGAAATGGTCTGAGGATGAATGCATGCTGGCAAAGGAAAGAGGGATTGTCTGGAGGCCCCATGTGGCCTGTACTTATAAAAATGATGACAAAAATGAGGACAGACATGAAAAAACGTTCAGGTATTTTTAGGGACGCATAATTGCGCCACTCACTCCTTCTGTAGGTATCTGTGAATGAAAAGATGGAAGATTAGGTTTTGAATATTCAGTATTGCAATTCTTCCACTGTAAACTCTCATCTGTGGGTTGTCCACTGTTGTTCTGCTGAGATAAAAGAGGAAAGAGAGGGAGAATAAGTTAGAGGTCTGCTGTGAAAAAATAATGAGCATAATGTAGTTCTTCTCCAAATCTAGATATTTAGTGCTGCATTAAACATCCTTGTTTGAAAGATGAGCTTTGGAATAGGTGAGGTTATTGTGGTCCCCAGCTGAAAGGCAAGGGAGATCAGATTAGGGGCTCCTAAAAGAAATATAAATATCTGTCATCAAAATTCATCTGCCTTGTTTAAACCCAGAAGATAAAATTAACTCAGTCCTGTCTGTCAGAAACATAGTGGATAGATTTAAGGTTAATTATTCTTAATTTGTGACATATTTTTAACTGCTGAGGACAGGTTTTTAGTTAATAAGAGCATA
Source organism: Calonectris borealis (assembly GCF_964195595.1). Lineage (NCBI taxonomy): Eukaryota > Metazoa > Chordata > Aves > Procellariiformes > Procellariidae > Calonectris > Calonectris borealis. The sequence continues at coordinate 178,663,387 of NC_134312.1, forward strand.
ATAACTTTGCTTCCTAAGATCTCATCTCCACATCAGGTAAGTCACTAGAGTAACCAGATGAACATCTCATGCTCTTGAAGGAGACTGACAGTTGCTTTTTTTATTATTTAACTGTATGTGCCTGCAAGGTTCGGGAGCCTTAGTGATCGTACATAGTTTAAGTCCCATTTCAGAAGTTAAATCCTTAAAATCATTTCACTTCTTTTTTATCAGGCAGATGAGTGCTCGCTGACAGTAAAATTGAGAGACAAAGACAGAAGTTTCTCAGAGTTACTTTGTAAAGTATTTATGAACTCCCATGGAACTAAAACACATAGAACTTGCACTAAATGCATCCTTTATTTTTGAATACCAATCTAAAATATCTGGTAGGAAAAATGAAAAAAAAAAACTTTTCAGAGCAACAGGATTTTTAAAGTTTGGTAGATGTTAGTTTTGATTATGAGCTTCTTGAAATGTTTTTAATAATTTTGAATATTAAAATTAAATTTTGAAATTATATCATGAATGCATATCATTTAAATAACACCAGAACTAGAAGTATTTGGCCAGTCCCTTGGCTTTATAGGGAAGTTTGGTTTTGTTGCATTCATTTGCACCTCTCCTTCATGGATTACTGAATGTTTCAGAGCTGTAAAGCTGTATTTTTCCCCACCTCTCTCCTCTCTAAACTGTGCTCTTGGGCCAGTTTTAGTGAGTGTGCATCACTAACTTTCTTCACTTCGGTACAAATAAAACAAACTGCTAGAGCCTTTCTTCCCCCAAGTCGATAGCTGTGTAACTGCATGCCTTCTCCTCGTATTTATCTGGTTGTACATATTGCTTTACCCAGAAAATACCTGCTCTATATGCTTATCTTCTCAAATGTATTTTTGTTTTGTTTTCCTGAGTCTTCAGCCATATATATTTTTTCTTTCTCAGAAACCATCTCCCAGAAAGAACTAGTTTCTTTAAGGGTTGCCCCTTTCAAGGTGACCCACTGCAGACAGACGCAGTGGCTTTAATTTGTCTTTACCTTCCTCGGGCAAAGCAGAGATCACAATTCAGTAGTCTGCTACGGCAAGAAAAACAAACAGTGACAACCTCAAGCACTCCAGACTTCTCAGAGAGCATTCAGTGTATAAAAATAACCAAGTTCATATTTATTTTGTTTGCCTTTTGGTTTTAGAACATTTTGAGTCCACCTGGGTGATATTTTCAAACTCTTCCCTGCGACTAGGGAGCTGCATGTATATTTTATTTACAAGCCACATGGCCTTCTTCCCTCAAAATGCTCATGCATTCTTATGACTAAGAGCCAAAACGCACAGAAGAGGCTACAAAATATAAATCCTGAAAGCTGATCCAAAGCAAATTTGAAATGTGCAGCTTCCCTTGGCCTGACTATTCCTTCCCTTTATTGAGGAGGAAGAAAAAAAGAGGGGGGCATATTTGCAGTCCTTTACTCAGTCATTTTATTCTCACTTCTGCTCCAGCAAAGGTGTGACAAAGGACAGTTTATCACAACAAATAATCTGTTGCTACAACAGGAAGCTTCACTTAGTTCAATCCGTCTCATATACAAAACAGAAATTGAAGTTCCCCTGTGCAGATAGTTGTTTCTCCTCATTGTACAAGTCTTTTTTTTCACTACGTGACTTGAGAATTGAGCCTGAAATAAATAAAGTCAGTGTGAGTGAGGATAGTGTTATAGAGGACCACAATATGCTTATTTTAAATAGAAGAAAATTCTAGAAAAAAGACTTTTTACTGTCCCATTGCAGGTACAGCTGAAGCTGAGAGCGTTGCAGTAATGCAACCTCTGCCGCTGCAGAATGGGAGCGGGGGGGGAGGAGACACTAGAGAAAGGCAAAATTTGAAATCTGTTTAGACAGCAGAGACTATGAAAGCCAGCTTGCATAACAGGATGGAACTGTACAGACATTTCAAGTTGTGCAGCCCTCTAGTGTTCTAAGATCAAATACTGTAAATAGTGGGACCCAACAGCTTTTCTCCAGCTAAGGAAGCTTTCTGCTGTGCTAAACAACTTTTGCATTTTCATTATTAGCTGAAGTGTAGCGATGAAGAGACCTGATTAAGTGAGTAAATTACTCACGCATCAGCTGCTTGCATGTATGTTACTTGCATGGAACAAGTTACAAGTTCCAGCAGATTTTATAATCAATGCAGCAGCTCACTGAAGAAGACATACTTTGTGCAGACAGATTTTGTCATTTATTCTGTCAGTTCCATAGTTGCCAGATATGGTATATCACATAAGATCTCTTTACATTATGGTGCTTTGCTATAATCCTGAATTTCATTGAATTTCATTGAAAGCAATAGAATTGTGCTCTTTTACTTTCAATATGAATTTGACCCATTGATCTAATTTGGTCCATTCTATTTCATCAGCCACTTCATGTACCAACTTTCTGAGGCAGAACGTTTCCGTAGAGGTGCCTGCGTACACATTATGGAAACTTAACTCAAAAAAAAACAACAAAAAAAAAAACCCACCACCACAAACCCCACACGATACGGAATTTTACCTGCATAAAAAACACAAGATGAAAACAGTAAAACAGTTAAGGAGACTGACATGACACATTTTCTTTTCTGCCTCAGAGCAGAAAGGACACATTCTCCGGGCAGAGCCTGTGGCCTTGAATGCAGTATTTAAAGTATTGTATACAGTTATGGTATTATGCGCTTTAAATAAACCTGAACTGAAAAATAAACAAAAGGATATTTATAGGTATCAAATTAGAGAATTATAATTTAATGGAAGTTTACAAGTAATGAAAAATAAGTGTAATTACCTAAATACACACACAGAGATAATCATCTGTGTTTAAAAAATTTCTTTGGAAGCTTTGGCTTTGTAGAACAACTTTGAGGTCCTAATTTTGAGAGGTTTTTTTACTTATAATAGCAAAGTAGTGCACCCATAGCCACTGTGTTAGTCTCAAATGGCATAGTAACAGGGGATATATAAGAAGGTATATAGGAAAAAGACTAGATAAACTAATACACTAAGGCTGCCTTGTTACCAACATTTATTTGTAAATCTGTGGTTGAAAAACATTTTATACATCATATTACTGTGAGTGAAAAAGAGATGCTGAAGAGGCCAGGAAGAGAAAAATAAAGCAGCTTTGATTTTTTCTCTAAGTTTAGCTAAGAAACCAGAACCGTCTCAAGTTCCCCAGTGTGTCTGTGCGCGTTGGCTCTGTGTGTGGGGTGTTTTATCTGTGATGTTGGTAACCTAATGGCAAACATCATAAAAGCTTTACCAAAAAAAAAAAAAGTAAAATTGTTGGCAGAGCATATGCAGTCACCCAGAGCAACAGAGGGGATTGTTCTAGGAGAAGTGACAAAGTTTCTCCTGGTATATACTGATTTGTCACTTCCCTTGGGAAATAAATACGTCAATGCATTTGCTGCCTTATGTGTAATAAAATACCCTTCCAGCCAAAGAAACAAATAAATGCTCCTCTCCTCCTTCCCTCTCGAGATAATAAGCAAAAATGAAGTCAAACTCACTTTTCGTCTCCCAGCAATCCCTCAAATAAGAAGCAGTGTCCTGTAATTCGATTCAGCTAAAAACCACCGTCCATTCCCTTATTCAGGAATGTCAAATCTAAGCTTATGGGAGAAGGATTTTGAGCAAGGGTGTTTTTTATGCGGGTACGGTTTATTTTGATTTTACATGCAAAGTAACGAAAAATCAGGCACAGCGAATCTGAAGTCCGTGTGTGACCTGCGTATGTGGGTTTGCACCTCTGCACGGTGTGCACGGTATGCGCAGTCCATGCAAGAGGGTGCAGTCACACCCCAGCAAACAGCGTATTCATTGAGTACTCACTGCAGAGAGTACTCCGCGAGTGTCCAGCAAAGCTACAAATTCACCTTTATGTTCCGACATGATCCTCTGTAGTGGAGACTACTGTAGAGCTGGACTGACAGCGCCCTTTGCTTGGTCTAGGCCATCTGTCTCTTGGAGTTCATTATTCCTGGCATGGAGGAATTTAAGCAAAGATGGTCTGTGACTTTCTCAGTATTGCCACATTGAGTTTCCATCTGTTTTATTCCTACACAAGAACACATATTAGTGCTACCCCAATGAATATACATAACTCTGAATTCAGCTTGGTTCTTCAGGTGTGCTTTATGGGAAGTGTCCAGCTGTGCTGAAGTGCTTTAGGTTACCTCAGATCATTTCCATATTGCTCTGTTTAAGGAAACTTTTGGTGGAATTTCGTGCATGCAAGTTGAGTAAAACACTATTTTTTTATTTTTAATTTCTGGGGGCAGTGCTCAAAAAAGTATGTAATAAAAACTGGTCTCAAAAGTTGTATTCTCTATAAAATATTTGTTATGAAGGATCAATGTGAGCTTCAAAAGCTTTTTTTTTAAGACAGTCCTGTACTCTCTTGATCAGAAAAGTGTAACTAGCAGCCATTTTGTTGTATGCTTAGATTAAAAAAAAAAAAGGCTGAAAGGGGGAGAGAACTGTTCTGTTCAGTGCCAATCATTTATTCTTATGTTTCCTTTTGGTTATTCTTTTTTTGTCAGCTACTTCTGTTCCTTTTTGGAAATTTAGTTCAGTTAATTTATGAAAGAAAAGATAGGGAAAAATAATTACAAATATCTGTTATATTCAGGAGATAAATTTTGCCTTTCCAGTTATGACTTGTTATTTGACAGTGTCTTAGTTCAGAGTGTCGCATCTTGAAAGTACTACAGTCATTTTAGACCTTGAAATCTCTTCATGAATACTTAATTCTGCATTTGTAGGGGAAAAGTCTGTGCTGGAGAGATCTGTAGTACCGTTCAATCTGTTGCCACTAGCTCTCAGTGCAGATTGTGCAAGGCTGCAGAATAAATTAGTATTATTTTGAAACACTGTTTGTCCACTGGAATGTCACCGCTTCAGATCCTCACACGGAGTGTACGAAATAGCACCAGATGCAGACAGTGATGTATGTTCTGGTGTGGTTCTCCCAATTATTGTCATGAAGCTCTCTTGCCGGCATTGATGTTTTGTGAGAAGAACAGAGAACAGCGCTGGTTCCTGAATGTATGTGTGTGATGGATGGCATTTATTTTCATTTCTTTGTTCCTCTGAAAAGGGAGTGAGTAGGTAGGAGGGAGGTAGCTGTATTTTCTTGTGTAGGGGGGATCCCGAGCAGAGGGTAGAGCGCGTGTGGCAGATAAGCAGGAGCAGAGGGTAGGGAGCTGGTGAAAAGTGCAGGGAGCAGATGTGCTGCAGAAGTGCGGAGCTGGTGGAAGGAAAACTTTTGAGGGACCGAGAGGGGACTGCACAGAGTGTGCTGCAACCCAGGTCGAGTAATTTGGTCTGAAACCAGGCCTAGAAAGAAGGAATTGCTTTCAAATATATGATTTGGGATACACCGGAAGGAACATTCTTTATAATCCTGTTTTATTTCTGTTGTTTTACATAGCTGATTCTGAGTTTTCTCCATTAAACAATATTTAGTCTAGTGTTAGTTCAAATACAAACTTGCTTTGATGATTAAGAACCTGTTGGAGTTTTTTGGGTACTCCTTATACTGAAAGGGAGTACCATTTCAATGTAAGTAAAGAGAGTACTTCAAAGGTCTGGCTGCCTTTGGCTCTTGTCACAACAGATTGAATTTTTCAGATCAGAAATGCATATTTATTTTTTAAACAACCTCCTTGAATTACTTGCGCTAAAAATGGATTCTGTAATCGTTGAGCTATCAGGGTTGGGCAGATGTAAATCAAGAATGGCATAGCCTCTGCCCTAGATTTTTTTTTCCTTTTCTCCGCTACTCCTTTGCTTTTAACTATTTAGACTTTTTCAAAAAAAAAAAAAAAAACCAAAAACCAAAACCCAAACCTAGTTAGCAGGCAAGATGTTGTGCTTTATGCCTGTTAGAAGTAGTGTCTTGAAGACCCTAATCTGCTTCTGGAAACTGTAAAAATAAGCAGTAAGAAGAAAAAAAAAAGTATTAAATTTTTTTCTCTTTTTCATAACTTCCAACAGAATTAACTTGTTAGAGCTACTCGTGTATGGCATCCTTAATGTACTGAATGCCATGCTGTTTAGACCAACCAGAACTCGTAATAAAAACAATTCAATTAGACAAGACACTTAACCACTTTACCCTTAAGTGTAAATTGATACGTGAACTGAACTCAGTGGAATTTTCCCACTGAGCTCAGTTGTGCTGGAATAGATAAAATGTTACTGGTTTGTGTACACGTCTTAAAAGTGAGGGGGTTTCACACATGCTGCAGCAATTCTGGCAAACATTCCCTCTCACCCTCATTTTTACTTTTGAATTTCCTGAGGGTCCTAATTAATAAAGTTAGTAAGAAAAGCAGTCACAGTCTATCAGCATCCCTAATGGACTTTCATTAGAACGGAGGCCAACTTCTTGCCTCTTTCTGATCCTCAGTTTATTGGCCGCAATATCTGGTTTGGATCTGAAACCTTTGCATTCTTTCAAGATTTCTGTAATAATAAATTCCTGCCAGACAACTCCATTTTCTGAATTTCATACTGAGTTAGCCTCTCTACAATGATGTCCTTTTTTATTCTGGAAAAGTTAGGGGGCTTTGCAGTCACAAATCTTCCCTTGGGTTGCAAACAAACATCTAGCTGCTTAGCCAGAATACCTAAGAGACACAGAAACCAATATATTTACACAAAATACTGGCTATACATACCTATAAAATAGGAGTTAATCAACAGAGCTCAGCTTTGGGGTTGGCTCTGTAAGAATGGCTTATTTAAAACCTCTCAGTGATTAAAAAATCGTAAATACCTAGTTGTTACTTTGGCATTTGTTTGAGTAGATGTAAAAGCTTTTTAGAGGAGATAACCTTGACTAACAGATGGGATGAGAAGGAGGCAGCTCTCCTAACTTCACTGAACAAACCAATAGCAAAGTTACAGTTAGAAATTCAGGCCTCCAGGCTGCCGTCAGGGCTGTCTATGCTAGATCCCACTTACAGGCAATAATATAAAATGAAAGTTGTCTCAGTGCCTATTCTGTATGGACTATTACTAGTGTCATGTCTTTACAGAGGTTTGTGTCCTTTGACGTTTACACACAGGCGTCACAGCTTGTAATAGGTGCATAATGTAACACCGGCCATGCTAAACCGAATGCAAAGTGGCTAGAAATTAATGGGGTTTATGGCAAAGACACTTGGGCAGCAGACTTTGGCTCTTGTTCTTGCTTCATTAACCACTGAAAGAGGGGAAAAAACCCAGCATGGAAGGTAGCAGAAAATTGGCAGTAATCGATAACAATAAAGAGCAATTGCCAGAAATTCTGGAGGAGTGTGAGCAAACCTCTGGGAGTGCGAGGGGAGAAGAAGTCCAAAGTTTAAGTGGTCGCAGGGAGAGGGGAAGTACATTGACACTGCAGCATTATTTTGGTAACAAGAGGGAGGAGGTCAGAATGGTACAGTGACATGGACACTCTGGTTTAAATCAAACTGAGAAACAAAAAGCTAAATGCAGCAACTAATATTTTCCTAATAAGGCTATGTGACATTCCTGACTAATTTTTATGTGAACCAGAGCAGATCCCATGGTCAAGGTTTTCCATGCAAATTTTAACTAAATCAATGTTAAATTTAACTTCAGTTATGATAATTTTTCTGTACAGAGCAAGAAGAGTGCACATCAGGGCATTCCCGCCCCAAAACCTGGCAGTAAGGAAATGGCCACTAGCAGGTGGGACAAGACAGTGGATTTTAATCTTGTAGTTGGACTGGGGTCTGAACGTGAATTGAACAAGTCAGATTCAGAGTATCGGGCGCAACACAGCGCGCAGCCAGTTGCTGGCCGCCCACTGGGCTGCGTCTCTCGAGAGGAAGATCAGGCACTCAGCAGTGGAAGGGGGCGATGATTTGCTATGGGAGGCTTAAAATTGTATTCAATTTAGGCTCCATTTAACCTCCAGGACCTTTGTGAAGACAAGAGACACAGAAAGTAAGGAGTGAACAAAGAGAGATGGGAAAGGAAGGATAACTGAGTCAAAAGTGGATACAGGAGAAAATGACTAGGACATGAGAGAGGATGAAGTGGAGGAAGGATGGCACAAGGGAGAGAGGGGACCATCTTGTGCTAGGGGAGAAATGTGGAAGAAGTTTCCTTTTAGAAGTTTTCCACCCAGCAGTATCTAAGGCCCACAATAAAGATTTCATTATTTGTACTACTTTTAGTAGTACTTACTAAAATGTACATAATTCTAGCATCTGGGCTTGAGCCTGCCCCGCTGCACGGTGTCCATGCGGTCAGTAGGAGGGTGAAGGTGGGTGCCCCTCAGCACCTCGTCTCTTCCCGGTGTGGGCTGGTTTGCCCCGGGGTGCAGGCACAGCGGGGGGGGTGCGGCCAGGGGCAATGCAGGGCTGCGACCCTTGCAGGGACTGGGGCTCGGGGTGGGCTCTGTGCTGGAGCGGCAGCGAGGCGGTGGGATACTAGGGCACTTCTCCAAGGTACCATGCAGAAGTGGAAAGGAAGCAGAAATGGCTGCTAGGTGAGTGACGCAGAGAGGCCGTTCATACCTCCGCTCCGTCCCTTCTCCCAGCTCAGGAGCTGTCATATTTTTAACCATCTTCATTATTTTGCTGCTTTCCTCTGGATGGACCTTTTTTTTTTTTTTAATTTTGCTTTTTGAGACAAGGCAAGAACATAGATTATTTAAGGTTACTGTATTTAAGGGCTTTATTTTCATTATTGTTCTCTCTTTTAGTACTCTGAATTCTTCAGGCCTTAATAATATTGTTGGGCTTTTTGACTACCGTTGTACATGGAACAAATGGTTTTATTGAACTGTCCAAAATACTTTCCACATTTTTTTCTCTGAATAGGTGCACTTAATTTAGAACCCATTCGTACATAGGGGCACTTCACATTATTTCATGCAGTGTGTATTGCCTCTTGTCTACACTGAATTTTATCTGTCGAGTTTCTTAAACGTGTAACTTTGTTCAGCTTTTCTGAAGTTCTCCCTGGCCTTCTCTAATCTTGAGTAACCTGCGTCACTTTGAATGTGAGTTTTAAAGGTTCCATTAATACTTTAAATGGTTTTTAATTTTTTGTTTTGTTTTGGGATTGGCAAGGCAGTATCAGAGGTACATTGAGAATACCTTTGTTCAGCAGAGCTGCAGTAATTGCTTCTGTCTCTTGTAGTTTGAAGGAAGTGAAATAAAGGGAAAATACCCATTCATAACAAGAAAATGTAAAGTCAAATAGGCACAAAGTTTTTAATATTTAATTTTCCACATTATAAAGCGGACTCTTCTTCTCCGCCTTCCCATAAATGCAGAAATGGATAGGATTAATTAAACATTAAACCATTATTCTTCCTAAAAGAAGAGTCTTTGCTGGTCATGTTTGATATAATATATTCCCAAGGTGATCCTTCCCCCATCTCAAGTTTCCCCATCATTGGTTTAAAAAATAATTAATAATAAAGAAATAAATATTTTGTTATCATATTGCTCTTATCTTTTTACTGGAGGAGAAAGGGGTATTATCTGATAAATCTTCCTTTAATTAAATAATTGACTGGAGGACTGATTCTATAATGGAAATGTTGTGTGACATTCAGTGCAGGCAGTGATTTAGAAATGAGACAGTGAGTCTGTGGAAGGGAAAAGGTTTCTAGGTCCTTAGGCTCTAGGGAAGAAGCATATTTACTTTCTAGACTGTTTGCCTTCTAGAAAAGGAGGAGGAGCAGGGAATGAAACCAACAGAATAGGGCCACTAGCATTTTTAGCTAATGATATGCAGTGTCAAGAAGGTGCTATTTGTATCTGTGAGATACTGCTATGGGCTGACAGAATAAGAAAACAAGAAACATGGGAAGTAAACTCAAGAAAGCAAAAATATGCCATCCAGGAAGAAAATAAACCAGATAATTCCTTTTTTTTGGTATAAAAGTAAGTCATGCTTGCTTAAATTACTTAAGGATTGCGTTTTGTAACCATGAGCATATGAACATAACTATTGCATTGGCTGTATCCTGTATTCTTTAATCTATCTTCTATTGCTGGCTTTGTTATTTTGCAGAGTGTGCTTAGGCTAAATGGATAGTTCTGGTCTACATTTTAACCATAATAGCACTGAATAAAAATGATAGTTACTGACATATTTACACAAATTAATGGAAAAAAATAAATTGTCTTTATAGACCTACAAAATTAGGGGGTGGGTGGGGTGGTGAGAGAAGGAGATATGTCCATGTAATATATTTCCTGATGTGATACTGGTAAATAATGAATTGTCAGGAACTCTCTGGACTTAGGGAGATAGGAAACTTTAAGAAACATTTACCTACTCCCTTTATTGCTCCATGGAAGCTCAGAGGACTTCTACTGATCCTTTAGCTCAGACTTTACCTACTCTCTTTTGAGCAATAACTCTGCAATTTGTAGCACTTTTTCTTTTAATCTCCCAATGGTATATTTACTATCTTAGATCATATGTTAACAGCACAGTGAGTCCCCGAGGAGGAAAAGGGAGACCTATCGTTACTCAGATGTATAAAACCTTCTCTCAGGCGACATCCACCGGTATCTTTCTAAAATGAAACAAAAAGAAGAATGGACAAATGATACATACTTGGGGTGCAAATGTCAGTGGGAGAGGAAGTGAAAAGGAGATAGTGGCCCAATCACTGCTGTGCCTACAAGAATTCAATCTAAGGTAGGGTCTTTCTAGCTCCCGACTGCCATAACTTTTATTAACCTTGCAGTGTTTCAGCACAGGGTCATGCTATCCTGTTGACACTTTTCCTTTGAGATGTCAGTCACATTTCAATAACTTTCCAGTGTGGGCTTGTAAGTCCTGTCTCTTCATTGACTTTGAATGAGGCAGGTTGCTTATGAATGCAGTTTGAAGTGTCACTCAGATATTCTTGCATTGTGTTATCTTTGATTGACATGTCTGGAATGGTGGAAAATTCAGGGTATCTAACTGCCCCTGTTTTGACAGTGAGGACACTCCAGTTTTTTATTTTTATTTTTAATTCCTGAGACTCTCTCGCCCTTCTGATGATAATGAGACTTGGTACTGCTTTTTTCTTTACACTATTAAGAAGCACAGGAGAGTTCTATCCTGCAGATGTAGCGTCTTAGCATTTCTGTCTGGAGTTTAGGTTCTCACAGATATGAAAAGCATAAGCTCCACTAATGGAAGATAATACGTTAATGATGGCAGAGAAAGCACCGGTTCAGGAAAGGACATAAAAGAAATTCCTATCAGTTTAGCCTTCAAGGTAGCTTTTAGTTTATGCCTGCCTTGTGTAATTCCTAAGGGTTAGGCCCAAAGCCATTTAAAAAGGGCCAGCAAGAAGGAAGGAAAAGCATTTCTAGTTTTTCAATGTTTATTATTAGCAACATAGAGCTGTTTTTGTGGAAGTTTCACTATGTAGTAGAAGGCTGTGTCCCAGAACAGTGATTGTTCCAAGGCTGTGTTATTCAATAAGCTGATTTATAACATATGACTCCAGTTATAATCCAAGAGTTGCTCCATTTATTTTAAACAAAATAAATATTTCTCTGCTGTAGCCTCTTGAGGTTTATAATCTTGTTTTCAGGAGTGCCCTGGCTCACATAAACAGACTTACCCCCCTTCCAGTGCTAACAGAAAATGCAAGGTCTGTAGTGGAGGAGGGGAAAATTCTGTAATATAAAATAGTTCATATCTGTTTCATAGTGTTTCATAAATCTGGTTCCCAGGCAGTGGAGGAAAATGAATAAGAAGCGTTTTTGTTTTTTTCAAGCTACTACTATAGCTTTTTTGCTCAGCTGAATGAAAAGCGGTGTATAAAACCAGCTAGTGCTGGAAACTAGATGTAAAACAATAGCAAACAAAAAACTCTTTAACAAGCATAATCTGTTGTCACTGAAAGGCGAAGACATCATTAAATTCACAACAGTGCTTATTTTTCTAATGTAAGTCGTGGAGGAAGCAGTCATGCTGAGATGTGAAAAAGGAAGCAAGGGCTGTATCTTGAGCATTGCCATGCCAAACTCTTGCATGTGTGTCTTTCTCCGAGGCTGAACCTTGGCTAGATCTGTAGCCACTCATGTACAGCACAGGGAGAGTGCCGTGTCTGGGGTGGAGCCCACAAAATTTACTGCAATGAGGAGAGAGCTATTTAAGCAAGCTAATAGCAGGGAGAAGGGGGTGTCTTATGGATCATCATGTAACGTTTCAGCAGCAGGAATGAAAAATACCCCATCATAGCTCATAGTCTGATGGCTACAGCACCTTACTTGGCGATAGGAGTTGGAATACTCTTGAAAGACAATTGAACTGTATCCTCTCACATGCTACATCAGTGCTTGAACTACTAGATAATTGGGACCAATGGTTCTTCCTGCACCCAGGTTTTATTTTTTAAGTGGTACTTACAGTGGCACTCTTTAGACCTCGATCTGCCACAGGTGCTTGAGAGTGCCTGTAAGATCAAGCCCTCAGAAAAAGGAGGCAGAAGAACATCTAGCTTATTCGTCTTGATGGGGCTTAAGTCTGCTCTGGGTGTGAAACTGTGGAGCTCTGTCGAAACTGAGTGTCTTCCCTGTGTCTTCAGAAGCAGGACCTTAAATGTGTGAAAATCTTCAGTGTATGAAGCGTGGTGGGTTGATCTTGGCCAGATGCCAGATGCCCACCCAGTGGCTCTCTCGCTCCCCTTCCTCAGCGGGACAGAGGGAAGATAAGATGAAAAAGCTCATGGGTCAAGGTAAAGTCAGGGAGATCTCTTACCAGTTACCATCATGGGCAAAACAGACTCGACTGGGAGAAAATAAAAAATTTGATTTATTGCCAATTAACATAGAGTCGGATGGTGAAAAACAAAGACAAATTAAAACAACACCTTCCCCCCACCACCGTGCGGTGCAGGAGGATGGGGACTGGGGGGTTGGGGTCAGTCCACAACAGCTCTTCTTTGCCGCTCTTTCCTCCTCACATTTTTCCTCTGCTCCAGTGTGTGTCCATCCCACGGGCTGCAGTCCTTCAGGATAAACTTACTCTGGCATGGTGTCCTCCACAGGCTGCAGCATGGATATCTGCTCAGGTGTGGTCTCCTCCAGGGGCTGCAGGGGAACTGGCGCCTGGAGCACCTCCTCCCCCTCCTTCTTCTCTCACCTCGTGTCTGCAGGGCTGCTTCTCACACTTTTTCCCCTCACGCCTCACTGCCTGTGTGACATTTTGCCCTTTCTTAAGGACGCTTCCCCCGAGGCGCCAGCACCCTGGCTGCGGGCTGGGCCGTGCCCTGCGGGGGTGGGTCGGAGCCGGCTGGAACCGGCTGTGTCCGGCACGGGGCAGCCCCAGCCTCTCCTCACAGGGGCCGCCCTGCAGGCCTCCAATATCAAAGCCTTGCCACCTGCACCCAATACACCAAGATACGGCACCTGAGAAAGGTAGATGGGTTCACAGATACTATAGAAACTGGGTTTTCAGGATTGTTATTTTGTCTTAACTACCTATGAAAAATTGTCCAAGTTCTGTCTTGGGAGAATCCCAGCCTGAATTTGTAAGAAATAAGTAGACACTATCTTAATTAACTTGCCTTTAACTTACTATAAGATGTTGGACTAATCATTCAACAATTCTACTCAAAAGTTCCTGTCCTGGTTTCGGCTGGGATAGGGTTAAATTTCTTCCTAGTGCTGTGTTTTGGATTTAGTATGAGAAGAATGTTGATAACACACTGATGTTTTCAGTTGTTGCTAAGTGCCCTCCTAGTCCAAGGACAGCTCCCGTGCCCACTGACTGAGCTAGGTACACGAGATGGGAGGGAACATAATCAGGACAGCCAGCCCAGCTGGCTAATGGGGTATTCCATACCATGTGACGTCATGCTCAGTATATGAAGGGTAGGCGTGATCCAGGAAGTACCGATCGCTACTTGGTTATCGGTCAGCGCGGGTGGTGAGCAATTGCATTGTGCATCACTCATTTTGTATATTTTATCATTATCATTATCATTATTATTTTCCCTTCTTTTTCCCTGTTCTATTAAACTGTCTTTATCTCAACCCACGAGTTTTTCTCACTCTTACCCTTCTGATTCTCTCCCCGTCCCGCTGGGGGTGGGGGGAGTGAGTGAGCGGCTGCGTGGTATTTGGCTGCCTGCCAGGTTAAACCACGACAGTCCTTTTTTGGCGCCCAACGTGGGGCTCGAAGGGTTGAGATAACGACCCGAACGGGTTAAAACAAATTTGTTATAAGCATTCATTATATCAGTTTAGTACTCGATGTTCACAATGTTGATTTATTTGCTCTCAGAGTTTTTGGATCTGTTCTTGCAGTTGTGGTATGTAGCACCTTACTGGCTGTCTATACTGCTGATTAACAGTTTGTATGTGGGGTTGGTCATCTCTGGGAAATGGATTAAGGTCATTGCTTTGCTATACTGTGTGACCTGGCTTTATGTTATGATAAAATTATTGGTCACGAGCCTGTACTCAGCACTGCCATCATTCCTGTTCTTTGGGAGCTATCTTTTGGAAACTATTAATAATTACACTTCTTATGTCTTCACCTCAGAGGATGAATTTAGGGGGGAGACAAGATGGGACACTTTCTCCCACTTGTTCACCTTCCCCTCCATATCTTCAGAAACTCCTTTTTCTTCTATCCTCTTCATGAAGACGTCTACAATATTCCCTGAGAATTTTGAATATCCTTGGGATGTTCAAACAAGCATGTTCATATTGCTATGTCTTCTGAATGTGGTTCAGGCCTTGTTTAGAGTTAAACAACTCTTCAGGAATACTGTCCAGAGATCAACCCCAGCAACAGATACAGTGACTACTCAAACCCCCACGACAGGCACTGTAGCTCCTTCAACCCGCACGACAACCACTGTGGCTACTCAAACCCCTGCGACAGGCACCGTGGCTACTTCAACCCCCACAACAACCACTATGGCTACTCAGACTCCGGCAACAGTCACTACAGTTACTCCAACCCCTGCAACAAGCACTGCAGCCACTCAAACCCCGGCAACAGTCACTACAAATACTCCAACCCCCGCGACAGGCACTGCAGCTACCCAAACCCTCGCGACGGGTACTACAGCTGAACCAGAGGACCAACCATCGCTGGTATCCGTCGCCCCTGTACAGAAGAAGAAATCTTTGAAGCGGAAGTCAGGTCGTGTAGAAAAGGATGATGGAAAACCAGGGCCATCACGAGGAGGGGAGGAGGAAGAGGAAGAACTCATAAACGAGACGGAAACCACCCGATCCTTATCCCTGAATGAGTTGCGAGATATGCGGAAAGATTTCGGCCGTCGTCCAGGCGAGCATATTGTTACCTGGCTGCTCCGATGCTGGGATAATGGGGCCAGTAGCCTGGAATTAGAGGGGAAGGAGGCCAAACAGCTGGGATCCCTTGCTAGGGAAGCAGGTATTGACAAAGCAATTGGAAAAGGGACACAGGTCCTCAGCCTCTGGAGGCGACTGCTGTCAGGCGTGAAGGAAAGGTATCCCTTCAAGGAAGATGTTATATATCGCCTAGGCAAATGGACCACTATGGAGAGAGGTATCCAGTACCTGAGAGAACTAGGTGTGCTGGAGGTGGTTTATAGTGACCTGGATGACCCCCGAACACCCAAAGATCCAGATGAAGTCCAGTGCACGCGACCCATGTGGCGGAAGTTGGTACGGAGCGCACCAGCATCGTATGCCAGTTCGTTGGCAGTACTGTGCTGGAAAGAGGAAGAAGCACCAACGGTGGATGAGGTGGTTAGCAGACTTCGGGATTTTGAAGAAACTATCTCCTCCTCCCTTGTCTCGGCTGTGGAGAAACTGTCCCGGGAGGTCCAGCAACTCAAAGAGGATATGTCTTATTCTCCACCTGTACGGACCAGTATCTCAGCCATTAGGAGTCAGCGTTTTTCTCCTCAAGAGAGAGGATATAGAAAGTACACACCACGGGGCACCCTGTGGTTTTACCTGCGTGACCACGGAGAGGACATGAGGCAGTGGGATGGAAAACCTACCTTCGTCCTAGAGGCACGTGTACGTGAGTTGCAAGGAAAAACAATCACACAAGGGGGTTCTCCCAGGAAAAATGCTGCTCCAGTTGTCAGGAAAAACCTGTCTCACGACGGTCCAGTTTCCAGTGAACAGTTCCCCAGGCAGAGTAGAAGGGCTGATCTCACTTTGGATTGTAATTGCAATGAAGAAATTCTTGACTCACGTTTGCAAGAAGTGAGAGATGGATACTATGACCAGAACTAGAGGGGCCCTGCCTCCAGCCAGGTGGAGGAAAGGGATAACCGGGTTTACTGGACTGTGTGGATTCGATGGCCTGGCACATCAGACCCACAGGAGTATAAGGCTCTAGTAGACACTGGTGCACAGTGCACCCTGATGCCATCAAACCATAAAGGGGCAGAACCCATTTGTATTTCTGGAGTGACAGGGGGATCCCAAGAGTTAACTGTATTGGAGGCCGAAGTGAGCCTGACCGGGAACGAGTGGCAGAAGCACCCCATTGTGACTGGCCCAGAGGCTCCGTGCATCCTTGGCATAGACTACCTCAGGAGAGGGTATTTTAAGGACCCAAAAGGGTACCGGTGGGCTTTTGGTATAGCTGCCCTGGAGACGGAGGAAATTAAACAGCTGTCCACCTTGCCCGGTCTCTCACAGGATCCTTCTGTTGTGGGGTTGCTGAGGGTTGAAGAACAACAGGTACCAATCGCTACCACAACAGTGCACCGGCGGCAATACCGCACCAACTGAGACTCTCTGATCCCCATCCATGAGCTGATTTGTCGACTGGAGAGCCAAGGAGTGATCAGCAAGACTCGCTCACCCTTCAACAGTCCCATATGGCCAGTGCGAAAGTCTAATGGAGAGTGGAGGCTAACAGTAGACTACCGTGGCCTGAACGAAGTCACGCCACCACTGAGTGCTGCCGTGCCGGACATGCTAGAACTTCAATACGAACTGAAGTCAAAGGCAGCCAAGTGGTACGCCACAATTGACATTGCTAATGCCTTCTTCTCCATCCCTTTGGCGGCAGAGTGCAGGCCACAGTTTGCTTTCACTTGGAGGGGCGTCCAGTACACCTGGAACCGACTGCCCCAGGGGTGGAAACACAGCCCTACCATTTGCCATGGACTGATCCACACCGCACTGGAACAGGGTGAGGCTCCAGAACACCTGCAGTACATTGACGACATCATCGTATGGGGCAACACAGCAGAAGAAGTTTTTGAGAAAGGGGAGAGAATAATTCAAATCCTTCTGAAGGCTGGTTTTGCCATAAAACAAAGTAAGGTCAAGGGACCTGCACAGGAGATCCAGTTTTTAGGAATAAAATGGCAAGATGGACGTCGTCAGATCCCAACAGATGTGATCAATAAAATAACAGCCATGTCTCCACCAACTAACAAAAAGGAAACGCAAGCTTTCTTAGGCGTTGTGGGTTTTTGGAGAATGCATATTCCAAATTACAGTCAGATCGTAAGCCCTCTCTATCAAGTGACCAGGAAGAAGAACGACTTCAAATGGGGCCCTGAGCAACGACAAGCCTTTGAACAAATTAAACAGGAGATAGTTCATGCAGTAGCCCTTGGGCCAGTCCGGGCAGGACAAGATGTAAAGAATGTGCTCTACACCGCAGCCGGGGAGAATGGCCCTACCTGGAGCCTCTGGCAGAAAGCACCAGGGGAGACTCGAGGTCGACCCTTAGGGTTCTGGAGTCGGGGATACAGAGGATCCGAGGCCCGCTACACTCCAACTGAGAAGGAGATATTGGCAGCATATGAAGGGGTTCAAGCTGCTTCGGAAGTGGTTGGTACTGAAGCACAGCTCCTCCTGGCACCCCGACTGCCAGTGCTGGGCTGGATGTTCAAAGGGAGGGTCCCCTCTACACATCATGCAACCGATGCTACGTGGAGTAAGTGGGTCGCACTGATCACACAACGGGCCCGAATAGGAAACCCCAGTCGCCCAGGAATCTTGGAGGTGATCACGAACTGGCCAGAAGGCAAAGATTTTGGAATATCCCCAGAGGAGGAGGTGATGCGTGCTGAAGAGGCCCCACTGTATAACAAACTACCAGAAAACGAGAAGCAATATGCCCTGTTCACGGATGGGTCCTGTCGCCTTGTGGGAAAACATCGGAGATGGAAAGCTGCTGTATGGAGTCCTATACGCCAAGTTGCAGAAACTGCTGAAGGAGAAGGTGAATCGAGCCAGTTTGCAGAGGTGAAAGCCATCCAGCTGGCCTTGGACATTGCCGAACGAGAAAAATGGCCAGTACTTTATCTCTATACTGACTCATGGATGGTGGCAAATGCCCTGTGGGGGTGGTTGCAGCAGTGGAAGCAGAACAACTGGCAGCGCAGAGGTAAACCCATCTGGGCTGCCGCGTTGTGGCAAGATATTGCTGCCCGGGTAGAGAACCTGACTGTAAAAGTACGTCACGTAGATGCTCACGTACCCAAGAGTCGGGCTACTGAGGAACATCAAAATAACGAGCAGGTGGACCAGGCTGCTAAGATTGAAGTGGCCCAGGTGGATTTGGACTGGCAACATAAGAGTGAACTATTTATAGCTCGGTGGGCCCATGACGCCTCAGGCCATCAAGGAAGAGATGCAACATATAGATGGGCTCGTGATCGAGGGGTGGACTTAACCATGGACGCTATTGCACAGGTTATCCATGAGTGTGAAACGTGCGCTGCAATCAAACAAGCCAAGCGAGTAAAGCCTCTTTGGTATGGGGGACGATGGTTAAAATATAAATATGGGGAGGCCTGGCAGATTGATTATATCACACTCCCACAAACCCGACACGGTACGCGCTATGTGCTCACCATGGTGGAAGCAACAACCGGCTGGCTAGAAACATACCCTGTGCCCCATGCCACTGCCCGGAACACCATCCTGGGCCTTGAAAAGCAAGTCCTGTGGCGACATGGCACCCCAGAAAGAATTGAGTCAGACAACGGGACTCACTTCCGAAACGCCCTCATAGACACCTGGGCCAAAGAGCATGGCATTGAGTGGGTCTATCACATCCCCTACCATGCACCAGCCTCCGGGAAAATCGAACGATACAATGGACTGCTAAAAACTACGCTGAGAGCAATGGGTGGTGGGACATTCAAACATTGGGACACACATTTAGCGAAGGCCACCTGGTTAGTCAATACCAGGGGATCTGCCAATCGAGCTGGCCCTGCCCAATCAAGACTCTTACGTACTGTAGATGGAGATAAAGTCCCTGTCGTGCATATGAGAAATATGCTGGGGAAGACAGTCTGGGTTACTCCTGCCTCTGGCAAGGGAAAACCCATCCGTGGGATTGCTTTTGCTCAAGGACCTGGGTACACTTGGTGGGTGATGCGAAAGGATGGGGAGGTCCGGTGTGTACCTCAAGGGGATTTGATTTTGGGTGAAAATAGCCAATGAACTGAATTTTGATGTCAACTGTTACATGATATTGTATGTCATTATTTCTATGATATAGCAGTGGTATAGCAGTGAAAAATCATCCAGATTAATGAAGAATGAACTAACTCCAATGAAACCGAGCGAAGTGCAACGATGATAGAACTGGACGAGCGCAGCAGTACCGAAATGAGAACTGGCTTCAGGATGCAACGGCCCAACACCGCACACCATCTCTTCGGCCCTGAAAGACTGTTATAACAGATGGAGCCCAAAGTCATGGACTAAATGAACTCAGTGGACATTTTAGAGGGATAGTCCATAGACCGAGGGAATGATATCTGTGCGTGCATATATATATATATGTGTGTATATATAAAGAAAGATAGTGGTGGTTAATTGAAATGTATTAAAAAAGATGTGAGACCTAAGCACGACGTAAATGGTATGGAATAAGGGGTGGATACTGTCCTGGTTTCGGCTGGGATAGGGTTAAATTTCTTCCTAGTGCTGTGTTTTGGATTTAGTATGAGAAGAATGTTGATAACACACTGATGTTTTCAGTTGTTGCTAAGTGCCCTCCTAGTCCAAGGACAGCTCCCGTGCCTACTGACTGAGCTAGGTACACGAGATGGGAGGGAACATAATCAGGACAGCCAGCCCAGCTGGCTAATGGGGTATTCCATACCATGTGACGTCATGCTCAGTATATGAAGGGTAGGCGTGATCCAGGAAGTACCGATCGCTACTTGGTTATCGGTCAGCGCGGGTGGTGAGCAATTGCATTGTGCATCACTCATTTTGTATATTTTATCATTATCATTATCATTATTATTTTCCCTTCTTTTTCCCTGTTCTATTAAACTGTCTTTATCTCAACCCACGAGTTTTTCTCACTCTTACCCTTCTGATTCTCTCCCCGTCCCGCTGGGGGTGGGGGGAGTGAGTGAGCGGCTGCGTGGTATTTGGCTGCCTGCCAGGTTAAACCACGACAGTTCCTCTTCCCTTTCTCTCTCTGTTTTCTCTAATACTTATCACCAAAAGTTTATGAATCTTAATTAACGTTTGCAGAAGCTTTGAGAACTTGGGCAGAACCAGTAAGTTCAAATTTGTCCAAAAACTAGTGCTTTGATTGGAAATTCCACCTTCTTCTTCTAATACACATTGCAAGCAGATGTTATGTTTTATTATGTGTGACTTAATGGTACCAAGATTAACCTTAGTATGCTTTCCTTATGGCTTACACACACAGAAAAGGAAAACTATCGCTGAAGATGTTACAGGTACATATAGACATTAGTCCATCGGCTGGCTTGGAATCATGATTTTTAAATGAAAAGCAGATAGATGCATTCACAAATTCCTAGATGCCTTTGCTAGTAATTATTTTTTATAATAATTTCATTTCCATGAGCATTACATGTGTTTCTTAATACTCTGATACCTCTTTAAATGTTTTGGGAAATAATGTTAACGTGTTTTCCTTGCAAGTAGTTTCTTCTGATTTTTATTTCTTTATTTTTATATAACATATTGCATATAACAGTGTAAAAATTGTGTATGTATCCTTTTGTGTATATTATTTGATGTGTGTAGTATAATATGCGTAATATAATGAAAGCATTCTTCCAGCAGCGACATTACAGCCACCCCAGTGATAGGAGCTAATATACTCAAGAAGAGACCTTTCTAAAACATACTGAACCTCCATGTGATACTGACTTCATTCTTTATTCACCTGTCTTGAAATGTAGCAGAGCAATAAGAAAAAAAAAGAAAAAAAAAAAGTATTTCCCAGTGGAGAGCCATGAGCAAAAAGACAGAAAGCTGTGACATGACTTGAGATACCACATTGGGGGCCTTTGTCTAACTGCTGAGGTCTGTGTATTATCGCAATAAATGGCTGTGGAAAGACCTTTAGTTATCTTTCTGAAGCAATCTTTCAGCAGCAATTTTCTAATGTTGCCATCTAATTTGTGCTTTAATGTTCGATGCCTACTGAACGATTTCTCCTGACCTAAGTGCCTGTATTTTTATGCAGTTACTGAAGAGATTTAAGGTGTGTAAGCAGGCAGGATCTATCTGTAAGCCTGTAAAGGTGCATAACTTCTCTTCATTGCTAAGTTAAGTTGCTCGTAAAAGCAACTTAACATACTTTAGGAAGTTGGATTTGCCAGATACTCATGATGTAGGTATAAATAAGTTGCTAAGTTAGGCTGAGTGCTAAGGATCACAGTTAACTAGTGTAGTCAAATATGTAGTGAATGCTAAGTAGAGAAAAAATGAAGGGAGGGACTAGATTTTTATATTAATCTTTGAGTGGGAACATAAATTTGCATTTTTATTTATTAGTCAGAATTTTCTAGGACTCCAACTTTTTAGAATTGTGCAATTTCACCAGGAGATTTAGCTTATTTCAGGATGAATAGAAGAACGATGTTAGAAGGCATCTGTCTCTACTTAGTATCCACTACTTTTTGCTCTTTGCAGCTCTCTACTTTCTAGCGGTCTGACTGAATCTATCTCATATGTGCTAAGTGTCTGTGTTTAAGCCATTCTTATCGGGACATCAGCTTCAAGTCTGGCAGACTTGGTATCATTAGGAAGTCTTCCCTAATATTTTGCCAGCAGGACTCTACTAAGGCTTGCAGGGTAATGCTGTAGCTACAGGAGTGCAGGACTGTACCACACACAAGCAGTGGCAAGGTGGTATGCATTTCTGCGATAATGACAACAAATACTTCCTAATCACTTTGGAAATGAGTGAATAAATTTTTTTTTTTGTTTTTAATTTTTGGTTTAGTGATTCTACCTGACTCTATGTGAGTGCTTTTTGACCACTGGCTGTCATCTCTGAGTTGGTAACTCTGGAGCATTAGCCTGCTTTTCCAACCACCTCTCATTTGAATGCAGCAGTGATGTAGTAGTGAAATGCTACTATTAGGTTAAGCTTTTCTTAGTTTAATTCCACTTTACTTCACTGTATAGATCATATAACTTGTGCAGGAATATCTCCCTGGGAGAGTGGGAAACTCTCATTGTTTTGATTCCCATCAAGAAAAATGGCTTCAGCCCAGTTCAGAATATGTGCCCTAATCTGTTAGATGAAACAGCAACAACTATCTGTGTGTCGTGCCAGATTTGTTAGGTGTGATCCAGGCGTGCTAACTACCGCAACTGATCTAGCAAGCCTCCTTCATGGATTTGGATGGACTAGGGAAAGAGGCACTCAGTCCTGAGAAGGCAAGGGCATGGATTTCATGCCCAGATCAGACATATGACTGAGTTACAGAAGCTTCATGGTCACTGCACATTCTCTGAGCTTCAGTAGCAGACTGTGTGAGTACACTTAGCCAATGTTAATTGAAGTGTAATTAGACATGATCTGTTGATGTAGCTCAGCTCATGTGTGGCATGTCTCCATACTAAGGTCACTTGAGCGTGTGAGTAAGCCAACTTAGATAAGCAAAAAATACTGATTTGAAATAGAAGGAAGGGGTTTTTAGGTTAGATGTTTAGAAAAGCTTTTCAGTGGCAAAGATGGTTAAGCAGCAGAACTGTTTTGTGATATTGCTGTCAGTGTGGATCTGGAAGACGTGAACATAATAATGTTAAACATAATAAGAATTGGTTTTTTTATGGGTAGAGGCCACTTCCAGCTCTAGGACTGAAAGGCCCACAAAAGAATTTGCTTGCCCTAAGCCATTTAGCAGAAGTTATACGGTAAGCCTGTGATGAAAGAGGGAACCTAATTGTGGTTTCCCAAACCTTGCCCTTCATTTGAACAGAATCTTTGGTCCACAGCTTTTGTTTACAATCTTTTAGATATTTTTGCAATCGGTCTGACAGTATTTGTATTTCTATCCCATATACACATACTTCTTTCTTACTTCTATTTGTTACGTAGATGTTTTCCATCCAAATTCTGAGCTAGGATGGTTTTGCTAAAATTGTGGTTGCCGGAAGAACTGTGAGGACAAGATACGTATTTTGTTTGAGTTTCTTCATTTAATCTTGAGGGAAAATAAAATTATTTGCCTTCAATGTTTAAAAAATGTTCAGTATTTTAAGCAGCAGCTATCGTCCCTGTCTCTGTATGCACATGTGCCTCTGGAGAGAACAGCTGTGAGGAGTACCCTTTTCTGGAAGTCCCAGGGACGATTCTGGCTGGAGATTCAGTGCCATAGTTACTCCTGGCTTGATTCTCGCCATGCATTTACCCTGGGGCAAATACGGTTTTAATTTCAATAGCATTTACTTTTTATTAATTTTACTTCATTATATATTTTCACTTTAGTTTCATTGGGGCTTTCTTTTCCTACAGAAAAGTTGTGTAGAAACTAGAAAATAAATTAAAAATAATCACTGACACACTAGGAGACACACAGCTCAATAACTCATTAAGGTTTAGAGATGCTTATTACATATATTCTCAATTTTCATTCACAACATGTGAAATGCAAACTCCATCTCTCTTTTGGCTGTGCACTGTCGGTAAAATGGATTACATTTTTTCCTTGCGCAGGATATATTGTCTATTGAGATCCATGAAAATAAACACAATAAAAATTCCAATGAAATGTTATTGTATGGAATAACTGGTTGCTTTTAAAGTCTCACTATTTCAGCTGCATTAATTGTACAAGCTACAGAGTTTAATATTTTTTGAGGAAAAAAATTAGGAACTTGTTTGAATTATTCATGTTTTGAAAATGGCCTGTATGACAGCTATTTTCATAACTCATTTTTACTGCAAGTTTAGCACATACCAAAACTCCCACTGAATTGAGAAATTAGGATAGTTATGAGTTTACCTAAAGTATTTTCATGCTTTCTTTTAAAGAAATAGCTTCCTTACTGTTAATATGCTGCACATTGTCATGAATGGGGATCTACAGTATAAAATCATATAATGCCTTTCTTCAGTTCATCAGGCTATAAGATTTTGTCCTTCTTAGCATTAACAGGATAGCTTTCAATTAAAAGATTTTTAATCTCCCTTTCTCTCCAGTGGAGGGAAAACCTAGGCCCCTATGTAAATGGTAATTTCATAATACACGATGAGGAAACTAGTAGCAAAAAGAAAAATATTAAGCCTGAGATACTTTTTCTGGTTTTGGTCTGTAGTAGGGGAGAGTCAGAAGCTGAAAGCTGTCTCACTCTCCTGTCTTTGTTCTCCCTCCTTGGACCACATGGAAATAATTTGATAAAGGGTCTCGAGCACCTTGGGTGCAAAGGGGGAGTAAGAACTGAGGGGCAGGATTTTTCTCTTTGGGGACCCAAGTTGCCTGATGCATGCAGATTAGCCTGGATCTTGGTTCATGCTTCTCACAGTCTGGATCCAAACACTTAAAGTTACCAGCTGGAACCCTAATATCCTCCTTGGAAGAATGACCATATTTATTCAGCACCTTTTTAGGAATCTCATTTATGCAATCAAAAAGGATACTTTACTTCCAGTTTACCGCTCCTCTATTGCAGCAGCAATATTTTTGTCCCTGAGTACAGCCAAATTAATAATTTCTTGATATATGCCAGGTTATATTGCTCTTTCCTGACCAAATAAACTAATTTAAATATGTTGCTTGTACTACACTTGGATGCTGACCCTAGTAAATTGTGGTGACATCCAGAAAATTACTCATTAGGAAGAGGTATTTAGAATAAATGAGCTGTAGATTGAAGGAGCAAATGTGCTGTAAATCTCATTTTTTTATGTGTTTGATTTAATTTACGGTCCCGGTTCTGGTCCATCTTCATCATCTTAAAATGATTTTGAACAAGATATACATCCACCTAGCAGGATATTGTGAATACGTGCTTACCTTTGACAGACCCTTGGGCTTTAAAGGAAAGTAAGAAAAGCATGTTTGCCCAATAAAGGGATTTTTTTAAAACACAAGAAAAACACTAATTTCTAATGAAAACTGCTAAACATTAAAAAAAAAAAGAAAATCATGTGCCATATGGCAATTATGCCAAAAGATTGGATTTATTACCAAATAAAACTGTTGGCTTGTGCATTTCACAGTTTCCTCCATTCCCAACCAGTGTGTTTTTAGAGGCTTTCTGTAGGGTTAGTTGCCCAGACTTCTGCAAAAACAACAGTTTGTCCTTATTGCAGGAGGTGTTAGGAAATCAAATCCAACTGGAGCACCAAATGAAATTACAGCCTGGTTTTGTCCCAGCTGCATGACACATGCCAAGAGCTGATTTTTCAGTGCAGACATTTAAAGAAATGAATACAGAATTCTATTTCTTCTCCTACTGCATGAATTATCCTTATTGTGTTTTTCATACTTCAATGTGCTATTTAATATTTCAGCAAAGTCACTGTTCACTTTCACCTCAGTGAAAATGTTTTTACGTGTCAGGTTTTCTTTTAATAAGTAATATTTTAAGGAAAAAAAAGTTACGACCTATGTAAAACTTCAGTTTGATTACTAAATAATGTTTGTGTGTGATAGACTTATGGTATCAGTGATAGCTAGATGATAGCCATAATGACTTATAATAGCTTCAGACGTGACATGTTTCATTGTTGCTGTTGTTTTATTGAATGACATTTTTTCTAAAAAAAACTATGGGATTTCAGAACGATTCAGTCACTGGCATTACAGAAAGTTCCTGTGAAATTTCTTCTAATGCTCCCTGGTCTCACAGAGCCTGCTAATGAATACTCACATCCCAACATGATTTTGAATCTTTAAAAATATGTGTTTAATATCTGAACTTTTGTGCCATCGATTTCCTTTATAATCTACAGTTTTAATTAGGTCACGTTATGGAAAGTATTTCCCTTCTTCCTCCCCCTCCCACCTACTGCAGCCGTTCATCTATGGAAGTGGACGTTTGCATTATCACCTCAGATAAGATTTGTACTCTGAAGTTGTTAGCATTTAGCATGCATTTAGCATGCATATTTAGATGACATGCATACAGAGGTTTCAATGTAGCTTGCATCCAAATTGTAAAGCGACATTTTTTTGTGTGTGCAGGCACCTACTGAATGAACTTTCTTGGTGTGTTGAGCAGTGTTTACTGCATTCAAATTCTATGGCCAAAAAGAGGGTGAAGGGATAAATTTGAAGACGTGAGATCCACTCACTTCCACTTGGGCACGCAGTGTGACTCTCACAACTAAGTTGGCAGAGATCCTTGAGACATGAAAGGGAATCCTTCAGCAAGGACAATGGTGTTTTTATTTGGCAGTAGGAAAAGATGCAAGGGAACACGATTAAGCTCCATACTCTTGCGCTGAATGGCTTAATTCAGCTATGTTTGTTCACCGATATTTCACTCCTGTTCCTGTGATTGGCATGGGGAGGAATACAGGAAAACGAATCCACAGAAGCTCCCTTCACAAGGACAACTTACTTATCTATAACCTGTCAAATTTGCCAACAGCCAGTGTCAGTGTATTAAACCCTTTCTGAACGTACTTGCGCAGTTTGTTCATCAGATCAGTTCTGTGAACAGAACTCATCCTTGAATCTCTCCCCTCTCTCAGGCCTCTCCTAATTTGCCATCTTTGGCATTTAATGTCAAGGAAATAATATAATGTGAATTTGTGAAAAATATTTTCAGCAAGTTCATGCTGATATAGAATTTCCCTGAGAGGCAACATTAATAATAGGTTGGCACAACACATTTGCTGGAGTGGGTTTGATGCCTTGATTGAGTTTCCGTGGTGCGTTTGTTGTTGCTTTGGGGAACGTGCGGATATTGGGTTCAACAGACCATAGAATTTTGAATTAACCTCTCTTTTTCTCTTCATGAATATAATGGCTTCGCAATCTGTTCTTGCTTTGGCCTTTTATTTAAGGGAAGAAGAGAAGCTTTGATTTTAAAAAAAAATCTGCCATTTTTGAGAGCATTGTGAGGAAAAATAAATATACGTAAGGAAACATTGATTCGTAAGAATCTCTTAGGCTACTTTCCCTCAAGAGTTTTCTATACTGATTCTCTACAAAATATTCAGTATAGCCCTAAAGTACAAAAGATGAAAACCATTAGCACTAAGTTCGGATATGGCAGCTCCAGTTACACCCTTTGTTTAGGAGAAACCTATGATGATTTTCAAGAGTCTTGTTAAACCCTGTTAGGGATCTCATTTTAGGTAAATTCCTCTTTTTCTGGGAGTTGTAATAGAATAATGTAATTTTACAAGATGAAGACTGAAAAAAAATAAAGAAAAAAAAATTGTTTTTTTTATTACCTGCTGCTGTGTTCAGAGTATGTTCTGGTTGCCGTTTCAGTCAAGGAATTTGCTTTGAGGGTCTCAAAACACCAGAGTAACAGTCTGATCTTTGCCCTATTTCCAAAGCCTAAGAAGTTTCTTTTGTGTGTGTGTGTGTCTGAGAGAGCTACACACTTGGATGGGGGAGAGGATAGCTGCTAATAGAAAATAGTAGTTAGAGGCTGTGTCTGTATTGCAAGGTGAAAAATGCACTCAGGATTAACTTAAGGGAAAGTTGGTATAATACCTACTCATATGGTGATTTGTAAACCGAGGCACAGGGTGAGTATGAAATTTGTGTTATTTAAAAATGGCATAACTGGCAAGTACATAACCTTCTTTGCATATTATTTTTACTCCTTAGATTGTTATATTACAAAGAAGGTAAACGTTAAATTTACTCTTTATCTTCAATATTTCACCATGTGTTTACTCTTTCAGCCCTGTTTGCTTATCAAGACACATGTTCAAGTTATTTTAATTTACTGTCTATATTAGCTCAATCTCACAGTATTTTGGTTGTTCCTCTCACAATCAAATGTTTATATCTAAGCTTTTAATTCAAAATTAAAAAAAACAGCCTGGGATAATATTATTATTTAAGTTTTTGTTTTTATTTTAAAGAAAACCTGTTATGAAAAGTTTTTCAAGTTCACTAGTTTAACTCTACCTTAACAGCAAGCCACTGGCATATTCCACTACCTAAGTGCTGGCCGTGATTACAAAGAATTAATAAAGCTCTTTCATACTTTAGCAATTTCTTTCCTGAGAACTTCATTCAAAGTTGTGTGGGTTTTAAAGAGCGAGTTAAATTGGGGAAAATTAAATTAACCTTTGGGACAGTCTGTCTGTATTCCAGACTTGCAGTAAATAATTTGGGTGAAATTTATTTGCTCTAGGAATTAGCTGGAATGATGCTGACCATAGTTTCTCTCTTAAGAAAATGGTGTTTAAGACTTTTAACATACTTCTTTTTCCCCTGACAGAAAGGCCCAAAAGTGGCAGTTTCCTCCCTTTGTTTATAAATCACTACAGCAAGCATAAAAAGGCTTTTCATTGGTTATTGTATGCAGCAGGATTTTTTGCAAATTTTCTTGCTCTCACTATTTTAGCTCCATTTTTGGTAACAGTGAGGAAAGCAAGAAACAAATAAATAGGTCTTTGCAGCAAGACAAGCTTAAAGTAGCATAAGCATAGGGTGAAGCCAGAGGAGTAGGGGCCACTGGTTTTTTATTATCAACTGGCTTAACATTCCTGCTCTTTTTGCTCTTGCCTTTGCCCCTACCAGCTCCACAGGCAAGAATCAGAATTGGTTGTTGAATGGACCTGATTTTCTGAATTGTCAGCATCCGTTACTCTAAGTGGGGTACAGAGAACTGAGAATCCCAGCAATCCTGTAAAAAGATAAGAAACATTTCTTTAATACTGTCTTTTCCACTCTTTTTATCTACTGGGCTCAACTGTAATAGTGACAAAGGAAAATTTCAGCAAAAGTTGTCGTGATGTTGCCAAGCCCACACAACTGCACTTGATTTGGTAATCCAACTTCTTGCATGACACAAAATGTGGGCAGTTTTGGTATCAGAAGATCACGCTGCTTTTTTACACACAAATAGAAGGCACTTAGCTTGTCACCATATGGAACAAAAGTAATTACTGAGGATGAAAGGCAAAGCAAGACAATTAGCATGCTTGTTGTTTGTCAAGAAGCAACCTTCTGTATCTCAGAATGCTGTAATTCAGGTTTCATGATGAGGGTTTTTGGGAATGCACCAGAAGTAGTGATTTGAAAGATTTATTCATTTATTGCAGTGACAAATGCAATGGAAACCTGTTCAGAGGCTTGCTTTATACTCAATTGCTTCTTGTAACTGATTCATTTATCAGGTATTTGACTAGGAGGAACTCAGTATAACATTATATTGATGTAGATCAGTGCAGAACAAAATATGTTGAATTTCATAGGCCTGCCTATACAGCAGAGCTGATTATCACTGTATCTTAAATATCAGGTATTTTCTTTGATAGCATTTGCCACCTGTTAAACATGATCTTCTGTAGTAGTCTTATGACATGGTAATTTATAACGGTAAATACGAGGAAATTGTAGATCTATAGAAACAGTGTAAA
Source organism: Calonectris borealis (assembly GCF_964195595.1). Taxonomy (NCBI): domain Eukaryota; kingdom Metazoa; phylum Chordata; class Aves; order Procellariiformes; family Procellariidae; genus Calonectris; species Calonectris borealis. The sequence goes on from NC_134312.1 coordinate 178,693,169, forward strand.
GATATTGCTCATAATTTCCTGCTCTCTCTCATGTGATTTTGGTCGAGGATACAAGAGGGGCTATCCTTTTTTCCATGGCAGAATATTAAAAAGTGAATGTCTTTTAGAGCATATTTTCACATGTTCTGTGATCTAGATTCAGCAAGACCAGTTCGTCTCCATAGGATAATTCAATTTTACAGTCACATTCTTCCTTCACTTGTTTTCTTCTTCAAGGAAGCTTCAGCTCTTAAAATCATAAAGAAAATGGGCTCAACAAATGTCCCAAGCAGAAGAGTTTGTAACTGGCCACACAGAGAGAATAGGTTGGCAGTCTGCAGTCCTCATGGTCCATATTAGGTGCTTTGATGCAACTCTGAGAACTAGGGATGCTGTTTGCTACCACAGGTTCTTCAATCCTGAGTGAAAAAAATCCTTAATGTGACATGAAACTCTCTTTTATCTGGGTTGCAGCCTATCCATTTTCACCTGCTCAGGAAATGCCCCGGCATTTTCTCCGTCCTCTGTGGTACATTACTTCCTCTTCATGGAATGTATTGGACAGGGAATTGAGGGAGAATGAGAAATCTGGAATCCAGTGTATGTCCTTACCTGTTTCAGAAGTCTCCATGTCACATTCATAGGATTTATAGCTATTTTTTCTGAATAATCCTTTCTAATTTGGGGATAGTGAATATTCAAGCCATGTGTTTATAGACATAACTATGCTGTTTTACTCTGTTGCCATTTTCTTGCCACAAAAATTTTTGTAAATGTAAGGTTTGCATGATATTCCCCTCTGAATGTTTCATATATGTAAAAATAAGAAGATGGAAAATTACAAGACAGAAATCAACTTTTTTTGAGCCTTTCTTATCAAGGAGGACATTTTAATGAATTTCGTGGAGCATATTCATAAAATATTGTCTGCTAATTGTGAAATGATTGAAATATTCTGAAAATAGATACTATGTACTTAAGTTAAAATTAAGAATGTGTTGGTAATCTTTAATAAAAAATATCAAACTTGATTGAAAAAATAATTAAAACAGAAATTTTATTGTATGCTATTAATGTTCTGAAATGGTATGCTGTACCATCATGTATCAGTCTGCTTCAACCCATTTGTATGCCTGCATATATATATATATATATCTATTACTTATGTAGTTACTATAATACTGGAGTTATGATGAGAAAGTGAAGCCAGAGAGGATAGGTTACACACACAAAAAAGGGTTATTTTGTAGTTGACCTGAGTGATGTAACTGTTGACTTACTAGTTGCCAACAAAGCTACAGTACATTTTTTGATTGACTTGCATGAGAATAGCAGCAACTTATCCAAGGGTTGTGTTTTTGTTTTCCTTTTGTATTTCAAAGACAACAGCCTTAATTAAGATTTGTGTGATGACTTTAGCTGAATTTCTTCATTTAGTCAAAGCCTTTAAATTTCTTAATAGTGCTGTTTATAGTATGCTAATTTGAGTTAATTTTACTGCACTAGATGATACACTGATTTAGAAATGCATGTAATAGCCCAGTTTTGAGTGGAAGGACACCCTTTCTTGGTTTATTCTTGTAGGCACGTATTTTCTGCTCTGACCTGCAATTCATGTAATAAATCATTTTTAATGCTGGCACAGGTGTCCTTTTGAATTTAAGTATGCTTTCCGTTCATATTGTCTGCTGTAATTTTTTTCTGATGTATGGCTCATTATCACATCATTCTGTGTGTGCAAGTATTTTTATAGCATCAGCTTTTGTAGCCGTTTCTAGTTTCATAGCTAAATTTCCTATACTCATTTTTGAGTTTCGTATTCAAACTGTATGCATGAGCTTTAAAATACCATATTCGAATCACTCTTGCAATTTTTCAGTGAAATTTGACTCTGTCTGAACCTGATTTATTCTCCAGTCTGAAAACAAATGGTCTGATCAAGTAATGGTTGAGAAAGTAGCAAAGAATTCCAGAGCTCTCCATAATTTCAGATATAGATAGCTACCTATGGCATTACAGCGGTGAGGGCTTGACTCTGCAGAAATGATTTATAGTAGTTCTTAAACATACAGGTAGTTTTTCTGGCAGGCTGTGTGTGTAAAGGACTACAGGACTTTCTCTAAAAAAAGTAATTTTTTTTTTCTCCAATTTGAACTTCAAAAAAATCAGGAAAAATAATATGGTTGATGATCCAGTCCCTTCCAAAGCAAGATCAACTATACCTAGGTCATTCCGGACAGATGTTTGTTTCTTAAAGACTCCCAACTGTGGGAACTCCAAAGCTCACTTAGCAATCTGTTTTAGTGTTTCAGTAACCTTCCTTACTGTTAGAAAGGTTTTCAGCATCTTGCTACAATTTAATTTCACTAATTCTTTATCACGGACAAGACATTCCTCTTTAGAGCTACCTTTTATACATTAAAAGGTTACTATCATCTTTATCTTCAGCCTCCTCTTCTTCAGCTTTAACAATCTCAGGTTGTTAAATCTCAGATCTTTCCTTGTTGGTCAGACTCATGATAGTTCTCCTTTGGACTTTTTCCTGTTGCTTCGTATCTCTTTGAGCTGCTCAAAACAGGGCAGAAACAATCCATCTCAAGTTTTCCCAAAACTGGAGCAAAGTAGAAGATTTCTCTTTTGTATCCTGCAGGTAGTTTTCAGTTTTACATATCCAAGGATGTGTTTCTTGCAACAGAAAGACACTTTTGATTTATTTCCAGATTGGATCTCCAGATCCTTCCCTGAAAAGCCTTTACCCACCTAATTGCTCTATATCTTGCATTTGTACAGATTTGTTCCTGCCTTTTAGAATTTTGCATTCTAACTGACCTTCCAACAGAAGGCCCAGTTATGTGTCTTCTTTAAATGCAGTAAGCACTCTCTCCATCACCCACATTATTATTAAAACTCTAGCAGGCCTGCTAGAGGAAAGAAAAAAAAAGTAAAAGAAATCAGTTTTTAGCACTAGCTTAGTCATGATTACACTGTACGTACAGTTATCTAATCAGTTTTGCACCCACACTATATTAGTACCACTTAGACAAGCTCTCCCTTTTTCTCTTTTTTTTTATGTTTGAGAATTTTCTGTGAGGAAAGAGCTACATAAATGACCTTGCTTGCAACTCACCTTTCTTGCTTGCGACTCACATCTCTACAAGGTCTGTTACCATTTTGTGGAGAGATTTAATTCTGTTGACATGATTTGTTCTTAAAGGATTGACTAATTGTTAATTATTTGATTTTACCTGTTTCTTATCTCCTTTTCATATTCTCAGCTACTTACAAATCATGTTGTTCGTTTGTTCCAGAACTTTTCTGAGACTTAACAGCTGACAGATCTGTTATTCCTAAGCTCCTCCTTCCTTGCTTTTTTAAAGATGAGTGTTGCATTTTCATTTTTTCCATTTTATTGATACCTCATGTGTCCTTCACAGATTGCTTTTCTGATGACAACATGGTTCTGAGATGGCTTTACCAGTTCTCTAAATACCCTAGGAGGAAGTTCCTCAGGCACATCTGTTCTGAAAACTAATTTACTTAAGTACTCTCTAACCTTTTCTGTCTGTATTTTGAATTGAAATCATTCCTTTGTTGTTTGTATTAATCATGCTAGTCACCTCCTCATTGTTGACCTTTTTAATTAAAACTAATGCAAAAAAGACATTAAACGCTTTGGCCTTCACAGTGTCATCTGTCAGTAACTCTTTTTCTCTATTGGATAGCAGAACAACACTTTCCTTTGTCCTCCTCTTAATCAGTTTGAATAGATTCAGTTTGATTAGTGCAGGATGTGGATATTTTAATTATGTTTTATCCTCCTGGTAGGTCAGTTTAAATTTCCATGGAAGGGATTTTTTTTTTTTCATTGACCTTCTTGTGTTCATGTTCTTGCCAAAAGTCAAATTGCTGGTATTCCTGGAAAGTTTTATATAAGTAAATACACATTGTCAAAAAAAAAAAAAAAGACATTCAAGCCAAAATCAGGAAAAGTCAAACTCCAGACTTGACAATTTTGTTTGCTGAGTGACGCATTCAGCTCCTCATTATTCACACACAATGAAAGCGAACACTTCAGCAATTGGAAATCACTTTGGCATGGTCAGTCAGTCAGAGGATTTAATGGTGTGAACATTCCTGATTCTCTAGGCTACTACTGAGGACCTTTTATGTGGAATGGTTTTTAGCACATATAGCAATTTTCAGTCATAACTGTTCTACCACGAAAGATGAGAGTGTCGTGAAACATGATATTAACATGAAAGTGTTAAAAAGAAACAAACAGGAATAAAAATAACATCACAGTCTTATCTTTTTCAGAATTAACTTGAACTGATTCTCCTTCGCTTGTTTAAATTTCATAATTTGTTAATATCATCCCTTTAGATTTACTCCTGATGTTGTTTTAAAAAGTTAAATACTTAGCACATAGTCTCCCTGGTATCCAGTGATAGGACACATGGGAATGGCTCAAAGCTGCACCAGGGGAGGTTTAGACTGGACATTAGGAAGCATTTCTTTACTGAGACAGTGGTCAAACACTGGAACAGGCTTCCTAGAGTGGTGGTCGATGCCCCAAGCCTGTCAGTGTTTAAGAGGCATTTGGACAATGCCCTCAATAACATGCTTTAACTTTTTGTCAGCCCTGAACTGGTCAGGCAATTGGACTAGATGATCATTGTAGGTCCCTTCTAGCTGAAATAGTCTCATGTCTCCTCTCCTCTCCTCTCCTCACCTCGCCTCGCCTCGCCTCGCCTCGCCTTGCCTCTCCTCTCCTCTCCTCTCCTCTCCTCTCCTCTCCTCTCCTCTCCTCTCCTCTCCTCTCCTCTCCTCACATACGGCCACAATGAAGGGTTTCTACAACTAGATTAATACGTGTCTTACTAAGCAGTACATTATTGCAATAGGTTTGTCTTTCTCACACTGTCACTCGAGCAGCATAATCTCAGACTGATTTTTACATGAAAAACTTACTAGTAGAATTAAAAATAAATAAAAATTTAAAATTGGGTTTGGTAATATCTGTGACAACACTTTCTGTAACACTTCAGTAGCATCTGTTTGACCTTCTAGAAACAACTGTCCTTTGTGGCAGTAACATCACTACAAGATGGCTGAAGACGGTTTAAAGCAGTTAAGTGGGGACACTTAGGGAATTTTCATGAAGCAAGTCCTTCAAAAATTTCTCTACCACCTGAAGCAGAATGAGGCTTTACCATTGTATGTGCAATTTGCAGGCTGCCTATGAGCTGAAGAATGGGAAAGTTGACAACCAAGAGAATATACTCCTGGATCCTTTTGTCTTCAGATGGGACAAGAGTGTTGAACATGACAATATGGACTATGTCACTATTCATATTTACTATTAGTCACTGGAAGAGGAGCTTCCTGGCTAGAGGAGACTGAGATTTGCAGTGCTGAAAATGTATTAAATCTGCCCTAGGGAACTTAAAGGAAGACTCCACAGCTAGAGGAGAGATTTGTCTTTTGGTGTGTGTATAGGAGGGAAATGACTGTGGAAGAATGTACTTAAGAGTTAAGTTGAATCTTTCAACTTACCATATATGTTCTTCAGGATGAATATATCAAGAGGCTTTTATTGCATATATAAGTAAAAGGACATAAAGCATCAGACAGATACCCATGTAAAATACTCTGCTATCAGGTCATAGGAGATTTCAGGATGTTTTGTTGTAACTAGACAACTTGGAAGAAAAACTTGCCCTTTGTTATAATACAGGTTGTCAGTGATGCCAGGACTGCTAATGTACCATAAGCACTTACTGGCAATTTACTAAAGCTGTGATAACTAAATTTCATGCCAAAGATGTCTAAATTATTTGTGAGATTTTAACAGCCTAAAATGTAGTTACAATATTTTCTAAGGAATAGAAAACATATGACTGTATTTTACAGTGACAGTAAATTTAGTCTAAGAGGGGGAAAAAAAAATCAGCAATATTTAGATAGCATAGTGTTATTGCCACCAGGGTGGGGCTTTTTTTTTTAATTTTATTTTGTTGGTTGAATCCCATGAACTGCTTGCTGTTGCTTGGTTAGGTATGTCAGGTGCTAACTTGCTGTAGGCAGCACAGCGAGTGAAACAAATGAAATGCTGTTACAGCCTTGGGCACCTAACATCCATGCTGTTTGTTAGCATCATCAGATGGGTAATTCTGAGTGTAGATGATACTAACTTATCACAGCCCCACGTATCACAAGGATGAAATAAGTCTCCCCAAGCTAAATCTGAAAGAGTTGACAACATATGCTAGAGTTGCAGCTTTCATCATTCTGTTCATCAAATACCGTTTTGAATAGTTTACAATTACAGGCATACAAAGCAAACAAAACCCAACCAACCAGTAACAAAATAAACCCCAGTTTATTTCACTTTATGGCTTTGTATTTCAGAAAACATATTGTGGTAATGTCTTCATTGTTGTCATACTTACAACTATCTTTCACTATCTTCCAGAAAATTTGTAACCTTTCCACTAAATCTAAGAACTGAGTGGAGGCAACAGTCCCATCAGCCTCATGATAACTGAAAACAATCGTCTACCCTACCTAAACAAGGTCTCAGGTTTCATTGTTTATTTGGGGGCAGTGTGGCATAAGAAGACTTTTCACAAATCCCCCATTCTTCTTAAACCTTGCTTGTGTCTTTATCAGGCTGTGTTTCTTTACCAATAAAACTTTTTTGCAATTATCTTTTGATTAAATTGCAGGTTTGTGCAAATGCTAAGTAAAGTTTAGCTAATGCTGAAACCTGCTGCAGATAGTGTGCATTGGGGTCAGTGCAATTCCTGCAATAGAACTTGATGTTAAAATTACTTGGCAATGAAAATAAAATCTAAGATTTTCAAGGGGTAACTAACTATCTAATATGTACCACAGTATGTATGTAAACATTGTTCTCTGACTCAGATACACATTAATTTTAATAACCAATTTCCCTCCATAAAAATACTATCTTTTCATGTTTTATTGTATCTATTCAGTTTATCAACCGTAAGCTCTAGGTATTATTATAATATAATAATAATATTATAATAATAATAAAATATAATAATAATAATAATAATAATAATAATAATAATAAGTAGTAATAATAATAATTTTGCATGCACAAATGTATTGAGTGACCTCAAAACCAGATAAAATTTTGAATTTTTAACTTTTAAAAAGGAAATGGTTGAAGATAAGATAAAAAACAACAAAACAAAACAAAAAAAAACCAAACCACAAAACTCCTATTTGGTTTTACGCAGTAATTTGTTCTTGATAATGCAGTGTCAAGGACAATTGTTATGGCCAGATTATTACAAATAAGATGAAATAAACTCCTCCAGTTTTCTGGTCCTTTTTGGTCAGGTTCAGAGAGAGGTAGCTTAGTGGTTTAGCAGGAGTCTGGAAATTAGGAGGAAACCATCTAGGCCATAGTATCAGGTCCACAACATTTGTTCGGTATTTTTAAAAAGGACTGAAATGATTGCATCCTTCTCCACCTACACTCCCAGGTTCTGTTCATTCAACACCCATCCCCATAGCAGTTATGTTACAATAGAATTTTTTAAACTTAACACAGTTTGTTCCCTTTGCTTCTGGAGACTTTTGCATTTCTTTAGTCTCGGTTCGATATTGTAACTTTCCAAGGTAATTCTGAGTAAGAAATAAAATAAACCAAACTGTATGTACAATTACAGTAGATATTGAACACGCTATGTGTGGAATTATCAGTGCATAGGTCATCATCTTAAGAAGATTTTATTGTCATGGGCTAGAATTTAGTGAAGTAAACTTCAACACTTTGAATGGTGAAGCATTAAGACCTGCTACTCGTATTGAGAAACGTTCCTCTTATCGATTTTATTTTTCTTGGAGAAAAATAGTAATAAAAATGGATTCTAGAATAAATTTAATTTGCAGTTTTTTTCTCTACTGCATAAAAGCATCCATTTTTAACTGTTAAAAAGCTGGTCATCTTATCCATATTGCCAAAACAGAACACTGTGCTGTTAAATTGCAGTTAAATCTCTGGCATAACTGTATTTTTATGGAGGTAAAAAGACAGCTAGCTGAATTGGAAATGAGAGAAAATTTCTTTCTTTCTGTGTTGATACAGAGGACTCATTAAATGTCATATCAGGCTTGCAGGCACTGCAGAAGGACAGACATTTCGGAGATCTTCAACCTCTTAGGAACTCTGGAAGTTAATGAGCCATCCCATAGTTATTATTTTGTGTTTTATCAGGGGTTTGCTCTGGGCTTTTATTTGATTTTCAGATTGTAGTGTGATCTCCTATGTGTGAGTGTGGATTACATCAGCTCGAGAAATGCTGTGTTTTCCAGTAATGATGGGCTATACCAAAATCTTTTAATGCTATTTGAGTCTTTTATGATCCTCCAATATCCCAACACCATTAAACATTTCAGACAAGAATCAACAGGGCTTCGTGGAGTTCTTCAGAGACCCAAGGACACTTTGGCCATGGTGAAGTCTGTAGCACTAGGATATGCTAGGTGTACTGGGACCTCCAATATTCTGGTATCTAGCCATAGCATAAATAATGTTTCATCTCCTTCAGAGCCCCCAGGCTACATTTGGTCCCATGCTTGTCTCAGAAGTGCCCTGTTTGAGGCGTTCTGATGTCAGAATGAAGGGCAACCAGTTAGTATGGGGAGGAGGGCATAGCTGCTTCCACCTCCTCCCCCTCGTCCCTGGCAGCCTGGAGAGGCCAGCGGGGGAGCACTGCCTCAAATCTAGAGAAGCAAATGGTAGAACAGGAAGGAAGGGAAGAAAAGGCACAGAAAAAAAGTAGTATATTACTGAAGGATCAGAATTGAACGATTTTTGTGTCATTTGGGGTCATTCACTGATGCTACTTTCCTGTTTGTTTCTCCCTCTGAGACAGTCAGAAATACTTAAAAAAAAAAAAAAAAAAGAGGCTTATTTTCTACCAAATGCTGTAAGGTTATCAGAATATTATTCTAACAAAATCTTCCAGTAAAGAAGTACATCAGAAGATACTTAAACATCTGGCAAACGTGAACCCGCTCCGTCTAAGGCTAACTAAGAGCACCACTACAGTCACTGGTGTTACACCATTAGTGTAGCTTGATTTATCCAACCTGTTCATGTAGACCTGTAAAGCACAGCAGTAGCATCACCATGAGAAATGATGATTTGCCTTGCCCATGTTATGTGTTTGAACTAGCGGGTCTATCTCAGAGGAAACTGAAGTTCATTCCTGAATTAAACAAGGTCCTTTAGACATAACACTTAGAAGTCAGTAGCAATCTATCCATCTCCTTCTTTGAGCTTTTGATCAGAAACTCAGGTTTTTTCTAGCTGATTTTCTTCAGCTAGAAGCATCCGTTTGGGGAATTTCAAACAAAACTCAAAACTATTCCTCTTCACACATTCTCTTTCCTTCCCTGCAACAGTCTGTCCTTTATTCAGAGACTTCTATTCAAGTTTCTTCTCTTACTGTTTTTGATTACTTAAATAAAACCAGAAAAACAAGACAACCATGCTTTTTCTGAAAATATATTTATCTTTTGAGGTAAAATGAGTACTGGCGTTCATTATCTTTTGAACATAAGTAAGAAGTTAAAGAATGAGAGTCAGCTGAGTGAACGTTTTTTTTGTATGGGGTAGGGGGTTAAGGAGGTGAGCAGCTAAAAAGATATTTGTTTCATAGCAATCAGGCCTTCTTGTGCTGACGTGCAGTGTTTTTCCACTCCAGTTGACATGGTTAGACATCTTCTGACACCCTGGGGGATGTAAATCAGAGACTGAGAATTTTAGACTTTTTACTCACTAGAGAAATGTACCCAGTATTTTAATGATTATTTATCTTTCCCAGCTGCACATTTGCTTAGATGCATGCAGGTTTAAACATATATAAATATATATCCCCTCTCAATCTTCAGAAGACAAAAAAACTTTCGTATGTATGGCTTGTTATCATTTTCCTATACATTTTCCAGAGGTGTACTAGGAACAGCCTGCTGTACAGCTGTTCTGCTCCAGCTGAACAGGTTCATAGGGAATGAAGAGCTTAGAGCAATTTGTAGGCAGCGAAGCAAAAAGAAAAATCCACAAAGAAGCAGCTGATGTTAGCAGCTTTTAAAGAGACTGAAAGAAAAGGGAAAGAATAGGAAGTCGAATGTAGAACAGAGAGAGAGAACATGATTTTGGAAGAAATCTGAATTACTATTTTTCAAAACCAAGGAGAAGCTACAGTGCTTCCCTTATAAGCCATGCTTTATCCTTTCATGCTTTTTACTGCTTGCTGAACAATATCTACACTTAGAATATGCAGACATTAAGCCAACTCTTTACCTTCGTTGCATAAATGGCTAGGAGCTTGAGACCGGCAGCCAAAGTTTTGTGTTACGGCTTTGTCACTGACACACACCTAGGCCTCAGTCAGGAAAGTGTTTATGATGTGTCAAATTTTAAGCACATGGTTAAATCCCACTACTTGCAGTAATACCTTTCTGGAATGAAACCTGCATGTTAAATTCTGCAAACCAATCCTGCAGTGCCTGTTTTCCTGTTTGTAAGCCGGGAATAATAATACCTCGTTCCTATGTGTGTTTTGAAGTTTAATTCAGGGCATTTATACACCACTCCAAGCAAAACTCTTAACATGACAGAATTGTGGTTTATTACTATATTTCATTAGCATTAATAGGAATTGTTATGTGTGTGTAGTTCAAAGAAATAAACATCTAAGTTTTCATGGCATTACACAGTATTGAGAATTTTAAAGGGAAGACTGTCAGTATTAATTGTCATTAAATCAATATCACAGAGGCAAGTTCAGCTCCTTAGCTCACATCAGATCACATGGGAATTACTTCAAGAAATCCTTTAGTGCCTTTTTTTCTTTCTTGGCTTTAGTTATTTACTGTCGTACAAAGTGAGTGTGAGATAGTAACAATCAAAACTATGTATCAATATACAGTTTACTTTCCAGAGGGGCCTATGAACTGAGGAAAGCGGGGATGAGGTGAGAAAACCTATGAATAAGGTGTGAGAGCAGTTGTGAGAATACCAGATATTTTTATTTAGATGTTTTCATATGGACATTGTTTAGAAAGAAAATGAATATACTTCATGACGTACAGATAATGTGATAAATCATTAAAGAATAAAAAAAAACACTGTAAGAGAAAGAATGAAGAAAAACACTTAAAAATGTTGTAGCTGCTGCATTTTTTAAAACACATGTTAGTGATTTTGAATTCCCCATAAGAGTACGTTTGATATTCCTGAGGTATGTAATAGATGTGATGCAGTGTCATGACGCAGAGGGACCCATTATTATACTTCATTGGTTCTTTTATTACCGGAGGGTGAGCACAGGCAATAGAACGAGGTGTCAAACTTCTTTTAACCTTTGGTCTTAGCAGAAGCTAGATGAAGGGTTTAAGTGTATTTTAAGTTATTATCCTTAGAATCGTGTCTCTCCCTCTCTCTTTGCAACTGGCGAACATGAATGTTATCCAGTTTGTGGTGTCAGCCCCTTACATTGCGTTCCACTTAGACCTGTTGTTTTCACCACAGGTCCCTTCATGCTTTTTCCTCTGCTTTGTGTGACAAGCTATAGGTTGTGTCAGATAACTTCAACATGATTCCTGCTTAGGGGAAAAAAATGTAGAGAAAAAGAGAAATATTTCACTTTTGAGTGGCGGTAAAAAAGCACAAGACTGGCATATTTTTTTGAAACATACACAGGTCATAGATCAGACAGAGGAGTGTGGCATCCATGCTTAAAAAGAGAAATAGACTGTTCTTAGATACTGGAGGATAAAAAAATAGAGAAAATGGCAGAATATTCTTCTGTTGCAGAAATATTATGGGTGTATGTTAGTACTTGCAATGTTGCTAAAGCTTGTTCTTAACTGAGCTTCAGATATAAATTGTTTGTGGAGGTCAGACAGAGGGTAAACCAGGCTAAATTGTGCCTCTGCTTTAAAGAAGGCATGTGGACTGTGGGCCAGGAGAGCAGGGAAATTAATTTTACTATAAATTTGGAATGGAATCAGAATTATGTATTTTCTCCCACTTCCCCGCCTGCATCCCCTGCCACACACAGTCTCCAGTCATCAAATAATGTGAAAAGTAATGATGGAGGCTGATGGAGCAGGGACCAGAGTGCTGATAGCCTTCCCTCTCTTCCCTGAGAAATTTGTGTTTCACAGTAAGATATTAATGTGAGGATGTTAGTGTCTCTTAAAAAAAAAAAAAAATTGAGAAAATAATGTGGAGAAAAATGATGTGGAAAACATCTTTTTAGCAGCTTTAAAGTTTAAAGAAGCAGCTCGAAAAGTCCATTACTATAAGCCAAGGAGACCTCTTCTGTGTTGGATAAAAAAATATATAAGATCCTCCTATGACTTTGACATTAGAAAGCACTGAAGGTGTTCAGAGCACTAAGCAAAGTGATAATAAATATTTTACTACTGCTAACTGCTTAATTCAAATTCATATTCTAGTGTTCAGATTCATTATTTTATTTTCCTTGTCTGACAGTTGTTTTGGGGTGGTGAAGGATGGAAAGTGCTGAACTCTCCTCACTGAAGCTGATGTCATTAAGTGTCCTAGCCTTTACCCCATACACATAATTCTGCCTGTAGTTTTGTCTGAGTAAAGCCAGCTCAGCAACAAAGACAATTATTTTGAGAGAACTTTTATGTTACAGCTCTTTATTTTACTACTGAGGGTTCTCTGTGTTTAGTGACTCCATCTTGGGAATCCACCTCATTTCTTGGCTGCAATGACCTTTGTGTTTATAATGTTTCATCAGTTTCCAAGCAGTCAGTTGGAGGTGAATGCTGCAGTATTAATATATTTATCATCAATTCGTATGACCTGAACATAACTCCTTACCCCCTCCCGGCCCCTTTCTCTTTTAAGATCTGCTGTAATGCATTTTGTTGAAATCCAGGGGAAGTATTAGGTTCATTGCTTTTCAGACAGATACGAGGTTTTATGATTTTAGGCTTCTATTGTAAATATATCAGTTTGCACTTTCTATCGTTGTACACTGTTTTTCACCTGCTAGTAGTTTGAACACATCTAATATCTGTTTATTATATCATTGTGTCAGTGTCTCATCTTTAATACTGAAATAGTAATACAGTATTCTGCTTTTCTTAATGTTTTTCAACCGTAGACCGGAGAGTACTTTACAAAGGAGTTCAATGTTTTTAGCCACAGTTTACATATTGGGAAAGTGAGGTACGGGAAGGGAAATGACTTGCCCCAAATTAAACTAAGAAAGCTAAGATAGAACTGGGGATAGAGGCCACATTTCCTAACACTCATCACCCTTTTCTGCTTCCAAAACATTGAGGTTATTATGTTCCCATGCAGATAAAGAAAGAAGAAACAGTCCTTAAATGTATGAGGAACCATTTAAACCACATATTATTCCTCAATTTTGTCCCTCAGTAGAATACAGTATCTTTGCTTATTTATAAGGAAATTAACTGCAAGTTATTTAAAAAAAAAAAAAAAAAGATTATATTTGTATGGATTTCTCCAAATATTAACACACTCAGTTTAAATTAAATTAATTAAAATTAAATCTTTATGTTCAAAATACCTCTACTGGAGAATAACCAGCTTTTTAACTTTGTTTTTCATTTGGCTCTGGCTTTTTGCTGCTTTAACGGGGTAAAGATGAGCTGGAATAAGGCCCTTGTTATGCAGGACTATCTGAGAATGTTCCTTGTGTATTGTCTAAATAGCATTTTACAGCACAAAAAGAAAAAAAAAAGAGGACATTTTAAAATCAGCTGCAAAAACATACACACCTCTTTTTGATGTGGCAGTGCCTCTAAAACATTTTTTTTAAATAACTAATCCTTTAAAAACAAGACCATTTCATTAAAAAAACCCAGCCAGTCAGTTTACTAGTGACATTTAAATGGATTAGTGCCATGTTGTCTCTGTGATATACTCTGGTAGTCAAAGTTTAACAAGAAAATACATGCCAAAACACAATCCGTGTTTGAAACAGAATGAGTTTTTGGTAATAATTTACTGAAACTAAATTTAGTTCACTAAAAGCTTATTTATGTGGAGACTTTCAGGAAAATTAATCTGTAAAAACGAATTTAAAGTGGATTAGTTAAACCTAATTAAGTCCCTGTATAGATGTTCATTCAGAATAAAAATTGCCTTGATTTGGTTTAACTTAACTCCCTTCCAAATGAATTACGACTACCAGAGATTTAATGTAGTTTAAATAATCTACTTTAAAAATTAAATGCAGAGTAATTTTGCTGCATGTCTCTGTGTAGACAAGGTTTCTGGGAGAAATCTGTCTGTCGGACTGTTTCCAAGATGTTAACATAGGTGTAGACATTAACTGAATTTCAAAGGTAGTCCGAAGTCTTGCAAAAGGTATTAAATCACTCTCAATTTGGAAATTATCTTTTAGGAAAGAAAAGGATACAGACAAATAAGCTGTTTAACAGGTATGAACTTATGATAGGAGGGAAGGAATATATTCTGATGCTTCCAGTAGGGAAAGTCTTGACTTCAGGTTTCAGGCTAACTTTTGGTGAGGTGAACATGACACCCTCCCCCGAGAAGGAATAAATTGGGTAGGGTCATCCTCTATGGGGTGATAGGAAGTTGGAACTTGGCTGGTAATTATCATAATTATCTGTTATCTGTTTAGAACATGATAGCTTCTTTATTCTGAGATTCCTGTTTGGATACATCCTGGTAATAATCCTGAATTACCAATAAAATATTTATGTGGTTCTTTGACTGTGTGTTTTTTAAAAGGCTGGCATTTCTTTCAAAATTTTAGAGTATCACTGCATACCACAGTTTCTGAGTGACAAATGACTTAAGCAGACATAAGGCCAGACAGATTCCTAAAGAAAAATAACACCCATTTCTGCCATAGCTGTGCTGTGCTTGAATGAACATGGAAGCTTGGAGGAACATAGGGGCATGGTCAAATTTAATTTTGAAAAGACCTCTCCCATGAATGAGCTTCTTAGTGTTTAAAAATGAAGTTTCTTATGGGCGGGAGAAACTTACATTGCGAATGAAGACGGTAGCTTTTGTGCAGATGATTTCATTGACTCTTTTGGAGCATTGTAGGTAACTTCTGCCTGTCTTAATTTTTCTCTGCCGATTATGCAAGATGTTGCATGGTTCCAATACCTTCCCTTCAGTTATAGTGGATTGTATTTTTTCACAAGGGACTTAGGAACCAGCATTATTTGGGGCTAAAATATTTTGATCAGTGGTAGATTATGTCCCCTTACTTAAAGCAACAGAAAGAATGATGCTTCTGTAAGACCTCAACTTGGTAAATTTCCCAGTACATGGAGAATGTTATCAGAACCACTGTAAGTTAAAAATACTGGAGGGGGGTGGTGGTAAAAAAAAAATTATTGAAACTTAAGAGAAAGACTGATAGTTCTGTGTATAAAGTAAGCACACAATGATTCCAGATATAGGTGATTTCATCTTCAAAACAGCAGCAGTATTATTGTTCTCTTCAATTGATTCTTACATAGCACAGTTTAAAAGCTGGGTTCCTTTCTCTTCGCTTGCTTAGTAACAAACATCAGTGGAGAGCAAACTTCCAGTCACTATAACGAGAAGTGTCACTGACACGCTCATTTCAACACTACTAACTTTACACACTGATTGTACTATTGGATTTTGAAAGAAGAGGGAGGAAGAACAAAATATGGAATAATAACAGATGGAAACAACAGAACAATTTTGAGAACTGAGAACTACCTGGTAATATCCTTCACATTTCACCTTTATGTGAAATAAACCACAGAACTGTAATGAAAGCCATTACTGGTGCACAAATGTACTTTTCCACACATATGGATCAACTCTGAGGTAACTGAAAAAAAAATAACGGGGAAAAACAAAGTTAAACTGCAACTGCAGAACTGCAAACATACACTTGACCCTTTCGGAAAAGGATCCTCTCTGCTGGGGGTCCCTGGCAGTATGAACCAGCAAAATCTGCCCTGCGGAGGTACCTCCTCCCTTGCCCCCAGGTGCAGGTCCCCATCCTCTGCTCTGTCTGACCTCTGTGAGCTGTTGCTGCTTGCCGTGCCCACAGAAAACAAACCATAGAAAACAAAGTAAGTAATTTTCTTCTGGCTGAGCAAGCTAAATATGCTTCCTGGGGGGTCAGATGAACACTGGTACTTGCAGGCGCGGAGGCTTAAACCGCTTTTGAGTACACCTGAACATTGAACATATCAGGTACAAATATGAAAATGTTTGTTGTCTGTATAGGTACATATTTTTATTGTTCTTACACAATCATGCAATACATCTTGAAGTGATATATCTGTTTACTTCACATTCATAACATTGGAGTTGAAAATGCTTCTTTCCTTGTTTTTTCTGGTTTGGTTGGTTGGTTTTTTTAGTTCAGCATCTATGGTAAATATTGCTTTGTTAAATATTTTCTGAAACCTCTGAATTATTAAGGCATAAATTAGATGATTTAAGGCAGAACATTGTTTATAAAAGTGCACTTGTCAGTGTTGGGGAGGTAAAAATAAATAATCCTACCATGACAGTAGTCCCCTGGGAAGACCTTACCTTCCTGATACCATCCATGTTTCTTGTGGTTCAGAACACTTGTTAAGCTGAAAGGGGGGAAGAGAAGTGCATGACATTTAGACTTGTTGTAACATAAACCATTTCTTATCTCTTCCCTCAGTCCCTCTCCTCGGCCTCCCTTCTGTCTCCATTTACAACTTCACTATCCCTCCTGCCTCCTGGGACCATAACCTTAGTGTAATCTTTGTTCTTTTTGCTTTCCTCTGCATATCTAACACAAACTGTTTCTTTTTTTTTTAAAGAAGTCTCAGGAAAAATCCACATTTCTCTCAATGTTTGTGCTGCCAGAAGCCCTGTTCCTTCTTTTTTTTCAGACTAAATCTTCTCCTGTCTCATCTCTCTGCCTCACAATTCCCATGTCAGCCAGCCCATGGGGCTAAAATCCCAGGTGACGCTACCAATTCTACCTGCTAGTTCTAGGGTTTTTTTTTGTCATAAAGTGGGCATTGTCCCATTGGCTCGTAGAACTGAACTCCTTTATTTCTTTTATTTTCCCAAAAGACAACCTGAGAGATATTTAATTATGCCAGAATGCACTGTTCTTCCAACCTGGTCTGGTTTTCAGTAAGACTGGGAAACATCTCTGTGCCATTATCAACATCTCAAATATTCACCAGCCATTTTACTCACGCTTGTTAGCATATTTCATGATTTTCATGTTAATTAGACATTTGGCGGTGTAGGTTTTCGTTTTTCAAATTCCCAAGTGAGCCAGAAGTTCTTTGACAGGATTTTCCCAGAAGCATTTCTATCTTGGAAGAGCAGTCCAACTTGCACTTTACCCTATTTAGATTTACAGAGTAAGCATCCCTGTGCCTGTATGCCATGGGGATCTGGTCTGGAAAGGTGCTCTGCAAGGGAGCTTAACACACACAGACAGCGGTGAGTTTAGCTGCAAGTAGTCATGAGCACAGCCACTTCCATTCAAAACACATTCAGAATATAAAGTGGTGCTGCCTTTCTTTTGGAGCATTTGCCCAGGAAGTGACAGACTTGGGAAGACCTGAATGATGCTAAGTTGCTTTATGGGTTTCGCCCTAAATTCTGTTGCTTCACTTCTTCAGAAGAATAGGAACAACAATGTTCCCATATTTTGCACAGTGTTTTGAGATGTTCTTTTGAAGACAACTGTTTAAAAAGATATACAGATTTTAAAAGAAGCTTTGAAGCGTCCGTAGTTTTGCATTAATAGTTTTGAGGTTCAAATTAATGCTGTTATAAATGGCACCACTTAGATATGCCTTGTATGTTCCTAACTATGCAATCACCGAGCAAATGCAGCAGTTAGATATCTTATGGCAATACTATGTGGGAGAACAACTAGAAGTATGAAGTTAATGCAGCTAAATTAAGGAACATTAAACCCTGTATGAAAACTCTTATGGAGAAGTAGAGTGCTTAAGGGAGGATTAAACTACAAAAAATAAAGGCTTTTTAATTCAGAATAAGAGCATCTACATAGAGTTTAATGTGATTTAATTTCTCTGCATTAACTTCATACTTTTATTTGATTCCTTTTAACCTTCCCAACTGCAGGCAGTCCTAAGTGATATTACTTTTTCACAAAAGTATAACTTTGGAAGCCTTCTCTTTAAAATTTTATGTGCTTCTATCCCACTCCGTGCAAGTAACCCAAGAAAATTATTGTTTGAAAAATAAATAAAAAGAAGAATAGTAATATGCATTCTGTGGTCAACTGATTATGGCAGCAGACATGACCATTTGAGTGAGAAACGGCCATATAAGAAGAAACTACCAAAAGAAATATATAAGCAAAAAGTAAATTCATATTTTATAAGTAGAGGTTAACAGCTTAAGGGGAATTCAAAAGTTCATGAATGATGGACACAATGGAAAATCACAAAGAGCAGCAAAAGAAAGAGCAAGATAGTAAAAGGCATCAGATACCTACCCACTGAAACTGAACGGCTGAGTTCAAACCTGATGATTATGGCTAAAGTAAAAACCACAGATGTTTGTGTGTTTGGCACAGCCCATGGTAAAGGAGTGTATGCAGCTGTGCTATGCCAAAGCTGGGATGCATCCTGTTGTTCCATGCAACTTGTTCCCAAAAGAATATTTCTCTTCTTTATTTCTATGGTGTCTCCTCAAGCTTTACTAACTTTGGAGGGATTCAGGTTGGCTACTTGGTTGTCATTATATCGTCCCTTAACCAGAAATACCAACTCTATGCAAAGAAATATATAAAACTGCCAGATAAACTATCCCACATTTTATACTCTATAGTCAATAGAAATTTCTTCTCAGTCATTAACATAGGAATTCTGCAACCTTTTCAGCACTGATAAGGCTGCATCATGGACATGAGCACTAATACTTCTGTTCACTGGAATCAACACTGTTTACGTTAGAATTTAAATAATTAGGTTTTGGTCCTATTTTTGGCACTTAAAACAGACTGACTGAAGTGGCTTCCAAGCATTAGATTTCCAGTTCTTTTTTCCCTGGCACTATTTATAAAAGTTCATGGAAATTAACAGAACTGTTGCCATGTCCACTGGCAGAGTAGTTGGTTCCAGTTACGTTCTTCACTGATGTTTGTGTTATGCTGATTGTAACAATTAAGTAAATGGAAAAACAGCCATAATAATGATAGAATACAGTAAGAAACAGAGGCGTCAATATCTCACATAGAAAGCAAGCAGAGTATTTTCTAATTCTAAGAGTTACCACATCTGTGAAGGACAGAAGTCGTGCTGGTTGTTATTGCTGGTTTTAGATTTTAAAGGACCTTGCTAATGTCACTTTAATGTATTAGAATGCTATTGATTTTTTTAAATAATAGCCTATACAATTAAGAAGATTAGAAAGTTCATATCTTCTGTAGTTACTAGAGAGGTTTCTTATCATGCAGTATTGATATAGTTGATGCTAAGTAGTTTTTTTTAATGTAACTTCGTCATTATTTTTTAAATATTTAATTAGATATTAACAGAAGACAATAGGGAGTAATATTTGAAAGCAGTGCAGCATTTCAGTTTAGGGTCACATAACTAAACTTCAGTGCAGGTCTTCACAAAGGTGTCCTGCTAGAAGGGGAGAAGCACAACAGTCTTCATAGATAGATGCCAAATCCCATGCATTTACTTTATCACGAGTTACAGTGGACTGCCAGTCCTGGGGCTAGTGCTTTTTCTTGTTCACTCGTGCATTTTGTTGTTAGAGTGTGTAGACTTGTATTCTCCATTTAGAGAAATCAATGCTTCCTTCCCTCCTCCCTTTTTTTTCCCACTGCTGACCATTTTTCTTGTCAGTTTGCTTTCCCCATTGCTGGGTGAGCAGCTTATGAGAAATAAACCACTGAGGCACATCAAACCTTATAAGAAGGCCAGGGCAGTAATTCAGTGGCTGAGTTTTTTCAACCCATTCTCTTTCAAGTGGCTTGTTTAAAAACAAACAACAGAAATAAAACCTTACTGTGTCTCTTGTTGATATTTAACAAAACTATAGAAAGACCTTTTGCCTTAATAATGCCAGTGACATGCATTTTGTTTATCTTTCTAATTATTTATTTATAGTTGACGTGAAAATGCTTCCCACTAGACATCGCTGACTGCACGAAACCCAGTTGTGTATTGCTTTTGTGAGACTTTCGTTATTATAGCATGATTAAAATAGTACATTAATTATGCATCCTGCTATAAAACTGGATACAGCAGAGGAAATAAATACGTATTAATAATACATTAGTTATTAATCTGTATACTTGTCATTTGAATGAGATGCAAACTTCAGTCATGAAGACCACCACTCATCTGGTTTTTAAGTCCACTTACATCTCAATACTGTAGAAGGACAAGCTTTTGTTAAAGGTCACCTTGTGCTACAAATGAGTAGTCCCAAGATTAAGTAGCCAAAACAGCTGTATTACAAAGCTAAAATTTTACCTGACTCTGAGATATGATGGTAGCATAATAAAGCAGATGATTGGCCACTAGGCTGGGCCAGGTGCAGTCAACTTTTAATCACTAAAAGTGGTAGAGTTTATGGTCATTACAAGGGAGTCACCTCCCTGAAGCAACAAGAGTGATTCTAACTTCTTATTTGTGAGTTTCCTTGTAGCGCTGGAAGGGAAACTTTTATACTAAAGGGAAGCCAACTATAGTTTGCTGAATTGATGAAAAATATTGTAGACATGGGTATTTAAAAACCAGTAGGTCTTGTAAAGTACATCATGTGATTGGATTGCCTTAACAGAAGATTGTAAGGTTGTGTGTGGATAGCTCAAATGTGAGGAAGTTACACCTATTCAGTAGTAACACAAGGGGTTCCTAAATTTTTGCACATCAAGCTGTCATTTAGTTAAAGGACAGAGCCAATAGATTAAGAAGTAAAATTGCAGCCAATTGGCTGCAGCAAACTTTTATTAAAATAAACCATTCGCTTTCTTTTTGGCTCAAGCTAGAACAAAAATTAGTTTATTTAACGTAAGAGCTGCTTGGCAAGATTTGCACTAGGAAATTAAATGTGCCTGCGACTGTTGATGCCAATGATGTCAACTGTCACGGAGTGACCCATGTCCATATTATTAAAATTTGCTGGTCTACAAAAGAAGGTGAGTACAGGCAAATTGCCTGTAGAGAATACTGTTAAATCCTAAAGTTTGCCTAAAATATAGTTTGGGAGAGGCCCAGTTGGCCAGGAGTGAAACTATGCCAGGGAGTATTTGTGTAATTTAACAGGTGGTTGAGTTTCACTCCCTTGGTACATTTGCTAGCACTGATTATTTTCCTGGTAGTGGTAGTGGTGTTGCGTGAATGGCCAGAAGATGGAGTTGTCCAAAGATATATTTTCATTCAGGATTTTAGCTCCATCATGAAATGGCATATGTATGACTTCTGTATTGCTTAGAGTTTTTAGATATATTTTAATTATGGGGCCAATGCATGTGAAGGGGAAGTTGGATACTTCTGCTGAGGCTATGTTAAAAAAAGACATAAAATCCTTAAACTGTCAGCTACATTATAGTTATGTTTTCACAGTCTTAATATCAAACAATGACAAATAAAAACCTTCATCATAGGTGTGCAGTTTTAAAAGTTGTTTGATTAGCTTGATTTAAAAGTTTTGTCAGCCAAGACAGGTTAAAATAATTAATATTAGTAATAGCAATACAACAACAACAACAACAATAATCATAATACGTAGCTCTGACTTGAGATTTGCACCAATAGATCTAGAAGCACATGAACAAGAAAGTAAATATTATTTTATGGACTGTGAAAGTGAGACAGAGTCAAGTGGAGTGTCGTGACCAGAATCACCTTTTAGGTCATGGGCAGCATCAGCAATAGGATGCCGATCTCTTGAATCCCACACTAAAGCTCTGTTCACTGTTACAGCACCCGTGGTTCAGCACCTAGGTTTAAATTTTTCCCAGATAAATTCTGAAGAAGGTTCTGAGTCATGTAACATGGACAAGTAATCTTTAAGGGTAGTGATTCAAAACAATATGTGAATGTTTATTAAGCTAAAATGGCTTTCTCTCTTCCTGTCTCTCCTTTCTTGTATTTTCACATCTTCTTAGTTTTCTCTGACAGAAGACGCAGAAGATCACCCAGTCAAGAAAGCTGTCTGCCAAAAGACAGATTCACCTGTCTATAAACCCTTCCTGATAAATATTTTATACATATTTTTTGACAAACTTCCAGTGGTGGAAAATAACGGTCTCTTTTTATGTAATCTTTTCAGTCCATCATTATCCTTACTCTTGGAAAGTCGTTTTTTTTCCTTAGTGTCTACCCTACATTTCCTTTGGTTTGAGTCCATAGTGTCCTCTTCACAGCTGGCTCTCTTCTTTCCAAATCCATTGCCTTCCCTTTTATAGCAACTGTTGATATGTTTGAAAATTGTTAATGATCTTAAGTATGGAAAAACTTGACTATCAAGTATACCAAAGAGTGGATATATTCCTTCTTTCACCACTATTTGCAAACCTTTCCATCACTTTCGTTAGAACACTCAGGAAACATCTTAGTATTTTTCCTTGAAAATGTGGTTTTCTTCTTCCCTTCTGAAAACACTCTGTTCATTACAGTGTAGACCACTCTAGTAAGAGAGCTGAAAACACATGAATACTGGTGAAAACCAGCTCGCAAACAAGCAAAAAGCAAGCTGAAAAAAACAACACATTGATGTTGTAACCATTCAGCTGTTGTACTGCTGAATTTCCTTAATTTTAAAACAATGATGTTGCACAATTATATATTCACTCTTTGCTTTGTTTTGCAAAAACCCTGGAGTGATTTCTGTGAGAGGAAATGAAATGATCTGGCTGGCTGCTGAATACTTTGGCTGCTTTAGGGCACTTTGGTAGAAGTGGTTTGCATTAGCTGTTTGGATTTTTTTTCCCCTTCTTTATTCTCTTCCTTTCCTTTTTTTTGGAAGGGCAAGTCATAAACAATTATACTCCAAAAACGTGATACCATAGCATTTCTATAAGAATCATGTCCTGCTGTTTGCTAACCTCATATAGCAACAGTGCATTCATTCAATCAGTTTTCAGGGATGCTTTGGCAATGCTGTATTTTCATAAAAGCATGCAAATCCTTCTGTTTAAATCACTAGGTTTTCTTAACTTCTCCAAATATGCTAATGGTGGTGTAGCTGACAGAGCACAAAAAATCAAACAATATCAGAAGAGTTATCCCTTAATTCCTACACTGCTACATAGATGCTTTCCTTGTTTAAACAAACTCTTTACTGTGCTTGCTTTGGTAATGTTTATATTTGTAACTAAAGCCCCTCCCAGTTTTTCTGTAAGTTGTTGATTATGCTGCACTCATCCATCAAGGTTGGTAAGCCATAGAGAAAAAACCCTGACACTCCTAGGGGATTTATTAGTGGGGGGGAGGAAGTTGGAGCCATTTCCCTGGGGCTTTATAACACTCCTTTAGTTCCAGGAATCTGTAAATTTCCTTCTATTAGGCCATTTCTTCGGAGCTATCACCAAGAACTGCTGTCCGTATGTACAGGCATTCTAAGGTGTGGGGAAATCAGCAATGGAAAACAATATGTGTCTCAAGCAAACTTCAAACCTGTCTCTAATTCCAAATAGAAAATGTTCCAGTTGTATTTCAAGACAGCACAGCTTTGATAAATCTTTCCAAAATCTACTTTGAGGGAAAGTTCTATGGCATCTCTTTAAAATTTGCTCAGATGACTATGCTGAAAGGAACAGTCTGCAAAGAAATCTGTAGGGTCTGGATAGACTAATTAAAAATTCTTTGTGAAGCTAGAGAAAGGTGAACTGGAGTTTGACAGGCTTCCTACCTTACGCACTGGTCTGAATTATATGATAATTGTTTTATAATATAGAGCAGCAACATAAGCTTCAGGCGTTAAAGGTTAGGTGGTGGTCATATATGGGATATGAGCTTAAGGAATATGGTTTCCTGAGGATTTGGGGTGGTTCTTGCCCTCTCTCCCTGCCTTTGCAGCCAGTTAGCTTTCTTTCTCGATAACATCTGTGGCTTCGAGGTTTTATGTGGCTGGTAAGGTCACAGATATTTTTGGCTGGGCATCATCATGACATGTACACACATACATGTAAACACACACGCACACACTCTCTCTCTCTGCCTAGCAACTACAGAAGAGATGTCCAGTCAGTCTAATGATAAAATAAAAATGCTATACAAGTGAAGCTACTGCTTTGTGGTTTCTTTATACTAATGCTTTGACAGTATGCCAAGGCATTGCAACTCAGGTCCGAGATACAAAGAAAGTCCGGAGTAAAAAAGGAAGGGGAAAAAAAATGACAGCGTAACACTGAAGTGAGCTGCATGTTGTTCTGAGAGGTGCTAGCAGCTGAGAAAGGTAACAACGGTGTAATAGTCCTCTTTCCTTTTCCATTCTTGCTTGTTATCTTTCATGTTTGCTTAGAACCCCTTTTTGTGAGTGAGATATGCTCTGATAAAGGAAGCAATGATACATGAAGTAGCACTGTGACAAAGCACAAAGTGATCATTACCCTCGCTTATCCTCACTGCACTTTCACACTGTTAATGGTGTAATTAATAAGACTTAAACTTAGGATCTCACATTTGTGCTTTCTGTAGTAGTGCCATACTTGAAAAGTGATGGCCCCTGCTAAAGCACCGCAAAATATTAGGTAATTCTCATAACATCACTCTAAGCAGACACATCTTATTATTTCCCATTGTGTAGGAAGGTTAAGTGACTTGTTTCAGCTCAAACAAGAAGTCAGTGATTATGATTGGGAATTCATATACTTTTTTTTGGTACTAAGTTTACTTGAAATAACATTAGAGCATTAACAAACATGAAAAATAACTGTGCATATTTGGCAATTGAGGCAAATTACCAGACTGTGATAACTAATTTTAGAATTATTTACATAAGCAATTCACTTATCTGTATAAAAGTTTTAATTCTGTTTCTGCTAATATTGAGATTTCTTTTTCTGGTTCCTTCTCTTCATTCCTTTGGTCTGTTTTTTTCACCTCAGAGTTCTTTCATCCCTTTAGCCAGGATCTGCTCCTAAATACTTCGCTTTCAACAAGAGACTCTCTTTTTGTAGCAGACGCCAGTTCCAGTCGGTGGGATTGTAAACAGAAAGTACCCATGACAACTGATTCATCCCCCACAGAGATCACACATAGTACCTAGGAAATGTCTGCACTTACAAAGAGTGGATCCTGTCCCCAGCTCAGGATTGCAACACAAAGGGCCAGAACAGGTGCCAGCAGAATTCATTTTGACTTGAACTTCATGAATAAACTAACGTATGATGAGGAATGCGGTCTCCGTTGACGTTGCTGCCTGCGTTCTCGCTATTTAAAGAACAGAGGAGCAAGCTTCAGCCCACAGGGTGTGATCATTTCCCCCAATACCTGATTTAATAGGAGTAATTTCTACTTACACCGTGTCTTCGTTTTGAGAAGCTCACACTCTACAAACGTAAATTAATTAAGCTTTATATTCCCTCTGTGCAGCATAGGTAGACTCAGGAATAGAGTGGTTTAACATTATACTAGCATGCCAGTTGGGAAATACCAGAAATCTAGTTTTCTTACTTTCCACGTGCCCTGGGGCAGACTCAATGCATGCCTTAAATGCAAGGACTGAAAAAGACCCTGAGGAATGTGGTATTGATAGTGCCATAGGCTTATAGTTTGAGACAAACAGCCCTGCTTGGAAGAGCTGGAGTGCATGTGGCAGTGAATTGAAGGCTGATTCCTTGTGAAAAGGTGTTTGCTAGAGCCTGCTGAGTACACAGCCTTTTCAGTGGTCCTTGAAGAGACTGTCTGTCGCAGTGGCCTCTACAGTTCTGCCTTGTTGACTTCTTTCAACTCAAACCAAGTAAATTAGAGATACATCTTCCTTATAATGATTACCCTAAGATCAGGGTGGTGGCTGTGTGCAGGTATGGATTCCCTGGTGGGGCTGAAAGGGTAAGAGCATTTCCATTTGGCATCACCTGCTATGGCATATACTCCTGAGGTATGTGACAGCCATAAAAGCTCTGGCCAGTCGGACTGGTACTGTGTATACCCCTTGGCATGGGACACCGAACAGCCATCTGAGCTTAGGAATCCTGTCTCCCAGTTTTGTTACTATTAAAAGTTGTCTAATAAATACTTCTAATTTTTTTTTCTCTTTGAAGCTCTATTTTTTTAAGTGCAGTAACTTTTGGTTTTGTTTTCCAGAGTAGGAGCTCTGCACTGTTTAAATTATTACCTTAGGCACTAGGACACTGTTGCTAAGAAAGTGAAAAGAGAGGCTGTAAATGGGTGTGAGAAAGGAAGGGTTTCTGCATTTTAAGAGTAATGGCTAGAAGACAATTAAGGCCTAGCTTTTAAATCATAGGGCTAGGCCAATGTATATTGGGACTGCAAATTGGAAATGTTGCATTATTTTTAAATGGCTGAATACCTAGTGCAGCATCCATAACAATTGTTACTTCTCTAAAGCTGCATAGCTTACCGCAGTGAAAAAAAGGAATGAAATTTAATCTACCTAAAGAGAATATATCTTGACGTTTACCCACCATTAAGTATACATCCTAATCCCATGCTATCCATACACTTTGGTTTACAAACAAATGACTCAATTAATGTCTCTTAAAGCCTTCTGGGAGAGAGAATGGGGGACATGCACTGCTTGAGCAATGGTTGCTGAAGGCATTTTGATTACTTAAGCTTGGAATAGGCATAATATCCCAGCGTGGGGGGTCCTTATGCCCTGGCAGCGCTTTCTCTTCTCCTTCTGGAAAGTGTTTGCATGCTCCTGCAGTAGCTCAGGCTGTTTACTAATCCCCAGGGGGAGGCTGTAGCGATGCTGCCACCCAAGGAGATACAAGCTCCTCCTCAGGTCACTCAATACCTAGGGAAACATGAGGTGCTCTTCTTCCTCCTTTTGTGCTTACCCAGTAACCCCATACAAATATCTCTTTCCTCTAGAGCGTAAGGGGGCAGTGGAAGACTCTTCTTTTTTATAAAAACTGGATAAAATCAAGTTATTTGATGTTTTTAGCCATTAAAAGTCATCAGAGATTTAGTTCCTGAGACTAGCACTGATCCACAGCTAGCATTTCAGAGGCCTGGAAGCCACTGATTTCTGAGCTATTGAATGGGTTCCAATCCTACCTTCTCTCACTTCTCCCAGGTGAAGCTGATCCTCTGCTTTCGGGAGGCTTTTTTATTTTTCTGACAAGCAGCAGAAAGCTGTTCCTTATTGTTTTCAGAAGTGTCTCCTCTACCGGTGGCCAGTTTGATGTTCCAGTTGGCCAGTTTTATGTTGTTAGCTTCTTACTACATCCAGCTAGCAGAAGGAACATCCAAAGATGTGAAACCTCTCTTAAAAGCTCTCTTATGCATCTAGCAGAGAGTTATCCAGAATTAGTAGAGTCCCATTACTCAGTGTGGGTGAGGTTTTGTCTAAATGCTGTTTGTAATTCAGGGTCTAGCCAGAACTTCATTACAGACTTAAGGAGGGAAAAAAGGGAGTCATTCTACCATCAGAGTCAGTTTGCCCCTCCAACATTACCATAAAAGCAATTGGACTTGTCAGTTTGCTTTGTAGGGGTTCTGCTACTGGCATGTACCAGCTTGTCCTAAATGGAGACCACTGGTCTAAATCAGGGTATGTCAGGTTTTAATATTAACTATTACTTCTGTCACAGAATGAATCCTCCAAGCGAAGTAGAACTCAAAAGGGAAAGAAATACCTTTGAAGTTCTCTATCTGTACGTGTGATCACTGGCAAACTCCTTGAACAACACAACAGGAATCTTTCCAGAACCTTTTGCAAATTCTAGTCGTAGTTTTACTAAAACTATTTCTTCACACTTCCAGAGCTTCTTGAGCAAGGGATTCCTTGTAATACCCACCAGATTGCTTTTTAGTTTGTCCAAATTCACTGACATAGATTGTTGGTCGCTGAAAAAGAAAAAAAAGGAATGTCTTTGAGTTTGATTTCCCCAAGTTACTTCTGAGTTAAAGTTGCTACAGTCTGGGCATCTCTGCTCCATTTAGTTTCCTGTTTTGGTAGGCGATAGTGTTAGGAGGAGATGCTTGCATTTGTCAGAAAGTAAATTTAGTGTTGTAACCATGCCATGCTGAGGCGGACTGAAGTGGTACAAAATGAAAGAGAGAAACCAGAAAAACAAGAGGTTATGATGTCAAATTCCCCAACTGGTTTTGAATTAGAAGCAGAAATATGCTTTGCTTTATAATCATGATTCAGTTCCACCACCCTAGTCCCCACCCCAAAGAAGACCATATTCATTCTGTTGTAATATGCAAAACTGAAAATTCATTTTGATATTGTAAGAGAAAATAAAAAGGGCTGAAAGATTAATAATAGAATGTCAATGTATACATGTAATCCAGGCTTGAACCTCAGGGCAGTCCTTTCAGGGAGTTGAATGACATCTCTGTGTAATTTAATAAATTACTGTTGTAACACAAGTGAAGAAGCTCTCAAACACATTGTTTTTGTTTTGATTGCTCAGTTCAATTACTGTAAACAAATAATGTAACGTTATAATAGTCACTGAAATAAATCTAGCCTGAAAGGGTTGGAAAAAGGTTGGAAATATCAAAGCCACGTTTATCCATAATTCAATGATTTGATGCCAGACTCACCTAAAAATAAAAGGCCATTCTTGTATATCTGTAGCAAGGTTACCAATTTCAAGAGCTTAATGACAACTTTTAGCTGATGGTTAAAATAGATTTTTTTCCCCGGCATAAATGTTCACAAGTTACTGTACACACTGAAACACTTAGCAACAGGTAGAGGTTAAATATGTTAATTGGTAGGCTTTTATTTCTGTTTACAAACACTCCTGTAAAGAGCTGGCTTTACAAAGAAAAGACAGATGAACTAAACTGTAATTGAAAATGAAGCTTTTTTTTTTTTTCCGCCATTTGAAATAACCAGGTGGTTCATTAGATAATAAACCAAGTTCCTCTGGAAAGTCCAATTTCGAGACTCAACACAGTGCTCTAAAATAATTTTTTTCCCATTCTGCTTTTCCCACAGACTACAGCTGCTTTCTTGTATTAAAAAGGTTTTGTTTGCTCAGTAGATCTCCGTGTGCCTGAATTTTCAGGCCCTTTCACCCCAGATTTTTCCTAAACCTCTTGCGTAATGTGGTTACTTCATATCCCCAGCTTTTTCAGCAGCAGCAACCTTCCCTCCTCCCCACAAGCTAGCCCTACCCAGAGCAATGCGCTAAGGCTGAGAGGACAGGATGCAGCTGCCTCTAAAAGCCTGTCAATGATGCTTCTTTTTAAGCCGCTGAGAACTGCTAGCACAGCTGCACGGTGAGGTGGATTTACACTTTATACCTTTTTTTTTTCCATATGAGGAATTTCTCAAAAGCTGGATAGAATAATGAGTTAACTGCTGATGCATGAAGGCAAATGAAGACACTGCCTTATGCTTCATGGCATCCTATGGACAGCCCTGCATTTTAGAGCCAGTTTTTCTGGGGAAATGTTGTCTAGGTCAGACGCTGGGGTTATTCTTTACAGGGAATTTGAGGAGATTCTTAACTTCAGATGTGACAGTCCTAGAGTAGGAACAAATTTGACTTAGCATTAAATCTCCAGCTTGTATCTTATTTCCTTTGAGCACATAATTGCTTCAATCTTGACGGCTCACACAGTACCAGCAGACTGCAGCAAAGCAGTTAATTTTGGGCTCTAATTTATGAGTTATGATGCATTTTAACATCAGTGCAGAATTTTTTTATACAGAGCAGTAGCTGGTGGCCTTAGTGACCAGTGTGCCCCTCTTACCCAGCACTCCTCTTTTCCCTGCAGGCTCCATTAGTTACTAGCTTCATCCCATCTGAGAAAAGCAAAAGGCAAGGGAGCAAGCCTGGCAAGGCTGCAAGCGGATGTTTCTTTGCCTGCTTGCTTCCACTTTCCCTTTTTCTGTTTATTAAAGTTGTAGCTGTCATCCACATGGCAGCTGTGCCTGGTTGGAGGAGGGCAGCGAGGGCAGAGGAAGACCCAGGCAGTAACAGCAGCGGGAGTGGATGTCGCTGGATGTTTGTTGCTGTGGTTAAAAATGCCAAGTTAAAAACGTATCTTAACATTGCAAATGAAAACAAGTCATCGTGGCCTTTCTGTAATTTCCAGCTAGGCTGGTTACAGAAGAATCAAATATATATTTGATGCGACAAAGAACCTCTGTCCAAATGACAGTCAGGAAGAGTGGGTGTAAGGTTCGGTAATGACTGACCTAATGATTCAGTCATTACCTAACGTAGATATATGGGAGGAGGCTTGAGTTGTCCCTGCCCACATTCCTTCAAAACTGAAGCCAGATCTTCAAAACTGAATTCTCATCTTGAAAAAAGAACAAATCATGGGCATGTAATTGAGTTTGGCAAGGAATTGCAAGCAAAGGATTGTATTAAATTCTCTTAATTCCACAACATTATTACTGTAAGAGATTTTATTTGGATTTCTGTTTGCAAATTTATGTTTAATACATTTATTTTTTTCTGTATGCATCATG
Source organism: Calonectris borealis (assembly GCF_964195595.1). Lineage (NCBI taxonomy): Eukaryota > Metazoa > Chordata > Aves > Procellariiformes > Procellariidae > Calonectris > Calonectris borealis. Next base: position 178,723,809 of record NC_134312.1, read on the forward strand.
TTAAATTTTTCATGACTTGTGTTCTTGTGCTACTGCTTGTGACAGAGGAAGTCGCCACCTTTAAATGGAATAATGATTTCATTAAAAAATCTCCTATTGCAGAGATCAAACCCTTTGCCTTGTAAACAGGATGGAGAAAACATTCTTAAAATGATTACAAGGTCTTTGAAAATGTAATTCTAACAATCAAAAACAAATTAACTACCAGTTAACATGATTATGTGCATTAAAAAGTGAGTATAAAGTGTGAAACCAGCAGCTTCAAATGATGTAACTTCATAAAAAGGAGACATCAAAGAAACCCACAACTATAAAATATTAACAAAATATTTGGAAAATTAGCTGATGGTTGTCCTGTAGGTGATTAGAATTCATTTGAAAATTCTTTAAAGGAGATGTTCTGACTTGATTTAAATGAAAATGCTTGCTTTGGTGACTTTAATAAATTGGGATTAGTTGGTAAGAAAACATGAAATATCAGATGCTCCGACATGATAGAAAATATCACCTTTCAAACACCCAGCGGAATTTCAGGGTAGCTACTAATCTGTTACTTTGCCAGTGTTGGGAAGTGATTGCTCTATTCCCAAATATCGTCAGAGTAGTTTAAGTCATACCATACACAGTTGTTCTGGCTTTGGCACATTGAGGCTAAAGGACTTTAATCACTTAAATCACAGGTTATGTGGGTATGTTCAGCACTTAGATGGGAATGGAATCCTGAAAACTCTTGATAGCTACCATTGTGTTGAAGTCCTCATGTGCCAAAATGTCTGCTGATAAAACCTCCAATGCTGCTGCATCAATATATGCATACAGCTGTTCATGTACTGGAGCTTCTGGCTTGCTAAAAGCCCTGCCTTTTGCATGCGGTATTTCAAAGCAGGTATTCTTCCTCGTGGGCCCCCTTCCTGGTGGCTTTCTCAGGGTAAGAAGACAGACCAAGCCTCTACTCACCTGTCCAGAGAGCCTGTCACTAGAGCCCCTGCCCAGGACACGGTATGCACGCTTGGCTGGAGAGGGAGAAGTAGCAAGGACAGATGACATTCCCCATTCCTTAGTTTTGCTTAAGAATTAAAGACATGACATGACTCTTACTCCTTTTGGAGCCCTTGACTCCAGAAGGGGAAGGGAATGTGCTAGGAGGCACCACAGCCTGAAGTTAGGTGACATACCATCTCAGAGGTGGGGTTTATGCATCCCCCCCCTTCTCTTCTCCTTGCTTCTGATTACTTTCTGCACCTCCTTGTTTAGGCTGCTGGCTTTTGCAAAGCTGTTCTCAAGCACTTAAAGCGCAAGGAGAACCTGACAACGCAACACAGATCTACCCAATCCTGCAACGGGGTGCCAGACAGTCACTACGAAGTATTGCAAAGGTTTAGTCCTTTCTTTTATTCTGAGCTAATTAGCACTACGATTAGAAGAGTGGCTGCAGGCCATGACTTGCCCTATTGTTACCAGTGGTGGAGTTAGACCAATATAAGAAGAGAAAGTATACCCTTCACCATTAAGCCTCCTGTGAAAAAGGCAGCTTTTACTGGCATGTGATTAAAAAAAAGCAGTGTCCCTTTTCATGGAACAGCATTGCGTGTTGTTCTGGCAATGTTAGATCAGATAGTGAACCCGCTGAGAAAGCACTGAATGGGATTTGTTGGGGCAGCTGCCTTATACAACTACCCAGAAATAAGGGAAGTGGTTACACCTTTCAAGTTTTGTACACAGGATTCCCAGAAGCCGACAACACTAGGAAAAAGACTTAAGCTTCATATACAGCAATATTAATTTTGGATTGCTCTTTTTATTAATAAATCAGGTGCTCAGTAGGGTGAAGGTTTTTCTTCTTTCAAGGAGTTGGCATGTACTTTTGTTTGGAACAGATTAGAAATGTGATTTCACAGAGGAAATGTAAACTCATCTCAAATATTTACAGAATGCTAATTTTATGCTTATATGTTGGCAGAAAAACAGAATAGCATTAATTAGTCTGAATTATTTTCTAACAAACATATTCTTTCCCTTTGGCTAGGACTATATTAGTAAAAAAAACATTCAAGCCCATTCTCTGTCCCTCAGATAATTCAACACACTTTGCATCCATATGGCTAAATTCTCCCCTATCTTTAACCCTCCTCCAAAAGAGGATGGCCTGCTTTGTACCACCAGGTGGAAATTGCTACTGGTTCCTCCTATTTCACATGCAATACTTAGGCACTACCTGGGAGATGCTATTTGTCATGACTAAAGGAGTGAGTATTGACAATTGTGTGCCGGCGCTTGACCCCATGTGTTTTCTATTATAACTATAAAGAGAGCCTGTGGCAGGTGCCATATGACCAGCACACAGGGCTAATACTGAAGGAATAGTTAAGTAGTTGTGCTGAACACACAATTTAATTCACTGGTTGCGCTCATAGATGGTAGACAAAATATAGCATTTTACCATACTTTTAACTAAAAAGATTCTCCAAGCATTGAGGTGGGTTACTCAGGAGGCTGTGAAATGCCCATTTCTGCAAGTTTTTAAGTACAGGTTCAGCAGATATCTACTAGGTGTACTTAATCCTGCCTCACATTAGGGAGATGGGCAAGCCGATGTCCCGAGGTTCTATCAGCTGTAGCTTTCTATAGTGCTGTGATGTTAGGAGGCTTCTTTGCTGGCAGTTATGGCATGTGTGGAAAAAAAAAGTGCAAGTCTCTCTTGCACTGAGTAAACAGTTCCTAGGTTTTTTATGCTCACTGACATGGACTTCCAAAATAGTGAAAAATATGTATTTTTTTAATCTCAGAAATACTGGTGTTACACGAGATTCCTTTGGGTATTTTGATACTGAGATTTGCTCTATATCTAGAAACTGATCTATAGCCATGGATGCAGATTAATCTTTAAATAGCAAAAAAGAAATTTAGAAATACATGTGTGCATTTTTGTTTGATGGCTCAAGACTGCCCCAAGGAATATTTCCTATTCACACAAAATCCTTAAAAAGATAAAATGATGAACCAATCCTTTACAAGAAAAAGCCATATAAACATAAGTTCATATGTATTCACTATAACTGTTTCTGATCCATAAATTGAAATCCCTTAATGTTAATCTCTTATCTCCTCTTCCTGCTTCCCTCCCTCTACACACACATAGGCTTTCACATAGAGTTGTCTCAGGATACCCAATGCTAGGAATTAAAAGTGTTGCTCTCCCTTGTAAAATTATCAGTATTTTAGTATACCACTAATATGAAATAAGTTACACTTTTTGGTTAACCATCATGATTTATGTTCCTCTGTTTTACAGTAAGATTTATGTTTTCCTGTTTCACAGAAAGATTGCTTGAAAACTCAGTTGTAGTTTCAATGAAAAAAATGGGTCCTTGGAATCCTAAGCACCAAAACCTTATCCAAAATCAGCATTAAAAATGAACTTTCATTTTTGTGTTAGTTGAACATCTGACACATTCTATTGTAGTTTTTCTTTTGTGAGCATAAAAATTAGAAGCTTCTCAGATGGTGTTTAGTGTTTATAATGCATTTGTCTGGGCAGATGTGCTTGTAAAATTACCAAACCATTCAAAGTTATAAACATAGTTCAAATAAAGCTTGTTTCATTTGTGTGAAGGAGACTGCTTCCTTCCTCTCCAGACTTCCTAGAACACAAACATTATTACTGCAGTTTAATGGATGCCACTGTTTTATGTGAATTGTGACTGCTGGTTCTCCCTGCTTTTTTGTTCCTTGGTATGTTTATTTATAGAGGAGTTATGAGACTGTGATTGAAGTTGGAAAAGACGGTCCCCTTGGGCTTGAAAAGTGACTGACCCCAATCAGCAGGGCTTGTTGTCAGTGATGCTGGAATCTCTTCATGAGTGAGTGGAAAGTAGTTTCCTGTCAGGTTTAGTTAGGATTGGGTTTTTTTCTTTTCTTTTTTTTTTTTTTCCTCCAGCATAGACAATCTTTGTTGTTATGTACAGTGTGATTCCTGTGCTTCCTTAAAGATACAAAAAAGAAAGCCTGTGTTTGAAATAGAGAGACTATTACAGCTAAATTTTTGTTCAATGGAGTTGTCATGTAAGAGCTTTCTATGCATTGAGAGAGAGATTTCTCCAACAGCAAGTCCTGTCAGGGACCTTTAAAAAGTACAGACTTATGATTGAGTTTCCCATCACAGTCCAGTCTCCTTTATCTTTTGCCTCTGCAGTTTGAAACTAACTTTGATTGTGTCTTTGCACAATATGTTGTACAGGTGATATGTGAGGCTACACAGGTAGAGAGTAGAGATGTGTCTGATGATGCTGTAGTTGGATGAAGGAGTAAAGAACATGCCTTTGAAGCAGGACATTTTCTTCATTCTCCAGTGAAGCAGCTGAAGGGAGGGGGGTGTGGGAAGCAACCAAAAAACCCCTTCAGTTTTCCACACTGGACATGTATACACTTTACAATTAATAAATGTGTGTTTAGGACTGTGGTTTGAGGGGATTGGATCTGTGTTTGACAAGACATTATTACCCCTTTCTGAGAGTGACTTCTAATTTCCTTTCGACATTCCTTCTGTAAAAAATCCATTTTCCTTTGCAATATTTTTCTCGGTATGATGGTCTGGTATTGACCCTTTACATTTGGCAGAACCAAACAGATACAGTTCTCAAGTAGCCATTTTATTTCTGGATGTTGCTGGCTATTGTTCCTTTTATTGTTCCAGTGGTGAATGACTTTAACTCCTGTCATTTTCCCCCTCTAACTTCTGCTTTAGGAGAAAAAAAAAAGAAAAGAGAGAAGGAAATTACTGAAGGAGAATGACATTTTTCACACTTACTTTTGATGGTCAGAGAATTTATTAAAGTGCTGTTCTTGACAGGACGGTTTCAATTGCAATTGAAGCCTGGCCTCAGATCTGAGTCAGAGCCTAGATCTGACTAGGACAGAGGGGTTTTGCCTAAAACCTTCTCACAGTTCCAACTACATCAGCTACAATCGCAGTTTGCTGTTTTTGAAGATTGTTGTCAGACTTTGTTATTAGATTTAAGTGCTCCGAGACAAATGGTGCTCTGTCGTAGAAGTGCCAAGTGTTATTAATTATTAGTAAAAGTATTTAGTTAGATACCACCTTGCTGGTAGTGATCATCTGCAAATCCAAGGGGCAAGCTCTGAGAAGGTTGGTATGTAAGTAAGAGATTTGAAGCTTTTTTCCAGGATTTTGGCCCATTGTCACCAGGAATTGTGCTGCCTTATGAAAAAGCCAAAATGCTACAGTATGTCAGAGGATTGCTTTTGTTTCCTACACATCTCGAAGCAACTGCTTCCCTTTCCCTTTGTTTGCTACCTTTTGACACGCTTACAGCAAGGAATGATTGAATATCTGATTAACATCACGTAAGAAGCGTTTTTGCCCAGTTTTCTGACGAGATGCCGAACCAGTCCAAATCCCTTGAGTCTTATGCGGGAGGTAATCCCACGATCCAATGTCAGCATAATCCCCCCAAGACAGCTTAAATGTTTGTAGTTCTTTCTTAAATCAAGAAATCCCTTGAGGTTTATACCAATCCCAATTTAAAAAATGACTTGACCTGAAAAGCCTGGAGGAATGTTTGAATGAGGTTGTCTTGCCTCTGGCTTCTTGGCCAACTTGCTCTAATAAGATATGAATAAGATATACAAGGTCATAATTTATAATATGGTATGAAAATTATGCATCCAGTGAAAGGCTAGGGGGAAAAATAAGGGATGGCAATGGTGGTAGAGACAGCATTTATTGTGATTACTAGAAGGGGGCCTCAGTGGGCTGGGATTATTGTACTTTAAGTGAAATTGATTTTGTTCATGATTTGATTTTAATCTAGTTTAGATGAATCAAATTCTACAAGGAACAGATATTTAATTTAGTACATTAGGATGAAAAGGACATCAGTTCAGAGAAGTTTAATGCATATGATGTGATAAAAGCAGTATCTGATTATGAGAGGTTTTTTTATAGTAATTCCTTGTTATTTCATTACTTCTTGGATTTTTTTTTTCTCTCCACATAGTATTTTTATTAAATCCAGCCAAGATTCTAGTCTCCTTAAAGATATTTAGGCTGATTACCTGAGTGAAAATAATAACAATACTAAAAATTGGAGGAGGACAGGGAGGAAGACAGAATTCCAGACTTATCACACTGATTTTTGCTAGAGATCTACTGTTGGAACAAACAGAAGATCCTCGCTCGCCTCCGGGGCACTTGCTGCAGGCGAGCTCCTTTGCAGAACGAGTCATAGCTGTCTTGTTACAGACTGCGGTTGTAAACAGAGAGTCTGTAGAAACCAATCTCCTGCAATTTTCCAGTCTACTGTTTTCTAATCTAGGGGAGCTGGAATGCTTTGCAATTTGGAAGAAGTTGGTTGCTGTTGAAGAGAGGTCTCCTACACTTTAGCAGTCAGGACCAGACGGGTCTGTTTTCTTAACACCTGAGTCGGAAAAGCCATCCATGCTGAGAATGCAAAGTTCAGCTGATGTGTGTATATATATACACGCACAGAGGTTTCTTTTTCTTATAGAATAATTTCTGTGAAAATATTCCTGTTTCTTTCTCTCTTCCCTGACATCTGATTACTAGTGACCTCTTGTTGGAAGAAGGAAATACTGTTGATCCACTGGCTTCCTTGCACCTTTTTAGCATTGTTGTTTGGGTTGTTATAGATAAATCAGAGAACTAGTTTCCTCACTGAGGAATGTTTTCTGTTTGGATGTTTAATGAACAAACCTTTTATATGCTTAAGGAAAAGATTTGCTGTGATGGAAGGGACTTTCTATTACCATCTACATTCACAAAGATCGGCATGGGTCATGGTGATCTGCATGGGAAAATAATAAAAAGAAATAATGAAAGAGAATCCTTACATCATAGATGCAGGGCAGGAGTTGGCAGAAAAGCATTTTAATACATCAGTCTGGGAATGCTTGATTATATGTCACCTTGCTGTGCTTGCTTGTGTTAAAAGAAATTACGAGTGCTTTTGCCCTCTTTGTAAAAAAATATAATTAAGATTTTTCATTTGCTGAAATGCTTTTCAGCAAAAGGCAAAAAAAGAAGGCGGGGGGGGGGGGGAAGCAGCTGTGTGGGTCTGACAGCCTGTGTCCAGAGGGTGGGACCTTCCCTTTCAATGCTTAAATCTAATCATGTGTCTCAGGCAAAACTACATCCCCCTTCAACTCCCCCTTCCGTATAACAAGTTGTTCCAATTTAAAACCAATTTAGTTAAACTGGGACACTGGTGGATAATTGTCAGATGCCTCCTATTTGGAGGCAGAATTCACTCTAGAGAAATCTCTGGAGACGGGTTTGCATTGACGTAAATGAAATTAAGATTTTAAGAGTGCACACTATCTGTAGAGAATGTATTTGGTTTCCCCCTTATTGTACTGTTTTAAAGCTAGTACCTATCACCTAGTGCCCTGGTCCAAGAGCTGTGGTCATCGTGGTTCCCCATCAGAGGGTGAGAGCCACCATAGGAGGCATTTGAAGGACACATTGAGAATGTGGTCTGGCATGACAGAGAGACGTTGTTTCCCTTTCTCATTTGGAGGCTTAGCTCCTTTTGGAATATCCAGTAAATAACACTCCCTGAGAGCTTGTGGAGTCAGCAAAAGTAGATGTTTTATGTTTTAGTATCTCATATAGACACTATGCCAACAAATAGAGGTATTGTTTCTTTCTGTCCTTAAATACTTGTGTGTTGTAGGCAACAACTGCAATTTTAGCTTGTTGGTTTAAAGTATAATGCCTTTATCCATCTACATTGTTTTCTTTTCTGTCATTGACTAATTGGCATTGGCAAATAAGGCTGTATTGTTTTGGATCACATGAAGTTCATGTGAGGTTTGAATGAAGCAGTGTTAGACATGGTAAGGGACAGGGCATTGAGTTTGGTTCGTGCCTTATCAATAATCTTGGATTTATACCACCAGAAACAACTATAGTTTCACTCCATCTCTTGCTTTTTCCTTGAGATGCTGGGAGTAATGAGAATTTTGTTGTCATTGCTGACTATAAGTCCTGTACTGAGATTGCATCAGTTCATTTAGCAAGAGCTTTTCAGAGACCTACTGGCAGGAATTGATTTCCTTATTTTGGTCCTTCCATTTTGTGGATTCAACCCAAGAAGCAGTCTTCAGTGAAAGAGATTCTACTCTTATATCTATTTAAAAAATTACCAGAACATGTTATGCTAGGGATTTTCTTTATATGTAAGTGTATTTTAAATTTGCTGAATGCTTTGAAATATTTTGTTTCACATTGCAATGCTAACTAGTATGTCTTTAGGAAGAGAAGGGTAGAAGGGAGCAAAGTAAACACGCAAATCTGGACCTTGTGTTGATGAGATAAACTAATCTGGTGCAATTAAAAGCTTGAGCATTTTCTTGTTTTTATAGTAATGTATTTCCTAGCTCTTACTAGGCTTTAAACTGCCTGAAACTGTGAAAGGCTATATTCAATGTCACAGATGTATGCAGGAGAATGCAAACGGGTTGACATGTACTTGTCAGTGTCAGCTGAGAAAAGAGCTGGCATGGATTGTTCGGTGGAACAATAAAGGAGGTGGTGTCTCCGGGACAATAGCATTAGCTGGTGGAGCAGATGGACTGCTAGCTTGGGAGGTCTAACTAATCCTCTGTCAGAACAATGAACAAGAGTTTATGCTTTACTTGGCTGAACTCCACTAAAGTGAAACAGAAATGTGGATGTATCAGGAATCCTAACTTAGGGCCATCAAGTGCGATAATTTTGCCGGTAGAGGCTGTTTGAAATGTTCCAGAATGAGTGAGTGTATCAGCACAGGGATTCATTACTGTTAAGGAAATCCAGAAAATTTACCCATATGAGCAAACCCTCATAGGTGAAGTGGTAACATTGTTTCTTAAATAAAGAACCTTTCACTAGGAGACTATCTTCAGTTCCTTATAACTTTGCCAAAATTAAGTTATCTGACATTTTCCTTTGACAAGATCTGCCTAGGCTCAGATTTCTGAAAATGTCTAGAGAACTATGAGGTAAAGGCAAAATATACTATCAAAATAAAAACCAAAAAAAAAACCAAACACACACTTGTAACTGTTTACTAGAGGAAATTTAATCCCTCTGTGCTTTGGAAAATGAACCTGGAATTAGTAAGAATGTAACTTTTGCTTTTTCTTTGGGAAAAACACCCACATTTAGTCCACTCATAAGCACTGAAAAATACCTCAGTTCGCCCTGGCTCAGGAGCAACATTAGCATTTGGCAGCTAAAGTCTGTGATTTGTATCTGAATTGAGCTTGCTTTATTTCTCAGAAATCACTGGTGTGACCTGACTGCACATGAACCATCCCTAAATAGCTATATCCATGTATATCAGGGTGAGCAGCTCTTTTCTTCCAATATGGTCCTTGCAGAGGGCTCTTGGTCTCCACAGGGAGATTCTCTTCTGTGTTTTCAGTATTTGTCCATTCGATGTCCAAACAGCACTGAGAATTGCAGTCTGACTTGGTTGCAGTGAGGTGAGGAACAGGCCTGGAGTAGGAAATGTGGGAGTTGGAGGGAAGAGGCACCTCGGCCAGCAGGAGGAAGAGATGGCAGGAGCCACCTGAGAGGCATAGAGTGGCCCATGGGTGGTGCCGACTGCAGCTGCAGCTAGGCAGGAATGAGAAAACTGGTGGTAAGAGCAAAGATGACAAATGGTACTGTCAAGGTAAAGAGGGCTTATGAATCTGGGAGAGCAGTAGCGGAGTCCGGACAGGAATGGTCACCAAGGAAAATGTAGGTAGACAGGTCAATGAGTAGCTCAGAGTTGGAAAAGAACTATGAAATAGAAGTCAGAGTTAGAAAATATTCATGAGGGCTAATTGGAAGGCTAGAAGCTTGCTTCTGTAGGATCGCTCTGATATGGATGGTGAGAAAGCCAGATCAGCTGCCTGTGCCAGATATGCTAAGTCGCCCTCTTCATTGGCTGGAAGGGAAATTTAACAAACAGAACTTTTTCATGCCTGAAGTTAGCCTGGTGACAAGTGACTTAAATGAAGCTTTCATTTCAGTGAAGGCTTGCTTGCTGTGTGTTTCTTATTATCTGTGCGACAGCCTGTGATGCACCGTCTCTGACGTGCAGAATGCCTTCCACTTGCCCCAGCAGCTGAGGCCGAGGGGCTTCTGTTCAGAGCCCATGGGAGGCTGCGCAGTGCCAACCACTGGAAAAAGCAAGACCCTGGAGCTCTGAAGTTTATTTCACACCTCTCTATTTTTGGTTTCAGCAGATGCACATCAGCTTTCCTTTGTGAAATATGCCCAGCAATGCTACTGCAGACTGCACTGTGATGTGGTATGGATAAATCTGTTAATATTTAGAAAGAACTAAAAAGCTATAGTGGGAGAATCAAGAACCCTTGAGGAAGTTAATATTTTGGTATCAAATCATGATTTAAACAGCGTGCTGGAAAGGGTGTATGATGTATTCCCTGAATAGTTAGGATAAAGTAAGCACAGAATAGCTGCTATTTAACAAGCAGTCCCTGATCTGTGCACTCAGTGAGAAGAAATAGCAGACGTCATTTACAATGTTCATGTACAGAGAGGGGAAAAGAAAATGGAGCAATTGTTATTCTGGCATTTCCTAATTTCTGGTTACCTGATTTTGTGGTGTTAACAGTCTGCTGTATTATTTCAGCAGTGCAGCTTTCACTAATGTTCAGGCTAGGCCCACCTACTAATCTTCCTTAAGTCAGAAGGCTTTCCTAAAAAAAAAACCAAAACAAAAAATCTACCACAAAACTCCATGCTTGCTGGGAAGGGGTTAAATAACACAAGACTTTTTTCCGTCTACTTTGCTAATCTGGACACTGGTGTTAGATTCACAATTGCCTATGAGGTTATCTACCCTGTTAAAGCTCAGAAGAATTTTCAATGACACTCATTTGTAGTAATACCTGTTGGGGGAAAGAAAGAGCTTGTGCAATTACAACTTCTCTTAGAGCCATTGCTTATCTGAGTCTGCCTCCGAGTCAGGAAGCCTTTTCTGGCTTGAGCAGTGCAGTGAAGAATGACTCTGCTGCCACAGAATGGAAACTCAAAACGAGATTGAGTTTAAATCCACAGCTGGGACTTGAACACTTGGCACCAGGGATCATAAGGTCATTGCAGTAAGACAGGGAACATTCATGTCTAGTGTGTAAGAAACACATCGGTTTGCCAGTCCTCACTGCAGATTTTCACTATCTGGTATATGTGTGCTGTACAATAGATGCCCATCTTTCCAACCTGCAAAAAACCCGCAAGTCTGTATGAATTTTTTCTTTTTTATGGTCAGACAAAAATATTTACCTGCAGTAAATATTTATTTATTAGAGTTTTCACTTCCAACACAGTGGAAAATGGATTTTCATATTCTTTTCGACAAATAAAAGATGTAAAATGTCCTATGAAATATGATTACATCGCTCAGGGTATCAAAACTCCTAACATAACTGAAGGCAATTGTTCTTTCTTTCTTTTTTTTTTTTTTTTGTAAAACATTGTTTGGGATTCATGTATATCACTTAATGCCTTGCACATTCAAGATTATATGGCCACTAAAGTTATTAATAATATTAAATTCAGAAAAAAATAAACAAGGATTGTTTGCAAAGGTAAAGCTATAGTAGTAAATAGCTACAGTCTTATAGATATTCTTTTCACTGATTATTCCAGGTGAGGTGTATTACCTTGCATAATTATTGATAAATTCAAATGATCGAAAGAGAATGTGCTTCTTTTTAAAGAGCCAGTGTGACCTCTGAAACTAGAGGTGCATATTAATCTTACAGCCAATAATCCTGCCTGAAAAATGCATCAAATGCATTTTAATAGAATCAGAGGTAGTCGTTTCTTGCTGTGAAGGAAAGGTGAAAGCTTCACTGAGACAGAAACCAGGAACCAGTCTGGCTTCAAGGACTTAGGGTGAAACATGGTACTGTACAGAGAAACAAGCACGGGAGCAGATTTGGGAATCTGCAGGGGACTGAGTTTGCAGGAATGGAGTTTATGGTAAGAATTTATTAATGAGAAAAAACATTTAGTTATTATTATTTATAAGCTCTTTGTAACTTTTGTAATTACTAATGTACTAATCTCCTAGACATTGAACATGTTTTGTCTGTCTTCCGATAAATATGACAAATTTGTCAGAGATTAGATGTATGTACTTTATACAGTATATAACCTATACTTTTAGACATCCGAGTCCTCACAAGAGAGAGCTGTTGAACTAAACTTTGAAAAACAGAGCTCACATGGGATAACTGAAATGCCAGACATAAAGTCATATAAAACTGGTCTTCATCGGTTAAGCCTCTCACAGAGCCGCATGTGCTGTATAAAAACTAGCAAACCAACCAACTGGTATTCTAACTTTCACTTTCAAATGACATGATTGATTGCGTTTTTATGGTAAATGGGGAATAACTAGGAGCTAATAATGCAAATAATGCACACCAGAGATGGACTAAATGTACGAAGAAAACCATAAGAACTACAAAAGGTAGAGCTGAAACCTCTATTGTTCGATTTAAATAGCCTGTAACACTGGATACTATTAGAGAAAGGAATCCAGATTTGGGGTTCTTATGGTTTGAGAAAAAGTTCAGTCTGAACTGAATGAAAAATAAACCCTTTTGCAATTTGCTGAATCAAAAATTTAAAAAAAAAAAGTTTCAAGAGTGCTGGCACATAGCGTTTTGAATTTAAATAGGCTCCCTGCAGTTGCTCAGTGAAGCTGGCATTCTTGACAGACCAGCAACTTCAGTTTAGTGATCAGCTACTTTGGGTTTTAGGATCTGTGGCTCTGATAGGAATTGGGATTCTTGAGGCTGTCCCCGTTGCAGAATGGGAGATAAATACAGCGAGAATTGGACCTCTCAGCGCTTTCAGTCTCCAGGCTCCTTCACAGAGCACCCCTGGCATGACTAACTGCCCTGATGGGAGCCCTTAAAACTCTCTTTTGGATTCATCAGCAGTTCATCTATTGCAGCAAGCATGGACCCAAAATATTTTTTGGGGTCAATGAATACACAGTCAGAGGAACTCCTCAGGGAAGCTGAATAGAACTTGCAGTAATAAGGAAAATGTCACTTTTCAGCGACTTCCCTGTATTTTTTTTTCTGTTTTACCTTAGTGTCTTCTTAAATTCCTTTGACAAAGCTTCCCATCTAGTTCAAGACTATTCAAACTTTAATTTACACTTACAGTGAAACCTTTCTGACTGCCAAATCCAGAGTTTATTCAGTAAAACAAAATTTTTCTGGGCATGATATGTTGTCTCTTCTTCCTTTTTTTTTTTCTTTTCCTTTCTTATTCTTTTTTTCCTCTTGGCAGGACAGGTTTTCTGGCTGCAACTTTTCATGCTTCTCAAAAGGGTGATTAAAGACTCACAACTCAGATACTGATTTACTGCTGAAAGGTCATACTCCCCTCCTTCAATTAAGTGGTTTATCCAATCCTTATCACAAGATGTGATCATGTCTATGTAACAGTTTCCCACCTTGCTTCCACTTAGATCTGTGTTGCACCATTTGCTGACAACCAAGAACCCTCTAAATAAATAAGTAACTCAGTTTAACCTTCATTTTACACAATGTTCTTACAAAACATGTTTTGTTATTTTAAGGATTGTTCTGCCAAGTGAATAACACCCAACATCTTCATAAGTAAGTATTAAGGCTAGAAATATGGACCTGCATTTACTTGGCACTACATTTACCTTGGCAAAATGAAGATCAGGTTCTTAAAATATGATAGGACAATAACCATTAAGCTCCCACCTCTTAACCTTTCATTCTGGCTTTCCATCTTTATGTATTAACCACAGTGCTTTCTTTCATTCTGATTTATTTTTATTGTCCTTTCCCAGCAGGCTTGCAGTAATGCTGCTTTCTGTGGCTTCTGTGTGCAAAACACACACTCTTGCAGTAATCCAAATTTTGTTTATTCCATTTCAGGGGCAAGCGGATTTGAAGAGAAGTACCATGATGGCTAATTCTCTTCATAATTTCTCTTACAGCAGGTTGCAAATTATCTTGGACTACTATTGTAGGCAGAAGTATACTATAATGACAAAAGAGTATTGATGTATGAAGGAATCCATTAACTGTTTGTGGTTGTGATTTTTCTCATCTATGGTGTGCACATTTCAATATATATTCTGCCAAACAAACCCATAGCTCATACACACTACAAAACAGTTTCAGATGGTTTCACTCATAGAGAATACTTTTGTCTGCTAAAACTATTGTGCAATTATGCTGCTGACATTTCAGCCATTGAAAGTGGCCTTTCTTTGCTCTAATTAGGCAGCTGAGACTGTCAGCTTTTTCTATAGAGTGAAATTTTTATGAGATTTATGGTGGCTTCTTCTTCAAGAGGAATTAGCTGTGAAAGACACATCTGAGTAGAAAAACTTGCCGCTGTGCAAACTGTTCAGGTTGTGTTTCAGAGTGTGAGGACTGCTGTTAAAGACACATTGGCGCAGGATGGATGGTTGGTGTTGCTCTGCCCAGCCAGTAAAGGCAGGGTAGTTTCACAAAGTCGTCTTCAAAAATTAATTGTATACGTCTCAGGCTTGTCCTGCGAATACAACAGCCAGGGCTACCTTTGGTGGTGCTGTAGAGACTTCCATCACCGCTGGCAGGATATGCCCTGCGGACTGTGTTTAGTCATTGTATGGAGTAGGCTTCTTTTCGGTGCTTTTCTGCGGTTAGAGGGAAAAGGCTCTTCACAGCCCCTTCTCTGAAGCAGTGCATCTGCACACAACGTGGTGGGATTTGCTAGCTCTCAGGCTCCTGGGTACTGTGGAGATGCTGGACTGTATCAAGAAGGAAGGAAAGTGTTACACTGCTGGATTCCCCCAAATACCTCGTCTACTATTTGCTTCACTTTGAGTTACGTTTTTACAACTCTTGAAGAACAAAGCCTGGTAAAGTTTTCAATTAAAATAGACAGCAGGGTGGTATACTAGCAGGAGTTGTTATTTTGTTACTGAGGAAAAAAAAATGCAAAAGTGAAAGTATGAAAATCAGAGCTCAGAGTGTATAGTGTATGTAGTGCTGCAAGACCTACCATACAAGATACATCTCTGCTTGTCAGTGAGACTGGATTTTTAGGAGCAGATTTGATATTTAAAACAAGACAACTTTCCAAAGTCATTACTTTAGTATCTTCCAGTAGATTCACTCCCTGTTCAAATCAATAAAATACCCATCCTCAGCTTTCATTAAGCATGAGCCAAATGTCACCATCTCCTAGAAGTGTGCTGTAAGGTTACAATATGTAGCTGCCTTCTGCTTATACAGGAGTAAGCTTGTAATAAGTTCACTTTAAACCAGATTTTCTTCCTCTTCCTTGCTTCCTCACCCTCCTTTCTTTTTTCCCCTTGCTCGTAAGGGTTTAATTTTCACTAGCTTGCCAAAAGCATAATTATACTTGCTGCATATAAATACCCAGTGGAGATCAGAAGAGAAGGCAGAGAAAGTAATTTTTAGAATTCTAAAAAAAATTGCAAATGTAAACTGAAAGTGCCGACAGGATTGGAAGTGTGTGGGCTGGATCACTAATTTCCACTAGGGCAGGCTTCATTCAAGGGGAAAATATGGTTAAATTAGACACACTTAGGTAATGAATTACTTGAATATCTCTAATGAGCACTTCAGATTACCTGCTATTAGAATTCCAGTACACCCAACCTAAATTTGGATGGGATACTGCCTACACAACTCTCAATTTCAGGAAAAAGAATTACATTTACTTTTTAGAATACAGGCATTTCATTTTACTGTAAGATGTTGTGTCTCTTAATATAAAATGCTGTCAGTTTATGTGGGATTTAACTATACACATACACAGAAAATACAGGCTGGATTATGTGGAGAGTCCTTGTTCTTCGTCTTAAATTGTGATTCACTGAATTCCGGTGAGACAACTTTGGCAGATGGAAATAGCAACATCCCCAGTAAGTTTTAGCAAGCTCTGCTTGCTGATCTGTGTTTGGAAAAGAACAGAGTAGTTCTGTACACTAGTACATACTAATTTTAAAGTCGTCAGCGCGTTCACTTATCACTTTGTGTAACCTTTGATGGAAGGTATGGACTGTAGGTTGGACAATGAAGTCAGAGATACACATTTACATTATTTAGAGTTATGATGATATTTGGACGCAGGTTGTATTCCTGTTAGCATGACTCAAAGAAAAAGAAAATGCCTTCAGATCATCAAGGTGGTCTGATCAGAAATCCCCTGTAGTCAATAAAAAGACTCCTGTTAGTGCAAATGGACTTTATATTAGACTGAAAACCTTCTCCTTCAAAGCTCTTCCCAGCTCTGCAATCGCTTATTTTTGTAGATTGCTTTTTCTCTAATTCGCTTTACTATAGAGTGTCTCTTACTGATCCCTTGTTCTCTATCTTGTCCTAATACCTTTCTCCTTTCTAGGCTTTTATTCGGGATCTCACTATTAACTTTTGTAGACTTCTATTCATAAGTCAAATCACTGTCTTTTGTCTTCATTCAAATAACTCTTCGAAACTCATCCCTTTTATGGAGCCTTTAGGGAGAACCCATTGACTTAAAGAAATCTGAAATGTTAATCGCTTTCACTGGAAAACTGTGGTTTTCCGGCATACTCGGGAATATTCTTATTACTCTTGTGTTTTTTCCATATGCCATTTTTTTTGCATTCCCCAGTAGTTTTTTGTTCATTGTCATTAAAGAACTTCTGCATTTGGTTTATTATCACTAACATTTTAAAATTTTTACACAAGGTTCCTGACCTTATTTCCCTATAATGCGTGTGATTCACACATGGGGTTAATGTATCTGTATATATAGAAACCCATTAGATCTTATGCTTAAAAATATTCTGCTGCTGATGTACTGTCAAACTTCGCTTTTATCCAGCGATCATATTTTAAAAACACGTATACAAATTTACCTGAATGTCTGACCAAGGTCAGAAGTAAAATACATGTTAACATTTCAAACATTAATAAATTGTCCTGTAATCTTTTCTGATTTTTGAACATTCGTTTTATGTTTCTCCATGCAAGTATAATGAACCTTTTTCATTACCTTCTACGGATATTGCCGAAGGGTTCATTAGAAGAACACTGACAGGTGGATAGGAATGCATTTTAAACCTCTCTGAATACACAAATAAACTAGTTGAAGGTAAAATATTTCCCCAGCCTTTCAGTATGCTTTAAAATATCTGTCAACCTTTCCCTGTCTGTGTCAGGTTATGAATGACACTTGAACAGCAATTTTTGTTCACATGTGGCATATCTAGGCTGTCTCTGGTTTTCTCTTTAAAAATAAGAACAACCTCTTCCCCCCCGCCAAAACCACAAACCCAAACCAATTCCATAATTATGCCATTTCCAAAGCCCTTTGTGTTGCCACTAGAAGCAAATATACAAGTTATTTTGTTATATAGAATCAATACTGTATCTTATTTGCAAGAATTTTGAGTACATATAAAGATTATTTTGTTAGAATCAAAGACTACTAGCATCCTTTTAATGGTAAAATGTTTCAAATACCATTTGTCTATTATCACCAGAATAATATCATCAAAGTAAGTCGTTCAGTTTTTAACAAATCCAGTTAGATGCTAGATGTTGTTTTATACCTTGTGATACTATCACAAGAAGGGAAAAACTGTACTAATTTGCACTAAGATAATTTTCAGCATATAATGTTTAAATGTTAAATAACTTTTTCTACTGATATTTTGCAACCAAAGTTAAAAGTAATAAATACAGGAAAAAAAAATAAATCTAGAAATCTTTGAAATTACAGGCTCAGATTTTCCTCAGCTGAGCTAGAGCTCAGAGTTAAATACAAAGGGGTTGTTATGAATCTGCTTACTAATAATTGTGATATTATCACAAACGAAAAGAATAATTGTTATATTTACTTTGCACATGGGTCCTCACAAAACAGCGTGTTATCTCAGGACCCCTGTGCAAAGCAAATATAACAGGGTAGTTATTCTAATAAGACTTACTGAACATCTACTCCAGCAACTTTCTTTTTTATCAAATGTGTGAAACCAAACACTTATCTATGAAGAAAATATAATGAGAAGAAAAAGTAGGGCTGCTTGGCATAAGATAATATTAAATGCAAGACACTCGCATGATGTTCTCTTCAAGATCAGAAACTTGTTGGTTATCATTGGGTACGTTTCAACAGGAGGTCTGTTTTTTATTTTTGTCTTGAGAGATGTTTCTCTTTACAGTTGACATCAAGCTTTCATATCAAACCTTCACATGTATAAACAAGATCAAAAGTTTTGAAAAACTTTAAATTCCTCAGTCAGCATCTCTTTTTATGAGCTCAGTCATAATGTTACTTTACACAGTGTGGTATGGCTGTTTTCCCCGATTCCTTTTAGTTATTTTCCGTAACCATGTGAAAGAATTAATGGTATTACACCCTGTGAAATGGAACAGCATCAGAAAATGGGGTAAAAGAACAGTCTGGATTAAAAAGTCTGGATGTAGAGGTATAGCTTTCATGGACTGATAAGGAATAGACAAAATGATTGGGATTGTCATACTCTTGCTTTTCAGTTCTCAAACTGCTGTATTTTTTAAGTTAAAGAACAGTGGATCTTCATGCGTAAGCCTGCATCTTGGATAATCTATGCAAAATCAAAGCTAGAGGAGGGGGGATCAGCAGCAGGGGTGCTCCTGGGAGGCAAAGGAAGTGGGCTGTAAGGGATTGACAGGCAAGATACTAAGGAAGGGGGGTCTTTGTGTTAAATTCTCCTTGCACGATCACACATAGGTACTTTGCAGAATCCCTTGTTTCATTTTGTTTTACTTTTTTAATAGATAACCACAGGATTAGAAAATGAAAAATCAGTAAACCCTTAAGAAATATATGATGTTTTCTGGATACCATATAGTCTCTTCTGTCATTGAAGGGCCAGATTTTTTGCTGGTGTGAGCCAGTATGGTTCCATCGACCTTATGGAGTAACTGGTAGCATCGGCAACAGTGAGATTCTCGGGATTTACATCAATTAAAACTGGATTTCAGACTGAATTCCCTAGTTTTGTTCTATTTTATTTTGCCTTAATCTGTACAGAGACTGTTTTAAGTACCATTGCATATTTCTTCCCCATGACTGTCACATTTGTCTGACCTCAAAAAAGTGAAAGTTGACACCCAAATAGGATTTTCTTAGTGCACAAGGCATTGTGATATGCATTTAGATGTTGTCTGTTTCTGTTTGACTAACTTGCTGTATAGTTCATCTAACTTCTCTGAGTTGAGCTGAAAGCCTTGTATCGAGAGCTGTAGCTATCAGTGGAAGTAAATGGGTTGCCACTAGTTACAACACTTTTTTTTGCCCCTTAAGCAGAAGTAGTCAGGAAGCCTGGGACAGGATAAAAAAAAATCAAAATAATTGGATGTAAGAAATCTGAAGGTACAGCAGAGACGTCATTTTTTTTTACAGGTAACTGTAGAATTTGAATAATTTAACCTTTAAAATGTTGTTTATTCTGTTGTGATCAAGAGGAAAAAATGTCACTCCTTTCTTTTGCTGATGCCATTTACAGGGTATGATTACAGATGCATGGTGTAGGTGCTTGTGTACAAGGAGCCTTCATCTCAGTGAGGAGCCTTGCTGTGCGAAACAAATCAACCAGAACAATTAAAAAAGAAAAAAAGAAAATCACACTCAGATTTACCTAGCATCACTCTGGGCATTTACAAGGTGAAGAGTTTGGCTTGTGAAACTAGATAGGAAAAATCTGGCATAAACAAAGGAGAGCTCTTGGGTTTATCACCACAATCATGACCAGTCCTTTGCTTTGTTAAATAGGTATTTGCGGTCACCCCCACCTCACTGTGGCATTGGTTGCTGCCTTGGCGCTACGTGGGACAGTGTATCCCTGAGGGCTGGGGATGGCAGCGGGGGTGTCCCCATGGGGGTGGCAGAGCAGGGCCCTGCTGCCCCAGCCAGAAGCAGGGGGCAGCGGGGGAGCCCCAGACCTTGGCATCGGGCACCTCCCTGGGGACTGGCTGAGGCTGGGCTGGGGGTCAGGACAAGGGCTGGACCAGCAGGAGGAGAGCTGTTGATGCAAGTGGCGATGATGAGTGGTAATACCTGCTCTTCACAACACGTTGTGCTCTGCTTGTGCACCTTTTCCTGTGTGCACACTGGCGCACGCCATTGAAATTGCAGTCGTAGGTGACTAAATCAAAAGACACGTCGGGATGACTGGTTCCAGGTGCTGTAAAATGGCCTGTTTGACTTCATTGACTTGAAGTTGGAAAGTCGCTCTTCTCTTGCCTTTGCTTGAGGAGATGCAGTTCAGACTATTGTTGTCTGTCACACTGTGTATTATCAGTGCTATGTGCTGCCTGGTACTAGTCATTGTGGAGCTGGGAAGTTCTTTACTACAAAGACCCTTATTCATAGAGTCATACCCATATGTGCTTTGCCAGCACTACTTCACCACTGGTGGGAAGATGGTGGTGTGCTGGCTGTCTTTAATATTCTTATTCTGTGAAAGCCAACAGAAATGTGTTCATGGAAAGGTGAGAATAAATCAAGGAACAGATCTCTTACCCAGAACTTTGTAGTAGAACTTTGTGTGCTTTAAAACGTGACTGATGCGATCCGAAAAATGGCCTCACATTGTCTTATTCTTGTGCCTTCCAGAAAAAATGTATTTTCTGGAACGTATTGCTTCACTAGGTCTAGAGTATATTCTATTATATGCTATGCCACTGCAGATAGTCCACTGAAAATACTTTGCTTGCCTTATGAAGTATGGCCTGTAGCACGCCTTAGGGCATGGCACTTGTGGGGCTCAAGTGATAGCTGAGTTACTGTATGCGCACTGTATAGTTGCTTATACTTACTTCAACATAAAGCAGCACATTTACACATTAGACGAGCACAAAATAGTCCATATGGAACTACTTTCACTTGAGGCAAAGTGTCCTTGTAGAAGTCTGAAGTGGGAAGTGAATTATATCATTTCAAATTGTACAAATAAGCAGAAAAGAAAGTTAATTTATGTTCTTTTTCCTGTTTCAGGGCAGTCAGGGGGAAGGTTTTCCCTTTTTCTCTGCTTCTTCTTTTTTCCTTTTTTTTTGGAAGGGTAGGAAAGGTAAGACAAATTATCTTTTTCTTAAGGGTGTAAGCCAATTTCCAAAGGAATATAAAATATAATAAAGAATGTGGGAGCCTCTCAAAGCTGACTTGACATGTGTGATGACTAAATTTATTTTGTGTTTTATTATGTGGAGCTTTTTGTTTAGATGGGTGGTAAATGAAAAGGAAATAATTGTGTGTTCATGGTCTGGGTGAGAAAAAGACTATCAGAAAAAGTGCTATGCGTTTCTCTTCCCTGGGAAAGCCCTAGCCATTGGACATGCCAGTTGCATATTTGAATATATTCCAAGATGAATCTTCCAGGTTGTATCACTTGCATCCTACTTGAAACACTAGCATACACAGAGGGGTAGTTCAGTGTGGAATTTATCTCTTTACCTTACACGTTTTCAGGCAGGCTTGCTGTTCCTGAGAGTTTTTAAAAACTTGTTCACAGCTTACAATCTAGTTCTTTTCATTCAAAATTGTATTTTTCCCTGAGGAGCTTTCCGAAAGATTCTCACCAAAACATAGTACACAATTTGAATTACTTGGATTTAGTGATTCAGGTGAAAGTATCACCAGTGTGCAGTGGCAGATCTGAGAAGACTGTGATTCATGAACAGCAGCAGTAATTCAGAGACCAAAATCTGGTCCTTTGAGCTTGCAACGCACTATGACTTGCAGAGGAGTAAAACTGAAGTCTCTCCGTGGAAGGCACTGGAACTACATCTGAGAACGAAGCCACTATGTCCCAGTCACCATACTACAATAGTATGCTGCAAGTAAAACGCCTGCTGAAACAGCTGAAGATTCTTTTTTTCGCCATGCTATGAAAGCTTTGGCAGTTGCCTTTTCAAACCTAGAATGTCTGAGTTTCACGGAGAGCTCAGAACCGCTTAACGAGGGGTGGTCTCTACAGCTGCCTGGACCTGAATAGACAAGGCAATCTGGAAATCAGCCTCTCTAGCATGTAGTTCACTATGTGTTAAGCCCCCATTTTAATTTACAGTCCATAATATAGTTTCTTTGACAGGGATTCATAAATCTCCATTTCATCCGTACGACTGCTGCATGATAATGGAGGTTTCTCTGGTGCTGCCTCTGTCTCCACGAAGCCTGCCTCTTAGGACACACAGAATTCAACGGTAGGAATATCACCCGATGCCAGTCCTTGCAGACGCCTAGCATTATTGAAAATGTGCTGGTACCTTACATTGCTATGCAGGTCCATGGTCATTAAAATTTTATCATATAAACCCTGCCGTCTGCACCGAAGAGGAATTGAGAGCCTTGGCAGAGGATGAACACATATTTTATCAGAATCTTCTGAAAGGGAAAAACCAGCAGGTTCAGAGCAGGAAGGAACCAGAATAACATTCCCTTTAATTTAAATATAATATAATGTCAAAACCCCTGAAATTGACATTTATCTACTGTAGTTCATTTTAACTTTTTCCCCAGAGTGGCTCAGTGTCCCATGGTTGCACAACAGTTCAAACCAGTTGCACATGACATAATTTTCATATGTTTCCCCTGCAAGGCAGATATTCATCAAAGCATGCCACACACAGCTAAAGCAAAAGGCAGCAAGCTATAGATTATAACATTGATTTATCAGGGGTCAGACTTCAGATTAGTAGGTTTAGAGGCTAGGTCATTTGTGCTTCCTAGCACTGATGCAGATAGAAACTCGCAGGCAGATAATTAAGCAGAGTATTCTGCAGGTGTTAAGAATTTTCAATTAAAAAAAAAAAATTAGCTAAGCCATTTATTAGCCAAACTCTTTTCATTTATTGTTAGCAAAGGATCAAATGAAAGTTTGGCCTGCTTGTGGTTTTACCTGGATTAGTTTTTATTCTTGTGTTTTGCTTGTGTATGTACAGTTTCCTTTTCAGTTACAATTAAAAGGAAATTAGAGAAAGAACATTACAAAATTAATTACTTTTTAAATATATAGGAAATATTTAGGAAATGCTTATTCTGGGTTAACTGGAAAATATATGCAAAAAGGTGAATTTGAGCTAAGTTTTCCAAAGTGATAACCCCTTCTTTTTTCCCCTACTATCTAAATACATATCTTGAGATAACTGGTATACAGAAATTATACCTAGCTCCCACTGAAGACAAAGAGAGTCTTTCTGAGTTTCTCAGCACCTCTTATATTAGTGTCTAGTTCCCATAGAAGGAGTATCCAAAATATAATACTTTGAATCCACAGACTGTTGGCAAACTTCACATTCACTGGTTTGCCCCTAAACAGAGGTAAGGTCCATAAGCAAATGTTTCTGGCTCATAACCTGTATTTAGATAAATAAAACATACTTGTTCCTTAAGTGAATAAAGATAAAGACAAAACCAGATCTACTGCAGGTAAAAAGTATTTCCATTCTCATACTTCATGCATACACGAACTATTTCAGTGTTAGGTGGACTTCAATGATTAATGAATTCATTAATGGGGGGCAAACCCCAATTTTCCTGTGGGTAGAAGACATGACTGGCATCTAACTGTTCTTGCTTTAAAAGCTAAAAAGGGGAGTTTTTTTCTGTAAAGCATTAGGACTAGTGCCAAACACTTCAAAGGTACTTAAAAGAAGCTCAAGTGTTTTCATTATTTAATGAAATTAAGGAGCAAAAAAATTGTATTTTCTTATTGAGAAGTAATGTTTATCCCTAAAATTAACAACAGTCGGTATTGCATGAATGTTTCTTCTGGATTTCTTCTTACTCTTTAATGAAACCTTGGCTTTAGATCAGATGGCTAAATAGCAAGTTCTCACCTTACCTTTGTAAGTGTACATATTATCACAGTGATTTTATTTCACTCATGAGTTAAAAGTGCTTGTTTTTTTCAGCTCTTGGCTTATCTTCTCTTTTTTTAATAGATGAGTGCACCTTTATTTATTTCTATGTCAGGCTAGCTTTGTCTAAATAGAAGTACTTTGTTATCTTGGCTTGCCCCAAGTTTTTTAATAACCTAAGCAAGGATTTACATCAGGGAGGGTCCGGCACTACAGTGAGAACATGTTGGGAAACTACAGACAAGCAAAGATACGTTGATGTTCAAAAAACTACCTGTCCTCTCAGAACAACTTTATTTTCTGAGCTACGGGGTTTTTTCCTCTCCTAATTTTTTATAAGTGAGCGATTCTGCATGTGCCAGAGTTACTCACACTCTCACGGTTCTCTTGAAGCTCTGGAAAGAGGACGTGAACGACAAAAGGACTGTGGAGCCACTGTCTGCAACAGGAGGAGCTGCCTCTTCCAGTGTGAAAATCTCCATAACTTCATCTTTGTCCACCCTTGCCTTCTACAATACAGGCCCTCTGAGAAAGGAGGGTGGCAGATAGACCACGGGGTTTGAAAAGCTTTGGAGGAACTGGTAGGCTTCCATGAGGGCCTGCTTCTGGTATCATTCTTGCAGAACACTGAGCTTATTCCTATGGGTTCAAATGCATTGGAAATAAATGAAGAAGAGATTTTGCATGAGAGATTTCTGTTTGCTTTTAATCTTTTTCTGTACTTTGGATGATCTAGCTTTTTATAGGAATAGTAATCATCTAGGTGAGTATTACGAGTCACCTACTGAAAAATAATGGGTTGCTCTTATCTGTTAAAAAAATACCTGCTATCCTTTCTGCGTATGAAGAAACTAGAAGAAATTCTACCATATGCCTACTTGCTATAAAAATCAGTTAGGTAATGATACTTCTGATCTTTGATTAGTATTTGTTGACAGGGTTGCCATCAAGTTTTTAAAACTAAAACACTTAAAAAACTTAAATCTAAAATTTGAAAATATTTTGGCACTGTCAAGGTTACTCTCCAAATATTTAAAGTATTACTTTTCTTGCTTGTGCTTGTAGGAATGTTTCATATACTCATAGCTGAAGTCTGCTTCTTTACCAAAAAAGATATGCCCTATTTTTTGTATGCATATAACCTTTTGAAACTTGTAACTTGGTGAAATCTATTCGAACTTGTTTTCATGGATCTAGCAAAAGAGAGCTCTGTGATCTCAGTGTTCTTTCTTTGCTTACTATCAGGTTGTAGCTCAAAGCCTTCGTAAAGCTCTTCAAGGAAAGTACTAGAAGAATTCCCATTATGAGTACTAGCTAAATGACTTGGTTCTAATTTGTTTCATTTTCAAAACTAATAAAAATCTATTTCACTGAAAATCAGGTCAACACAAAACATCAATTGATAAAAGCCCTGAGCCAATCTGATTTAGATGACAGGCATAATTGTGGTTTCATACAGTAAAAGTTGCACTAAAGTGTAAGTAAACGAGAACACAGCTTTCTCTACATTCTAAGAAGCTTGGCAGCCTTCACTAGGGGCATTTCTACCAGCTATAATCATCATATTATTATTATTTCTTGCATTCCCTTAGCTGTGGGAAACATGATGAGTAAGAGCAGTCTCATAATGTATATTGATCACCCAAGTATTAATCTACTCAAACAATATTTACCACTTGCTTAGCAGTTTTCATTTCTTTAAACATGAAAGCACTTTTAAAAGGCTGAGTGGGTCTGTATTTTTCTATTTTACTTGTGGAGAAAACGAAGCAAAGCACGGCTAAGTGACTTTCCCGAGTCACAACCTCAGAAGGGCAAGTGAAGTGACTTGGACCCTCATGCTCCCAGGGCTGGAAGAGGAGACAAACTTGGCCAATTTTTCCAACCGTGGTTGTGCCTGCTATTTCTGTGAAGGCACATTTTTGTGTAAATGCCTCTCTGGATATTTATTCTCTGAAAAGAACAGCTTCTTCCATGCTTGCTCTATCTCACAGCTTTTTCGTCTCTACCCATCTTCGTGCCATTTCCATGCCTGAAAAACGCATGTACACAAATCAACCATTGAAGATTTCTAGGGCTGAATACGAGGTTTTCTTGTTCATCCTCATGATCGTGGTGTACAGTCAATCTTTGGAAAAGGTGCTTGTAGGGAAGTCTAGTTCAGCACTTCAGCTTTAGCAGACATAGTACTTCATTTTTATCTCTTTCTGCCAGTACTCCAGCAGGAGTTTTCCAGGGAGCTGGGGCGATGTTTTGTGAGAGATAAGATAATATAATGCCCACACACTGATTCCTAAAAAGTGTGCTTTCTAGCATACCACGTTGATAGTACAGCAAGTAAACAACAATAACTACCTCTCTGGCATACACATCCACAGCTATTGCTAAGGGACACTGCCATCCGAAACCTTTTCTTCCACGCAGTGCTGCACAGCTGGGCATGCGCGCTGTGATTTATGGTCCACTGATTGCAATTCCAGCTAGCCTCCTTTGAACCAAATTTTGCTTTTAAAACAACCAGTCTCTGCTTTGTTCGTTTGAGAAAAAATCAACCGAGTTTTCCACAAGATTTGTAAAGTTCCAAATCCTTTTGTTTCAGTGACAAATACTTCTTCCATTGAGCCCTTTTACATGTCAGGGTGGAACCATCCCCAGGCTGATTTAAAGGCAAAAGACAGAAATGGGCCACTCCAGGCTTCCTGTAAACAGTTTAGATGAGAACAATGTGCTAACAGTTCCATGCAGTTTTCAGAGGCGGCTGAATTTGCTGGATTGCTGAATCACTGACAAGCTGTCGCGTGAACGAGACAATAATTTCTTTCAATTAGAAGCTCATACAGGCAGGAATATCCTTCAAATATCATGGAGGTAAAATGGAAATTTTGCTCCATTTCAGCAACGGATTCCTCTGCTGCTGTAGGGCAAGTGGCAGACGACGGAACTGTGCATCTACTTACAGACATCAAACTTCTTTCCTTCTTTTCTTTTTCTTTCTTCCTTTCAGTACTTCCTAACTATCTTTTCTAAATTCATTTTACTGTTGGCTGACTGTCACCAGTTGCCATAGCAACAACCTCTGGTAGCAGCAAGTCTGGGATGCCCAATGTGAGCATCTTCACATTTGAGCCTTGCCAAGGCTCGCTATTAATCCAGGGTTATATATTGGCTCAACACTGTAAGATTGCTCTATTTTTTCCCCCTTTAGCTGGCTGCCAGTCTGCTTTTCCTGAGTTGGTTACTTCTCTTTCCTCACATATCTATTGGGTAACCTGGTGTTAATTTCATTCTTTGATCTTTTCTTCTTGGCTATTTTGGAGGACTGGTTAGCTGAAATATCTTTTAACAAAATAACATACAACAGGATTGTGTTAAAGGACCTCTTTTTCAGAATAGTTCTTAATGAAAAAGAAGGGTTTGAGGTAATGTTGTTCTTTGGACAAACATTCACAGTTTATTAGAACAAATTTCACTTGCAAGCTGTTTAAACACTTTGCATGGTATAACAAAGGTTAGTTTTTTATTAGGGTAAGGGGGAGAGAAATATGTTTAATGGTACCGTGTTTGGAGACAGGCAACTAGTACAGGACAGATGTGAACGATGCAGCACCTACTGGCAGTGGTGGAAGGGTATAACCGTCTTTAAAATTTTTTAAACCCCCATACCCTCACCATAAAACAACCCCTAATAGCAGTAGAAACCTTGCTGTAAAGCAGAAGTAGCAAAGTGGTTAAGAGTAGTTGGTTGGGAAATGAGAGCTGAAAGAGAAAACTGCAGTGCAGTGATTGGTTTGATTTGCTGAATAAATTGCTATGTTCAGATTCAATTTGTATCAATAGGCAAAGCACTGTACACCTGCAGAGCCTGTCACACTTGGTACCCAAAACTCTGACACAGCTAGTCTTAAACAATCCTTTTACTGTTGTCAATAATTAAAGCCAAAAAAACCCAAACCACCCCACCAAAAAAACAACCACTAAACTTACAGTATTTCCATTTTTATTCCATATATATGAAAAAAGAAAGTAATGTTTCTTTGGGGTATTTCCTTAAAGAAACACAATACTTTTTTATAAATATATGGAATAGTGTAGTATCCTCAACAGATTATTTTAAAAGTAGCCAAGGGGTACTGTTCATTCAGTAGAAGGATTTCTCTTTATTAAACGTGACTGAAAGCTAGAAGCATAGTATGCTGTCTCCTTAATACAGTGGAAATTGCACTTTGATAATTTGCAGCTATGATGTAAAATGGGTCCATGTGAAGGCTTTTACATTTGCACCCAGGCAATTGATGTTTATCCCTGTCTGCAATCCCTGTAGCTTTTCAGGATTGAAATAGCTGGTTTCTAGGGACTGCTTGGTTTTTGTTCTGTTTTGTTTCATATTTTTTTGTCTCAAACCTCTTTGGATATGTTTTGCAATGAGGAATTAATTTAAAATCTGAACTCCCTCTCTTTTTTTTTTTTTTTTTTGAATTTGGAAGGTTTGTTTGGAAGTTTGAGTTCAAACTGCTGTGATGGGAGTTTTCAGGAGAAACAGGACTGAAGTCTTATTAATGATTGATGTAGAATAATATTTCTGGAGAAAGGGGAAGGATGAATCTTGAGAGGAGGTATAATGGCTCCAAGGTGTAGAAGCTTATTTGGACCAGCCCTAATAGATTTTAGGGGAATTCCTCAGGTATTTAGAAAGTTGCAGACCTGACTGAGAGGCCTGTCAGCTTAATATATTCTATTAGGGAATTCCATTTATTTCTAGGAGAATAGAAAGAGTGTGAATTAATTATTTGTTTGAGGGAGTAAGTAGGGTAGTCAATGCTGAGTACCTTTTGTCCTGACTCTTTGAGCTGCTACACTCATACCTGATTTTAGTCAGAATCCTGCAGATTCTGTTTCTTATGGTAAATATGCATCTTTTTGTGCAGCCCAGCACTAAGTACAAACTTCGAAGTGTTGCTTATTAATTACAGTTGACATTTGTGAGCTTGGAGTCAGTCTACTTTTTGGAAAAAAGCCTACGTGGCAAATTTCAAAAAGCATTTTTGGCAGTTGCAACTCAAAATACCTATGGACAGTTCTATAAACTTGTTTTCAGCCTTCCTTAATATTAGTTTAACACTCTAATGTTTAATCAAAGTGTTTGATATTTAAATATTAAACATTGCCATTTTCCTCTGGACGCTTAAACCAATATTAAAACGGAGTGAACACAAGCATCTTGTTTAATTATTGTTAATGGTCCAGGCAAATTCCAAGACTGAAATATCAGCAGTTATTACACATCTAAAAGAAATGTGATTCTATTTGTTCTTGGTGACAGGTATTTTCACCATGTGAACTTAAAATATTTTGAGCTTCTGTAGCCTTCTTCAATAGATAATTCCTTTACACTGGAGGGAAGTTTGGTGTCAGGATGAAAAGGATGCTCAGTTTGTGATGACTAACAGAAAGAAGGTCTCCTTCCTAATATAGATAGGAGTAACAGTCTGTGCTCAGAAGTATATTATCAATTTGGAATATATATCACTGGGTATTCTGGGCTAAATTTTGAGAGACATGTAGTTTTGCCCTGCATCTAATATGAGACCTTCACATTGTAGGTTAATAGTCTCAAAAATACACAAAATATTATGGAAAATTAGTCTTAGAAATTTGTACTTCCATGCAAACCAATATATTTTAAAGGCCATATGTAACTACTTGGATTTACTGGATCTTCTGCATTTGTGGGGGAAAAAAAAAACCAAACAAAAAAGCAAACAAAAAAAAAGAAAAAGCAGAGGGGGGAAAAAGCTTGGTTTTCAGTGGTGGATGACAACCAGAAGACAGCCCAAAAAAAAGATAAAGGCGGCTAGGGGAAAGACCTTTGACAGTGGGTCTGACCAGTCTGTTAAACTGGGTTAAATTAAGTTCTTTAACCTTGATCTCTAACTTTGTTCACAGACCTAGTTAAATTGGGGGGTAGGCTGGCTCACCATACTTCCTTCAGGCTACACAGAAGGAACAATTAAACACTCTTTTATGTAGTCGCTGCTGGAAACAGTAGAAACTGTGCCACAAAGTGTTTGGCTGCATGGCAGAACTTGTACCTACCCACCTAAAAAAGGTATTTCTGAAATAGAAGTTCAGAGGCCAGTGGATTTATTGGTTGCAGCTGTGAAGGTGAGTGGCTAAAAGCAGGAGCAGTAGTCTTGGCCATTCCGCTGTGAAGATGCCAAAAAAAAAAAACCAAAACAAACTCTTTCTGTGTTCTAGGGATTTTTTTTTTGCTGATAATGTTTACTTCTGAGCATGAAAGCTGTATTTTGTTTCCAGTTTTTAGACAAAGACAGGTGTCCTGACATTTACTGTAAGTAAACAGGATTGTGTGAAGGAAATTTTTGATGACTTCTTCGTTTCTCCTAACAGAAACAGCAAGCAAGTTCTCCAGTAATGGCAAAACATCCAAGATAAAATATGCACGACAACATTAATTATTGCAGTATATTAAAAACTAGATAGATTGTTGTTCTTGTGTCATGCCTTAAAAGCATGATCTTTTCTTACATCATTTCTAATACATCATTTTGTTAGAAATGCCATGGATATGCAGCACTTGCCGTACACAGAAAGATTTGCCTGAGTTCCTGTCAAATCTCTGTTCATTTATAGAAATCTTTAAGGCACTTTAGTCAAAAGGGATTTGGTCCTGTGGTGCCAGTGTGAGCTGCCAGCTTTTATTGTTTTACTATACCTATGTTCTTGGTGGACGGGCTGTTCCCCGTCTTCCTCTAATTTTAGGGAGCTTTGCTCCTTTCAACCATGTTGTTAATGAAGGTGAGGAATCTCTTCCTACACATCTTTATTGACTCTCACGCTTTTGCGTGGAGGAATAGAGTTTTGATTTCTTGTTGTTTTTAGAACAAGCAGACAAAAAGTATTGACTTATTGAACAAAAGAGATCAGACTTAGATGATGATGCAAATGATGATTCAGAAGAGGTTTTAAACGAAATGCCAATAAATATGATCACAGGTCGTACCTACTCAGCTATTTCTTGATCAGTTGGCACAGCTCTGTATGTGTTTGCTACCCAAAGCCATTAAGCAATTTGTTTGCGATGAAGACAGTTAAACTGTAAAAGCTAAATGCCTGTAACAGAATTACTATGCTAGTCATGCAAATATTCCTTGGTGTACAGAGACAGAGAGCTTCCTGAGGCTGTGGCTTCTTGAAAGGTAGGTAAAGACCTACGAGTCAAGAAGAAATTGAGAGGCGTATTCAAAGATCTCTCTGTTTTTCTTGATTGTGAGGGAAAGGATAAATAATGAATAACAGCAAAACAAGTATAGCAGTAAGAGGCAAGCAGCTTTTTCTGCCATGTGAACAACATTTTCTTCATTCATGCATCATAAGTCTGCAGCTTGTTGTCAGTGTTTTCCTTAGTCCTCCCGTACAGAGCCCTGGAGCATACCCACACTACTTGTTCTTGGAAGTATATTGAAATAATGACTGTGATTCAGGCTGAGGTGAATGGAAAAGGGAGGGATTTCAAATCTGTAGTGACTAGATAAATACTGTTCATGAGCTTGCATTTACTTGCTCTTTGCAAAGAAGGTTTTTTTCCCAAGGTGTTACCCTGCATGTGCTGCTTTTTACTTTAAACCAGATAGAGCCATCTACATCACAGGGAGTTTATGAGGAACAACTCTTGAGGCCTGATTTGCTACTGGCTTTCTTTAACACAGAGTAATACTAAAACACTAACAGATCAAAATGGTAGTATTTACATCGCCAAAGTGTAAAAAATAGATGCAAACCAGTAATTTATTACGAGTTTGCTCATTAACCTTCCTGAACGAGAAGAGCTGCATCAGTTCTTGCAGAGACTGGGATGTGTGGTGCTTGAGGGAGTTTATCTAAGGAATAACGTTTCAGCACACCTGGCAGGTGAATTAGTGAGCTTTCTGAGGTGGATAGCTTATGCCTGTGAGAGGGATGTGTTTGCTTTCTCCCATTTTTTTGGATTTGGGAATGGTTGCAGCTGTTAGCCTTCCTCTAAATTCTGCCCCCCTAGACAGCTAGTATTACTGCTGTGCAAACCTCCAGTTGCACTTTCTTTGTCACAGGCATTTTGGGATGGAGTCACCTGGTAATTCTCATTGACTTCGCCGAGAACTCATTTGCAACACAGTCATTTTAGGTACTTGACAATGATTTGATTGGTTATTATTTTCTTTCAATCAGATCACATATTGCATGTCGCAGCAAATTGAAAAGATTTCATAAACACCTGTTCCAAATTGTGGTTTTATGAGTTAAATTTAGATCTAAAATATTTTTAACCATGGTTTTTTTTTTTTTTTTATCTGTGGTTGTTTCTTTTCTTGTTGTTTCTTAATGGGACTCTTTTTTTTTTTTTTTTTTAAATTTGCTTGGTTGGGATCTTTCTCAATTCCCATTAAATACATAGGATTTAAATATAAATTGAGAAATAGAGATGAGTTACTTGTTTATGAATGTTAGGGATCTCAGGTGATGGCCACCTGATTTTTTTATGTTGCTTTATTTTTTTTTTTTTAATTTTACTCTATATCTTTAATTGCCAGATAACATTATTTGCAATGATAAGTGATGAAGGCAATGTGTCCCACTAGTGGCAATTACCAGCAACTCGTGCCCGGTTTGCATTCTAATCCATTACTAGCAAGTGATGTTTTAGGTTCATTTATACAAAAATGTCATTGTATTTCAAAATTTGTAGTCCAGTAAGATATGCTACTTTAGAGAATGTAGGGATTTACAAAATCTTATGCTTTAAAAATAAAGGGAGAAGCTTTCCAAGTTTCTTTTCAAGCAACTCTCTGCAGAGTGAAAGCAAACTACCTACACATCAAGAAAGCAGCGTGTGACAGACATCAAGAAAAACCTGGAACATTTCTCTTTTTTTTTTCATCAGATAGTTTGAAAATGTCAAATAAAGGCTATGTTGTTCTTTTTATTTTAACTAGAAAATTCTCAGCAATACCTAGGTAGCAGGAAGAAAATATTCATGGATATAGTCACAGTTTCTCTCATTTCCCAAAATGCACAGCTGCTGTGTCATTTTAAGATTTAGAAGTCACTGCATTTACGTTTTAACGATCAATGGCAGCTGTTGATCTGAGTCATTAATGAGATTTTGACTGCATCTGCATTTAAACCTTGTATATTCTGCAAGAGACAGAGTATGCTTGGAAAATGAAATTTGTGTTATGGTTATAATAAAGAGTTTTACATTCTACCCTGTGGAAGGTTACATAGTACAAACTTTCTGTTAAATGAGAAGGGGCTGAGGGAGAACTCTTGCTACGATTTCAAATAGAGCCCTTTGGTCTACCAGCACATAGAAAACGGCCCCTAGGTGAAGGTACCTGCCGCTTCCATGTTGAGAGTAAAGTAGTAGGCAAGTCTCTTCAAAGCGAAATGTGATTTTGTAGCTCACTCATTTATTAAAATGCTATCTATTACTTCCTTTGAGGGCAGCAGAGTACCTTGAGAATGACAGATTGAGTGCATACAGTGTCACTTGGGGGATGTTTAATATAATGTCATAGGTATTTGGGTATAGTTAAACTGCTCTTAAAAATGGCAAATAATGACCTTCCCAAACAATGTCCAAACTGTAATTCTGTTCTATAAAATCCCTCCTTACAATTACGTGTTCTTGTATTGTTTTTTTTTTTTAAGGTTGTAAGTATCAATGGGTTTCTGTATCAGTAATAACTCACAGGTTAGTAGAGAAAAATATAAATCTTTTTCAGGCTACACTGTGGATTTCTAACAGGGTTTGCCTTCTTACACGCTGCCTTCTCTGATGTATGTATTTCATTAGCTTTCTATCCTTTCACTCAGAGACTTGTTCTGTCTACTTCAGATCCTTGGGAAATTGCTCTGGCTAATTTCTCCTTACCAATAGGCTGAATTAAATTCCCAATATAACAAAAAGACAGAATTTTCCAAATTAGAAGTTGGTGAATATGTGCAAAAAACCAGAGTGAACCATGATGAACTTTTCTTCTAGAAGTGCTATAGTGTTGTATTTAGTCCTATTGAACAAGGAGTAGTTATAGGTGCCTCACTGGGTCCTTAGTAAAGTTGTATCTTTTTCAGGCGATTGCTAATTATAGTCTAAACAGGCTAATTGCTGTTGCAAAGCCCGAAGTACAGCCCATTAGGACCCGTGAAAATAGCTTGGAAGAGCTATAGGAGGATGCTGACATGTAATTGTTTGCAGAATGTTGGGACCAACCTACTATTTCAAATATTTCACTTTCATAAAGACTAAATCTGTAAATTGCCCAAGACATTAGGTAGAGAAGTAGCATGCAACAAAGTAACAAATCAACTAAATACTAGCACTATACATCTGCTATTGATTTCTAGTAAGGCAAAGAGTCACAACCATAGCCACTGCTTTAGAAAAAGTGTGCTAAAACATCCAAAATCATGAATAATGGTTGCTTTATAAGTTATTCATTATTTGGAGTTAACTGTGTTGGAATTTGGCTGGCATGGACAGTTTAGGAACAGATACTACTTCTAATTTGGCCAGAGAAATTAAGGACAATGAGAGATAATGTTAAGGTTGACAAGAACAATAACATCTTTTTGTTATCTCTTTCAAAAATTATCCAGTGCTGAATAAGATTATTTCTTCATCCCATTTGTCCTATATATATCTTCGATTTGGCCAAATGCCTGCTCTCAGTTCTTCAGCATCATCGTCTCGTTTACAGTGGAGAGCTTATCCTTTGGCTTTTGACATACTACGTTGCAATTGCAGCCTGTGTTAGCGCTAAATCTTGCCACTTGGGCATTGCAGAACTTAATAACTAGTGAGAATTAAATAATTTCATGCAAATAACTACAATTGTAGCAGACTCAGTCCCTTGGAGAATTTATGACTATGTGATTGTGAGTCTCAGTTCTTTATGAGCTTGGGTAGAGGACAGAATATCCATAGCCCAAATGTACCTTACCTCATAATCCAGATGTTGAAAATCTCAGATTGTAAAATATTTAGGACTTTCCCCATCTTTACTCCTTCATCCTGTGTCAGGAGTTATGCTGGGAAGTCACAGAAGCCTCGTGTGATAATGGTGTCCACTTGCATCCTCTTCGGGTGAGATAACTGGCTGCTTCCTACTTTGAGATCTTTTGGAAGAAACGAGTGAGCTGAAAAACCTGTTCTTATGTCTGAACACTGACAGTTTTGGAGATTAGGAGAAGGGACCCTATGGTTTATTTTAGGATTAAAAAAAAGGTATATATATACATAAAGCGTATATTTATTTAGGGACCTGGACAGGCTGGATCGATGGGCCGAGGCCAACTGTATGAGATTCAACAAGGCCAAGTGCCGGGTCCTGCACTTCGGCCACAACAACCCCAGGCAACGCTACAGGCTTGGGGAAGAGTGGCTGGAAAGCTGCCCAGAGGAAAAGGACCTGGGGGTGCTGGTTGACAGCTGGCTGAACATGAGCCGGCAGTGTGCTCAGGTGGCCAAGAAGGCCAACGGCATCCTGGCCTGTATCAGAAATAGTGTGGCCAGCAGGAGCAGGGAGGTGATCGTGCCCCTGTACTCGGCACTGGTGAGGCCGCACCTCGAATACTGTGTTCAGTTTTGGGCCCCTCACTACAAGAAGGACATGGAGGTGCTGGAGCGCGTCCAGAGGAGGGCAACGAAGCTGGTGAAGGGCCTGGAGCACAAGTCTTATGAGGAGCGGCTGAGGGAACTGGGACTGTTTAGTCTGGAGAAGAGGAGGCTGAGGGGAGACCTCATCGCGCTCTACAACTACCTGAAAGGAGGTTGTAGCGAGGTGGGTGTTGGTCTCTTCTCCCAAGTAACTAGCGATAGGACAAGAGGAAATGGCCTCAAGTTGCGCCAAGGGAGGTTTAGATTGAACATTAGGAAAAATTTCTTTACTGAAAGAGTGGTCAGGCCTTGGAACAGGCTGCCCAGGGAAGTGGTGGAGTCACCATCCCTGGAGGTATTTAAAAGACGTGTAGATGAGGCCCTTAGGGACATGGTGTAGTGGGCATGGTGGTGTTGGGTTGACGGTTGGACACGATGATCTTAGAGGTCTTTTCCAACCTGTATGATTCTATGATTCTATGATTCTATTTACGTTAAATATAACTTACATTTATGAGTATACTTAAGTATTAGTAATATTTAGACTTCTATTAAGTATGGTTAACCTTTTCCAATTGCTTAACCATTCTCATGGAAATATGGGTTATGCCCTGATGAAAACTACCAAACAAAAGCTGTCCTTTACCATCGGTGTCTTCCAATCACACCATTCCTGATTGAAATCTCGGAGAAAAAGGAGCTTTTCAGCCTTAGGAAAACCAGTTGGAAGAATAGCTCAATCTCCTGTAACGAGGAGAAAAAAATACCACTTTTGAATTGGGGATAAAGCATAGTGTATGCCAAATCCCAAATAATGTGTAGAGAAAGCTATGAGCAAATTAAATGAGTTCTGCATAGAATTGAATACAATTGTGTATATTATATAGATAATGTTGTAATAGACCAGAAAGCATAAAACTCAGTAGGCCTTTGTTTCAGTACGCTCAAGAGCATCCCTAAGTTTCACATTTGGTACTGAAGCCTAACTTGTAATTGGGTAAGTGGCATTTCCAGGTTTGGAAGGTTCATTTTTCGTAAGTGTTGAGTGGGGTCTTGTAACATTCTGCACATTCACCTTTTTATCATTTAAAATAGGCATGAATTCTCTTTTCTGTTTTGAAAAGACATTTGCCATAATAGAAGCAGATGTGATATACTTCTCATTGGTACTTCTTCCAAAACTAATTTTCAAGTATACAGTGACACCAAACAAAACAGTGTGCCCTTTCTTTAGCTGAGATGCTAAAGTCTATCCCACCCATATTTCACTCCATGTACATTTCTACCTAATCTAATTGGATCTGACCTTAACTAACATGAGAAGATTGTTTTAATGGTAAGAGAAGTGTATTTATTTGTCTATACCAGGCACAATGTATAACAAAATAACACTTACCCAATATGAGATACAGAAAAAAAAGCACAATATGTTGTTTAGATTTAATATGAAAAACAAGAAGACAGCATGCATTTGTGTAACATGAATGAGGTAATATTGTGGGAAACCTAATTTTGCATAACCGTAATGAAATATTTTATCTTTTATTTTAATAGTTGGCTGACATTTATGCTTCTTTGCTAAGAAAGGGAAAGTAAATTAGTTGGAATAGTTTTCAGTAATTGTGTAGATTTTTCATATGAAAATAATATTTGACTTCAGGCCATGCTTTTTAGGTGATGACAAAATTTAGAACAGAGGACTTGACTTGAAAAGGTAGGCTGGCAGACTTGAAAAGGTAGCATGGGCATCTAGGTGAAAACTTTTTGTTGCAAATCGTAATCATTTAGCTAAATCTGCTCTTCCTGATAAGATATTCTGCTACTTCTTTCAAAATATGAAATATTAAGAAAAAAGTTATCTTAAAACTAAGTGGTTCTTAGTAAAATAAAATGGCCAAAATATGGCTGGAAATATGGTATTTATGCAGCATTAGGGTATATCTTTTGCATTTGTGTAGTACTTAATAAGAAAAAATACAATTGTTGTGGTTTAACCCCAGCTGGCAACTAAGCACCACACAGCCGCTCGCTCACTCCCCTCCAGTGTGATGGGGGAGAGAATTGGAAGGGTGAAAGTGAGAAAACTCCTGGGTTGAGATAAAGACAGTTTAATAGGGAAAGCAAAAGCCGCGCATGCGAGCAAAGCAAAACAAGGAATTCATTCACTACTTCCCATCGGCAGGCAGGTGTTCACCCATCCCCAGGAAAGCAGGGCTCCATCACGCGTAACGGTGACTTGGGAAGACAAACGCCATCACTCCAAATGTCCCCCCTTTCCTCCTTCTTCCCCAGGTTTATATGCTGAGCATGACGTCATATGGTATGGAGTATCCCACAAATCCAAAACATAGCCCCATACTAGCTATTATGAAGAAAATTAGCTCTATCCCAGCCAAAACCAGCACAACAATACACTCTTTTCCCAGTAGGTGGCTTTCAAATTAAAAGTATTTCATTGTTTCATGATTGTGGAATTGTTATCAGTGAGAATTAAGTCTTAATAAAAATTTAAAAGGTGAATAACAATACACATACCAATTATCTTGAGCTCCTGTTTGTAAATACTCATAGGTGGCAACATCTCTCATATTCCTGTGACACCAGCAGTATTCATACTTTTTATTATTCCACGTAATATAGGATCCATTTCTTCTAGACTTTTAAAATTAAATTCCTTGTTGTTCCTAACCAGCTTCTCCTCTTTTGCTATTGAATGTTGTACTATAATAGCATATTTATGCCAGAATATGTTCAGTGCTAATGTTGTACTATAATAGCATATTTATGCCAGAATTTATGCCTGTGGACCGGATTCGGCCTAAAACCAGTCTTGCAGACTAACTGTAAACCCTCAGACATGTCTAAACCATATGATGAGTGCAATGGGGACATTTCAATAGGCAGCACTAACACAAATATGTAATCCAACGTGGTGCTTTGTAGCATTGTGCAGGATATACCAGCTCGAGATGGGAAAGGTAGAACATAAACTTTTTATGCTACTTTAATACTTTTTCCTGGAAAAAAGGAGAAAATAATCATAGGGCCATGTCTGATTAGTGAGATATGAATCTGAAAGTTGAGAAAACTGAACAGTACCAAAGCAGAGGCAATTCATAGAATCATAGAACAGCCCAGGTTGGAAGGCACCTCGAAAGATGATCTGGTCCAACCTTTTGTGGGAAAGGGAGCCTCAGTGAGACTATCTAGCACGCTGTCCAATTGCATCTTGAAAACCTCCAGTGATGCAGGTTGTTGGGGATGGAGAGGAGACAAAGCACACCACCTCTTTCTTTGTTAGTCACATCTTAGCTTATCTGGGGCTTCCCATCTTCTCTCAAGTATTATCCCTGGGTCAGGTATCTTCACAGTCTCTCTGCAGTGTCCATTTCATGAGCACTGCCTGAATTCAGCTTCTCTTCAAGGCAGTTACATCCCTCCAGCCAGCCCTAAAGCAGCTGCTCTGTGTGCCCCCGCCCCCAGTATCTTCACTTACTTTCTAGCTACCCTCAAACTCCCACAGAGCTTACCAGGTTTTGTGCTGGGTAGGTGTCAGATGAAAGCAACAGTAACAGTTAATTGAACCTCTATAAAGATACCAGTATGGTTTATCTCCCTGCTATCTAGTTTAATAGCTTCTGTTGAATGAGACCTGTGACAAGCTGGTTGAATCTGAATCCTTGAAAATTGTAGGTGGTTTTAATGCTATATAATTAAATTGGCTTTTAGTATAATACCAATAATAATAAATAGACTACTACCATTTTCCTCCAAAACCTCTAACAGATACTTAAAATACTTAAAGGTTTTCTCCCCCCCTCCCCTGGCTTTGAGAACGTAATGAAATTAATGACAGTGGAAGGAAGAATTATTTGAGAATACTGTTCAAAATCAATGATCCTGCTTCTACCAAGTATCTTTCACACTCTCTTTTTGATTCAGTTTTCAGTTAACAGATCTGATTTGAGGAAAAGCTCTTTTATGCTTGTGCCTATCATTATTTACTTGCACTGAAAGTCCTCATATAGGAAAGTACTAGGGAAAGAAAAGCTAATGAATTAGAAAAGAAATAGTTTAAGAACAAAAGGGGGAAGAAGAATACCTTATCTCTCTAAGCAGCAAGACAGGCAGAAAGGAGAAAAAAATGTGATAAGGAAACTGTGGAGAATAGGAAGCATAAGAAGCAAAGTGTCTCTTGTTTGGAGACATTGCATATGTCTTCCAGCTGCAGGATGTGAAGCAAGATGTCAACAGCATAGCTGGAGGTTAAGGTAGGGCTTGAAGGCAACTGGGACACATGGAATCAATTGTATAGCTGCCACAGCAAAAATGTATTTGGTTTTGCATCTAGAAATTTCACAGTTGCTCCAAACACATGCACAGTGCTATATAGCTTGTGGCAATGGTTACACTAATTCACAATGGGTGACAAATCCAGTCAGCTAACTGGAATGGAGTGGAGTGGAATACAATAGAGCATAAGACAATTATTCTGCAAAAGGGAAGACCAAAGTCCTAATACTAAGATACTAGGGTAGTGCTAGGATAATAGTAAATGGATCAGTGATTCATTATTACACAGCCTCCCTTCAAGACTGCCCAGATGTCTCAAGAGAACATGCAAACAAAACAAGCAAAGCAAAGAACGAAATAATGAAATAGCCAGAGGTGGGAAAATCCACTTCCAGGGAACTTTTCTCCAAATTCTTTTTAAAAGAATTGTCCTTTAAATCATGAAACATGGCACATAACCTCTCTTTCAAAACTTTTTAACAGTTAGTCTGGGTAAGATTCCCAAGAATATCAAGAGTTGTAAAGGCTGAGTCCTCCTTTGAATCTTGGTAAGGTCTTGACATCAGTGACATCCTGTGGCATTGAGTTCCATAATCTAATTATGTGCTGCATTAAAAAGTATGTCCTTTTATCAAATTTGGAGCTGCTGCTTTTCACTTTCACTTAGTGTCCTTTTGTTCTTGAATTATGAGATGCAGGACTACAGAAGCTCCTGATCTATTTTCTCTTTGCCACTTACCATTTTTATACTTTCATCATATCCCTCCTTATTCATCTTTTTTTCTAAGGTTAACAATTCCAATTTTTTTCAGTCTTTTCATATGAAGGCTTCTCTATATGCCTAATTATCACAATCACTCTTCCCTGAATACCTTCTAATTCAGTAATATCTTTTTTGTGATAGGATGACCAGTACTTCACACTATTCCAGACGAGGGAAAATTATTGATTCATATATGACATTATATTTTCTTTCTTATTCTCAGCTCATTTCTTATGCATCTTAACATTTTACTTGCTTTTTTGACTGCAGCTGCACATCGAGCAGGGCTCTTCATTGAGCTGTCTGCAGTGAGGCCCAGGTGTTTTTCCTAAGTTGGTGCTCTTAATTGAGATCTCTGGTAGAGTGAATGATCTGTTACAGGTTTTTTTTTTTTTCACCAATATGCATTACTTTGCATTTAAATAAGTGATTTTCACATTTTTTAAGATGTCCCATCCATCTAGCTTCGTCAGTTACCTCTGAAGTTTGCTGTCTTCTTCAGACTTGGTTAACAGAATTTTTTTGTGTTATCTGCAAATTTTGCCACATTGTTGTTCACTCATTTGTTTCACATTAATTAATATATTTTGAACACCTGGTCCTTGTATGGTGCCTTGAAGCACCCTGCTGTTAACTTTTTGCTATAATGAAAATTGACAATATATATGCATTTTTTTATCTTTGAGAAAAGTTTTGCTTCATTTTGCATCCTATCCCCAAATGACTTAGTCTCTGACTGAGATGGAGACTGAGTTAGTCTCTTGAAAGGAACATTGTTCTTGCCGCATTTATTAAGTGACTAATAAGGTTAAGGACCAGATACCTTCACAATTAAAGCTCAATGTTTGAGAGACAACTATGCTCTTTGTGACCACAAGTATGGAAATTAAGGACAGAGGATGGAGAGGTAGTTAATTCATTCAGTATGTTTGGCAAACACATTCAAAATTAAGATGGGAGCAAGCTTTTAACACAGTAGTTCTTAACACTGTCTTGGTGATAATCCTAGAAAACAGGAATATAATCAGTCTAAACAGGCACGGGTATAACAGTCTATTTCTTACACCCGAGACTTTGTGTGAAAATAAGGGAAAAAAAGGAAACTAGTGGTAAGGTCTAGGCAGCTGTTAATTATCCAGACTTTCTTTGAAAATCTGGTACGAACCAAGATGTTTTAAGATTTGGAATCCCCATAATTCTTGTGGAAAAGGGGAAAGGCAAACCTATTTTGAGGCTTTATATGTCCTGACATCCCCTAGGTCTGCTTATTTCCTGGTATCTCTCTCTCTTTCTCTCAAGTGTTCCCCATCCTCTCCCTGAGAGAGTCTATGTCTGCTTCATCAACCCTGACTGCCTACAGTATGCAACAGACTCCACCACCTTTCCTCACGAAGAAGATTGCTTGCACAGAGGAGGGCTCCTCAGACCGCTTGGGACACCTTGCACAGATGCATGCTACTGCCTTGAATTCAGAACGGACACTAAAAGAGATCCTGAACATATTGGTGGAAATGTGATCAGCCACCTGCAACTCAGATCCTACCTGTTTGGTAAAAGAACTATGAGGACAACTAGAACTTCTTGTGATATTGCCAAAGTTTTATCTGAAGGAAATACAGTATTTTCCATACCATAGTCCACCCAACCCTAAACCAAACTATTTTGGGTGAAAGGAGGTTGACAACAGGTATCAAGTCTCTCTTTTCTGAATGTGCCTATTAAAATGCTAGTAACCTCTCGACAGCTAGTACTGGCGCCTAATAAGATT
Organism: Calonectris borealis; assembly: GCF_964195595.1. Classification (NCBI taxonomy): domain Eukaryota; kingdom Metazoa; phylum Chordata; class Aves; order Procellariiformes; family Procellariidae; genus Calonectris; species Calonectris borealis. Next base: position 178,766,232 of record NC_134312.1, read on the forward strand.
CGAGGGCAGAACATGGAATATAATCTATGGCTATCTGTGGATCAATTACACATACATATATATATGCACACATATATGCGTGTGTATATGAGTATACTACTATATATATTCTTTCTCCTAGAGCAAGCTATTTTGATATAGTTAAATACAGGATGCTGAATTATAAGTAAGTAACAGTAAAACTTGACACCGTGACCTTTTTTTCGTGCACAGCAACACAAAAATTATCAGTATAATATAGCACAATCAAAAATATAAATAGTTTCTTATTTGAAGAAAGAATAGAAAGAAAACTTGGTGCTCTTCACTTAATTTTGGAAGGTTCTAAAATACCACAGTGCTTGTGCAGCATAAGGAAGTGACAGGGATAGAACATAAATTGTACTGTCACACCTATTAATGAACATAATGTTATATTAATGACGCTTTTGCATCAAACATAAGAAAAGAAACTGTACTGTGTGCCATTTAGTTAATTTAGAGAAAAAAAAACGTGTACCAAAAATGTGAGCTCACTGCAGTGAACAATTCAAAGCTGAATGCTTTTCACAATATATTTGCAAAATAAGCAGCAACCTAATAAAGTTATGCAAGTCTTTACAGTTTGCCAGCCAAACCTAAGAAAATGTCTTAAAGTTAAGTGATTGAAGGCTGAATTTTGCAGAAACAATGCATATGGAAAACAGTGAGAATACTGTGCCTGCTGCTGGCTTCATACTGAAAATATCCATGCTTTGCGTTTGCTGTGTGTTAATATATTTCTTGAAATGCGTGTGTATTCGGATAGTATTAGGAGATAAATATATGGCTTTCTAATGGTGCATTGCCATTTGGGAGAATATCACAGAATAATTTTCAACATCTCTAGGAGGCTGTCGCTCATTAAATGAAGCCTGTAGCCCACTGTTTTTCATGTAAACCCATCATGATAAAATGTATCAATAAATACGCATTAAAACACTGTCTGGAATAATTCCGTATCCTGATAATATTCCAGTGCAGAACCAGCAAATTTTTTTGCAGGATTTTTTTTTCCTTTTCTTTTTCTCTAGAACCTATATCAAAATTAATGTGAATGTAGAAAAGATTTATCAGTGCTTTTCAGACAAGCTTCTTGGTTCTCTCCTTTCCTAAAAAGGCTGTGCATTCACCTGTGTTCCCCAGACATGAGAGATGCTGCATTTTTCAAATGAAATGTTTTAATACCTTCCTTTCCTCTATCCTGTTAGTCCCTGATAATGACTTCTTCTTGGAGAGTGGTATCAATGGTTATAATTTTAATGTACAAGATAATAAGTGAAGCAACACAGGGGGAATAAGCTGTGAAGGATTATATTGGCTAACATACCTGTTTGTTTGGAAGGTCCTATTTCATATCCTTAAATCTGTGAAAAGAAACCCATCAGCTTCAGGTCATGGGAGTTTCTGTAAATATTGGGAGCAGGCTTGGGTGGCGTTTTTAGTACCTCTGCATTTTAAGTTCATATAAACCCTAAAATCATTATGTTTTTTTTTTCTTTAGGCTAAGCAAACTAATAGATTATGAGGCACAAAAGGTAACCTTTCTCAAATATAGCTGCTTTTTTTTTGCCTTTTTTTTTCCTGAGATTCACAGCTATAAAAAAGTTTCTGTGTAAGATCCTTACTCAGCTATCCTACACTTAATCAAGAACTGGGACAACATATTGTTGCTGCCCATACTGGGGATTTTCCACATATATACAATCATAGAGACATAAACATATGCAATTGTTCCATTCAGTTCTTACAAATTCACTTAAAGGTAAAAATTGTATCAGTAAAAATCAATAGGAATTTTGTTTTTTACTTCAGTGGAACTCAGATTTCATCCAAATGTGACAAAGATATAGTTGAAAAGCTGTTTTTTATGAACACTCTCAAATCACTTGTGATTTCACTTTTTTCTGTGTGATGGCACTCTATTTTTCAAAGACATTGATTTTTTCCTGACACTTTTAATTATACTTGTCTATGTAAGACAAACTGTGATCCTCAAACCATCCAGTCAAAACTCTCAGAGCAGAATTATATATGGTTCCCAGAAGGAAACAGCTGAAAACACTAAAGCTAGATGGACAGATACATTAATTATTACATTAACTTCAAATATTTTTTTTCCATACCGATTCCACTTTGAGAAATGGAGAATCTATCAAATCAAGTATTTGACAGGTAATGTACAAAATATCATTCCATTTTTCTGTTAGAGAAGAAAATACTCTCCTAGCTGAATCTTACTAAAAGAAACTTCTATGTCTTAATACTAACAAACACAGATTTCACAAGATACTTGGGTCTTGCCTATGCACAAGATGTGCATATCCTGTTCACTCATATTAAGTATTATTTTAAGTATATTAGTGTATCATTAGCAACATGTGAACATCAGCAGGTGTGAATGTTATTCATTCCTAGAGTGGACTGCCTTTTGAAAACGTAACTATCAGAATGCTTCCTCTGAATTTTCCTAATTGATATGGAACCCAGGGCTGAATCAGTGGAAATATTTAATCTTTTTCTATCAAAATTAAATATAGTATTGCAAATTCTTGTGATACATTCCCAAGCCCTTACTGACCATTTATTGTAAAAGCATATGAAACAAAAGCATCATTAAAATTCAAGATGTTCTAGTCTGAAGATTTAAATGTTGTATTTATCTTTGTACTTTCGTAAAAAAGATGCTTCCCTATGAATAATACCTTTATTTTAAAGGCGAGTCTTTAGTGTGTAACTTAATAGAAGTTAACTGCCTTTTCATTTAATAACAATAGTAACTGTCATAGCTGCACTCTCTAATTTGTTTTTCATTGTTCATCTGTTTTTTTGTTTAATTTCAGATCTCACTGATTTCGAACAGTGAAATCAGATTGGCCTTTAACTTTTAGGTTCCATTTCATATTCCATTGAGCAGGTACAACACAGTGCCACTCATGCAATAGTAAGTTAGGGCTACAGGAGGGTGAAAAAAAAAGAACAACCCAAAATAGCAAAGTAATAAAGTTTGTACTGTCTTTTTCCTTAAAATGTAAAAAAATATCAATTCAATTAACTTCCTTTTATCACTTCAAAAGTATGTGTATATTCAAGGTACTGGAATTTTTTGTCCCAGACTTATTTTAGGAAAGCATTTTAAAGATTTAGAGTACACCAGAGGTGTTGATAATAGTGTCAATGTTACATCAGAGCTTGCTATTGTACAATATATTTTTTCTCACCAAAAGAAAAAAAAATATGCCAGAGTACTTAATTTACAAAGGAGACGACTGGTAAAGAAACATTTTCATCCTGTGCCTAACTGTAAAAGAATTTTAATGAAGCGGTAGTTAGTTTGCATGCAAATATCTCTGAACTGCCTTGTAAATTTTAGCCAAATGTTTTAAGATTGTCCATAACATTAACTGAGAAATGTGAAGTTTAAAATAGGGTATGTTATATAAGTTTTTCCCACCTCCCAGGAATTGGTAAATTCAAGTAAGTAGCCCTGTCATGACTGTCAGTCTGTATGCCTTTATACAGATTCAATTTTAAATACTTCTTGTACTTAAAACCTGCTTGGACAGATCTTGCATCTTTCCATATCCTTGTGGTTCTCCCTAGATGGTCAATTCCTAGTCATTACTGTGGTGGAAAGCAGATCTGATTAGGAAGGAAAAACAATGTTGTGTTGAATAAAACTAATTCCACTCATTTTAATTAAAGTTTGATAAATATGAATTAATAGTAATCGCTAGATGTACATTTTTTGTAAATTTAAGAACCATGGATAGAAATGCCTTAATTCTTTCAAAATCATTCTTTGTATGCCTATGTCAGCTAAACATTTTCCTGTACACTTAAAATAGATTTGTGATCTTTATATTGCACTGTCTATGAGATCACCAACATGTCTCCTATTAATGGAACTCCAAGATAAAGCTTAATGTTATAATATAATCCCATAGTCTTTTCCCTACCATTAGTACACAGCACACTGCTTTTTTATGCTGTGGACAGTCCATATTCAACTATACATTGTTTTCATCTTGCCTCTATCAGTTTTGTCTGAATTACATGCATTCATTTTGCAACTGAGACAGAAGAAAAATATTACTTTCTTCTTTTTCAGTCTCTCATCACCTATCACATTTAACATTCTTTAACTAAATAAATGGGTAGTTGATATGTATGTTGATCAAGCCTTTTCTTATGGCTTGGTTGAAGGGGAGGCTTTCAGAAACTGATCTTGAATACCTGGCTTGCAGCTCTCAATATGTTGAATGAGGATGCATAATTTATGGCTGACATAATTAGTTGTGATATGTGGAAACAAATAGTTTTAACATTAAATCCTGATATGAAAGGAACTTAGTAAATTCTTAGATCACTTAATTTGTGAGAAAGAGATGATAAACTATACAAAATCAATGAGGTACCAGGAAATCATTCAGACATTTACAATATAAGCTTTTCTGTGTCCCAAGAGATCAAAAGAAAAGTATGCAAGCGGTGCACTTACCTGCTTCTCATCTTAAGACTTACCAAAGTAGTTGTCAGTGGAAGATCTGTGTTGAGCCAATCAGGAATCCAATGTTAAGCAAAATGTATGATCTTTGTCCCCTTGGTAACAGTTGTGTTTAGCACAACACAAAATGTGTTGCTCTAATCATTGCTCTAATTGGCACCTTTGTTGACAGTCTCAGAAGAAAGGTCAAGATGTGGTTAGGCGTGGGACTGATGTACTGTCTTACTCACAGCTGCAGCCTCCTTGGCTGAATGCTGCAATTTATTGAGCAACCACGTGCTTTTCAAATTCTACTAAAGTTTCAGCAAATTCCATGGGTAAATACTATACGCATTTAATCTTTTTATTTTCTTCTTTTCTTTTATGCTTTCCTACAGATAGTGTGCTTACTGTGTTAAATCTAGGTGAGAGAAAATGAAAGTGAGGTGCTAAGCTAGTGAAAAAATATCTGCAACCCGAACACTTCATAAATTCGCTTAATGTTGACAGGCAGTGTTTTATACAGTAGAATATTAACACCACCTAGGCCAAGCTACTTTGGGTATTTGAAGAAAGTACATATTAGAACACCTAAGTTTAAAAATGTCTATTCCATATATAGGCATATTCTATGAGGTAGGCACTCCTAGAGGGTGATTCAGAGCCCTAAATTAGTTGACTAAAATTAGACAGTGTGAATACCTCCCACAGTAGCAATATGTTGCAGGGGGACAGAAAGGAGACAAGTGAAGAGAGAAAGGGAGGAACAGAGTGATAAGGACTATAAATGAAGTAAGTCTATAGTGAACTTGAGAAACTGTTAGAAATGAGTAGAAGTTTTTTGATAAAAGGGAGATCAGTTTGCTTGATATAGGACATACTTCAAACCGAGTAGCATCTTTATAGGTAACCGTAACAATAGTGTAGGTATGACACCTTCAATTGTGAATATCCGTACATACATTATATCATATCTGTATTACAATTATTCCTGGAGTCCCCAGTCAATACTGGATTACTAAATAATTCCTGCTTCAAAGAGCTTACAAGAAAAATAGGATTCATAGACGAAGACTAGGAAGGCAAAGGGGAGAAAGAAGAATGAAATTACCTGCCCAAAGTCACCAAGGATAATAATTCTTTCTTACTATAATGTGCAATAATCTATAGTCCCCATGATTTCCATGTGTGAAAGCATTTATAATACACACAACTTTTGGGAATTCATTTGTTTAAAAAACATTTGCCTTTAGTAAAAGAGCAAGTATTTACACTCACAAGTAGTGTTACCACAGTAAACAGTCTCAGTTATGTTCACAAGGGTTGAGTAAAGCTCTTGAAAACGTACTCCTTTCACAGTATTTATGGCTCTTCTGTTTTTGATTAAAATAATTCATTTGGGTTGTAGGCACCTTTTTAAAGAGAAATCAAGAATTCTGCATTCATCTGTCTGTAAATTTATTAGCTCATTAGTCACTGTACAAGTGGATGGCAAATCTCAATTTTTCATCCTCAAAACCAAAGGTTTCTAAAGGACAGACATCCTACATGTCACAGACTTTCGATTTTTTAATTTGTATTTAACATCCATTTAGAAGTTTTTTTGGCATTTAATGGGATTGCCAAGGAGCTTTCTAGTCATGCACGGACATATATGCACACGCATATTAATGCTTTGTATCTATCCGTTTACCTATCTACCTATCCATCTGTTATCTTATGTTGTGTAGGATAAAAACATTTGATATGTAATCATCTATTGAGGTCCATATATCTCTGAGAAATTTTTCGTTAGATACTGTCGTTATTGTGCACCTTATAAAAAAAGTATTGTGGTTTGGGAAGCAAATTCTTCTGTTAAAATTGGTAGAGCCATTATTTCACTTGCTGTTCTCTTTGATGGACTTTCACTTTGCTGACTCACTGTAAATTGGCTCAGTTGATAAAGTTTTGAAAGTTCATATCCTCAGTTTTGGTAAAGCTAATATGTGAGTCATAGGTTGTAGATTCAGGGTTTCCCATTTGTAAGTACTGATAGTACAGATAGTCTGATATCAATCTGTATCTAGTGGCTACTTTTACAAAAGTACACTATATTGGAGTAGAGCGATACATTCTTGACAGTATGTGGATTTCCTAAATTGCATCATATTTTAGATTCAGGTTTTGTTTTGGCCTGGGCTAACTGTTGTAGACATAATGGTACTGTATATATTATATTGTGGATGAAATTGAGCATCCTATGCCAGTTACTATAAGTCTGTTTGGTCTTACTGGACAGAAGGCTTCAGCTGGATACCTGTTTACTAGCAGGGAAGTGCAAATTTCAGCTTGCATTCTTTTATTTGGTTAGAGGCAAGAAAAATATTTAGGCAAGTTATCTTCTGCCTGAAAATATTTAAATGCATTTATACGGCCATTTATCCTATTCAACAAGAATATGTGATCTTTTGGTTGGCTACAGAAAAGGCACAGGCTGTATTTGATATCTGATGGCTATAATTTTCTTTAGACAGGCTCATAAATTTTGTCTCTTAATAGAGAGAAAGTGAACTAACACATGTTGCAGTGTCACATATTTAGCAATGTGAGCTTTATAACTACTGAATATTGAGATTTTTACAGTTCTAGAAAGAGTACTAAATATTAAAGCACTAGAAAAAGATTAAGATTTACTTATTGTAACTATCACTTTATAGTCATTCCCTTGCCTAACTTCCCATACCTTTTTGTCTTTTTAATAGAAAGAGTATTCAGATATATTGGATTGAGAGTGTATCCTTGGGTAACAACTGCTGCAATAAGTTACTATTTAATTTGTTCTGGAGTAAAGAGATAAGCCCTTTCATCCCACCACTTTCAAATTTCTCTTCACTATGGAGCAGGAGCCAGACACTATGAATATATCCGTAGCACTGGACATATCAGCCCTGCAAATGTCCAAGTCAGGGAGCACGTTCCCAATAGAAGGACATATCTGCCATATCCCTCTTCTCAGTGTCCTGATAATCGTGCAAAAGAAATCAGGGCACATGGACTGGGCAGAAGATGGAGTCATGTTCCAAGAGGGTAAGTTTAGATGCAGCTGGAACATTTTGAGCTACTTATGCTGTGCTTGATTTTCTGCTCTCTTATAACATGTATACTAAACATATTTATTTGCTTGCTTATGTACACACTTACTCTTGCTTAAAAGTATTAACATTTTATATGCCTGAGTTAAAAAGCAGTGTACCTCAAAAATGCAGTACTTTCTCAGAAAGTACTAAAGCAACTGGTTTCCCTTAGTAGCTGAAACTGTGCCTAAAAGAATTTCTGTTGAAAGAACTTCCTTTAAAACTGAGTCTATCTTCCTTCCCACCACCAAAGAAAGGTGATTTGGTAATAAAGTATAAAGAAGAAAACCACTTGTGAAAGTGGCAATTGTAAAAAAAAAAAAAAAAAAAGGTGTTTTATCTGTTACCAGAATAATTAAAAACTGGTTGTGGTTTAACCCCGGCAGGCAGCTCAGCCCCACACAGCCGCTCGCTCACTCCCTCCCGGTGGGATGGGGGAGAGAATCAAAAGGGTAAAAGTGAGAAAACTCGTGGGTTGAGATAAAGACAGTTTAATAGGGAAAGCAAAAGCCGCGCACACAAACAAAGCAAAACAAGGAATTCATTCATTACTTCCCATCGGCAGGCAGGAGTTCAGCCATCTCCAGGAAAGCAGGGCTCCATCACACGTAACGGTGATGTGGGAAGACAAACACCATCACTCTGAATGTCCTTCCCCTCCTTCCCCCCAGCTTTATATGCTGAGCATGACGTCATATGGTATGGAATATCCCTTTCGTCAGTTGGGGTCAGCTGTCCCAGCTGTGTCCCCTCCCAACTTCTTGTGCACCCCCAGCCTGCTCGCTGGTGGGGTGGGGTGAGAAGCAGAAGAGGCCTTGACTCTGTGTAAGCACTGCTCAGCAATAGATAAAACATCTGGGTATTATCAAGACTGTTTTGGTCACAAATCCAAAACATAGCCCCATATTAGCTACTGTGAAGAAAATTAACTCTATCCCAAAACTAGTACAAAACTAAACTTCATGATATTATTAATCTCATTTTTTTGTTGAATCCTGTGTACTCTTCATATAAATATATACCGCATAATAGTTTCAAAACTGGCTTCCGTTCTTGGGTCCGGTGCTGTACACTTCAGGAAAGCCCACTAATGTCTAAGTTATTTTCCTCACAGAATGAAAGAGAAAAAGGACATTTTTGTTTCATACCTTTTCCTTCACATTTTGAATACAAAAATAAAATTTCCGTATAAATATGCAGTTTCTGTTATAAACTGTGACTACTCATCTGAGGTTATAATATATTTCCTTGAGTTAGCTAAAGACAGATAGGATTAAATATAGTGTAGCTCAACTTTGTTTTTTCTTCATTTTTACTGGTAGCAAGTTCATCTCACTGCTTATGTTTCCATGAGACCCTATGTCTATGTGAAGTCACATCTCATTTTTTGATGAATAAAGTCCTTCTAATTTCCTCTCACATCAGCTGTAGGACTCGTCAGTGGGGTGGCAAGTGTCATGTAGTTAGATCAAGAATATCCTGTATTTAGAACTTATAAGCACAATTGCACGCTTTGTTTTGTTATTCACTTTCCTTTATATTGTTTACATGCTGGGAATTTGCTTCCTGACTTTCTGGAAAAATGCCAGGCTCAAAGGAAGTTTCAGTGTCCTCCTCCTTTTTACCTTCTTGTTCAAATGCTCTTGTGCATTCAGCAGGAGGATGCCAGCTGCATGAATTCAAGAAGCACAGACTGCAGGAGAAGACATTTTTAGCATAACTCACTACTCTGTGGTTTTGCATGTTGTTTATTGGAACCTGTTGATCTTATGCTGGCTAACAGCGTAACGTGGCAACATGAGGATGGATAGCTATTGAACACCAATATTTTAGAGTTCTGGGAAAAAAGCATGCTAAGTATTTTTTTTTTATTCGACAGTGGGGGGAAGGGGATTTTTCTGGCAGTTTTAACAATCATTTACAATCATTTGGTTTAGTGTCTGTGGAAATACACAGTACAGCTCGATTATGCTATAAAAGCCGTTCATTGCTTGAATGGTAGTGTTGAGCTGTCCTGCCTTATGTAAGCCAAATGTTTTCAAAATGAAGCTGCTTGCGGAAATCTGAGGATGTCTCTGGAGGGATGTGCCAGGGCAGGGGCATATTGGTTTTCACTAAGGAACTTGTAACCATTTTTCCTAGCCAAATTATATATTACTAATGACAGCAGTTCTACAGGGAAATGCAAGTGAACATGCTGTAGATAACTGCAGAGGAGGGAGAGAATATATCATCTCCCTGCCTTTTGTTTTCAAAGTCTAGCCTTAGAAAATTAAAGAACAGGAGAAAAATAAATTATTAATAGTGCTCATGAAATTTTAAACGTACAAACATATCCTGAAATATAGTAGCAGGAGGGTGATAAACCCACACCCTTTCCACTTTTTTTCAGTAGTGGACACGTTCGTGCAACAGCACTCAAGCACAGCTTCTTACTGCAGGTGCTTTTCCCATTTTGGGAGTTCACTGCCCTTGTTTTGTTAGCCTCAGCATTTTTGAAAGTGTTGGCTCACCCGCAGTGCTTGCAAATATATCACTGTCCATGCTGCCTTTGCTTTTTGTATTTACTGGTGTCTTATGTTCAGGGTTTCTGATGCCCTTGAGAAGCTGTGACCATTTTTTACATCTGAAAGAGTGCCAATTCATTTATTAAGACAGAGTCTATGAGGCCTGGATAAATTTATTCTATCTAACATTTAATAAAACATTAAATTAAAACTGTGACTTACGCTGTGACATACTCAGCATTACCCTTCCAAGGTTTATATTTGAGTGTTGCAGGGCCCCACTCTCCAGAAGGTAACGTGCTATCAATCTAGCTCTGAGGTGACAAGGCCACTGATGTTTTCCTGTGGTGGTTTTTTAATAATTAATTTTTCATTGCTGGTGTGTTCAATAAATAGATTGCAACATTTAAGACCAGTTTAATACATTTATTGGTTCCTTATAAATTCCAATAATGATAATAGTTAATAAGAGAATAATGAATTTGCGCTCAAAGATCTCAAGATCAAGCAAGCAAATTAAATCTGGCCTACGCCTAAACTGTGGCTGCTGGGGTGGGGTTTTTTGTTTGTTTGGGGTTTTTTTTACTATAAAACGTACCCTGTGTGGATAAGCCTATCTGGTGATTTGTTGAATTTCTTAGCATTTCACTTGTCATATTAATTTAAATCTTTAATCTGAGGACGTGGCAGGCATATGAAGTGGCGCATTAAATCAATATTACGTTGCAGACGATGTCTCTGAAGAGGTTGCCATTGTGTAGGGGAATGCAATAATAGGAATAATAAAAAAGAAATCGCATTTTGATCTTTCCACATATGCTATTACAGTGCTGTTCACCCGTTTTAAAAAACATACAGCTCTGCTTGTAAAGGCAATCCCTTGCACAGTGCTTTGTCACATACTCAAAATGCAAAGTAAAAAAAAAAAAAGAGTCCAGATGGGGAAGTCTTGTCAGTTACTATTAGGATTCGAGAGCATCAGCCCTACGAAGAGGGAGTCTGTTGCTTAACAGGCATTTGCTTGGCTTTTAAAATAGATGGTTGTTGGTCTCGTTAGAGTTCCTGATAGTCAGAGATAACCTCATTAAGAAAGTTAATAAAGGAGGAAGGTACATTTGGTTTATCTACTTGCTTTATGTCTCATCCAGGGCCTGATTTTCCACTTGTCTTCAAACTTTTCTATATAATCACTTGAACTGGGGCAATTCTGTCGTTTCACAGCCATCTCCACAGCTCTTTATTATTGCACACACAGCACACTGGAAAGGGATTCAAAGCACTGTTATTCATTCCTGGCTCCAAAACTATCTTACTGAGCATCCATTCACTTCACTATCCATTTCTACATCTGTAAAATACAAATCAAGCTGATGACCTCAGTAAGATGTTTGGATTAAAAATGCTGGATAAGAGCATATTATGTGAGATGCAAAACAGTGGGAAATTGGGGCATTCATTTTTCCAGAACTTTAAGATCTGACTTAAGATCTTTTTTTACCAGTTCTTTTTTTAAAATAAGTCTGCTTAGACAGGACCTTGCCAAAAATCTGTGATATAACCTGAAAAGCAAGGGAGAAAAAAAACCCCTACAACAACCACATCTATTATTATCTAGATTCTAAAGAAATCAACCTTAGAAAAGACTACATATCTAAACCAACCCCGGGCAACCAATATTTCATGTGACACATCAAGGCATTTCTTTAGCCTTCCTTGTTCTTGCCATAAACCAAGGCTAACACCTCTCAAGCTTGCAGGCGAGGAAAAGACAGCAAGGTAGCAAGTAATCCTTGCCTGGGCAGCAGTTAGCTGTGGCTGCTGCTCCAGTTTATCTGCTGAACAATTTTTAGAGGGATCATAGGCTGGGTACCCATATGTAGGTGGAGAAAAGAAGAGAAGGGCTTGGGAAATGCAGCTCTTGTCGTTATCGCAGATAGAAAGATATGCAGCTGGAAAATTATGTTGGACTACTGAGGAGTAGAAATAGGGTGGGAGGATATTGTAGCAAAATGTAAGAGAAAAACTTAGGCATGAGGGTATCATAGGATGATAAAAAGAGGTGAAGGGCTGGTAAACCTCCATTGCTATAAAAGAGTTAATTATTTAGCCGTGGTTAGTGGGGACTCCATGTATTTAGAACAGGTACTATTGTCATTAACCGGTACTGGCCTGTTTCTGGTTTTGGCAGTAGCTGATTAATACTATCCATGGTAATGTCTATCCTGAGCAAAGTAGATATTTCACTACTGTAAGGTGATCAGGTGCTGCAAACTGGATTTGCCGTGCTGCAACCCATCAGTGCCGCCTGTCGTTACTCAGTATTTGCCATTTTCAAATTTGGACACACAGTGCCTGCTTATCCTGTGGTAAGAGATCATTGCTGACCCATTTCTGCACACAGCAGTTGCCAGTCTGGCAGTGACCTTTTTCTCCCAATGGTGAACGGTCATCACTGAGAAGCAATCGGCACTGACCAGTGAAGGCAAATTGCACTTACTGCATAGCAGCTTACTAGCAGGGTATATTCTGTGTAGGCTCTTATTTTGGGGCAAAGAGCTGCAGAAAGCAGTTACTGCTTCCTGCCAGCTATAGGTTCCTAATTCGTTTCTGCAGTGACTTTGTGATTCACAGTGAGTGATGAGCAGTGATAGTTTACTAGTGGAGTATGTAGTGACTTCAGGTAAGAAGCCTGGGGCTGAGGAGATAGGACATGTAGTAGGAAAATGGGATTATTGTAGCTAGAAGGCAATCAGGTAGCAATTTTTTTTTTTTTTTGTAAGACTGAGGATGTAACAAACAAGCTCGTTAAGATTTTGAAATAGGAGGAGAGAAGAAAGGAGGCAGGAAGAGGGATTACAGCATGGAAATCTTAGGCTGAAATTTTAAAGGGCTCACCCAACACTTAGATCTGTGTGTATACAGAAGTCACTAAATCCCAAGAACTGCTGTTTTCTAAAGGATGGAAGGAGCCATGGTGGGTGGCTTGACTGAAGATAAGCATTCGGAATAGGCACGATAAGGAGATTTCTCCTTGATGTAAAATAAGTGCATAGAAAGAATAGCAACAGCAAACCTATCAAGTTGGAAATATTTAGGGGAAAATCAGAACATTTAGAAACCATTCTCTCTCCCAGAAACTGTAGGAAAATTATTAAAAGTAGTATCTTACTGATGGCTCCATATAGGCAAATGGAAGAGTATAGTAATTTGTTGAGTCTTTCTTTTTTTACTTCAATTCATGAGGTTAGCAATAACACTGCAGTGATTCAGAATGATATGTGCAAATGTTTGCATGAATTACTGGCCCTTTAAAATTTATCCTGATCCTGCAGAAGGCAGGCAGGCGTTTATTACAGTATTCCTTATTACTGAAGAGAATTTTACTTGATGAGTAAGATATCCTTTTGTAGCCCAAAATAAATTTTGAAGAGGGGAAGACTAAGAAGTTGTATTTCTTTACCTGTTAGACCTGTGATGAAATAACTTTTAAGAAATCAGCAAGGTGTGAGTTTTATTTAAATTGTACACTCAGTTGATTTCCATTCCCTACGTATGTAACTCATATGTACAATTAAAATTAGCTCAATTACAGTATGGTCACCTTTAACTCTCCTTCTCTTAGAGCTAGTTATTTCAGTGAAACTGGTAGTGACAAATCCCATTCCTTGCACTCTGCCCAACACTTAGATCTGTGCAGGAAACCTTTACTGCTACTGAGTGAGAATCCTTTAGCCTATCCAAAGTACACTTTTTTCTTTTCCTTAGTGCTCTCAGCCTGATATAATTGTAACCTTCTCCAAGTCGATGTTAATATTCATTCATTTAGGGTATGGAATCTTATGTCCCTCCTTAAATATCTCCTATGGTTGACATGCTGTTTAAAAGCCTGCGCTTGTTAATAAAGTATGGTATGTCTTAGTTCATTCTATGTTAAGTTTATGAAAAATACCATTTCAGATTTACAGTATTGTAACATTTGAAAAATGCTGACTTGTTAAAGATAACCATTGCCAATTTCTGCAGAGAATGCTTTGAGGACATTTGCTTTTAGAAAAACATCAGGTTTTAGGCAGAAGAAATGGTCCTTCTAACTCCATCTAAATTATTTCTTCCATGTTAGTGCTACTTTTGAAGGCCTCTGAAGGTGTTTAAATGCCCACATAATAAATTTTATGTGGGTTATTGGTTCCTCACTTTAAACTTGGGATCAACATAACACTTTATTTTTCAAAAATAAATTTGCAAATAAAATGTAGCAGTTAGTTAGGTTTTCATTCACTGACTGGCTTTGTTGATTTTCAGGCCGTGCCATGAAGGATCAGAGTGGTATTCCCTCAAGATCCTTTTTTAACATAGACAGTGTCAGAGCGAAATTAAGGGAACTATGGAAAGCTCCACAATGGAAACGTAGCAACATTTCCACTGAGCCTGTTTCTATCCCACATTTCTAGTAGCAGGGTTATACAGTGAAATATGAGAGTTTATTTTCTCACAAAAAAGAATGTATACTGTCCAGTGTAGTAGTTGATGGTCTTGTTATCCATATAAATTAATACCCATTAAATATTTGAATCCTGCTGGGCATATTCTTAGCTTCAGTGATGTCTTGAAGGAATATGGTAAAAAATGCTTCCTGACACCAACTTTCTCTTCTCTTGGGAATGAGCTACTCATTATTATAAGAAGGTATTCACCGTGGTCTCCTGGCTCTGACAGACCTGATCAAATACCTTCTCACCAGAAGTGGCCAGCCTCTTATTCCCTGGGACAGAAAAAATGTGCTTCTCCCTCTCCACTCTATTAATAGTGTTTAGATACTAATGGATTGGTCTTGCGAAATTGAATTCATACCTGCTGACAGTTACCAGCTCAGGCTTGATGCAGTCAGCCATATAGATCATTTATGGACCATGGACAGATTCAGGGCAATGCTTCTTCAAAAATAAGTAAGGAAGTATGGTATGAACTCTGTATAAATCCACATCAGACTTGTAACAGGTGGGTTGAAGTAAAAGTAATTTAGAAAAAAAGGTGGCTGTACATTGCAGGAATATGCAGATTAATGAAGTAATAAGGACAGAGGGCCAGATCCTCAGGGCGTTGTAAATCATCATCACTTATGTGAAGTTACTGAAGCTGTGCTGATTTACAACACCTACAGAATTGATCCAGTAGCAAATCCTTAGCGATAATGTTGGTGTTTTCTCCTGGTAACGGAGCTGCAGGCATCAGGGATGACAGTTGGTTCGTGGGGCAAGTTTAGAACAGAGAAAAGACAACACGCATATTTACAGCATGTGGGGAACTTAAGGCTGGAGAAGACCTTCCGGAGTTTCTGTGTTCAGTTCCTTTTTACTGTTGCAAGCAATGACATCTTATCATCCCATTCAATTTTTTTCTTAGAAAGAAAGTGGTTAGTTGAGGGAGAATGGTATTTTAAGCACAGCTTTACTCTGAAAAACAGATTGAATGGAACTTTTATCACATGCTGCCCTCTGGTTTCTCTTATGATCACTTTTGCATCTTTCATTTGAAGAAAGAAAATCATATATTAATAGTGTTTTTTTTTGTTTGTGGCGTTTTTTCTTCTTTGCTGTTGTGGTTTTTTTTTGGTTGGGTTTTGTTGTTGCTGCTGTTGTTTCTTTTTCTTTTTTTTTTTTTCCCTTAATGCTATTGTTAACCCTGTAAAGCTGGGGGAGCTGTGGCAGAACAAAGTAGATGGTCTTCTAGTTCATTCGTCTTTCAGGATGTTAATAATGTTCTCTTTTCAGAGCAAATTTTTGTAAAGGCCACAGGACCTATATACACTGCCTATGTAGCCAGCACTGGTAGCATTGAGGAACACGATACGAATGCACTATAGCTAGTAAATTGACTTGATGCTGCATTGTACTGCAGCATGGAGCTGCACTCAGCTTACCATCTGAAGTATCTGTTAATCTGGGAACGTCCAGCACACCCCAGACTGCTGTGCTGTGTCTACTGAGAGAGGAATCTTGTCTGCCAAATCTTCAGTGCTGGCAGCAATATACGAAGCCAGAAGGACAACAGCTTGGCTTACAAGTAGCATGCTGAGTCTGCAAGGACCAGATAGATTGAAAGACTGTCTATTGACTTGTAAATTCAGAACATTTGATAGTGAATCCTGTGGCATACTGAAAATGCAAAAGTGTTCTATGCTGTATATGAATGTCATTTACAGATTAGGATTACGTTTTAAGTGAACAACAGCTTTTTATGCAGAAGTTTTGAATAAACTCTGAAAATTTTTGGTTAGTAATGAAGCTCCAAAAACATGTGAAATTATGTGTTGCTGGTTTTAGCTAGAGATTTTTACTTGCTTCGAACAGTAACTAGAGGGGTGCGGTGCATATGTGACGGTGTCTCATGTGTGTGTGTGTCTCAGACGTGAGAGGAGGAGAGAAAGGAGGGCTTTTTTAATCTTCCAAAACGCAGTTCCTGATAACTGATAGAGAAGATAACATGGATAAGCATTTGGTGTTCATTCCAACTCAATCTGTTTTATTTGAATTTATCAAAGTTTCCCTATCTTCAGAGAAGAATGAAAATGAACATTTTGCTGAGAAATGTTTTATGATATTTCTAGATGTAATTTTGTTTTTTTTTTTTTCCTGGCTAGCTTTGAGAGCCTCTGGGGTCTCTTTTTCTGATGTTTATCAAATTCAGTTAAGGTACCATCAAATCTTTGCAAGGCAATGTATACAGAAATTGGCTGTTATGAGAGACTAATAAAAGTTATCAAGCTTCTTGTCTTTCCAAAACCTTGTGTTCTTATTTGCCTGATCAAATATAGCATATTGTGAATGAGAGCTACTTTATT
Source organism: Calonectris borealis (assembly GCF_964195595.1). Classification (NCBI taxonomy): domain Eukaryota; kingdom Metazoa; phylum Chordata; class Aves; order Procellariiformes; family Procellariidae; genus Calonectris; species Calonectris borealis. The sequence continues at coordinate 178,783,200 of NC_134312.1, forward strand.
TATTCAACTAAATTGTTTTGAAACAACAACAATAACAAAAGATTTCTGTGAGGTGTTTTGCTGGAAAACTATATTTACTCCTTCTAGGAAAACATTGGGTCTCCTGCAGAGGAATAGTTATCAGCTGTTTGAAGTTTGGAGCTAAAATGTACTGACATTAAAGACAGTATCCCTATGGTAAATAGGTTAAAATATTTTCATATTTAACTGGTGAGTTTGGGGGATTTGGGGGGTGGAAAGGTATTTTTGGGGGTTTTTGTTTGTTTGTTTGTTTTTTAATACCAGGGCAAGGAATTTCGGTCATGAAGAAGTTCATAGCAGTAACTGCTAAATCAAGAGTTTGAGACAGGACACTGTCACATGCAGGAATAACATAAATTCAGACAATATTTTAAGTATCTGTAGTAATGCACATGTTCACTGGCTTGGTGTTCCTGAGGAGGGTGCACCAGAGCAGGTAAACTCATCTAAGTAGTTAAGAAAGTGGCAGTGTGAAGGAGCTTCAGCGGGGTATGGGCTAATTTTACAAAGTGCTACTTCCATTATCAGACAGTTGTATTCATTACTAGAAAAAAATTAGTTGGGGAATGAATTGCATAGTTTCTTAAAGAGCTCACACATATGAAAATACAATTTGAATAATGAAATCTAAATTTTGGAATCTGTTTGCTAGCTATAGTATTTAACTAATGGAAAATGGTATATGTTGAATCAGCAGCCACAGCAACACCTAACAGTTACTTTAGGATATCACCTGACAAAGGGCACTTTTTAGACTTATACTATGCAATTAAAGTGGTTAATTGAACCGAATTGACTACACCAAGGAAAGTGAGATTAAATTGGTAAACTTGACTATTACATAGATATGTTAATATACTCATTATCATAGACTGAAACTCCCTTTTCATAGTACGTTGCACTAATGTGAAGTTGTCCTGTCTACAGAGTGATGTACAAACCGTCTTCAACTCCCCCGGCTAGTACCCAGCAGTGAGAGTCTGTCTGTGGATGTATTCCTGTCCTGTCTGTGGTTTATACTGTACAAGACAACAGCTGAAATGGGTCTGCTGTACTTTGTGTATGGTACAGATTTTTTGATACTGTAGATACCAACAATTTATTTGGAACAGCACAATTTGCATATGTATGGAAAATCTTAGACGCTTGGTCCAATTGCTTTGTGATTATCTTGATTAAAAAAATATTTAATTAACCAGTACAAAATTGGTGCGACAAATGCGCTTAAGGACATCTGAGAAAAACAGACGAATAAGTCAAAATCCCCAAAGAATTAAATTAGGTTAACAAAAAAAAAAGAAGAAGAAATTCGTTGACTCCACAAACTTAATAGAATGTAACCTTGTAGATCTGTGAATTTAATACCATGTTTAGTAGGAGATTTCGAGCAAGTTATATGATGGAGTCACTACAGGAAATGGTGATGTAAAAAGCACTGTAAAGAAAAATAAAAATCTGGAAGAGTCCTTAGACAGACTAAATTTCCATGAAAAAGTGCATATAATACAATATTTCTATTTTATTTATTTGTTGCAATTCACCATAGTATGTTCCTTTAAAAAGATAGCAACGGGGTATTTGAGAAGAAGACTCTAGGTTTTGCATTGATCTGGTCTCTGCATTTTGGCTCGGGTGGAGTATCTGCAAAGAGAAAGTGTTTACCCCTTTGCTGGGGGCAGCTGGACATTGTGTAGGAGGAGAGAGGGAAGAGGAAAGTGAAGATGAAGGATGGGACTTGCCACACAACAGAGATCTGGAGTTTGCTGGGCAGAGCAGGGAACAGAGGTGCAGCCAAGCTGTAGGAGGGACAGAGGGAAAGGTTGCTCTGTTTTTTTTCTGTTTTTCTTCCCTAAGGGACAGTCACTTCTATGGAGTTTCTCGCAATATGGCAAGCTATTGAAAGATAGCTGATCTGAGAGGAAAGCATGAGGAAGACACACAGCAGTCAGGAGAGAGATTTGTCTGTAGTCTTTTCTTATTTCTGTTACATTCTGAGCTTTTTGCATGTTAACGTATTTGTTTTCCCAACTTATTTTCTAATACAGCTCGCTCTAGAGAAAAAAAAAAAAGGAAAAAGAAAAAAAGAGCCTTATTTGCATTGCTTGTAGAGCTCACCTGAAGGAAAAGGAATGGGCAGGCTTACTTCCAAACTGTTGCTGGCTGAAGTCTAGTCATAGTCGAAAAAAAAAAAGAAAATAACTTGTTAGAGATGCTATGCAAAAAACTCCAGATGGCAAAGCCTCAGGAACTTTTAGCCTGATTACAAGCAGTATGGATAACTGACTGTGATAGTTACCAAGACACCAGCCACCACATCTGGTGACTTTCTTTCTTCCTGACCATCAAATGGGTTTGTTGTAGATGTAGGTGGAGAATGGGGCCAGGCTTACTGCCAGTGCCAGTGTTTTGGGGGTTGCAGGTTTCCCCAGGGAACTGACCACTGAAGGAATTTTTTCTTTCATAAATGGATTTGCACCTGACACTTTGGGATTGCGGGTTGGGATGGTGTCAGGGTATTGTCTTGGCATTTTTCCTCAAAAATCCAAATCCTGTGTTAGCCAGTTTGGTGCTATGTACAGTGCATGAGTTAATCGGGAGCAACCAGCCATGTCTGACAATCACAGTAACAAGCATGATAACTTGGAAGGTATTTTCAGCATGTGGCATTCAGGTATTTTGACAGCATACATGCAACAGGTTTGAAGTAACTTATATAGGTAATGCACTTTGGGAACAGTGACTCTGTAGGCACTCAGTAAGGAAATATTTAGGGTAATGACAGCTACAGGTGAGTTACTGGGTCCAAAAGTGCTTCTGAAGAAACCTTAACATATTGCAGTGTACGAGTGGATGAATATTCTAAGAATAGGACTGTAGAGTCAGTATGCACGTGGATGTCTGTCTTTCTCTCTTTCCATAAATGCTGGATTTAGGGAAATTTTCTCAGAGTTATTCTCTCACTGGAACTGACCTTTTTAAGGTTGAAACAGAACAGAAAATACCAAACTCTTTCTTCCTCCCTGTGCACTCCAGTCAGTTCATAAGGGCAGGCTACTCTTTGAGAGTAGCAGGGTTATTTACCTTAGGTATTTACATGATTTCTAAAGCACTAAATTAAGAGTGGATTTTATGTATTTTATTACAAAAATAATTATATCTTCATTTAGATATAGACTGGCAATGAATGGGAAAGAAAATGCAGGATGATTTTATATAATTTGCAGCTAGGCAATTCAGGGAGTTGGGTAGGGGATGAGAACATGTTCTCCAGTTTTCGTGCATAGTATATTAAGTCCAGAATGGGTTTGTCGCTTAAAGCCTTTTCCAGCCATCTACAAACAGCAATTTTCATTCGCTGTGATTAGAACTGAGTTTGATATGAGGTCAGCAGCTGATTCACTAAGTCGCTTGACCTCCTTTCAGTGTCTTATTTCAATACTGAATCCTGTCCTTTTTACCTTTTGCACCATCAGCTGAGTTCACATCTGTTACGCTTAGAGGCTTTTCTACCGCTTTGTGTTTTTGTTTAGTCAATGGTACTCCCTTTTATATATGTATGTCTGTAAATACATGTGTCTATTTACAAACATCAAGTTACTTCTCTTGTGACATAATACGTTGTATATTAACTGACATTTTGTCTCTAGAAGGTAAAGACAGTGCTTCCTATGGAAGAGCCAAGCTCAGGTCACACAGATGTCTCTCATGGTGTGCGTATATCTATATTAAATCGCTTGATACTTACAAGGGATCCAGAACCTTTCTTGCAATCTCTGTGCAGCCTCAATTCTATAACAGAATTGTGACAAACTTGGAATTTGTATTTTACAGACAATTTGTCAAATTGGCTTTCTATTTGAATTCCAAACTGGATAGATAAGACAGAACATTTTTTTTCCCCTGCAATTTATATTTTCAAATATTTGGGGAAGATTGGAATAAAATTTTTAAAAGGTTGACAGCATCAAGGCAATCTGGCATGACATTATTTTATGATATTTTACCAGTCTGCCTAGATTTCATATTTTCTGGATGTCATAACATTTTTGACCATAGCTACATGTGAATAAGCATTACAGGCCTTGTTCTTCCAGTTTACTTTTATTATTGTTTGTGATGCTCAGCAGTCTGACATTGTGCACATACGGATTTTACTTTGGATATTCAAAGTCTTGATTGTCTGGGCAGTTTTTTGCTCTGTAAAATCGGTCTTACTCAAGTCAATAGGATGACTTGCGTGAAGGTAATGGTTGTGTTCTTTTTCTTTTTTATTACATGTATCTATCTAGTATTAATGAATATCATTTAGGTTATTGAACCTGGTAATTCTTTGGGTGAGTTCACAACAAGGGCACATTGAGCTGAATGAAAAGTTGTAAAACTTTAAAATAGTCAATAAACAAATTAATGTATCAACAGTATATATTATTAGGCAGCAGTGCACTAATACTGATCATACAGCAGACTTTAAGGTTTAATCTGGAAGAGGAATAAGATATTTCTGCTGCTAATTAAAAAAAAAAAAAAGATGTTAGAGTAGTGGAAGAGAAGAGCGAGTTTCTTCGAATTATTCTTTTCAAATAAATCACTTTTGAATAAGTCCTAGCTTAAAAAATAACAACAAATATAAACAATGAAAATAGTGTAATTTAAGAGATTGCTCCAGCTTCTTAAAATGCAATTTGTTTAGGAAATTAAATGCCTATTATAATATTCTGAGTGCTATCAACGGAATTAAGTGAGGTTTTTATTTTCAGTAAATTACAAGCTGTGTAGCAGACTATGCCACACCCTGCAGTTTCTCTCCCCCTCCGTTTTAAGATTAAGAGCCTCAAGTATCATTAACAATCAAGGCAGGCTTTCCTACAGGAACAGTATCATTACAAATAAGTAGCTTAACACTCTGTGCACGTTAATGCATAGAACAAATCCTAGCACCGATTTGCTAGCACTAAAACCCATTAGAACACTGGCCCCAAAAGGGGAAAATCATTGAAAATGCACTAATTATCAGTCAGGCTCTTCAGAAAGATTTTGGGTCAATGCCAGGCATTATTAAGATTTTCAGTGAGTTTAGACAGAGTTTTCTGTTTGCTTCTCTGAAAGAAACTTGTAGGTGGGGCATTTGTTTTATGCACGCGTAAATTGAAACCTTATGGATTTATGGAAGTTTTGTGTTAAAAGAAAATCCATATTTAGTGAGTTCCGATGTACTGCTGGGATAGGAAGTGCTAGCACAGTGAGCCACCTCTGAAACCTATATTCAGCCTGTGCTTGGATCTTGAACCTGGCCCAGGTTGTATCACCATTGTTACTTGCCTGTCCTTTGTCAGGAAGCTGAAAAGCAGTCAGCATAAAATAATAAATGAGTAAATGTTTACACCGATGTCATGGCTGGTGCACTGCAGACTGTCTGGGGCGGGGAGCTTGTCTGTGAAAAATGGACAATGTGTGAATTTATGGCTCTGTCAGGTCATTTTCATGGCTAAGGGAATGGGTATAGTGGTTATCGACCAGCGGAGAATTTATATCTAGGATTGACTATCGTTGTTCAGTACAATGGATTGTTTCTCACACGTCTCATAAATAATGTGCAGCTTTTCATTCAAACTGATGAGTATACCAAAAAGTTGTATTTTGTGCTTTCCCTCTGCATGGTGTTGAAACAGTGATGACATCTTGCCACTTTCTTCTGCTGCTTTTACATCTATGAGGCCTGAGAGAGAAAAGAAGATAAACAGCTATAGAAGCGCCTACTTGTTTATTTTTTTTAAGCAGTCAGAAGCCATCTGTTACAGGATGTGTACCGACACTGTCTCTCGTCCCCGGCTGAGTCAATGGTGGGACTGGGTTCTCCACACTTCGGCATCTCAGGATGAAAATGTTCCAGGAAGGTGGTAGAGACTGAAGTTTCTGCTAAGTAAGTGGGATGTTCATTGGCTTCAGTGAAACTTAATTCATTTTTACCATGCCGGATAGCGTGGCAGGGTCTTTAAAGTGCGTATTCCTTCAAATAAGCAGAGAAAAATCATCCTATAGCTGTTTAGTCATGTATGAACTGATAAAAGCAACCACTTACGTTCAGGTAAGATCGTGCTACATAACTTGAAGAATCCATCATTCACCCTTTCAGTGAGAGGACTGTAGTCCTCCCCTCCTGTTCCTTTTAGCTGTGTTCATGAGAGAAGGTGAGAGTGGGAGAAGACGGGGGATGCTTCAAATAGTCATGGAAGTTCAGTGTGGGTTTTTCCAGCCTATGTTCTTCATTTGTGAGCAGCCTCCACACAGCAGAGGAAAATGTTGACCGCAAAACTTGTGGCTTTCAAGGATTATCAGAGAAATCAGATGTCAGTGTTAGGTATCTGGAGCTTCTTCTGGTGTGACTGTGCCTGTCCTCTTCAGAGCCAAGGTAGTATTCACTTCTTTTCTCTGCTAACCAGGACAGATCCCAGATCTGCCTGTCCACTTAGTGCTTGTCTAGCAACTGTGTACTCTGGGGGGCCACCTCCGTGGCAATACTGCAGCTGAAGTAGACATTCCCAATTAGCTTGAAGCGAGCCAGCTTTGCTTTTGCTAGCCATGTAGCCACGGGCAGCACGTGGGAGCTATTTGCTGAAGTGCTTACTCAGCATCTGCTAGATGGGGCAGTCCTTAATGGACTGATGTAATGGATACACTATTATGTAAAAATGTGAGCGGTAGCAACTGTGGTCTAGTTTACACCACAGTGGTAATATGTCTCCTGGGGATTTGCACCTCAAAATGCACTGAGAGCTGTGGAGGGTTTGGGTTTTTTTTTTTGGCTTTGTTTTGTTTTGTTTTTCTCTTCAGCTTCATTTTCCCTCAGAACGCAGATGTACCCATTCTAAAGATGTAAACCTGTATCCTATTGTGTTCCTCTTAGGAAAAATATTCCTTTCTACTGATTTTTAATGCTTTACCTGTACTATTGTACCAATGAAAGTACTGCATGGATTTATGTTACAAGCCATTCCTCTTCATAATAAGAACAAGTTTGATTTAAAAAGGCCTGAAGTGGATAAACAAATAGGTTTTTTCCTAGTGCTTTATTTTAATTTAGTTTAGTATCCTTCAGGTGTGTTTTAACTGCTGTATATTAAATTGGATCTTTTTTTCCTATGTCTTTGTGAAGGCAGTTTGTGGTTGCAGTTGCGGTAGGTCACCAATCACCAATCAATGTTTTGCCTGGATTTTGAACTCTTAATTTTGGGGTTAAAGAATATTTGGATTTGCTTTGGTTTGAGTTATTTCTTCCTGCTGTTTGAGGAAAATACAATTAAGGCTGAAGCAAGATCTTTTTTGCTTAATAAAGGGAGAACAGTGCATTCGATATGTGTATCTTTGTTCTCAGAGTCTCAGAAGTGAATTCATTAAAAGGGAAACTAAACTAGTGATTCAGTGATAAAGCAGCATGCTTCCACGTGGAAGATTTAAGTTTTGCAGCTTTTTCTTCATGTCTTGGAGTAGCTGTTATTAAGCAGACATACTATAATTTCTTAACCATTTTCCCCTTGTCATACACTGAATTCCTGTAATTGAAAATGGGTGCAGAACCTCTATTCAAAGAATGAAACCTATGCAGGAGTTCCTGCACCAAGCATCTGCTGTCCCATGGCAAGGGATCATGCTAATAGAAATGCCGCAGAAGTGCAGGGTGAAACTGTTTCTGAATGCAGGTCCAATGTTAGCTGTGTGAGACATTCTCATGTTTGGATTTGGGGTTTGTTTTTATTGTATTTTCACTTGAAAAGAGAACTTAACTGTAGCTGAACCATAATACTTCACCAGGCTTTGCTTGCTATAGCCTGCTAGGCATAGTTCCCTCAGGACCAGCAAACTCCCCTCAGATGCTTCTGAACAGCCAAGATTTCTTTTCCTTGGCCTATGGATTTGATCCCAATTGACAGTGATCCCGGAGCGCAACTGATACTCTCGCCCTTGATCCATCTGTAAGCAAACCCTGCTGCTGTACAGCTGGTGGGCTTAGGCAATGTATACACATAGAAAGGTTCCAGTAAAAGTCATCACTGACCTTGTTTGATCATTTTAGCATGATCTTTTGTTATCCATTATGAAACGGAGATCAAATGTACAGTAGTGCTGAAAGCAAAAGTCCTGTCATGGACAGGGGATGTGTGTCCAGTGATGAGGATCAGTAAAAGAGCTGCATCTTGCTAATCATTAAGGTTGGAAAAGACCTCTAAGATCATCGTGTAAATGTGATACGCAGTTAAATATGCCTCAAGCTCGCATATATTTGAGTGACAAATCTTTTTGCCATCCTTTATGAGCCTCATCTTTTACAAATTGGTATACTTTTGCCCAATATAGTACTTCCTTGCTGTATCACCAATGCCAGTGTAAGTTTTGAGTTTAATCCCCCAATTCTATCCGTGTGTCTAAAATGCATCCCATAAGCTCTGTGAGAGCTTACATCCAGTATTTTGAATAAGCAAGTAGGATTTCTTGAATAGGACTTCATTTGTAAGAATGTCCAGGCATGGCTCCGTTGTTAAAATTGTGTTGACAGCATACAAATTTCTGACGAGAAGAAAGATTACGTGTTCATGATTTAGAAAGAAAAATTATTCTTCTTTCTCATGATATTTACTTGTGGGTTGTTTGTTTGTTTGTTTCCCAATAGAACAGGTTGTGTATTTTGAGGAGGCTGTAAATATGTGTATTTTTAATAGTGTAACAGATCTGACGTTGTGCAACTCGTAGAAACGATATGCTGATAAAGCACTGGGCTGAGATCTGGTGTTCAGTCGCTAACTTCTTTAAAGATTTTGAATAACCCTTGGTAACTCGCTTATCTCTGTAATTAATTTCACATCTGCAAAGTAAAACAGATTCTTACTTTTTCTCTTCCTTATATATTTCACTATTAAGATTTATGAGAGAAAGATTTTTTTTTTAAGCGTGTTTCTATTGAACAAATTGAACTAGCTGTATCTTATCTGGGTTTTTCAGATAATCCTCTAATTTAGTCAAATGAGAATATTAAAAATAAGAATTAGTCCTTTTTTACTGTGAAACAGAAAGGAGAAATATAGTCTTTTTAAGTATAATACAAATAGGAATCATTATTCTGGGTTTTTTAACTAGAGAGCTTTATTCTTGCATCAGAATGAGGACAAATGTTACTTTTTTTTTTCCTTTTCCAAAGTCAAAAACACTTTTCCATTTGTATCCCATTGATCAGTTTGGTTTTTACACATAAAAGGATAGTGTTCACTGAGATTAATGTGTATTTGCATTATATAGAACAACATATACATTTTTAATGCCTTGCATTCATATTCTAGTTTAGACTATTTTTATAGCTCTCCTTACTATGAAACTCATGTGCCGTTTCATCCAGTGAGTGATTCAGTCTCTAAAGTCTGGTGAAGAAAATAAACATCTAACAGCACAATCAACAACAATGTTGTACCTTTCAGAACAGCAGTATTATCCTTAAATCTCAAGTTTGTCTTCACAGGACTTGATAAAAAACAGTGCATTGTATTTCAGTCTCAGTAAATACTGTTACTAAAATGAGTACTTAGGCAGCTTAGTAATGACTAAGAGAAAAGCAAGTTCCAGTATGTTGTCCCAAAACCCAGCAAGTAAATCCCTAAATAATCAAATTGGGATTAAGATCTGGGAATAACTAATGATCTCTAAAATGAAGGTTCTGCCACAGCTATGTAACATGGACAATTCCAGGGTTTGACAGCATCTGGGAAGACATTTTTTAAACTGAAGTTTTGTACCAAGACACCTACCGTTTACCATAAAAATGTATCATCATCTTTACCTGTTAAGGTACAAAAATCACTTCAGCTTCCAGCATAGCCTGCAAATAAACATTTACTTCCAACATACGTTTTCTTTTGCCTTTGAATATGCAGTGTGTCTGAACACAAGTGCTTTCAGTGACTTTAACTATTGGAAGTACCCAAAAGCAGGATTTAGATTATTATATAATTTCTGGATATTAGTCTGAGAGCCAAATAAAAATGTCAGAGCTAAACTTTCTAAGATCTTTCATTCTATTTGGCAATAGCATATATATATGCTTCAATTTCTAAATCTTGCTGCATGCAAAATTGGAGTTTGATAATCTTGTATGACAAACACCTATTCTGTGTGCTCAGTGATCAACATTATTACTGCTGTGACTGCAATAATGATTATTAATGCCTCTATTACTTTAAAATAAACATTATAGACTAGAATAGTTCAGTTGGAAGGGATCCACAATGATCATCTAGTCCAGCTGCCTGTTGGACTTAGCTCCCCCTTATAACTCAGGCTGATGCTGAGAGAACTGGACAAATACTTAAAATCTTTATTTAAAAGGTAAATATTCATAAAATGATAGAGCTCATATATATACAGATAGTATTTGCAAGTGATTAATTTCATACTAACTCAAAATTTAGGGCATCTCCAGTAGCTACCTGTTGGCAAGCCCAAATTTACAAACAACTTCAAGCTAATTGGAAAAGGGGAACAAATCCAACAGCAAAGTGTTTACCTTGCACAGATCCCTAAGTTACTCAACTAAAGGCAGTGAAATACTTTTTGGTGCATGCTGATGTAAAGATTCCCTAAAGTTAGACAAGGGTTTGAAAACTAGAGCTAGATTTGTCATTTTGAATTTTTGGACAGTTTTAATTGTGTAAATGCCAGCTTCTCAAAATTCCTATTGTTTGCTATAGAAGATCAATCCTCGACTTGCATTAGAGCAACTATTTTGATTTTCATGCATGTTGCAGCCTTCCAAATCATTGCTGCAGTAAAAGCAACCTTACTTTTGTCTCTCTCTCTCTCTTTTTAAAAAACATTTTATTTTTTGGTCTTTAGTAGCATGCACATCTTGAGAGCTGCTGCTTTCACCTATAGGAATTTCTGTGATTCTTAGTGCTACAGTACACAGCCAGCCAGCTTAATTTAAAAAACCAGAGGAGGTGTTTTGGAAGGTTTTCTACTTAAATTGATTAAGGCGTATTCAGACAATTCCTTCTGCTAGCACTTCTGTGGGATGCTGACATCTTAAACCATTGAAGCTGTTATTAAAGTGGTTGTGACTATACCTTTGCAATGCAAAAAGCTTAAAATATAAGAAAACAAATAATCACGTGAATCTTTTTTAAGGTATTGTTGCTATTTATAAAGATGATTTTAATTTCCTTTATACCAATTTTATATTACTTTTTTGGATAAGTTTTTGCAGGTAGCTGATTTTAGGTTCTACTTCAGTGGTATGCATTTTTAATGTAAAAAAAATCACTAAAATTTCAAATTTGGAAAATCTACATTTCATATGCTGATATTTGAATAGTTGTTACTAAAATATGGGTTGTTTTTTTTTTCCTTTTTCTTCTGGAAAAGACAAAGATGAAAGGCTAGCTTTGGAATCAGCTAAGTCTTAGTGTGATCTTACTTTTTATGGAAGTGATCTTACTTATATAGAAGGAATATCTTAGCAATTTTTCTTGTTCTGTTTGGGCAAACATTTTGGAATGGCATTAGAGATTTAAGAAGCTGCTTATAAAACAAGTATCAATGTAGTCAACAGATTTTACAGCAAACTTTGCTTGTAGAGCCTTTCATGACCGTACTCCGAGACAGTATGGATAGTCAGTGTCTAGCCTGACTAGCATCTTGCTGGGGTAAATAATCTGAGTCTTTTTTCAACTGATTTTCTTAGTCATGTGTATGGAATTCTTTGTTGTGCAGGTAGAGAAATAGCATGTCTTTGTTGCTTTAAGGGAAGCTGAAGGCGATTATGTTGAATCAGATTTTGGAAAGACGATTGTAAATGAGTCCAATATCACCTACAGCCAAAGTCAGAGTCCTTTTAACTTTCAAGTTCTCTCTCTTATAGTAACTTTTATGTATTTGAGTACTGAGTCTTTCACCTCTGGCAGTGTTTGAGATAGCATAACATTGTGGCAAAATCAAGTGGGGAAATTTTGGAATGCGCCTCCAACTCCTGGTCCGCCAAGATAAGTTAGTATCTGTCCACAGTACGGACGACTGGAGAATGGAGTTGTGGGCACGGAGGAGAGATGTGTTGGTGCGTACTGGGAAGCTACAAGTGTAGAAGTTATAGTCCCTGGTCCCTAGCCAAGATGAGAAGTGACATTGCTTTATAACTGTACAGTTGCACTTTTTGTTTCGTGCTATGTTTCAATCTGTTTTGAGAATTAACTAGACAAATATTTCCGTTATGCGATTTTTTTCAGCACCAGTGATCTCCCACACATGGCCAACCTTAAAATAGCTATTATGCTGGTTTGATGGACAGGAACATGATAGGAAAACTTAGGTTAGCTTGGAATTTGCAATTAAATAGTACGACAGCTAACTTTAAGGCCAGTGACTTTAACCCAATGCTGTATTAGGAAGAGTGACTTCAAAGAACACGTGACATCTTATTTCAAATCATTTCCACAGTGTCCAAGAAGATCATCTTCTCCGTGTTTGCATATGTCGAGTAAAATTTGAGTCCGCCAGATAGTTTGTCATGGAGACTATTGAAACTGCTATTTCTCTTCAAATTTGGCACAATATCTTGCACAGTTCAGCAGTGCTGTTGTCATCACTACGTTTTTGTTTACTGGTACGCTTTATTCATGTTCTTCAGTTACGCTATAAAGGATGGATTTCAGAAAGTTTTTGAAAAATGAAAACTTAAAATTGTTCTTTGGAGGATTAATTAATGTGTCTGTCCCTGTGTCCTCTCCACTATGCATAGTCTGAGGTTTATTTTTGAAATGCAGCACTTGAAAGTGTTGCTGTGGGGCTCATACCATGCTGCCTGTTCCACCTCTCTCCGTGGGAAGTCCTGGTTAAGCCTCAGGCTTGTCTCACACATGCACCAAATTATCATTCAGAACAAGAACACAATGAGTTGCTATTGCTCAGAGTGTTAACTTACATTTTAGCATCCTTCAGTTGGACGTGCTTTAATTCCCACTAACTCGGACGGCATTTTTGGTAGAATCATAAAAATTAGGATTTGCAAAAGCCTACTGGATTGTGTAGCATCAGCCTCTGCTATACCAGGAATTTTCTAGACTGATTTGAAATAGCGAGAACTCAAAATCATGCGTCTTTTGCCTTTCACCATATTAGACCATGTTTTTTTGTGGGGGAAATCTGGTTGATTTTTTTTTTTTAACCTTTATTTCTTTGCTTTTGATGATTCTTATGCTTAGCCTTCAAACAGCTTTTCTTGGGGTCTTAAGCCCTCACCTTAGAGGTTGATATTAAAAAGCAACGTATTAACAAGAGCTGAAAACATTATTGGATATTGGAACCCTTAGAACAGTGGTGAGATATAATTTTTGTGATTTTAGGGGAACTTACGGTTATTATTACCAACTAAAGCAGTGTGCATGTATATGTTAGGACATTAAGACGTTTTATTTAAAAAACATTTGTGCTTTCACAATATATTAAGTAGCATGTAAAGCTATCAGCTGTTAGTGGGTATTTCAAAGTTGTCATGTATTTTGAATTTTCCAGTGCTGATGAAATGAGATAATTGATGAGGCAATTTGCGGTACAGCATAAATATATAGCATTTATCAGATAAAAATGGTTGCTGAGGAATTATACCATATTTAGTAGCATTAACTTTTTTGCCCTTTATATAATGGCATAAAAATGCTTCTGGAATAAAAATGGGTCTTTCCTTGAAATATATCCTCCATTAATATTGCTTGTAATTTCTATTATGTATCACCAATTATATCTTGGCACTTTGCCTATCACAGTGGATATGCTGTTACAGCTGCAAAACCATTTCATCTAGAAGACCTGGTGGCCTGGAACAGTGCATTACGTTTACAGCAGAGAGAGAGAATTTAGGGAGAAATGCAATTTTCCAGACACTCTTGCTAATGGAGGTTGGATGCCTACCAGAAACGATGCTAAGGAGATCTGAGGTATGAGAGACAGAGAAAAGACCTTCTGCCCAGTTGCCATTCAAGCTGTTACCTGCTATGACAGTTGTCAACATTGCCCTTTCTGATTTCCCCCAGTTGTATTCCATTTATTATAAGCACTTCAAAGAGACGCCTGCTGGGGAATCCAGAGGAGAGTCACTGCAGGAGTCTGGCTAACAGATTTAGTCAAAAGTATCCTTGCCCCCTGCTATGGGCAATAATTTAATGAGCACTTCACGACAACAATATCAAAATAGGCATGGCCCTTGCTTTCAGTGGAGGGATCAGGTGAGAAGAGTGTGCTTCCAAAATGCATCCGGTGTTTTTGCAGCTGGGATCTGGGCCCCTATCTTTTTGCCTTGTTACAGTGAGCAGAGGGCAGAAAAAAGTTAAAAGCTTGACCTGTTATACAGGATGCATAATGTTTGAAAGCAGACAAACACTGTAAGGTTTTCTTACTGGCTCCCCAAAGATCTTTTTTTTTTTTCCTCTTCGAAAATGAAAGAGACGTGAGAAGGTCTGTATCTAAGCAGTTTTGTATAATTTTGAAGGGAAGATGCACATTACTAAAGCAATAGGCAAAGAGAAATGTACAAATCTCAAAACTGTTTTGTGGAATGTCAGATAAAAATGAGTGGAGTAAACCAATACAAGGCCTGCAGAGTGTGGGAGAGACCTTTTATTTAAAGCTAGTAGTTCTACTTGTGGGGTATCTGAGTGGCTTACTCTGACTGGCTGAAAAAGAGTATCCTTCTGCCCTCTACCCGTACAACCTCTTGCAACTCCATTTTGCTAGAAAGGAAAAAAATATGTAGCCAAAGAATCACAAAACATTCTTTAGAAAAAAGCAATTTCCTGTCTGAGAGCAGCTGAGCATGACTGTGGTACTTGTTTGAGGGAGCAACATTGGCCCTTCACTTAAAAAGACACTTCTGCAAAGTACATTTTAACCTCAGCTGAAGCAGTGGGGTTTTACAGTAATTTTCCAAATATTGTGCAATAGCTGTTCAATGGTATCTCCTCCAAACTGAGGTAAAACAACTAAATGACTACTAAAAGAAATGCACAAAATGCACATGTGCACAGCAGAATCATCCACTGGAGTACCAAGAAAAAAGCATTGCCTGGTGAAGGGCTATGTAGTTCTGCAAAAAGAAGGTACTTGCATGAAGAAATAGTCATTTCTTTACACATCTAGTTACCTGTCTAAAATATAGACATGTGTTAATATCTGGCACACATTTCACGGGCACAGTCTTGATTATTTAACTTTTGAGCCACAAAATTATCCTTGTATTAACGTCCTATATACTCATTATAGATCAATGCCTGTCTTTTAGATTATTCACTAGACTTTACAAAATCTGTTGCTCTATGATCCTAATTTAGTTTCTTTTCAAAGAGAAACTGTAGGAGGTCATCACCAGTACACTACTATGGGGCAAGCTGTTACTAATATCAAATCAGAACTCATTAAACCACAATGTTGGAGATACCAGTCCGTTATTAAAGTCAGGTTACACCAGTGCGTTTCTGTCAATGAAGAAGGTGAATAGTTCACTCAGGATTACTAGTGCAGTTGCTCATAATTAGCCTACAAGGATGCTGAATGTCAGTTTGTTACATCTTTAGACTATTTATGTCCCAGGGGCCTGAAAATTCAGTTTAACATATCATATAATGGACCTTCCTATTATATTCTGCCTTGTTTGTTTCCTGTTTTTTTCTTTTTCTTCCAGTGAAGAAGGAAATCTCTTCTTTAGTTACTTACCAAAAAGCCTCTTTTTATGCAAAACAGCATTATTGAAATGAACTTGATCAATCTCATTTTCTCACTTTTTCTGGGTCCTACTGTGACTTTTCAGCTTCACAGAGAACAGACAGCTGGCTTTGTAGCTTGTAGGAGTATGGATATCACTGAGGTCTAGATAACATTAATGTGACTGGGAGTTAATTTGCTTGTCTACGTGCTCTGCATTGTGGGGTGCATCTTTAGGTTTAGCAGTCGAGCTGGAAAAGCAGTCTGCTTTCAGAGCTGGGTAGTATGAATAAGAGGAGATAAGAGGATTCACAGCCAGAGTAATTTCTAACTGATGCTGTTAAACCTTGATTTAGGATATTTCTGCACAGCTTGGCCCATGCTCACAAAATGAAACTGGTGGACTGTGCTGAGATCATAGGCAGTGATTAAACATTTATAGTTAACCGTAGTATACTATGGTATTGCTGCTGCCCAGAGGCAAAGCATTGTAATGCAGATTCAGTATAGCTGCTGCAAGAACTCTAAAACAAAAGGGGAGGTAGAGTCTCTTCTGCAGTGCTGACTCCTGGCTGTTCTCAAAACTACGTGCATTTCTCTTCATATTCTTCTTTATCTTAGTAGAGGGGTATGGGGGAAAGTAAGTGGAGGCTGCTAATAAGGCTTCAAAACCTGCAGCTTCCATTCTCTGTCTGTTCTTTGCACCTGTCCTCTGCTCAAAGTTTACTCTTGTGTATGTTAGGTTACTCTGCTTTTGTAAACTGGTTTATGCAATTAAATTCTGTAACCCTAGTGCAAGCATGTAGCTGTGCTGGTGGTGATGGCTTAGTTGCAAGATAGATAGATTAATTAGAATGTCCGCTTGTAGAGGGCCACCATTTGTTAAAGAAATGGGTGTAGACATTTGGATTTTAAATGCATTCCTGTCATATCTGTGGTCTCTTTAGGTGTGTATATGACAACCATGTTTAAAACAAGGGGGGTCTTGTTTGTTTTTAGGTGATTATAAGAAATTATTTCTTGACTGCCAGCAGCAGCTGATATTATTCAAGAGTTCCGTGTTTTGCTTTGTTTGTATTTATTTGCATACCAGAGACTACTGTTTGCATAATAAGACCACTTTTGGTTTAAGTGCCTGTATGGCTGATTGCACATGCATCGCAACATGGTAGTTTTTTTATACGATGTTGGGATCCAGTTCAGCTTTCTGTCTTGCAGACTTGTAAATGTTCACTGTATCTGAAAAAAATAGTAGAGTTGTAGCAACATGCTTTTGATGGTAAGTGTCATAATTGTTATGTGAATTTCCTGACACTGGCAGGTTGGTGGAAGAGGGAGAGAGAAAGGGACTTAAAGGACATAGATAATCACGTCTTCATTATGCATATAATGATAACAAGATAAACAAGTGCTAATTTACTGCAACAAATGGCACTGAGGAAAGAAGAATGGTTGTCTGCTAAAGTCTCTTACAGGAGGAAATTCTAAGATGAGTTCCTGTGCGACATACAGAAAATACTTAAACCTGTTTTAGTCTGCATTTACTGCTGCAACATTGAAATTACACTTTAAAAAACACTTGTAAGCGTGTATGCAATGTTCTTAGGGAGGACTTTTATGATGAAATTATATAACCTGTGATATGATTAGCTAGCGCCACACTTGGCCCTAATAATTAATGTGATTTAAAAAGAAGTACCTGCTGGGAAGGCACCTACTGGAGGGGTAATTATGCATTGGTAAGTTCTTAATTCATATGCAGCTGAATATAAGCATGTCTGAAAGCTGAGCTTGACCTTTTCTCTGAAAAGGATTGGGGATTTCAGCTGGTTTCTTTGAGGAAAACATGGTTTGATTGGCCCCTGTATCAGATAAATGGCACCATCTCATAAAGGAAGTGCTGCTGCTATCCTTACTGGTATTTGTATTTTCTGTGGAATTTGGTTGCCCTAAGAATTCCTTGAGTGGCAACCGTGTTTCACAAGTGCTTTGCTCATGTCAGCATTTGAAAAAGAGAAGTACATAGTTGTTGGCCAAAAAAAGCAATTAAAGGCAACATCTTGTTTTAATGCAGCATTTTGAAAACAGGGATGACCTTTGAAAGCTGTATTGTCTTTTTGTTAGCTTATGACAGAATCTATACAAGCCTGATTTGTCACAGCGCAGCGTCATCTGTTGAGGAGAATTGTGGAACCGCTTGCTGTTGCTTATCTTGCTCTTTTTCATCTTTCCTACTTCTTTCTCCTTTTGTGTTTACCCTTTTGTTCAACATAAAGACACCTTAAGCTTTACCCACTGGGAGGAAGAGTGAAGAAGAGGTGCAAAACCACATCTATACGAACATCAGCATGTCAGAAAAACAGACGTTTGTATCAGAGGAGTATTAAAGTCTCTTTTCTAGGGCCTGGGGAAAAGGAAAAGGAGAGATGGAGCAACTGCAATACATAGAAAATGAAATGAGGGCCTTGACTGATAATGCTATTACAAAGCGCAGGTGTGGTTTAAGGGTTAGGGCAGGGGTTTGGGAATTAGGTCTCCTGGAGACATACGAGTTTCTTCAGTTGACTTATCCTTGACCTTAGGTAACTTTTTTGTGGCTTGATTTGCTTGCCTATGTAATAATATGGGTTTTTTTTTGTTTTGTGTGGATGTGGAGGGAATTGACTGTTTGCAAAATGCTTTGAAATTCTCAGATGGAGTCAAGTGACTCTTACTGGAGGCGGTTGGCAACATTTTTAGACTTGTGGTCTGCTGAGAAATGGCAAAGGACAGGTAAAAAGTAATGCCATTCAAACCTGACTTTCACTGCATTGCAATGTGTGTAATCGTTTACCGTGGTGTAAAGTGAGTGTAAAAATGCTACTGAACTAGAAGAAAACAGCATTTTATGCTCATTTTACGCAAGTAGAGATCACTATGCAATGATCAAGACAGTGGCAAATCAGGCTTTTGTGGTAGATATAGGATACCCATGCTGGACAGGGTATACTGTTATGCCTGCAAATTCCCCTGAGAAACCCCCTTTCTCCTCGAAATTGACATTTCTTGTGGGAAGTTTTTTAAGCAATCGGCCTCATCCTGAAGGTGGAGCAGGAGAATATGGCATAACTTTTGAGCTAATGGTGCCTGAATTAGCATTGGTCTTGAATCTAATTTATTGCCTCCTCCTAGGTCTGTGCCGTACCTGGTGGAGATAAAGGCTAGATTAGGGTCTATGCACTGTCTTGTGTGGAACAGTAAACCTGTGCTTTCCATTGCTGCAGAGCTCAAGATCCTCTTTTCTAGGTGAAATGATTCTGAAAGTGTGGCCTGACAGAAGAGGCAGTGCTTTCATGCATCCCCTTCATTGCATACCACATTGCATAATGATGTGGGATTAAACTAATTGCATTCTCTTATCAGCTAGAATCCTTAAATCAGCTTGGACTCCATGTAACATGGCTGGAAACAGGCCCAGAGAGGTGGAAGGCTACAGGGTTAGCAGACTCTAGAAAATAAACCAGTTTTCCCAAATATTAGTCCTACATGGGTTTTTTTTGTTGGTTTTTTTTTGGTTGGTTTATTGGTTTGGGGTTT
Source organism: Calonectris borealis (assembly GCF_964195595.1). NCBI lineage: Eukaryota > Metazoa > Chordata > Aves > Procellariiformes > Procellariidae > Calonectris > Calonectris borealis. The sequence continues at coordinate 178,802,523 of NC_134312.1, forward strand.
TTTTTTGGTTGGTTATGTTTTTTTTTGGTTGGTTTATTGGTTTGGGGTTTTTTTTTGGTTGGTTATGTTTTTTTTTTGTTTGGTTTTTTTCCCTGATTATAACATATTGTCTATATGCAGTGATGTTTTTCTATCAATTGTGAAGAGATGGCTTCAGATATGTGGAAAATAGCCTATGCCATGAAGTTTCAACTCTTCAGTAACATTATCAATAGAATCTGTGATTTTAAAAATTAAGATGGACTAATTTCCAATAAGCTCCTTCAGTATAAGAGGTTGTTAAAGACAAACCGTGTCTCAACGTAAAGTCGTAGTGCGTTCTTTAGGGAATGCAAATTTCAAAAGCTTGCCAGGTGTATTTCAACTCAATAGTCAATATTTAGAGCAGATGCCTATTCTATTAATTGATTGTGTATTTTTTTTTAATGACAAGTAGTAGAACTGTATTGGGAGAAAGACAGGTGATGGACACTGTTGATCAAAGCACTGCTATTTACATATGTCTTCTCTGTAAAGGACCCTTTGAAGTTAGTTAGTCGCCTTGCTAATTCATTCACCCCTTTCCTTAGAAGGCAGCTTTGGGAGTGGCAGTGTTTAATTTGTGAGTGAACAGTATTTTGTTTGGTTATGACTGGGTCTCAAACATGATGGGATCCCGGCCCTGGAGGTCAGATTTCTTTGGCCGGTAGCTGACTCTGGTTGACTGCTTTCTGCTGTGATTCTGCGAACCATATCAGTATCGATCAGAATAAAACTGCTTTCATGCCTGTAATCTCTGACTGTGCTGTAGAATAGCTTTTATTTTAGCCAAATTGTGCTTGGGTGGTTTGCCGAAAAAGTTTTTCTGTTTTTTTTAGATCTTGCTTCTGTATGATATCTGGTGATGTAGCCTATCAGTTATTTGCATGCAAGGGCAGGCTTAGTTTTATCAAGCTCTCTTAGGTAGCCTAGTAAGAAATTCACCTTTTCCTCAAGAGTTGTCAGTGCCCAGTTGTCCATAGTCTGTAAGGGTGTTTTGGAATATTCTGTTGAAAGAAAAAGGTTGCACTTGCAGGCATGTTTTTTAGTGTCTTTGGAAAGCTACATGTGTCAAAATGACCTGTTGTGAATGTTGGCATGGAGAGAAAGGAAAACAGGTTTGTTATGGAGCGCAAATCCCCGCAGTGCAATGCTTAGAGGGGTACAATGCAATGTTTAAGGAGATGTTTCATAGATCACCTCACTCTCCAGGACAGCGGGTAAACCAGTGAAAGTCAGAGTCAGATTTTGAGGTGATCGGTGAAGCTTTCTGCCTGTGTATGAGAGGAGAGTGTGGCTTCATGTTTTCACTTACCTGTGCCCCAATATTACTGCCTGGGTTGGAACTGCACAGTTTTTTGGTGGCAGACAGTCAGATGGCAAGTTTAAATAGGGATGTGAGGGCTGATTATGAAAATGTGCTCCTGAGGAAATTGAAAATTTCGATAGTGAGAAGTCCTCAGATGGAAAACGGTTGTCAGTAGCTACAGGGCTGTTTTAGAAATCACCTGTGCCATGTTTAATGAATATCTCTGAGCTCTCCGGCTGGGAAGATCAGACCTAAAAAAAGAGAATGACTCAAAATAGGAAGCAGAAGAGACAGGGTGAACCTACTGTAGTTGTTCAGATAAAGCTTTTTGACTAATTTATTTTATTTCTTCAACAGCTGTAAAGGAACAGTTTGGGAATCTGCTAGACCAATTACTTAGCATGTGTGTACACATTCAATCTGTATTCTAATGGTGTATAGTTAGCTGTGTTATATTGATATATGAGCCAATTCTTTTTCTTTGATTTCTTTTTCTTTTTAAGAAAGTCTAACAGATATGACCCAGATGAGTTTTACTTGTTTTGTTTGTTTGTTTTTTTTTTTAATAAAAAATTGAGAAGATACCTATTTAAAACAAGCAGTGTGTCTATATAAAAAAACCCACCAACTTAAAGGAAGAAATGGGGTCAGTTATTTAAAGGTGAGATAATCTATAAATAGATACAGGACTTGCTATTAAAATAGCAAAGCTAAACAGAACACAGTCTTTACTCAAGCATCGTCGATCTCTAAACAAATTGTAATTTTTCTCTTGATTCCCTATCAAAATATGTAGCTCTTTCGTAAGCAGTGTGCTATGTGGTTTACAGCTCACAGGTAATAGAAGCACCCTTCTTGCTGTAGAGCAGAAATCTGGTTTTTGCAGCCCTAAGTAAAGCAAATGGCAACTATAGACAGCAGTAAAACAGACAAGAGTGGTCATTTTTTTCAACAAGAGTGACTTTTTAACTTTATACTGATAAAAAATACACTTTCATATCATACTAATGCTGGATTTTTTTTTGGCCAATAGATGGAAGTGGATTATAAATTAATGTCAGTGAAACTATTACAGGCAATCATTAACATCTCCATGACAAAGTATGTATTGGTGTAACTGTACTGTATATACAGCGGATTTTTTTCAAAAGTTTCTGTGGCTTTGTAGAGGTGTAATGGTCTGTGCATGTTGCTAGTGGAGAATCTTATCTTTAGGTATGCAGTTCATTTAACAAGAAGTGAAGTAGTCAGTTATGTACGTGGATGTGACGTAAGTACATATCTTTTTTTAATATGGGGTTCTCTAATGAGACATACAACATTTCACCGTTTTATTCTGTTCTGTTTTAAAAGTGATTGTGAGGGGATCTTGCCTACCCATGTTTCTTCACCATTTATTTATTTTATTGTTTTCTTCTGAGGGTAGAAAGCTAGGAGATGCATACTGCGTATCATGCTGTGTTTTCAGTTGTCATTTTGAGATGATCTCCAGACAGTAAGGTCAGACAAAAAGTGTATGCCAAATGGGCCAGACAGAAAGAAGCTGGTCAAATGAATTAAAAATAGAAGAAATAGATAAATATTCCAGACTTGTAAAGTGGTTGGCTTTAATCTCTCAACCTTCTTTATTGTTTTTCTTCTCCTCACATACAGAGTTCCTTTTGAACTAGCAGGTATACTGCACAGTATAAGTTAAGATTTATTCCTAAATCTCGAAAATATCAGTATATTCATAACTTTATCATCTTACACATTAAAGATGATTTTTCATCAGATTTTGTCTCTCAAATATATCTACATTGTCTTGTATTTAATGAGCATCTCAAATATTTTTTGAATTCTAGCAAAAAGTAGTATTTTACTTGTGCTTTGCATCTCTTGAGTAAAAGATGCGCTCAAACATTTCTTAATTAGTTAATCTGAAAATCTCACACTTTTTAGTGAGGAATAGGTGTTCCTATTTAAACAGTTCAGTTACCTCATAAGGAATAGGTATTTCTATGTAAACATTTCAGCCACCTCATACTAGGAAAAATGTGTTGTACATAAACAACAACAAAAAAAATCTGATTTTTTGCTGACTCTGCATATCTAGGAAGCATGCATAGCAAACAGTGTTTAGATGAAACTAAAATTTGAAACATATAGCCACCCACCTATCTATCTTTTCCTTTTTTTTTTTTTTTTTCCCCCTCTGTGTTTATGGTACCAAAGCAGCTTCAGCTGCTACTGAATTTGCAAAATTATAGAAGCTGGTATCTGTCACCCAAGCCTCACTATGAGTGCCACTTTATATGGTGGTGCGACAGTTTTACTGCACAAAGAGCATCCCTGGTCATTCTCTCTATGTATATCTGTATATATATCTCATATATATCTCATTTTCTATCTCATTGTATATCTGAACATGTTGACAGAATTTCTGCCCAAGGAGTTAAATTAAGTGTCCGGATTCTGGAAGTATACAGTGATCAGCACCCCATCAGAGAAAATAGCCTAATTATGATATTTTCACATGGTCTGCATAAATTAAGCATCCGCAGCAGTATAAACTCAAAACCTGCAGTAGCTAAGAGTTAAACACACATCCAGATGAGAAGGTGGTTATCCCAGAATGCTCTTTTGGCGAGTAGTCTCCTGCCTCTGATCCTCCATAGTCTGCTCCCTCTACTGCAATACCCCTTTTGCTGTGATTGATTTTTTTTTAATAAGTAGGTTATCTGAAGTTCTGGTTGTAAGGAAAATTGTATATTTTTAAGATAAGGGGTTCATAAACTGTAAAATACTGCATAGTTCAAGCAGGATTGGGGTTTTTTTGCCTTTAAATATACATGAACTTATTTCTCAGAGGATAAATTAAATTCTCTGCTATGGAAGTGCAGAAGAAAACATATGATGTATGTTGTTTACAACCCTTACAAGTGTGTGCCTCTATCTTGACAAAGAGAAACTTTCTTCAAAAAACAGGATACTGTTCCTACTCCTTTTCCTACTAAATTCCGTTTGACATGTTTATTCTCCCTTCTGGATCAGAGTTAGATTTTACATAAAATGAAACAGATTTATATTTATAGGTTAAATGAAGATAGTCCTATCTGGAGTTTCAACTTTTAAGACTAGTCAGGATGAATAACCAGCGGATCCTGCTTCTCTTATTCTAGCAGTGCTACAAAAGAGAGTAACAATTCATTCTGAAACTGGAGCACTAAAGTATCTTTAAAGATTCATATTTTATTTGATTTGACAAAGGTAGAAGACTGCTTTGCTTGCAAGCTCATGTCAGCTTCTGTTTTCTCTTATAGAGTGGAAACCTAAGTGGTTAAAAATTACCAGTTGCCACAGTTTATTGTTTTTTATGAACAATGAGATCTATAGCACTGAATAGTGGAATAAAACTCTCTCTCCTGCCTTAAATGTAGGACGGTAAGACTCTATGCTGTAAATCTTAGACCAACAGCATTCAAACATACTGTTATAAACTGACTCATATCGTCATTAGGTGATGAGTCTAGCATAAGATTTATGAATACAGGAATATGGCAGAAGTTCTAAACCGCTCCGTTTCCTTAGGTGAGAAGAGGATGCATTTCAAGCAGGCTCTCATCTCCCCACCAAATAATCTAAATGGCATTTATTTTAGATTCCACTGTTACAATAATTCATTCCTTTGTCATTATAATGTAGTCACTTTTAAAGATAATAATTTTATCTGAAGATGTTAGCATTCAGGAAACTTTCCTGATTTCTTAAGTTTTTTCCCACTATGGAATAAAATATGATGAAAATTGAGAAAAGTGTGTGTGTGTGTTTGCTTGTTTTTTATGTAATCCACCATTTCATACAAAATCCATCCATCAGGCTATTCCACAGTTGTGTAAGCATGAGTGCCCAGCACGTGGTCTGGGGACTTCCTGGAGTGTAGTAAAAATTATTTTCTCTCCAATCACGCTTGCTTCAGTTCGACCCTTGATGTTTCAGCAAGTTTTTGAAATCTTAGAAGCCTAATCTAAGGAAGAAGGGGAAGGTAGAAGAGCAAAAACTTGAGTAAGATAGGAGGCAGAGAAGCCACAAGAAATAGAACTGATAGAACTTATTAAATATTTTAATAGGAATGTCTTAGTCGTTATACACTCACTCTTTTACAGGCTTTCCTGTAAGCAGCTCTTGATGTGTAAAAACTTGGGAATGTGTGTTCATTAACTTGCTCGTGTTCATAATGGGACACAGATGCAGTTTCTCAAAGACAAGTCATGAAGGTTTGAATACTTTTCTGCTGCGGCTGGTAACAGAGACTCCAGTGAGGTGGAAAATAAGAGTTGTGAGTCTTGCTATCGAACTACCACAAATGCACCGGTATGACAAGGTGCTTACACTTGAAATGTATACTTGTATTTCTTCTTGACCAATTTATCTCTTCTTTAGAGCACAACCACTTTTTACAGTTCTTTTCTCACTTATTAACTTGATTAATTAACTACTTTAAGTACATTTCAAAACACAGCTTTGAAGATAAAGATGTTTTAGTTGTCTGTGGAAGTCAGAAGCTGAGGAAGTACTGAATATTAAATACTGAATGTAGTGTTGTTCTGGCATACTGGAGCTAGAAATCTTACTCTTGTCTTCCTCATGAAAGGCTAGTAATCTACAATTAGTACATTAGTAATCTACGGGATTTTTGTCACCTTCTACCTTTTAAGTAAGGTCAGAACTGGTCTGTGTGGGGATATCGTTTATTCAGTGGAAGGTTTATGTATGAATAATGTGAACCTTAGAAACAGAACAGTTTAAAACCAGAAATATGTATTAAGTTAATAGCCCAGTCTGGCAAACAGAGGTTTTTTGTAAATCGGGGCTGGTGCTTTCAGATGGATTGTTAATTCATTTTCAGCAGGTAACTGCCCATTCAGTATTGTGGGTAAAGTTCCCAAAATGCATCTTGCACTGCCCAAGTTCCTTTTAAAGTGACAGTTGGTATTTAATTTACTGTGATTTAAAAACAAACAAACAAATATAAAAAAAGCAACCCTCCCAATTTTTTTCCTTGTCTGGAATCCTGTTCCTGACATGAGAATCCAGTGACAATAAAAGGTGATAGTTAATATTCATGTAAACGATTTCACAGGGGAAAGACTGGTATGAATACTTGGGAAAAGAGGAGTCGTCCAAGCGACAGTGGGTAGAAAAGCCATAAATTCTGTGAAGGTAAAGGGGGAGGAAAGCTTTTCTATTGCTGTGCTACCTCATCTGTTACTCTCCACCCTTCTTAGGGCAGGATGTCAGAACGATTTTTTTCTAGAAATTTATGGTTAGTAGATTGAGATGCTTCTAGATAAAGATAGATTCTTTTTGGAACAGATATGCTTAAATCTTAAACCATAGTCTTGCAATCAAATTCACATGGATGGGAGCTGGAAGAAATAACTTTTGAAGAGTTTTTTTCAGATAGTGGAATGGGGTCACTGTTTATTAAAAAAAAAAAAAAAAACAAAAAAAAATCAGGATTGTTAATCTGTTCCTTAACAAAATGGCATGCTTTGGTTCAGGAGCTGCAGTCACCTCGATGCCTTGCAGAGCACAAAGTTAAGTATGTGACTAAGCTATTGCTGGGATAGAGTCTTAGCTCCAACTGCTTCTGGAGATGAACTGTATGTTCTTATGAATTTTTATTTAAAATATCTTTTTCCCTCTTTAGCTGTTAGCTGCCTTCCAAGAAATTAATCTGCTTTTTTATCAGACTGAAAGCTTGTGGGGCCTCATTTGGTGTTAACCAGTAAGATCTTTTACACAAATAAACAATTTTTTATTGCAGTAAATTCTATGAAAACGATTATTTTCTTTCTGGAAGGGGAAACAGTATCTTCTGTATCATCTCTGTATGTTAGTTGCAAAGAAGAAACTGTTATGCATTAGAAATTCATGACTCCAAGAATTTTTCACTTTTTTCTGCTGAAGATAATTAGAATTCATGTAACCAGACCTACTGTGAAAACAGTGTAAAGTCTGAATAACACAAATCTGCTTTTACAATAACAACAACATTGTTGCATGTATAAAAACTGAGGTATTCATTTTAGTATTAAAAAGCAGGAAATAACCACCAGGTATTAATGTTCCCAAAGGGCTGTTAGTAATGGTTTCTAATAAAGCAAATTACTGTGTGTATAAACCCATACTTTCCCTTTGCACATTAGGCAGTGAATGGGAAGCGTCAGCTGGGAAGGATTTATTGCTCAGCAGTTCACATGGTAAACACAGGTAAGGATTTGATTAAACAGCTTAAGACAATGTTTCCTAAAGCGAGTAACTTCCTTAGCAATTCTGCATGGTTTTCTGAAAGGCTACGCATTATAGTTGCAAAAAGATTGCTTCTGACAGCAATGTTCTCCATATTAGAGCATTGTCAAAACAGGTATATACATAAGGACAAGAAACAGCTGAAATATATCGCTTGCTGAACATATTGCTGGGCATGCTCAATCTGGCTATGCAACTGCATAGCAAAGCTCAAGGCAGTTACACAACAGATGTGGTGACTTCGGGCAGTGAATCTATACTGTTGAAATTTTTTTTTTAATAACTTCTACTGAGGCTTGAAATGTGTTGTTCATATTTTGAGTAAGAAGGAGAGATTAATCTTCTTTATTCACATGAATTCACATTCAACCTTTGAATTTTGCCGAACATCGTTGCTCTGTACATGCTAAATGATGAAGGAAGGTATAAAACAAAAAAAAAAAAAGAAGAAGTAGTAACCTGCCTTACATTCAAGTTTTTATTTGATTTCATAACTTGCCCTTGTAGTCATTGAGTCACATATTTACAGCATGGCTGCTTGAGGAGTTGCATACATTATCATGCTGATTAGACAACAAAGAGACAGGATTGAGTTAGCATAATTGTCATATACCATCCAGGTATTTATTCGTCCTTACTGAAGTGAGGATGGAAACCTGTTTTTCATAAATAATAGAGGAGGGACTTGTTTCAGATCTCTCTCTGAACCATTTCTGACTGTTCACACTCAACTGGGAATCTGGACCTTGCGTACCTTCATTCTCTTCGTCTCACAAAACTTGACCTTGTTACTTGAGTGTGTTGTCTTTAACTTCTGCTCCAGGAAAAACATCTTAACATTTTTATAGTCAGGTTTAATAGCCAGCAGAGAGATAAAATTCTGAGACTGACTCATCTTGACAGTAACTTTTGAACATTTGCTAGACATGTTTGGATTAGGAGACCAGTTCTTTTCTCTCTAGGATGGTAATAATAATTAACAACTTATGTAGAGATGAAATGGACTTTGGCACTGTAGGCTTTTGCAGTGTCTCCTATCCCAATTTAAAAGATGTCTAATTTGGAAATACTTTATTTTGCACCTAAGAAGTGTGGGTCCTTACCTGAGGCCTGTAGAGGCATATGTGTGAACATTGTTTGGATTTCTGAATGCCCAAAACACTCTCCAAATCTGTGACTTGGTCTTTTTGTGACTCAGTTTACAGGTCTGTAGTAGCAGTAGCAGTAACAACTCTGTGTTGTTTTGAAGCATAGTTAAGGGACAGATTCTCTGAGGGAGGCACAGAAAGTATAGATTACGCATTACTAGACAGGATCTGTGTGCCCTACTTAAAATACGCAGAAACAACCTGTGTTCTCCCTTGGATCTGATTGACTTGGGAACTGCAACAGCAAAAATAGACACCCTGCCTTAAGTGATGCTGTTCCTACCTCTCCAGTGCAGACCCTTCTCTATTGCAGACCACCATTCCCTTTTCCCTTCCCATCTCCATCATATCCAGGTGAAAATAGTTGAGCCACCTGGCGCAGCGTATCTGCAGGAATCAATTTTCATTTCCCACTGGCACGTGAAGGTGAGTCAGTGGACGCCGGCTGCTCCTCTGTTGGAAGCAGTGCGTGAATTACAAAGCATTACTGCTGTGTTGTGGACTTGGGGAAGGGGGGGCTCATGTAAGTGTAAAAATGTCTGGTTTGCAAGCATTGTTACTGTCGTTAGCAAAAAGTCACACCAACGTGCAAAAGAGGGATTTGTATCACTGACTTTCCAGCCCGTGAAGTGCGTTGTTCCTCACTCTGTAGGAATGGAAGGTATGGTACAGCCACCTGTCAGCAGCCTGCTACTCCACGCAGGAGAGGCTGGTAGAGTCAGTATTCATCTGTGAAAACATCTGTGTAATTAAGCTGAATGCCGAAGAGCATGAGAGTTCAGATGATAGCAGAAAGCTTCAAATATACCCTTAGATAGAAAGATTTGATTATCACATGGTTTTCCCAGACTTGGCGATGTAACTCAATAGGCATTGATCAATTGATAGGTGTGTATGCCAAATGCATTAAGAACTGTTATACTGAAGTTAGGATGGAAAGAGGAAGAAGTAGTCTCTTTAACAGATACTTTCTTGTAAATCCACATCATCCTCACCTTCTGTTCAAATGGGAATTATGTGGCTTTTTACTTTCTGTTCCCAGTTGCAATTAAGAAGAAAAGTATATGATTTGTGGTATAAAATAAGGATTTAGTTAAAATAATCCTATTTCTTCTTACAAATAAAAGTGTATTCTAACTGCATTAATAACTTGTAGGTGGTGATTACTCTCATTATATCAGTATTAGATGAACTATCAGTATTATGTGTATAGAATTAGAATACCAATGTGTATGATGGGTGATTGCAATATGTTGGTTTTTGCAGAATGTAATTTTCTATAAAATGCCTACAGATGTTTTAAAGACAAACATGATTCTCAGAACACATGCCGTCCTGAAGATTAAAAGTGCATACAGCTTGTTTGATGTTTTTTTTTCCTTTTAAATAACATTTTTATTTTTAAGGGATTGTGAAAGTCTTACATTAAGGATTAAATTGTGCTTAATATTAACTGAGTGTTGTTCTTTTCTTTTTTTTTTTAAAAAAAAAAACAGATTTTGTCTAAAATAATGAATTCTAGCTTTCTCTTATAATGTATCAGATTCAGCTGAGAAGCTAGTAGTATGAACAGATGTGAGATAAGTTTGTGCTACTCTGAAGTTTTGTTGGGAACTTTAATAGGAGCCCATTTAGGAGAAAGACTACATGATCATTTGTTTATTGCCTTTTTTCTATCATATTGCAATGATACTATTCATGTCACAAAATTCAATTTCTACTATTTACATTTTAACCTCTGAATATAGTCAATTTTGCTATTGAAAAAATAACTGCGTAGTGTTCCAGTAACTTTTCTGCTAACATAGTCACTTGGTTTTGATGAATGGACTCAGTCTAAAGGATTCTCTACTGTGATGTGTGATACCTCAAACAAATAGAAATATGTTTTTCATCAACACGTTGGAAGGAATCATTTATATTGTCACATATGAATGACTTGTTCTGAACGTTGCATTTCCTCTGTCATACTGAGCTGCTCTTTTAAAGTGTGCAGGGTAAGTGTGCTCTTTTAAACTTACTGGATAAAAACTGTTGTTCAGCTAAATAATGATATCCCCAAATATTTAAAGCAAATCAATCCAGTGTGACTTTGTGGTTGTTTTTTTTTATAGAAATGACAGTTCTGTTTTTACTAGCATTCTGAGCAGTGTTGAAAACTAAGAATAGTGGCCAGTCGTCTAACGTTAAACGTTAAATCAGTATTAAAACTTAGATACTTGTCACGCACAACGAGCAAAAAACTGTGGTTTCTAGCTTAAATATCAGAACATCACTCAGAAATGTTTACTAATTAGCAATGTTGAGGATAATTTTTTTTTTTAATAAAGTCTTAACTTGACCTAGGAAGTACATTTGCAATGTAAAAATGTTTGTGTCTGTATTTCTTTTGTCAGTGGAAGAAAAGCATAATGTATGCACACAGTACTTGTTGTGCAATTAATTAATTTCCTATTCTTTGTGTGGGGTAGAATTTCTTAAAAACACACACACGCGCTCGTCTGATTTGCCTCTCATTTTAATATGTGCATAAAAATTCTCTAGGCTTTCTGATCTTCTCTTTTACATATTTAATTTTCCTCAGATTCTGAGAAGGCATTGTACTGAGGGAGTCAACTGGCACAATGCCAGCAATTAATGATAAGCCTTCCCTTGTCATTCTTTCTCTGCATCATTGTAGGCATTTATGAGTAAAGTAAAAGAACATAGTGTATCTGTGCTTCTGAATGCAAAATCCGTCACTTCACCTTTTCTTCCAGGGAGAAGACGTGTGTAGTTGAAGGGACAGACCAGGACAACTGATGTCACTGGAAACGCATAGAAAGCTTGCCGCTTTCTTTTTCTCTCTCATATTTATTTATTTATAGATTGGGTCTTTTTTGGAACTATAACATTTGCTCATAATTAGAAAAGCCTTTGTAATATTGTAGTTTTAGTCCACTTATGGAATTTTTTTGAATGGGACTGTGTGAATGAGCCTTCACAGGCATTTAGATACTATAAACTGATGTCAACAGGGTATCACAGTAGATTTGGCTTAATAATGCTAAATGCAGGATGACAATGTTTGGGGAGGTTATTAAATGTTTGCTTGAAGATCCTGTAGAGCAAGGTGGTGTATTTCCTCAACTTCTCCTCCTATAAACATGAAGAAAATTTTTAAGGATTGATCTGATTGATCTTAGCGTGTGTGTGCCTGTTCTGTGCTTCACAGAAAATCTCTGAATGCCCCCTGTGCAGAGAAAGGTTTTGAATAATACAACGTTTAGGGCTGTATGTAATGCCACTTCCATTGGTCATGTTATCTTGCACCAGTCTTCAAGGTCCAGATTCAAAATCCAGTGAAGTCAGTAAAATACTTTCTTCTTGGTTCAGGAGATTTTTGAATTGGTATACTCTGATTTTAATGCTGCTTCTAGGCTTAAAATTTAAGCCTCTACACTCAGACTTCAAAAATATCTAAAGAGCCTTTAAGGTGACAAGAGATTTCTTGCATTCTAGCAGCTATCATAACTTACAGTTAATTAGCACTGGCTTTCAGATTTTCAGTGAAGAGAAAAAAATAAAATTAATCTTCTGATAAAGAAAAGAGTAAATGGAGATATTATATGCTAACTCTGATTCCCTGCTGTAAATTATAGTGATGGCCAGTAGAAGGACCTTTCCCAGCTGTAGAATGTGGTTTTGGTACAACATGATTTTATTTAGAATTGAGTGAATAGCATATAGTCCTCTACTATAGTTAATTTCAGTAACTTGCTCTGTTGAACTGAAAATCTGCTAGTAGAAATAATACTTGAGTACCATACCTAACACTTTCAGTGTATTGTCTTGCCATATAATCCTCTTAGAAAATTGAGTAGGTAGATTTAAAAGATGCCCATACACCATGGTTGTTTTGTGCATTTTTAGAAAAAAACTTCTGCAGAACTCTGTTTTTATCTGTATTAAATTCTGTTGTATTTTTCCACTGAAGCAGTTTGCCAGTTTGTTACTACCACAGTTTTGATAGAACTATCAATCAGAAACATTGTAAAAAGGGAAAATAAAAAGCAAACAAAACAACATAGCAGAACTGGCTGTGAACAAACCCTATGGCCTTTTTTGTACTGTCGAAAGGACACCTATCAGAATGCCCTCATCTGTTTGGATGCAACTGAGCTTCAAAAGGGCAAGACAGGTGTGCTGTTTTCAGGAATATTAATTTATTATGTGACACAGTTCATAAACCAGCGGCTAAATGTGAGAACAGAATGCATTTTGGGGCCAGCTCAATGTATCTTTACTTTCTCTAGAATTGAAAAGATTTCATAATTTTTTCATACTATTAACCTTCCACACTTGAGATGCTGTGGCATCACAGCAGAGAGGAGAGCCTTCTCTGAGGCATCTCTGTGCCAGGATGCTGTCTGCTTGGCTGGGATAGCTCAGCACTTCAAAAACCTGGACAGATGGGGTGCCATCTCATGAGAGGTAGCACTCTGCTGGGCTTAAAGGAGCTAAGAGTTGAAGGTGGGACACTGTATCCAGTTGACATACCAGTTCTGCTGCTGGCTTGTGTTACAGCAAAGAAGAAGATGATGGCACAAAAAAAAAAAAAAAATTTTAAAAGAAAGGCTAGGGAGCATAGGGAACACAGCAGAGCCTGGTTAAAAAAAAAAAAAAAAAAGATAAATATGCCTGTTGTGTTCTGTCTCTCAAATCTTTATGTTGACAGTTTTTAGAGGTAGGAAAAGTCTTTGAATAGACCTTTACTTCTTCCATTGTCCTACTCTCTCTTTCTGGTCCTACACTTTCTGCATGTAAATGTCCAAACAGTACGGAAAGAACTTTCTCAATCCTCTGAATATCTGAGAATTTCTTCAATTTTTGTGTTTTTGTTACTATTCCTGTAAAAATCCTAATGTACTTACCTGTTTCTGTGGCCTTTATTGAAACATGAGCTGTGCTTCCTACACTTAGTTCGTTCTTTCTGTACTATTCACCAGCACAACTCTTTTTCCTCTTTTTAAAGCATTTGTATAGAAACAAATCAGCTGCATACAAATGGATCTGCAGTTACATACCTTCTGCTTGCAAACAGCATAAGGCAGCAAAATTTCTACAAGAGATCAAAGAGCTAGCTTACGTGGATAAAGGTGTGCATTGGAGACAGAGCAGCTGCTCCAGAGTCTTTTGAACTTTCATTTACCACCTCCCCCTTCACAAGCACAGTATCACGGCAGCAGTTTTTCACAGCCATCAGAGACTGCGTTCCTTCCCAAACTGTTACCAGATCTCTGGTATGAGACCTCTGGCCTATGCTTGTGCTGTATAATTGCAACTGAGCATGGTTGGGGCTTACGCAGGTTAAAGTACTGCGTGTTGAGGACTGAGTTTAGCACTTAGCAAGTGAAGAGAGTGGTTAGTGTTCCCGTACGTGGGAAGGGCTCCCTATCCATTTGCTTAGCTAAAAAGCAATCACTCTTCCATTTGTACCCTGGTATAATAGTTCTGAGTTGTCCGAAGGAAGTAGTGGTGTTAAAAAACACCACTTTGTATTTTAAGAAGTTATTTAATTTTCTTGCCCTAGTTGCAGTTTGGAAAAAAAAAAATGGAAGGCTGCTTGCTCTTTCCTGAGCAGCTTGCGCCTACAGCACAGTCCAGTGGCCTTACGCTGACGTGGGGCTGAGCGCACCGCTGATTGTGGCTGGAAATGAAGATGACTCTTTGTCTCTTCTGTCATGTTGAATTCTAGGACTGGCATTTAAGAAGCCCTTTTGAATGAGTAGCTTCAAATTGATCTCGTTTGTTGAAAAGCTTGAGGCCCACTGAATTGAAAAATAGCATTTGGATTGGAAAAAAATAGATTTCAAGTCACTATGCAAGCTTTGTGAGACTGGATTTTGCATTGCAGCAGTCATTCAGAGTGTGTAACTGCTTGTTTCAGCATTCTTTTAATTTAGTGGCTTTTCCCCCACTAAACTTAGAACAGAAAAGTATTTCCCTATGTGTGTGTGTATATACGTGTTTCTGTGCGTGCATGTATGTACGTATGTATGTAACAGCTATATATAAGAGATAATTATTTGGTGTTTAAAAAGGGTTAGAAGCTATTTCAATGTATTTTCTGAGCATGTTGCAGTTGTGAATACCATGTGTTATGTATGTACGGCTTTACGCAGATCTGTAGAAGTTGCAATATGTGGTTGAAACCCATGGTTATAAACCTAAATGCTGAATTATAAGATTTGTGGATAATCAATTACTGTGGATTACAAATTTATTAAGACATTATTAATTTATCAGCTACTAGTAAATACATGAATTGTTAATGGTGCCATGTGAACACACAATATGATAATTTAATTTCTAAGCCTTACTATTTTTCCTTTCAGGAGATCTTATGACTAGAATCTTGTAGATTTTTTTCTAATAGTAACATCATGAATCAGCAATTACCCTTCTGTTTGCAGAAAAACTTCAATCTCTGCACTTCAAAATTAGATGTGGAAGTTTTTTAGTAAGGTTGCACGATTCATTTATTCTTTTTTTTGAAAACAATCTAGGTATGACGAGGACAGTTAAGGCTTACTGCTTAAATGTTGATTTAAAGCACATATTTCCATGTGTTGTCCATTTCTCTAGAATTTGTTGGTTTTGATTAGAGGTTAACAAAAGGATTTGGAAAATTCCATTCTTCAAATGTCACAGCACTGATCACAGCCATATACCTAAACATTTCTTGTCCACCTTCCCTGTCTGTCTGTTCTCCCTCCCCAGAAAAGGTTGCCTGCTGGGAGAGCAGTCTGAGGCCGTACTGACAGCTTGAACCATGTTAAGGGATTGTAAGAAGTTTTCACAGTCCAAACAGTGGACAGTTTACAGGCTAGTGAACAATTTGACCATGCGGATACATACGTGCCAGAGTTCAAGGCTGTGACCTGCTGCTGTTCGGATTACTAGGACAAACGTAGCCATTGGGACCAGGATTAGCAATTTAATTAGAACACCATATAAAATTCATATACTATGTCATTTGCTGAACAGGACCTATATCATTATACATCTATTATATCACAGTTAAAGGAAAAGGAAAGTCAAGTAGTATTTATGTAAACAAGATAATTAGAATTCTATAGTTTTTGGGGTGCCACATCATAATCTTCTTTATAATTTGCATGAGTTGCCTATGTTTAATCACAGTAACACGCTCCAAGGTGAAATGTTCTTACAGAAAACAGTGACAATTTGGCACTGTCATGTATTACAGTTTGACACAATAAAACCCATAAACTCCTAGAAAGTTTGTAGACATTTAAGTGAAGAGCAAGGATATCAACCATTATGATAAGTAATACTAGTAAGAATGCTATTTGGGATAAAATTCTCCATTTCAAGGTTTAAACTAATTCCTCACTATTAAAAATTAGGATAAAAATATGATAGGGGTGAGATGACCTCAGAGGTGCCTAACTGGTACAGTGGGTTTGTTCTGCATGATACTGGCAGCAGCTGGAAACAAGATGCTGGATTTAAATGAAACATTCATTTGCCTGAAGTTTTCTTATCAGTTACTAAATTCCAGAATGGGGCTGTATTCTGTTTTCCAAGGTGGGCCAGTAAGTTTTATAGCCTACAGACTGGCATCATAGGTAACTCTGTTAAATACCAAGGCTGATCAGACTTCCAGCTGCTAATAGCTGGTGAAGCTTTTGTCTGTCCTCAAACAGTACGGTGACACTTGGTCCGGAATGATGCTTGTACAGAAGGGAGAAACATAGTAGGACCATGGGGAAGAAAATGGAATAGTTGCATCAAAATGGTAGTTTACTATGGCTGCAGAAGGCGTATTCTTGCAAAGACTGTAACTGTAGTTGCTTCCACTTTTTGCATTTATACAGGCAATATGCCTGAGAAGCTGATCAAGGCAGTGACTTGCACTCCTGTGCTTAGTTTATGGGAAAACTCAGAACTGACATTTGGTGGCTACCCGTAAATAGAATAATTTGCTCCTAAGAAAAAGTGTCATACTTAAAATTTGATATTTTTCTTTTCAAAATGAAAGAAGCCTTTGGCATAAAATTTATTCAGGGTCACATTTCACCCATAACCTATTTTTTTTCTTTTTCAAACCTGTACCTAGTTACACTTTAATATTTGCAGTCTCTCTAGATTGTCAACATCATTGTATAATAACCAACTTATTACAGAAAGCAGCAAATGCCGTGCTGCCAATCACTTGTCCATCACACTAACGGGTGCACTGCCATTGTCAGTGTCAGGCTGAATACTGGGGATCAGTTAGACAGGTGGAGTAATTTACTCATCTTGTAGTGGCAGAAGGGGACACCTTATCAAGGAAAAAAAGAGAAGTGGCTTCCCTTGGTGCATTTGGTATGTATGTAGATACATAACTTGGATTTATAGTCTCTGTGCAGAAACTGATGCACAGACTAAATTTTATTCTAAAGTGTGTGTGGGAGAGTTCTTTTAGGTATTATGCAAGAATATTTCGTTTTTCTTTCTCTTCACTTTATCCACTGTCATTCTCACCCTCTCCTCCCACCCCCCATCCTGAACCTTTTACTATTGTCAGCTTAACAGACTGCTAGATGCTAAATCCTTGAGAGATCTGTCAGTCTATTGGAGTGGAAAAAAAAAAGAAAAGACAACTTCAATGAGAACTAGCATTCTGTGCATTAAAATATTTCCCACTGCCATTTTTTTTGGCAGTGTTTGGAAGAGAGGTGGCCAGAGCATGCTTCACCATTTCATGTGAAGGAGAATAAATGTAGGCATTGTTATAGCAGTACCGATGCCAGTCTTCACCTGTCCTAGTCTCTGTAGCCATGACAGCTGCTGGTTTATACCCAGAAAGTTTCTGGCAGCAACAGAGAAAGAAGTTGCTTTATTTACCTGTCTTTCTCTGTTACTATCAATGTGCTGGACAAATTTTCCAGTATCATCTGTGACGTCCTGACTGGAGCTTTGAACAGGAGAGCTAAGCCTGGTGTGTTTGTACTTGTAGCTTCTGCCTAAAACCGTCTGTCGTCAGGTACAACCAGTGATTTCCCGGGCCAGTAAATAGAGCTATTACTTATAACAGGGATCTACGAGTCTTCAAAGTCAAAATGGTAGAGGCAGCCTCAGACTAAACAGTGGGAAGGAAGAATTCATGGTAATGGTTTTGAAACCTCGCTTTTATTGCAGCACAGAGAGCAGTGTCTGGTTGGTAGACGAGATACACCGGAGGTTAATTCTAATTTATTCACAGAAGCATTGCTAGGAGTACCTGTACCCTCACACTAGAAAATTTGGGCTTTAAACAAACTTTAGCTTGCTAAAATGTCAATTTTCTTTAGGATACTGCGAATAATAGGCTTGACCTGTGGGTTGACAGGGGGATTTGCATTGACTGTCTTGTTTAGCAAACGGCTCCCATAATCTCCAATTCCATCATCTAGATATGTAGTTCAGCAATTCTTGTAAACAGCAGAGCTTTCCTTTCTTCTCTTCTCTGTCTACCAAAATGTAATGGGCAGTGCTAAAACTTCAGATGGCCTTGGGCATAGTATCACATTATACCTAATCTGATGTAATTATAGGCTGCTGCCAAGAAGGATGCTCCCATCCCTTATGCCCTTGTGCTTCCTGTTGCTTATCTTGTATCCCTTAAAAGGAAAAAAAAGTTCTTTTCCACTAATCAGTAAGAACCAACTATCTCCTAGCTGCAGGAGGGCTGGGAGAAGGAGAGGACTAGGATTATCTTTTCCAGTGACAGGCAGCAATTAGTGGAGTGTGAAACTGCACCTGTGCAGTCCTTTCCTGATCTGCATGCAACCCTCATGGATAGGCACCTAAACCTTCCCTCTGTTTAATTTGCTATTATTCCCCATAAAGTGACAGAAGCCCATTACCATCATGCGTTAACTTCTGTGATGAGATTTTTTGACAGCACTGTAATGTTATCTCTGTGTAACTAGTATGATGTTTACTGGTATTAAAAAGCATTATCCCACCTGAACATTCTGTTTACCAGAACGGCATGCAACCCCAAAGCCTGTGATTGTAAAAGAGATTTTTTTTTTTCTTTTTCTTTTTTTCTTTCTGATGTCATTTATAAAGTTCAGCGCCATTGGCAAGTTTGAAGGATTTGATCCAGAGCATTTTCTTATAGGTTACTATTTTGAAATTCAAGTTGCTAAACAGGAAAAACAGGAGAGTATTTTGCATAGATGGGAAAAACGAAACAAAAGCCAAACAATGCTGAAAATGGCTCTTTATACCGGACACTTAAAGAAAACATTTTGTTTTCTCTTAAATCCATTTTGTATTTTAAGTTGGCATCTTGCACCGTATTAGAAAACTGGGCTCAGAAACCATGGGTCAAGGTTGGGTCCCGGAAATGAGCCTGAGGCTTTAGCTACACAGAGCCCCAGGGCTGGACGCACATATCGACTGGTCACATTCTGACACTGCGATTAACACAGACCGTCATATTCCAGGCTTTCCCCCTTTCTAACCCTTTTCTTCCTAGGGAAAGGAAGTGCGGGTGCACGCCCTGACTGAATGCTAATCAAATGGTATGATAATTTGGTAAATCAGGCCCCTATGGCATGCTTAAATGCATGCAGCCACAAAATTTCCATCAACGTCGGGACTTTTGTCTCAGCATCAAGAAAACCAGAAGCCAGGTGATCCCCAGCTCCAGGTGGTTTGCACGACGGGGCTGCCAATACGGAACTGAAGTTCAGTAGAACACAAGGCTTAGAAACAGGAGAAACTTGGTTTTGGTTTAATGCTGTTCTGGCAAAATACATGCTTTAGCAAATGCCACTGCCACTTCTGTTTGAGAAAGTATTTGATGTCTGAGAACTGAAACACTAAGAGCACTCTCTAAAAGTATAGATCAGGAAATAATTTATTGCTATTTATTCATAACAAAATGTTCAACAGCAAAATGACTACAAATATTTAAATTAGATAAGAAACCTCTGCAATGACATAGACTGAAGATTTAGATTTGGAGTCCCTACACATATTTCTCTCTCTCACTTGACTGGAGATTGCAAAGATTAGTTCAGCTATCACAGCTATATTAACATTCTTTTCATTTGCAGAGGTACTTTTAAAGGTAAATTATGCTATTCACTGACGATAAGCATGCTAGTGTTCTTTGCTGCTTGCAGTTCTCTCTATAAATGAAAACTCTCTAACGCTGGCAGTCCTGCTCTTTGCATGACAGCTAAATTCCCTTTTTCTCTCTCACTCTTACAGTTCAGTTTCTCAAAAATATCACACCACACCACCTCTCTTTCAGTGCCTTTTAAATATTTCTTCTATTTCTGCTATGTAGTACAATCTAAAAGGAACGCGGCCTTTCACCAGTTCTGATATTATGGTTTCCCACCCAGTGATACAATTTTGTCTGAACTGTAACCAATGCTTTCAGATCTGGTGTGTAAAGCTAACTGTCTACACCCATAGTGAATTGAATAAAAATTGCAGTTAAATATACCCCATATGGATTCAGGAGCTGAGCCGTTAAGTGTCAGATCTGGAAATGTTGGTCTGTGTGTTCTGTAGCAATGAAGGGGAGAAGGAAAGGATAACATTAAGGAAAAATAGTGAGGACTTTTTTTTTTTCCTTTTTTTTGATCAGAATACATTTATGATGCTGTCATCAAAGTGTGCATGTGGAAGCATCTCTTTAGAAAAACTGAATTCTTTAACTACGGGCTGCTGCTTCAGTAGCAAAGCTGCACTGTAAAATGCTAGGAAGTTCTTCATCAGTGGATCACTTTTATGTGTTCATAAAAGCTCTAATAATAACAACTTCATTTTTTGAGCTCTGCACACATTGCGGGATTCAGGTAGTGCTTACCACAGTTCAGAGGAGCTGTACGCAGTGTGATGTGTTCAGGCACTGTTTTGTATGTGGTTTTTGTTTTCTTTGTTTGATAGAGGAGTGAATAGAGACACCACATTTCAAAGGGTTTCTGGTTTAAAGAGTGAATACCTTTTTCTGCCTGGAAATTTATATTCATAAATCTCGTTGTCATGATAGGGAAAGTAAACCACTTAGGATATGTAACTGTCCTGATGAAGATATACAGACCTCCTAAAAACTTGATCTGGTGCTTAGAGTACAGAAGGCTGAAATTTTGCTTATATAGCTAAAATTGTTACAAGACTGAAACCCCAGAGGCCAACTCCAGAGAGGAACCATGTGCTCAGCTCATGCAAGTGGGGTGGTTCATTTTTCAGCAAATTTTTCAACAACTTGCCATTTAAATGTTCTCACATAAAAGCACAGGGGATTTCTCATCTTCTGTTCTTAACTTGAGGAGGTGCCATACTGGCAACTGCATGTAGAAAAATGCCTTTTTTTTTTTTTTTTTTTAAGAGCTCAGCTCCCTGTTCTTAGAGTATATTTTAAAAGAGATGTCTCAGTTGCACTTTTTTGGGGGATTGCATGTATTGCTGCCAGCTTACATCTCCCACGGGGAGCCACTGTGGAGCAAGGATTACCTCGAATAGGTTTTAGCAGATGAAACAAGCCACCAAAAAAACCTTGTTTTTATTTTTTCTTCCTCTGTCTACAAATAACACGGTAGACAGAAGGAGATGAATTACAATGTAGTATATCAACCATAATCAGCCTATATCTCAGGAGGTTCTTTCCCAACTTAACTAACATATGAGTAAGGTATCATCTGAAAACTCCTAAAGATAATAGCAAATATGTATATGATATCAAATTTGTAGGAACATGTAACTTTTGCTAAGTTTCTGCACTGTTGCTACATTGTAATTTTACATTTCCGTCCTCAGTCAAATGATCTCTTTTTTTTTTTGCCTCTGCTTTCTGGGACTGAAAGGCATTTAAATTTTGAAGCAGTGTATACTGACAGAAACCAGTTATACTAAACAAGATTTTTGCTAAACAACAAATTTTGCTTGCTTTTACACTGAAGGAAAGATCTTTTCTTTTCATTTCACTGGGAAAAAAGAGTAAAGCGTACGCGTGCACGCATGGGTGGTGGTTCTGTAGGTGCAGTTGTGATTCTTGCTCGTTTGTCTCTGAGGGCTGTTGAAGACAGTTGATGTTTTTGCATTTAAGTTGATCATTGAGTTTCAAGACTGAGAAAATGCTGTGCGTATGTACTCGGAGCCCACACTTTACCTGGTGTAGAGAAATGCAATCCATATAGTCTCTCATGGTATACGGCCACAGATCACTGCTGAGTTTCTATCCGTAAATGTCGCTTTGTGTGAACAAAGCAGAACTGGCAGAGCATCTTTGAAATTCTACTTGCAGAGTAAAAGTAAAATTCTATTTGAAAGATAGGCCACATGCAAAAGATTTTATCTTGTTAAATTGTTGCCTCATGTCCTATCTGTATGTAACTGCAGGCATTTTTCCACATCATAGTACTACCTTCGCTGTTCTAGCTGATTCCCTGTTAGAGTCTGTAATCAGTTTCACATTTGTCTCCAACCGAAATCTCATCTTCAGTAACTCCAGCCATTAAAGGTGAAGTGATGCAGCTTGCTTCACTGATGTGTGATTACATATTAATTATACAATACAAATTCATATTTTTGAAGACACTTTATAGGATTGCTTGCATTTTTCCCCTAAGTTGATCAAGGATGCGTATATCTTTTGTTTCTTCTACAAGCTTTATGAACAAATTATTCAAAAAAGAATTCCTAAGCCTTTCAGAAAACAATTGCATATCATTTGACTAATAAAAATGTTTCCTGTTTCTAAAGAAGTAAAATGTTTAAAGTGTACACTTAAAGTCTAGTTGTAGATTCTCACAAATTTTTTGCAAGGGGAAAGCAATCACTTAATGCTTTCCAATCTTGAATTACTATAACAAGTGCTCAGCAAACAATATCAGTTCCTCTCAACCTTTGTATTTGTGCACTCCATGTATTTTACAACATTCTTTATGCTGCTGTTTGTGATATTTTATACTGTAAGTAAGAACAAGTGTAAAGCATGATTGCTAGTTATGACTGAATTGCGGAAAAGGAGAAAACCAGTTAGCATTCCCCAAAACTTGGCCTAAGCTTCTGAAAGCTTTGTTTTTAAAAAAGTTCCTTGATATTTTTTGGAAATGAAATTAACCTTTACAGCAGTATAGTTTATTGCGGATGAATGATAATGGGATTAATGCTCATACACAGAAAGCATGGCGCTGTAAATCACATCATTCTTGAAATGCAGTTACAGTTAAAAAGGTAACTATGTGAAAATGACAGCATGGAGTTCCATATTTATTCTTTCTCAACGATTTCCCTATTAAATGTGTTTAGCTTGCAAGTCAAAAAATCTTTTTTATAACTGCCAGCTGTTCAAACTGAACTTGAGATCTTAAATCTGTCTCTCATCTCTTACCCACAGAATAGAGTTTACTTATTGAAACTTAGATGCCAGTCCTTTTTGGTGATGAATGAGGCAGAATAGGACCCGGCTCATTCTTCCATGTGGTAGCTGGAGTGAATAGTGCATTGCAACTTTGCTAGATGAGGAAACAGATGCAACTCTGTAAATAGAAGCTGTTATGTGGACTGGAAATATGTCATTTTTACATCTTATGTTTTGTCTGTGCATGCCAAAGCAAGTTAGAGCAAATGCAGGTGTCATTATCTTTCCTTTATAAGGAGAGAAAATACAGGTGAGAGGTCGGAAGCTGGGTTATCCAAAGCCACAAAGTCTTTTCCTAGTCTGATGTATATCACTTTAACACTGATTTTCTTGTCTCTATGGCCAGTAATAATCAAATATTTTAACTTCCTGAGTAGTTGCCTTACAAGATAGCGCAGCTGTAAATTGAAGGGTTGTCAAATGGTACTTGCTTGTCTGAGAAGCGTATCTTTAAACTCATTTTTATGTGCACTGGCGTCTTTTCTATCACTTTCCCTTTCCGTTCCTTATTAGTTTTCCCCCAAAACAGAAACCATGAACATCTTGATCTCTTTTACCTGTCTTCCCTAGAGAAGCCAAAGCCTCCAGGTCTGAGTATGACCAGAATTATGGAACTGTGTAATCTTAACTAGCTGGTACAGTGTCCATCATGTTTGTAGGCTCCTTTCTCCCTGTCACCTATCTTCTTTTCCGTGTAGCAAAACTGGGCCAGTATTTGATTCAGTAAAACATAAAATTTAAAACAAAACTTTCAGTCCACACTTTTGCTAAATATTTTGCTTGGCAGAAGCTTCATTACACAATGAATGAGTCTTTTGGAAACAGCCAACTGCTTCATATAAAACAAGATCCTATTCCTTTATTGCTTTCGGGAGAGAACAATGAAAATTCACTGTTACTGGCCACATCAACCTGAATGAAAGCCAAATAGGAAAATTGAAAATGATTGTCAAGTTCATCATATCTAATACAATAGAGGCAAATTAGAGTTATCTGCAGCAGCAGAAGTAGCAGCAGATTGCATTATAAATCATCATATCATTGACAGTCAATTACATTCAAAACTTTTCAAGCATGAGGCAGCGGTAGTGTTTATCTACTAACAAACTTATTCAAGCCAGAAAACACAGTGTGGGTGCATGAGAATTTCTTGGGGGTTTGAAGGGTTTGCAGTAAAAAACAGAATTTCAGCAAAAACATATTCCATGAAGGGTAGAAAGGACGCAGCCTGGTTTGTTGCGAAATTGTATTCTTTAAACCTATTCTGCCTTTCTTCTTCCACTGCAGTAAACCCACATTTGCCTGTTGTCTGGGAGAGCCCTCCAGTAATGTCAACTTCTCTCCAGTCTTCTCTGCTTCATTACCACTTCTGCTTTCACAATACTTCTAGCTCCCTTCTGAGTTCCCAGCATTTGCCCCCTTCCTTTGTTCTTTTGTTTGTTTGTTTGTTTTTGTTTGTTTTCAATTTGAAGTACATTTTTAGTTTGTCTCCTTCAGCTTTCTGTGAGTTATTCAAAGTAAGTAACATTGCATTTTGGAGAATCAGTGACTCACGTAATGGATAATGTGATTTTAATTAAATAAATTCTAATCAAATAGATTGTATAAAAAATTAATATAAGTTGAGAGAAAAGTCTTGACTATATTTTACCAGTCAGTTTATTGTACGAACTATGAGAATTGGACTGAAGCCTCAGAATTAAATGCAATTTTTTTCTACTGAAAGTTACAATGGTTGTACTTTCTGGTTGTTCCCGTGGGCACCAGGAAGAGCACAGGGCAGGAGCAAAAACTTTAGGCCCTGAGAGGAGGGTTTGTTATTTCGCTGTAGTGCAAAAGAAGGGGGGAGTGCTCCATATGATGGTCCATCTACTTTTTCGATAAGCGTGGAAAGCCCTGAAGCAGTAAGAGAGTGTAATGCAGGGTTGGTATTGATCTTACATCCGCACGCCTGTATGGGGTGGGAGAGGTTGTTGGGTTTTGGGGAGAAGGTCTTAAGTTTATGTTTGTTTTTTTTCTAATTGAATCTGGGTAAGTCTCCAGAGGGTCCCTTTTAGGATCAGGTCTCTTCATATTTTCGGAATGACTTCAGAAAACTATCATGCAATAGAGCAATTCATTGCTCTAACATTAAATTGGGTGAAGAGTCAAGGTTGAGAGCTGTGCTGCTGTTTTACAGAATAAATTATTTCTTTTTAATAAGAAATAGGAGACGTCAGGTCTGAGGTCTTCCTCCTCAAGAGCTCTCCTTTGTGCTCTGAGTGCCACTGTCTCCATCCCATGCCAGTCAGCTGACTCCCATTATACTGCATGGAGACATGCCTGCGATTCATTCTCAGTTCCAGTCCTAAACCACCAAGCAATTCTTGTCATTAGCCACCCAGCCCTTGGTGTACCTGAGATGAGGGGAGCACGAAGGTGAAGAGCCAGCTTGTTACAGTTGCCACACATCTCTGCTGAATTTTAGTTTTGCCACACCTGAGAGCTGATCTGTGGGTCCCTCTAAAATTAAGTAGCCAGCTGATAGTTAAAAGGAAAATAGAGGTAACTGCAGAAGGTGGTTCAGATATTAGGTGGGTTAAATCATACTGAGAATCTAGAACAAAAACTGAGTTAATGTAGTACCGTAGTTAGTTGCCTGAAGATAGGTAGGATGAACCTATTAAGGCTAAGATCAGAATGAACATGAACAGAAATTGTTACACCAGCATTATTTTAAAGCACTAATAAATTAACTGAACAGGTAGAAAAGAAAGGCTTGTGCATAATGGTGAAATCAAAAGTGTGTGTGCAATTTTACATGTCTGGAAACAATAAAAAGTCTCTTAGCTAATGTCTGTATCAGGGAAGTAAGGAATAAAAATGTAGATACTTTGGGTGGAATTCAGGTGCCTGAACATAGTTGTCCCATGCAGTTTGGGATGTCCTGGCATACCCCAAGTATGCTGCTCTTATAGAAAGGTGTAGTTGACCTAGTAGTGTTCTATCTACCCTATGAGACAGCAGGTATGTCATATTCTGTCATGTGAGGGAGTCTCTGGGGCATTTTAAATGGCATTAGACATCTCTGTTTAGGTAACTGAATCTCATCCAGTGTTTGGACTGTTGTCACGTTATGACATTGACATGCCTGAGGGACGGGATGCCATCCAGAGGGACCTGGACAAGCTCGAGAAGTGGGCCTGTGTGAACCTCATGAGGTTCAACAAGGCCAAGTGTAGGGTTCTGCACCTGGGTCAGGGCAACCCCCAGTATCAGTACAGGCTGGAGATGAAGGGATTGAGAGCAGCCCTGCCGAGAAGGTGACTTGGGGGTACTGGTGGATGAAAAGCTGGACATGAGCCGACAATGTGCGCTCGCAGCCCAGAAAGCCAACCGTATCTTAGGCTGCATCAAAAGAAGCGTGGCCAGCAGGTCAAGGGAGGTGATTCTGCTCCTCTCCTCTGCTCTGGTGAGACCCCCCCTGGAGTACTGCTTCCAGCTCTGGAGCCCTCAGCACAAGAAAGACATGGACCTGTTGGAGGGGGTCCAGAGGAGGGCCACGGAAATGATCAGGGGGGTGGAACACCTCTCCTATGAAGAAAGGCTGAGAGAGTTGGGGTTGTTCAGCCTGGAGAAGAGAAGGCTCCAGGGAGACCTTATTGCAGCCTTTCAGTACTTAAAGGGGGCTTATAAGAAAGATGGGGACAAACTTTTTAGCAGGGCCTGTTGCGATGGGACAAGGGGGAATGGTTTTAAACTAAAAGAGGGGAGATTTAGACTAGCTCTAAGGAAGAATTTTTTTACAATGAGGGTGGTGAAACACTGGCAGAGGTTGCCCAGAGAGGAGGTAGATGCCCCATCCCTGGCAACATTCAAGGTCAGGTTGGACAGGGCTCTGAGCAACCTGATCTAGTTGAAGATGTCCCTGCCCATGGCAGTGGAGTTGGACTAGATGACCTTTAAAGGTCCCTTCCAACCCAAACCATTCCATGATTCTATGAAATGCCAACTACACAACAGAAAACAGTTATGCAGTCAGTGCAGTTGTTTGCTTTTGTTTTAGTAGATGTTTCATTGAGTCTAGGCTGAAACCTAAATTTCTGTGGTTAGCCAAAGTTTAGCATATTTTCAAAGATTTTCAGTTTTACTAAGTCCTTCATACAATTCTGACTGTAAATCATATCTTTATTTATCCATCTCCTCTCCCTCTTTTAGCTTTTTATGAAACACTCTTGCACCCACTATTGAAATAGTGACTACTAAATTTAGTGTGTAAGTAGTTTTGTAGAGGATTACGTTCCACATCCTTACCATATTAAGAAACTGGCATTTGGCTTGCTTGTTTGCTTTTAATGCTTCTTGATAGCTGGGGTGTGACAAAAAAGCCTTTCTGTGTGCTTGTTCTGAAATTTTTTGGACTTACATTATTCCAGTAGCCATTAATAAGCCCTGTTGACCCAGGTTATTTTACATTTGCTTTCACACACTTCACATACTGAGTTCTGTTGTGTGCTTTATTGCAAAGGAATAAGTCAGGGTTAGTAACTCTGTGGGTGATAATCTGAGAATGAGTTAAGCCAGAAGGACCTGATTATGTTTACAAACATGTATTTCAGTAACCATCATGAATAAAATACTAGATTTCAAATCATGGTTTTGATTACTTGAAATTGAAAGTTATTACCATTGTGTTATCACAAATTCAAAAGCAAACTTGTGATAAGAACATTAGTTAAGATCAAGAGTAGTGATTTGATCTCAATAGCATAAAAGACTATTCAAATCACTGTGTTTTTTTCCCTTTTAAATCCATTATTCAACTTCATTAAACTTTTGGGATGGTTTTTCAGTGGTTTTCTTTTTAGCTATGCTCATAAAAAATAAATAATATCTTCATTTTTTCACCTGTACTGAGCTTCATGACCCTGCTAGTATTGACAGAAATTAGTAGGATACCTATCTTGCTTAATGCTGTGTATGACCCTTTATTTTAAATACTGGAATTGGTATTGGAAACCCAATTTTCTGCTTGCTAGCTTTAAATATTTGGTTTGATTTAGCGTTCTGAGCAGAAGTATTTAGATTGTAGGTACTTTGTTCTGGCTCTCTTATTGAAGTGTATGTATTGCCAATTAATATTTGGGATTATGCTCAAAGTCTTGAACATATCAAACCTTCAAAATCATCCCATTTTGTATTAATGCATCCTGCATTTCAGCCTTATCGTAAGACTTTGTATTATAACAATATCTTTCCTACAGTCGCAGGCCCTTGATGTCCATCTTTACTAAATGCAGCATGACCCAATTCCTGTACTTCCAAGGAAAAGTTTAAAAAAGCTCTTCTGTTTTTGTAAAGTGATGGCATCTTTGTGGGTTTATTTTGGATTTCTTGGTGGATTGGGGTCATGGTGGGGTGGGGACAACTGTCTGTCTGTATTTTTAACTGCTTCCCAGTGGGAAACATCTTATCTGTAAAAAGCCCAAGTAGAAGCTATGGAAATGCATATGTTCTCAGCGTTTGTAGTGTAGTACATAAATTACATGCATAATTTATGTAACACATTTGGGATTTGCACCTTCTTTCTATTATTTTGTAGGAAAGAAAATGATGGATTGTCAAATCATGCTACATGTTTTAATTTTTGATAGAAAGAGCGAATATATTTATACAAGGTCACTCAACTCCTGTAAGAAAGGTTATTAATGTGAGAAATTATTTGCTGAGGTAAACTACCTCTGTTAGACAGCAAAATTCATCACTCCAGTCTTGTTTAGGCATGTACAAAATACACTGTAAACGTTAAAAATTCAAGGGAATTAATGTTTTAGCCAAAATATTTTCAGGTTATACTAACAGTAACGCTGGGGATCAATGAGAACTGGTTTTGATGATGTCAACACAAATGGTTTCTCTGACGTGATCCAAAGTTTAGGTTGCTAAATGTCAGCCACCATATGCTGGCACGTGGCTGAATGTGCAGTAACCCCACAGAAGGTGTTTACCCTCCACCTGTTTGCAAAGGAGTAAGACCAGGTTTGCAGGTAGTTATTGTGAAGTAGCTAACAAGATGTAAATTGTAGCAAAGCGAAATTGCACTTTATCAGACAAATTATATGCCTTCTAATAATGCAAGATTTCTTTTATACTTACACTTTTTTGTTGTTTTCCTTTAAATAAGATTGCCTTTCATGTTCTGGTTGCATTTTAAAACACTTCATAGTTTGTCTGGCACCCAAGCAGCCTTCTGGAGGCCCATTATATTAGTATTCATCTTGTTCCATATATCTATTCTTAGTTTTAAGGAAAACAATGTTGATTTTTTCCCATTTGCTAGCAAGTATTAAAAACTGTGTTTACCGGGACTCCTGAATTCAAATTGCAGGTGAAGCTTCTTCAAGATGGTGATCACAGAACAGAAATGCTAACTGTTTCTAATTATCAAATGTTTTTCCCTCTAGATAATATAGTACCAGTATTTATACTAGTCATGTTTTTGAATGGTCAACCATTAGTACTCAAAGGGAAGAAGGTTATTCTGAGACACACGGGATTTCCTGAAAAAGTGCAAAAGATTTTGCAAAGAAAAAGAGAGTTGTGGGATAGGGTGTGTGGTATTGTTTTGACATTCTGAAGACCTGAGTTTATTAGTCTAAGCATGACTCAAATTTTGAACATGTTTGAATAACATGTTTGGATAAACGTTTGGAACCTACATTTCACTCTTCTTCCTCACAGAGAGGAAGATGCATAATAACAGGATGAGGATAATGGACTTTGACAAATTTAGGGAACAGATAAGTAGGCTCCTTGAGGAAGATCATCTGAGGTATATCGAGAACTAGAGACACTGGTAGAAGTACAGCTGTAAAACATTTTGAGAGGTGCAAAAGGATAGGCAACACCATAAAATACCATTATGACTGCATCAGAAGCTCTTTGATAACCTGAACCAGAAAGAAATCATATAAAAATGGAAAAGAAGTATACATAACTAGGCATAAGAATAGAATAATAACCTGGAAATAAAGTTAAAATAAAGTAGTGTAAAATGAAAACTGTATGTTAGTTAGAAAGTGGTAGAAAATAATAATGAAAAGGCTAGGTTGATCTCATAGACATACAAAAATAAGAAAATAGTATCTTTCCATTATAAAATATGAAGAAGAGAGCAAATATAGGATGATGTAGAGAAAGCTGAAGAATTCAGTGCTGTTCTTTGCTTCAGTCTTCATGCACCATCATACAGAATTATTTGACCAGATTCCCAATGGAAGTGTTTTAATGAATACATAGGGTACATGAAAAACATGAGGACATAGAGTATATGATAAGGTACATGCTGAAGTATGGCTGCCTAAAAGAAAGACCTTAAAAAATAAAATTAATGAATAAAAGTAAAAATTCATTAATGAGAGCTTTCTCTGAATCTTCTACGTTTTGAGAACTCATGGAAGTTGAAGGAGTCCTTGGGGGTTAGAGCAAAGTAAATATATTACTGGGTTTCAAAATAAGAAAAAAAAGAGAACCAGGGTGTCATAGCCAGTCTGACCTGAATCCTTGGAAGTAGTCTAGAGCTAGCTATTAATATCTACGAGAAAGTGAATTTAACTCTAGAATACTTTTGGCAGGGTAACAGATCTATAGAAATCTGTAGATATAACGCACCTGGAGTTTAGTACACTCTTTCATCCTGTCCCACATGACATTCCTGTAGGCAAACTCGGACTCTGTTTAATCAATATCATGCGATGTATAAGAATCAATCAGTTACTGTTAATTTGCCTTCAAATTCTGAAGGCATGTGAACAGAGTCCTGCATTTGTCTGTCCTGGACAGAGTATTCTTTTCAGTCTTTTCATTAATAATTTTGCTGATAGACTAATGTATCATTGTAAAACTTGCAGATAAAATCAAGGTTTTAACAAAGTTCACATGTGTAGGGGGCTTGTTGGGGATCAGCATTCAAAATTTTGGAAATCAAAGTGACAAGTTGATATTCATTCAAGTTTTGTGGGAAATGTTACACTCAGAAAGGAGAAATTAAATGCAGCAAGCTGAAAATATCTGACTAATCAGGTGATAGTCCATCAGAAATGAAACACGAATTAACAATGTGATCCTGTAAAATATATGAACAGGATTACTGTGTGCAAGATGTGGAAAATAATTATTCAAGTCAGTGCTTCTGAGGCCCTATCTAATATGTTGTTTAGTTTTGTCATCATGGTTTAAGGAAGAGTTGAGCAAGCTAGACAAAGTCCAAAAGAGAAGAGTAAGAATGATGAGGGGTTTTGAAGACATGACCTATAAAGAAATGTTGATAGAATTTGTTTTATTTAATCTAGACAAAAGAAGACTCAGAGAAAATATGAGGTCTCTGTTATGCAAAAATTTGTTGCAAACAGGACCATGATCAATTGTTTTTCTTGGCCACCGAATGAAAGAGAAGAATAAATTGGGTTAATCTACAGATTAAGGTTAGGGTAAAAGATGTAGAAGCTTATCAGGCAGTAAACCGCTGGAATAAATTACCCACAGATATTTTCTTTCCTGGAGTTTTCCTCAAGTTTGCCAAATGTCTGACAAATGAGTCAAGTATAATTGCTTTTCTTCATTTTATGTAGTTGAGGTAGATGTTCTGTGAGATCTCATTTCTCATTCATTAATATGAATCCATAAAATTTATGTTTATTGTACCAGGTTGTGCCTCGGTTTCTTAGCCTTAAAATACGATAATAATTTTTCTGCAGTTGGTAGTCATGGTGGGAGTATATGTATGTGAAATATTGAGAGTGCTTGGATACTGTAACAATGGAAGCCATATACGTTTACACTGTAGAGTGACAGACAGCTACTCTACGAAGTCATTGTGAAAATGACATCTCTTTGTCTTGAATTCCTGCTTTCTATTTCTGGGAGACAGGAAGATACAGTGGCTTCACAGAGTTGTAAAGGAAGTATCTAACCTCAGTTGTGCCTCTTGGGACCCCTTGGACAATTTTTGGAGAAGTGCTATTTGCATATCTCCAATCAACTCTTTGCCAAGTATGGGAAAAGTTCCCAGCTGCCAGTTTTGACAGCCACAGTTCTGGCAGCTGTTAGTCTTGAAGGGGAAAGAGGAAAAAAAGAAAAAGTAATAGCATTGGTATTTTTGTAGAGCTTGGGTGACATTTAATATTACCTGCTGAAAATAATAAAAATAAAAA
Source organism: Calonectris borealis (assembly GCF_964195595.1). Classification (NCBI taxonomy): domain Eukaryota; kingdom Metazoa; phylum Chordata; class Aves; order Procellariiformes; family Procellariidae; genus Calonectris; species Calonectris borealis. The sequence continues at coordinate 178,834,905 of NC_134312.1, forward strand.
GGCACGAATGAGAAGGAGAGAAAAGGGTTCCAACTCATGGAGCAGATAATAGTAATTTAGTATTTTAAAGCAACTCCATGACTATTTCATCTCTGAACAGTTCCACTTTCAGCTTGTTAAATTGAAAGTGGAAATAAGAAATTACAGGCTGAAGGAATGGGGTTAAAAATAAATCCTCAATTGGGCTGGCAAACTGCAACTTCTTGGGGAAAAGTAGTTTAGCTAATGTCAGTTTTCTGTTGCAATTTTCACAAGAAAAGGTCTGGTACTGCTAAGTATTTCTCAAAAGGGAGGTTACTTTAATATAAAGGTAAAAACATATAATAATGATTATATAGAATAAATAATTTTTTCTGTGTTGAATGATTTAGAGACAAAACTTTATGAAAGGGAGAGATGCTGTTTCACATATTTTGTTTCTACTTACAATATTTTGATTGTACTTCTAAACAATAAAACAGACTTTCTTTAACTTTTCAGTTAACTCTGTGGTAATTTTAAGGAGAGATCATGATGTGGCTTGGCACTGGTTGCTGATCATTTTAGTGGGATTTGCATTTTCATTCACTAGGAGACTACAGTCTTCTGAACGCAAAACTGATGTTATAAGAAATTTTGCTTGAGTAGGAACCACATAATTTGATCTGGAGGTCACATTAGATTTTCTCTTGTATTGAAGTATCATGGACAGTATTAATCTGTATTTGTCTTTTGGTTTCTGCTGTATGCTATCATGATGCATTGCCATTATAATAACAAATAGCCTGTCAACACATTTACTGGACCGCAACCCTCTTGGGATAATCACTGAATTTTCATCAAGACTGCAATGATTAGTGTTTCTGATTATGATAATCAAATAACTAATTAGCTATCATGTTTCAGAAAAGACATAAAATTAAAAATGTTTTCAGAATACGTTAAGACTGAAGTTTTTAGCTACTTTCACTTCTTTTTTTTTCAGAAAGCTTAGAGCCTGTAGGAAGAAATGGAAGTTGCCAATTTTTATTGAAAAGGAGCTGAGTTGTTTCTCACTCTGTCCTGCTATGTAAAAAGACCTGTACTTATGTTCCTTCCCCATACTTTTGGGGGAGAGCTCATTAAAGAATATGGTGAAATTACTACTGGCCTGTGTAACACAAGATGACACATTTTGTTTCTGGGGTTTGTATGTTTCTTTTCCCTTTTCTTTCTATTTTGTGCCTTTTTTTGTGACTTTTCAGAAGCGTTAAAGTCTGATTAGACGTCAATGTAGAGGCAGAGAGAGATCTCATCTTCACAGATTGCCTCACAGCGGTGCTGCATTGTGGTGCTGAGATGGTGTTCTTCTCACCTTTACATGTATTTTCCCTTTTTGTATTTGTACATGATGAAAGCTTGTGGTGGTGTTTCGTTCAGGTTTACTGCCTTCAGAAGTGAATGTCTGACTGGAATTTCTGGGTTTTGTTTTTTCTGTTTTGTTTTGTTTAATGGTAACGGCAGAGAAAGAAGGCAACACAAGGAACGCTGGAGTTTGTTAAAGGATTCATTACATGCAGTTCCAGTTCCTTGCTCGTTCCCAGAACTATTGTTGGATCCGGATACTTGTAATTGCATTGTTTTCCACACTGTCCTTCATCTGTGCTCATTTTAAATGTCACAGAGAGAGGTGGTGACATTATGCTAATTTGTAATGGATTCCAGTGTTACATTGCCCCATTTCTTTGACCTCAGCAAAGAGCACTTGCTGAGAAGAACAGAGGATGATTACCTCCCCTCTGAGCATGAACTAGCTGCTATGGCTACATGACCTTGGATTTAAAGAATAAACTCTAAAATTGCTGTGAAGAGGTTGTACAGGTTTTGTGCCTAAAACAAAGAAAGGATTTCAAAGAGAATTTTTTTCCCTTCTGTGGCTGAGTTTATAGATTCTTCCTCATACAATGTATCTCTCATTCAGAAATTCCCCTGTCTAAGCTTGTGAGATCAGTTTTCAGTGAATGTGAAAAGAAATGTGGCTCATATATTTAGGATATGCTCTTTAAGAGATATCAAGCTTTTATAGGAGAATTAGATGAAAGACTAAGTATTGCAGTTTATTATGAGTTCGTGGATGGAGTTAGACTGTACCTGTATCAAGATAAGTATCTTGCCTGAAAGATTGCTGTGGTTTGATCCTCCTGCAGCCTAAATGCAGGAATTATTTAGCTCCTGACTACAAAAAGACTCTCAAAGCAGCCCCTGAAACTATATCAATTCTATACTGCTAGAATATAAAAAAGTGGTGGCAGGATCAAAGGCGTAGTTCAGCCATTACTGCTCTTTTTAAAACAGAACTGAACAGGGTCATGTGGGAGGGCCCTATGAATGGTGGAATTGAAGGAAGATTTCAATCTTCCTTTGAAAATACACTGGCATTAATATGGTTTTGAAGAGCATGAATAAGAAGCTCTGCAGTCAAAGCACTGCTGCAGGAGCAGGTTTTTGGCCTTTTTTATGTCAGTTACAATTACACTGGAGCTCCAAATAAGAGGTGAGTAAAGCCCGAGGACATGATTCTGCATTCATTCCTCACCCAAAACTCCCCCTCACGCTCGGTGGGAGCATAAGGGGGAGTTTTGTGTTATGCGACACTGCTTCAGTCCTTGATTCTGGTTCACAGTGAAAGATAAATCCATTGTGCAACTTCCTTATTTCTCCTGAATCAAACAAATCAAAACCAAAGGGGAAAACCCAGTAAGCAGATTATAATTCCTTTTGGGAAAAATAATCTGGTTTTCTCCAGATGTGTTCTGGTACTTTGATTTTAAAAGATTAGGTGCTTCACACTTGGTGAAAGTCAAAGTCTATTGAGCTTTGTCCAAGGAATAACTGATATTTTCATGTAATACCTTTGATTTTGGGTCTTGACACTAATTATTTTATTTTCTCTTGATGATTATCAGATTTTTAATGGTACTGAACTGAAATCTCTAAGACTGTCAATGACTCGATGGATTTGATTTTTTTCTGTCAGCAGAATAGGAAAAGTAAAATTGTGTTCTGAACAGATGCAGAACGAATGTCAATTGTAGGTTACTGTAGCATTTTTCCCTCCATCTTAAAGACAGATTTTATTTGTTCTTGAGGGAACAGACCTTAGCTTTGGTACCCCTTTGGGCTTCATAGATTTTAAAATTTCAGAGCAAGCTAGACTGTTTTGTGGATTGAAAATGAGGGAAAAAAACAGCATTCTTAGTAAAAAAACCCAAGCTTTTCAGTCGTACTGTCTTCCTGTCTTCATATTTAATATCTTCTGCCCCACTTGAAGCTTGCTTTTAATTTTTTGTTCTGCAAAGTTGGCAGAGAAGAAAGCTTAAGACAGTATAGAAGGATGGTTTTAATGTTCATTATATTGTTATTTGATATTATAGCCCAGGTTCATGAATCAATGTATTCCAAAATGTCATCTTTATTCTGATCTTATCACATTCACTGTCCTAAGGTCCAAATAAAGAATATGTTCTCTATTTAAAATCTCAAATGAACACTTGTGTGGGTGTACACACATATTTGTGCAGGTAATGAACAGGGGTTATTTTTGTGTGCTCAGAATGTCCCTAATTTTAAGACCCCAATACATTATTAAAATCTACTAAAATAAATCGTATTTCTGTTAGCTTTCTATTCCCATACATTTCTAAACATATTTGAAGAAAAATTGTAGTTTGAACTGTTTGCTTACATGTCCAATCACATCTATAACAGCTGCTGAAATGCATCTGCTTTTGGGTGGATTGTGACAGGTGCTTAGAAAGGTATCTTCCATTAAAATTGTATTACAGTTTTTATAACGAGAGGTAAATTTGAACTCTGAGCTAAAATACAGCTAGTTTCCATATTTAGACAGGCAATCACTTATTTTAATCAGATACCAATATCACAGTGTTGTACTTCACCTGTTTCAGAAATAAATTTCTGTTGAAATATACTGCACAGGAGGCTGGGTTTTTTTTAGCACTGCAGTAAGGTCATACTTCATATTAAATATGTAAAAGGAGTTAATTCTGCAGTGTAAAAATAAGTTTATAAACTTGTACAACAGGAATAGTATGTTCACTATACTTACAACGCTTCAGTTCTTTCGTAGAGTCAGTCTACCTAGCAGCAAATGGCATGAATTCCTTTAGCTATTAATGAAAATATCATCTGATATATTCTTCCTAAGGCAGTCTTTGGACAAAAATGGTATTCGTATTCATCTGGTTGTAAAGTTACAAATGCCTACATTTCTTGTCTCAATTTATTTAAAGCATAATGTTGAGGAAATCACAGTGGCTGTCATGCAGATCTGTAGAGCCAGTCCAGCATGTTAGCCTATTGTAATTTGAAACTTTTCATTGCATTTTCCTTCTATGAAATAAATTTTTGGCAAGACAGTAACTGTATGTGAGGAAGTAGCAAGGCAGATCCCATTATTGTTCAAAGTATATTTTGATGAGAATTTTTTTTAAACGCATACCCATGGCAACTTGGTAAGAACAGGGGTATAAAATTAAAATATAACTGTTATGAACCATTTAAAGCTGAGAAACAGGCACAGGACATCTAAAAAGTGTGATCCATACCAAAGTGTTTCTGCATTCCTTCTGCTTTGTGAGTAATGACTTGAAATTGCATCCGTTTTGGATATAGTGAGATGGAGAGATGGACAGTAATTGAATGTGAATAATCTTCGCAGTTCGACTTTGAAATACAAGATTGGCTTTCCTAAGTGCAAGGTTTTGCCTACCATTCTCCAATCACTTGTTTCTCTGCATTTTTTTCCTTGGAACACTTAATGCTTTGCTGGATTTTAGCTGAACTAGTCTGGCTTGTATATTACAGATCATTTACTAGGAACCTGCTGGGTTACTTTCAAAAAGGGTGCTGTTCTTCAGTTCTTAATTAAATCACCAACAATTCCATTGTAATCATACATTTAATATATTATTTGCAAACCTTTGCTGGATTATTTTCAATGGAAAACTGAAATAGTGGTTTATTTTACATTTCTGCAATATGATGGCTGTTACATGTGCAACAAATACACTGTTAAACTTGAGTCAGTTCTAATTTAAGTATTATCAAGTGATACTAGTTTATTTTTTCTCTTTTCTTATTCACTTTAAAACAAAACATTTAAAAATAGATCTGGTTTAAGAGTAACTTTCTCTGATATTTTTAGGTGTGTTTAATTATGAACATATGCCACGGAGCTGAGTGTTCTAAACGTATTCTAATTGGAATAGAAACTGCAGTGAAAAAAACATTATCAATATTTGATATATTTAAGTCTCAATTCAGTTTTACTATCACAGTTCCAGAGTTAAAGGAACGGAATTATTCTTATCATGACATATATCCCTGACTCAATCCTCATCCACTGCTTTCCACTGTGAACACTGTCCCTCTTCCCAGGGGCCTGGGAGCCCTTGCTGGTGAAGACTTAGGCAAAGAAAGCATTGAGTACCTCAGCCTTGCTTGTGCCTGCTGTCGCTAAAATACCTGCACTATTCAGTAATAGTCCCACATTTTCCTTCTTCACCCTTTCGCTATCAGCATCATAGTAGAAATTCTTCTTGTGGCCCTTGATGTCCATTGCAAGTATCAGCTTTAGGTGGGCTTTTGCTCTCCTAACACCAGCACTTCGTGCCCTAGAAGTGTTTCTAAATTGCTCCGTTTGTAACTTGTCCCTGCTTCCACCTCTTGTAAATTGTCTTTTTTACATTGGAGCAATGCACCATTGTACAACTATATGAAATTGTGCAATACTTCATTATACAAGTTTATGATAATAAATGTGTTTATTTGGAATGGGATTCTGCTGGTAAAATTGCTTCAGGCCTAAAGGAAAAAACATACTTTGACTGACATTTGGTTGTTTGGCTTCACTTCACTTTGGTGCTAAATTCTTTCAAATCCTTTTCCAATAAGGTATACTACTTATTTTTAAGGGTCCTTAAAACTGTATGAGGTTCAACCAGGCCAAGTGCCGGGTCCTGCACTTCGGCCACAACAACCCAGGCAACGCTACAGGCTTGGGGAAGAGTGGCTGGAAAGCTGCCAGGAGGAAAAGGACCTGGGGGTGCTGGCTGACAGACGGCTGAACATGAGCCGGCAGTGTGCCCAGGTGGCCAAGAAGGCCAATGGCATCCTGGCCTGTATCAGAAATAGTGTGGCCAGCAGGAGTAGGGAGGTGATGGTGCCCCTGTACTCGGCACTGGTGAGGCCGCACCTCGAATACTGTGTTCAGTTTTGGGCCCCTCACTACAAGAAGGACATGGAGGTGCTGGAGCGTGTCCAGAGGAGGGCAACGAAGCTGGTGAAGGGCCTGGAGCACAAGCCTTATGAGGAGCGGCTGAGGGAACTGGGGTTGTTTAGTCTGGAGAAGAGGAGGCTGAGGGGAGACCTCATCGTGCTCTACAACTACCTGAAAGGAGGTTGTAGCGAGGTGGGTGTTGGTCTCTTCTGCCAAGTAACTAGTGATAGGACAAGAGGAAATGGCCTCAAGTTGCACCAAGGGAGGTTTAGATTGAACATTAGGAGAAATTTCTTTACTGAAAGAGTGGTGAGGCCTTGGAACAGGCTGCCCAGGGAAGTGGTGGAGTCACCATCCCTGGAGGTATTTAAAAGACGTGTAGATGAGGCCCTTAGGGACATGGTGTAGTGGGCATGGTGTGTTGGGTTGACGGTTGGACACGATGATCTTAGAGGTCTTTTCCAACCTGTATGATTCTATGATTCTATGATTCTATGATCCTTTAATGATATACCGTTTAAAAAACACAAGTCATTTTGCATAGTGGAATAAATAAGTTTTTATGGCAACAGGTACAGTTGCAAGTTTGACAGGTTTAATTGTAGGGAAAATGTATGGTATTCTTCTGTGATTCATCCCATTTCTGTCAGCATATCTTCTTTCTGAGACTATCCTTCCAGCTTTAAGAAAAACTTGAATGCTGGTTTTTACAGTGTTAAGCATCTTTCTAGAGTGTGACATAACAGAATGGCTACTACAAAAAAAAGGAAACTCACTGCCAACAAACACTGTGAGTTTGTTTCTATAGACGTAGCAATTCTTGAAATTGCAATTTCTGTTGGTCTTTTATAGACATGTAGATGAACATTCAGTGGAAGACCGTCTCATGACCTCCTTAAATCATCATTGTGTTGTACGTAGTTGCAAGAAATTTTTTTTTGCCTTCCACCTAACAATAATCTCATAGTCTTAAGGATTTATACATGTGTTTGTACACACTTAATGCTTCTCGGATTTACAAGTCATTGATAACAATTCTGAATATGACAATATTCTATGGACCATATGTGCAGATGGTCTTAACATTACTAGTATATGATACTAAAAAGAATTTACAGCTTTGTAAATATTCTGCTTTTTGGGCTATTATTATGCTGCTATATTTGCAATGATATAAGTCAGTGCATATTTACTTGTATTTATTTATTTGCTGTTATGGTCCAACAACCTTCCATGGTATATGTCAGTCTTTATCTGAGTAATTGTGTGCTTATTCAAATTGGTTGGGATGTATTCCAAGAGTATTTAACATGAACCAAACTTGACTGAGTGTGCATCAGGTGTAGTGGGTAAGACTCTACATCCTTTTTCAGATAAACTCATAATTTGGGAACTTTCTAAGAATTGTTACTGACAAAAGTTGTTGAATAAGCAAAATGGAAATCACAGTCTTCCGTCTTAAGGTTTCAGCTCTACAAAAATATAAAACTTAGTTATGTGCTTTGCAGGAATAAAATGGCTATTAATGGTAGTAAGATCCTTCTCAGGTGTAAAACTATATAAATATATGCATATGGGAATATGTGTGTGTGTGTGTGTATGTATATATTTATATATAAACATACATAAATGGTTGTTTGAGCCTCCTCCACAAAAGAAAGCCCTATTTTGATCTCTATTTAATTTTGAAGAAATTTCCCACTTTATTTTATAAGGAACTTGGAGTATAGTCCTTATCTATTCCCTCCACTCCATGTTTTTTAAACTCTGTTTCCTCAACAAAGGATGTGAAGAGATATATTTCCTGCAGGGCTTTTAAATTTAGAGCATGGGGTTCTTAATGAGGGAGTAGAAATTGGTGGTACTTGAAGCAAATAAATAAATAAAACATGGTTTAGTGAGGAATAACTGAAGTAACTGGGAGAGTGCTAACTCAGTCCTGACGTCTGTTGGTATTTTAATGCATCCTGCGGCATAAATATAAGACTCCTGCCTCCTTAATTATAGCGAACACATTTTATAATGGTTCTATTGATCTTTTGTGAATAATGTTGATCTTGTAGGAAGGGTAGGTGGAGCAACTAAATAACAGCATACACTGCTATTGCTTTCCAGCAGGGTAGTGGCACTGAAGTGCTTCTTAAACAAAAATATTCAATTATTTGTGTAATTGATGTAGCATAAATTTTCAATATTCTAAAAAGTGAGTATCGTTCTCAGTTTCATGACTTGGACTGCTATCAGCCTCTGTCATTCACAGGAAATTACATCCTAAAATCTCAATAGATAGCATGTAGCTGCTGTGAAAGCTAGCGAGATGAGGTAATGCTTTGTAGGCAGTACAGATTGTCCCTGACTGAATACAGATTGAACATAGCATTTGGAAGAACTTTTGCCAATCACTGAAAATAGTCATTACATAATTAAAATGAAAGAAATGCCTTCCTGGATTGAATGACTTTTTTTTTATAGGGAAACTAATTAGTGATCTTAAAATAACAATGATATTTCAAAGTTGGATAAACCCTTGCAGAAAAGTGGTAACAAGGATCATAAAGTACAATCAAATTCAAGCTATTCTACTTTTCTTTCAATCATTATCAGCACCTTTTTTCCCCACAAGTACTCAGTTCTGGCACTGACAAGGAAATCTCTGAACTTGGTTAGAGAAACTGTTCTTTGTATTAAGCTATTTTTAGTTACTGATTAGATATAATAGCTAATCCTGAGATACAAAACATAGAGCTCTGTAATTTTTTCCTGGTTTTGCACTGGTTTTGAATCTAATATTTTCTTACTTAAGTAGAGTTTGGAAACACAAACTGACTGCATAAACTGTGTCAAATATCTAATTCCAAGAGACGGACAAAATCCTCCTGACATTACTCACAAGGGTTAGTTTTGCATAATTCGATGAAATTGGAAAGAGTATTTGATAACGAGAATAAAGGTCAGAAGCATGGAGAAAAAATGTCTTCCTTTTGCAAACAAAAAGTATAAGTACATTATGTGCCAAATATCATGCATCATTGGATGGGGGAATGAATTGTGTGGGATCTGACAAGTTCCCAGTACTATCCAATGGTATTTTAAAAGCCTATGTCTTATTGTGACTTTTCAAAAATACTGTTTGTTACAATTTAGCAGATCTTTTAGAGAAATTACATGCTCTTCAGGAAAATGAGCAGTTATAACAGGCAAGCATACTTGCTTGTATGACTGAGGCCTCTGAATTCATTCTGTCTGTCTCACAAAATAGAAAAGCAGCAGCATTTTAACAGAAAACATTTAGAGTTTTACAATACTGCTGTAAAAGTACACTGTTTGCTGGTGAGAAAGTAGAACCTAAGGGTCCTCTTCAGTGACCTTTAATGCAAAACAATATCCTACTGAAGTTGGTAAATCATTTTCGAGCATATTTATCATTCTGGAATACTCTTAGCTTATGTATCCATGGTTAAATATCCCTAATCACAAGAAAAAACGCTGCAAAACCCATGAAGACTTATAATAAGTAGGTAGACTGGCGATCAAGATACCTTTTTAGAAGTTTGATCTGGGCCTGGCAAGGACTCATTCATTCTGAATGAGCAAGGATTTCTATGGTGTCCTTTCTTTCAGTCTCCAAAGTCCTTGTTGCAGTTGTTAGCTGAGAAGAGGAATTGTTTATAAATTTGTCACAAACTAGTGGGGAGGATATAAGTCCTAACTCTGTTCTCTTCAATGCTGAGTCACACTTCTTCTGTTGATTCATGCTGAGTTCTGGTCTGCCAATAATTTGGACCACTGTGGGGTCAAAACAGCAGCTCTCATCTTGGCCTTGAGTCCTGCCTGTTGTGACAGCCCATGACCCAACTACATATTATCTCTCATCTTTTTGAGATTCGTATTATTTGTGGGTTTAAAGACTGCTGCCATCTGAATAGGAGTTAGTAACTGATGTGAATAGGTCATGATATGTCGATAGCCTTTGGATGGGGAACAAGGCCTTAACTTTCCAGCAATACAGAAATAGGAAGGAACAGAATATGCGAGACGCTTGGGATTATGTATTCACTTATTCTCTTGGGAATTGGGCAGTCACATTTTGTATTAGCTTAAGAATTGTAACATATAGCAGTGTATATGGCAAATAACTGTAATCTACTTGGACTGTTTTAAAGGCATATAATTTCCTAGATAGCTGGCAGTGAAGACTTTGTATATAGTCAGTGTATAGTAATGTAGGACTAGGCAGAACTACAACAGGGATCCATAGTCTGGAGCTCTGGAGTTTTTATGAACAGTTCAGCTTTCTCACGTAAAATTATAAGACTTTCTGACTTACAGATATTTTCAGTGATTTCCATGGCTTGCTTCGTCTGGAGCACTTGATGTTATTTTTTCTGCAGTGAAGCTCATTATTGGTAATCACCTTGAGCTGTGAGTAGCTGACTAGTTTTTCACAATCATTTGGCAGTCAAATTCAGTGCAAGTCAGCCTAGCAAAGTTGACAGTATTCTTCTCACAACTGTGCATGAAATCCCTATGTGATAATTTCTCATTTGCAGAAGACTGGAAAGAGACATTATGAGGTATGTTTCTAGGGAGTCTTCATGTTTGTGTCACTGACTTTCTCCTTGATCACTTGGAGGGTTCTCTTTTATGTTGCTGTTTCCTCATTAAGTTTGTTGCCATTTTCAACCATCTGTTTTTTGTGGGTTTTTTTGTGTTTTTTTTTAATGATGTCTTCTATACACTATTAATTTATTAATACTGGTTATATAAAACTAAACAAGGGAGAAATATTTTACATTAATGCCATGAGGTAAAATGGTCCTAAAAATATGCTGCAGGAATACTGCTTTTCAGTCAAGCAGTTCAAAGTACTGATTGAAGTACTTGGCAACTCTTATTAGATTCCATAGTTAGAAATTTCTTGCAGAGGTAGCTTAGTGCTTTTCTATTCTATTTCTTTTTTATTCAGGGTTTTGTTTGTTTGTTTGTTTGTTTGGTTTTTTTTTTTGTTTTTCTATTTAGCTCAGTAATCTGATTTCCAGAATGCTCTGACAAACGACCACTGAGTATGCCCAGGTCAGCTCCACATTACCTGATCAACAATGCATCGCAGGCACATTGGGCTCACGGTACCTGTCATTGGAGGGATGGGATAGTCTTCATTTACACAATAATTTGAAATGTTTACTTAGAGCATGCAGTTTATTGGCACGTGCAACATAGGTCTTCCATAAGACCTACCAACATTAGCAAATTTGCTAGCAGTATCAAACTCAGTCCTCTCATAAAATATTGTGATTACCTTTTTTTGGTGTTCTTATCTCATTTGATTAAAGACTTGTCCTTAAATTCTAAGTGCTTCCCAACTCTCAGTCGGAGCTTACTTATTTAACACGAGATGGAGGTATCTCCACTTAGCTTTTTTTCTTATGAGAGAAACTACTTATGGTATGGGTTACTTAATCTATAAAGGTGACAAAGCCAGGCCATTCTTATCTATTATTTCCTCAATTTTAAAATTTGTTGTGACAAACCTCTAAGTTTCAAATTTAGCGTGGCAATAGTGTCAGTGTAAAACACTATTGTCCAACTGCAAAGAGAATCTGTTTCAGCAGGTATGGAACTTCAGAAGATACCTAGATATTGATGAATTTAACTTCTCATTTTTTCACTTCCTTTAATCTAATTTTGTAGTTTAGCCTTAATTTATCATTTGGCATTTTCAGTTCTTTATGCTTATAACCATGTCTTACCACAAAAGATTTTTTGTTTGTTTGTTTTATGCAGCTCTTTTGGTCCACAAAAGACATTCAAACATGAAAGGCTGGAAACATGGAGGTGTAAAATTCCAGCACAAACCTGAAAGTTGGAATATGTCTTCTGACTCCCCTGGACTAACTTGAGCTGCTAGAGTTCATCTACCCATACATGTCCAACAATAGTTTATCTCTGGGAATGCTTAACTGGGCACTATACAGACTATACAGATCTTTATGGTGATCTCAGCAATGGCAGCAAAGGAATGGGATGAAAAATGCATTGCTTTAGACTGGTCTGAGTGGAGAAGCTCTTAGAGTATAGATTAATTTCGGGATTGGGCTTGTCTGTTATCATTGAAGTTATAGGAGTATGAGGGCACAAATTGGAGATAGACTAGCCTTTGTTCTTTTTCCCTCCGTGTTGGAGGAAGAAGAAAAAAACAGCCCAAACACCCCTAGTGATATCTCAGGTTGATCTTATGCTTCAGTCCAACAATATGGTTGCAGCACATATATACATGCTTGATCAAGTAAATACCAATTTATCTATGGCAATGTTGTGTTCAGTATGGGCTGAAATATTCTCACCCCTCATCCTTTGGGAGCTTGGGTAGACTGGTCTAGCAGCTGGAGTGTCCTCAGCTCATTCCACTACCATCGTTCTCCAAGCTGCTTAGGTCATATTTGGGGTCCGACTGCAGTCGCACCTGGGACTGCAGTGTAGGCATATGCTCAGAGACAGTGGGAGTATAAATTGTTAAATTTGCAAGAGAAGTGTGTTTAAACTTCTGGTAAGGAAGGTATAAATTTCTGTTTCAGTGTTGGGTTTGGGTTTGGGGTTTTGGAGGTGGGGTTTTGTTGTTTTTTTTCCCTAGAACAAACAAAATGGGAAGGATGTAGTTGAATGTTTCTTTGGCTCATCCAGTTGTGTTTGTAAGAATATGATCTGTATTCCTCTGGATTCCTCTATCCCTTCAGACCCCTTTATGTATCTGAAGGTACATTTGACTAAGACAGGAAGGGAGAAATTTAGGAAGTTAAAATAAAGTATGAGTAATTGATAAGAAACACAAAAGGGTTTCTTTTTGTATGTGTTTTGTGTTTGATTTATATAAGTGACTATGTTAAATGCTCAGTGGTTTACAATTTCAAGAGAAATTAAAATCTCTGTTTCTATGTACTCACAAACCTGAAGTGCATTCTATGAAATTATGAGGCATACATGCCCATGCACTCACTTTCGCTGAAAATTTGAGAAAATTCCTCTGCCCCTCAAAAGTTAGTCTTTTCTTGCATTTTCTCACCCTTATACAGCAAGACGTTAGTGCAGTTCTCTTATCTCCATTTTTTATTACATTATTAAATGTTCTTCTCAGCAAACCCTGTTTGGCAGCAGCTTTTACTGCATACTCAAATAAAAACCAGTATGGAACAGCATATGAACACAGTGTAATATCTTAAAGTGTAAATTAGGAACCTTCAGACTGAGTTTGCTGCCTTGCCATTCATGGAAATATACACAGACATCCTATTTTAATTGATGACAGTGTTTGCTTCTCTTACATACTTGTTTGTACAGTGAATAAAGGATAAAAAATGGATTTCTAAGGGCATCTGCCCTACCTGTAATAGAATGTAAGGTTTTGTAATAATAAGCAGTAAAAATATGTATTTCCTTTTTCATTTTCTTTCCAATTCAAAGTTATACAGGCCTTCTATTTAATATACTTTTTGATCTTTTCTTGAGAAATAAAACTGTTACAGGATATTTGCCTTTTGCTAGTATGGTATCTAGGCAATAATAATTACAGATTAAACATTTCACTTTTTTTAATATTGAGTTTCTCGTTACTTTAGAGTCGGGTATGTGTCAGTATGTATCATTAAACACCATGCCTCAGAATAAAGTGTGAATGGTTATTATTGTTGTTATATTTTAAAATAATTACTTCCATGAAGGTTTTCTTCTTCATTTTTTAAAGAAAGCATTGCATTGATCTTCTGTTTTGTAAAAACTTTTAACAAAATGAATTTTGTAATAAAAACAAACTTTAATTGTTATTTACCTCAACCAGATAAACAAGGAGTCTGCTGATCATGATTAATTACCACCAGTCTGAGTTCAGAATTCCTTTTGAATTCCATCTCCTTGAATTGCTATTCAGAAACATGACTTAGAGATTTCCTCTGAAAAAAAAAAATCACCCTATCAGTATTGCCAGCGAAGTAAATGACTGTGTCTAAATTGATATACTTGGGATACTTTCAGCCTGGTGAACATTTTGCCATATCTCATTTCTCTCAAAGGAGGGGACCTTGGCAGCTGAGGTTTTCCATGAGACCAGCACAAATTTTACTCAGTCTCAAAACAGACAGTGAATCTTTCTATGAGCAAGGATTTCTTCTGTGGTTGAATGTGGCTAAATCAATTCTTTATGATTGGAAGAAATAGGATACACAATTCAGAAGTACTGAAACCAGATCATTATAAACAGAGAGGGAGCTCTATGTAAGGTTAAGCACATGTGTAAATGTTTGTCATAATGGGGCATAATCAGGCAAGTCAAACAAAGTCTGGAGATCATAAAATTAAAAATCCAACATCAAAAGGGTTCAGAATTCATCCTGTGAAATCCAGAAGTGCTTTAAATCTTTTTGTAATGTCAGGTGGTCTGCTCTTTATCTAAGAATGTACTTTTAATTAGGGGTCACATCACTGTAGTAACTGGGTGAATCACAAGTATTCTAAAATAGAAATCCTTGCAGATTTATAGAATAATGCTTATTTTCAGGAAGCTTAATGATACGTGAAAGCAGGTGGAAAATTAATGTTGTTCACTTTACATCTGGGAACAAATGGAATTTGAGTGCAGCGCAGAACTGGCTGGAAAATGGGGGAAAAAATACTATTCCACTCCCCTCACACCCTTCAAGTGGGATTTTTTTTTCTTTGATGGATGTTTCTAAAGCTTCCCCTTCTTCCCCTGTTCCCTTCACAGAGGACATTATATATTTATTCTTCCTCAGTCCTCTTCTCTTTTTGTCAAAACAATTGCATTTTTGGTTTTCTTGTAATTGTCTCTTGGTTCAGCCTATGACCTCTGGCAGTTGCCACAACAATCTGTGTATTTTCAGATGTTTCAAATACACAGTTGTGGTGCTTCTTCCATAGCTGCCACCTCATTCTGCTGAATTTAAAAAGGGAACTTTAGAAATACAATGAGTAAATGATTTACTGCTTCCCATCACAATAAATTTTTTTCACTGAAGATATGAATGAATGAGTGAAAATTTATGTTAACTAAAAGAATTTAATTAATCTCAGTATCCATCTCTTTTGATTAATCAGTTAGCGTACATAAGAATGGTCCTACTGCACTCTGGCCAAGAGTTGACCTAGCCTATTATGTGGCCTTCAATAATAAGAAAAAAGACCCTAGAAGATCAGGATAAACGTATTGTGTATGCATCACTTATTTTTGTTTGTGTGGGTTTTTTGTTTCTCTGCTTGTTTTTAACCTTTGTAATCTGTGATTTAAGTGCCTGCTGGATCAGGGGCTGTATTTTATCTTCGTATTCTGTGGATCTTGATGGACTTGCATTCTGCAGTTATATGTGGAAAAAAGACTTCTTTTTGTTTTTTTCTCTGCATTTAGACATACCAAATCTTATTTTACATTTCAGTGAATTCAGCTGACAGCTGAAGTAAAGTAGTTGTTGTTTCTTTGCTATTTCTGTAGTTCTGAATTGTTAATTTTCATCTGGGAGGTAAAATGCATGCAATTCATTTATTTGCTGAGGTACTTTTATGAAGTAACAACTGAGCAGTGTATATAACTGATCATATAGTAAGGTTTTTGACAAAGCTTTTAAATTAGGCTATTTGATAACTGTTTTGAAATAGAAGACAAAATATAGAATAATTTTATACTGTCCATTTTAGGCAAACATTTTGAACTCAAAGTGTGAAAAATAGCATTAGGTAAAATACTCCACTTTTCCCAAATGCTGTGATCTTAATTAAAATCCCACTGGAAGACACATTAGGCTGTGTTTCAATGCAAGAAGCTGTTCCTTGTCACTGTCTTTGATGCTTCAGCTGAAGTAGTTTTACCAAGTCATCCTGTGTGCAGTGTATCAGTGTCTCCGATAAGACTTCTTCCTTGTAGGGATGAAATCCAAAAATCAATATCAGATGGAAATCAAGGTTCTCAAAGTTTGAAGGATTGATGGAAAGAGATTTTAATGAGTGTGAATTTCAAGCTTTACCTTCATAAATTTGGCAGAAAAGGCTAGTATGAAATTCCTGGGTGCAGATGTCTGGGAGAGATGTTTGAAAATAAGGGGGTTAAAAAAAGTTTAAATGCAAATCAGGAGTAACATTTTGATGGAAAGAAAGAAAGATTTTTTCCATATTTTACCTGGAAATGTAACTCAGATTTTGAGGAAATTAAGTATATGCCTGTACCTTTGTGAAACTGGATGATAACCACATTCCAATTACCTCTCAGTAATAAGAAGCATAAAACTTAATTGCTTCTATTCAAGTAGCTATTTCTTCTAATTCAAAATAAATAAAAAATCCCACCACCCAGAAACAGGGTTACTGAAGTTGACTGATTAAGGTAGAAGACCCAAACAAGGGAAAAATATTTCTGGGAGATGAAGGAATTTAGCCTACTATTTTTTTTTTTTTAATTTCAGCATGGCATCACACAAAATATTCTGTAAACTAAGGTTAGTTTTGTTGGTGATCAGTTATAGCCATATGGAAATAAAACCATTTTAATTGGTAGTACTGCTGCATCCATAGTTTTTAATATAAAAACCATTTTTTTTCTAATAGTTCTATTCTGATCTTTTTCCTGTTCAACCCAAGCCAATTTTTCTTTGCTAAAAATCGTGTCCTTGTGCCATATATTGGATATTGACAATTAAGGAGCTAATTTTAAACTATGATGAGCAAATCATTCAAGTGAAAATAAAGGTAGTTGCTCTTTCTTCATGTAACAGTACCAAATGAAAAGTGAGTAATAAAAACAAAGGAAAGAAATAAATTGGAAGCTTATTCATCACAACAAGTTGCGTTCCATAGCTACTAAATCTAAACCTGAGATTTGCCTCTTTCAAGTATTTACTCTGAAATAAAAATGCAATTAAGAAACAGATGGGGGAAAACAGTTTAAAAAAAGGACTGCAATGAGAAAGCCTTTTTGGAGCAGGTTATGTGCTCTACTGAAGTAGGAGCTTGGTCCTTTTGATATTCTGGTTTGGTTTTTTTTTTTTCCCTAATTGATATTGCATTAAAAACACATAGCCTTATGATATTTTTCAGAAGTCTGTGATAAAGATATCCCTTTCTTACATGAACTTGGGCAACAGCCATGCCTGTGTTTCGTGAAGTACAAAGAATTCACAGGTAGTGAGAGTTTGAAAGAACTCTGCGTGCCACAGGCGTAGTCTTTTCCCGGGTGTGATTTGAGAGAAGAGCCATTTTGTACTCAGCTGCATGAAGCTAAAACTGGCAACGGAGAATCTTCATCCTTGGAGATTCCCAAAACTTGACTAGACAAAGCCCTGAGCAACCTGGTCTTGCTCTGAAGTTAGCCTCTGTTTTGAGTGGTTAGACTAGATGATTTCCCGAGTTCCCTTCCAATCTAAATTATTTTACAGTTCTAAACTGCACTATATTTTAAAATTTGGCATAATGGCTGTGCTCAGAGTGCATCTTCTTGATGCAACGGCACTATGCCCACACTAATGGCCATAGCTAAATATCGTGCTTTGGCTCTGACAGCTCAGATATCTAAAAACCATTGAAATTAAATATGGCAGCTCCCCACGGGCATCCCAGAACCTTTTGCTCTATAGTGACCTAATCAGAGATTTACTTTCCTTTCTTGTTCCCTTCTACATTTTCATCTTCTTGCAAAAACGCTCCTGCACTCCAAAGGTTGTCATTTTGACTGGAGTTTGGCTTCAGCTAATTACATGTGCTTGTAGTGCTCACTGTATACGTAGTAAGCTTTGCTTGGAAGGAAAAAAAAACCACAAGAATTGTATGCTTTTTGTTGTTATTTATTAGAAATAAGACTTTTTGGGGAGATGAATACTTTTAGAGGATAGTTTCCAAACACTGCGATCACAAATACAATGCCAGCTACAGGTGTATTAGCCTCTATGTCTACAAAAACCAATTAGTCTATCCTGCCTTTGCATTTTGTCTCTTCTTTTGCTGTCATAGTTGTGAGTTGTTAGTAGAGGAGCTAACTGGAAGAGACAAAACATACGCATCGAAAGGGCTTTAGTAGGTATGAAACACTTCTTAGGGAACACTGGCAGAGCCTGACCCTCCACTTTCTCTCAGCTGCCCACACTCCACCATCTTTCCTTAGCCGTAAAAAGAGGCCTTACCAGTCCCCCTAAATGAGGAACCAAACGTGACAGCTCAGCTGATGGTGTTGACGTTGGCAGCAGACTTGATGGACGGCACCGAACCTTGCCGAGGCCTATCTCCTGCTAATCCGCTGTTCGAAGGAACTCTGTGTGCCACAGGCACAGTCTTATCGGAAAGGGACATCTTTGCCCTTCACCCTGACAGCTGTGATGCAGCTGTTTGTGGAGCGAATTGAGCATGGAGGGGAGGATGGAAGGCGGAGGAGGAGGATTTGGAACAAGTGACAGCTCTGGTGTCTTGCACTGAAGCCGTCCTGAGCTATAATAAACAACTGGGACGGAGAAGAGAGGAGATGGGAATCGAAATTTATAAAATGGGAACGTAGGTTAGGCATGAAACAAAAGGAGGAGTGAGGGGAAGGGAACAGGACTGCCCCGGGAGGGCTCGCTAAGGCAACTGGAGCCGTATGCTCTTGTGATTAATGCAGGCTGAGGGATTTAACGTGCAAATGTTCATGATTTTCTATAGGTCGTGCATATGTCCGTGGATATTAATGGGGAAGCGTGCCAGGAAGTCCCATAACTGAGCAAGACATCGGGCAGCCTGGGCCTGAATAATTTATTGAGGTGCCATAGATCTGATGGCTTTGGAGACAGGCTGAGGGAAGGAGTTAGAAAAAGAAAAGGAAAAAGTGCTTGCTACTTGCTCTGAGTGATTATGGATGGGGAACGAGAGAGTTTGAGAAAGTGCTCTTGCTGCTTTTCAAAGCAAATACCCTTGCTGATGCGGAAACTCTAAGTAGTAAAATACACTGTTGTTACAACTTTCTTATTCAAGCTTGTAACATGTACTCTATTGACTTTTGAAGACAGATGTTTAACTTAGTTGAATGTTAACTAGTTGGTGCAGAAGTAAAGGTGTGGAGTTGAGGATGTAGAAAATTCGGTTGAAACAGTGATATTTTCACTGGTGTATTTTTGTTAGTTCCCATTAATTTTTATTTTCTAGTGGTTTGGTTTTTAAAAGAGAGGGTGAGACCAGACTTTGGACCTTTTGTGATGATAAACTATCAGTTTTAAACTTACCAATCATTTTACAATATAACTTGAGAGGGGCAATAGAATGCAAAATTCCACAAATAATTTTTAAGATTAAAGTGGGTTTGCAATTTTTAAAAAAGTTGATCTCATCTAGAAGGTAAAAAAACAGTTTAGATTAAACAAGTGAAGTAAGGATGACAGCAACATTCCCTTCCCTAGAACTCAGACTAAACACTTTTTAATGCTGAGCATAAAAAAAAAAAAAAGTTAGTACGACATTAATTGATTTTCCTCTGTGTTTTCTAGAAGCAGAAAGATTAAGACAAATATTTTGCTTGCAATATATCTGTCCTAGGCAAAGGTAAGGAGTGTTAGATTGCCTGGGAAAGCTTGCTTGTAAAAAGCTTCCGGTATAATTTTACAACTGAGTGGATTAGTTTGTGATAGCATTGAGATTTGGGATGTTCCTGCAAACTAATTCTTTTTAAGGTTTTTGCTTTTTATTGCTGATTACCTATGGGTTTTACTACATGCAACTTCTCTTTTCTCTACTGGCGTATAGACAAAATAGCTAACAGTATGCTGCAGTCAGTAGCCAAAAATGTCCCCAAGCAGATGTTTCTATTGTTATAGCAAAGAAACCACACATATGCTTATACACATCACCAATGCTTTGTTTTTACATTTACTACCGTGCTTGCTATTACCTCTTATCCTGCAGATATCCTGAAGAAATAATCCTGAGTTGCCCCCCCAAAAAAACCATATAGACTTAGAATATATATCAAAGATTATTTTCCTTATTTATACGTATATAAAAAAAACCAAAACAAAACACTCAGAAAAGATGAACTTATACTTCAGGGACTTTCTCAATCAAAAAAGTACAGATCCTTGCTCTACTTTATAGTGGGACTGCTCCTGTAATTCTTATTTGTGTGTCTATAATGTATCCTGCACCATATTTACAGAGACATGCAATGCCTTATGGTGACATTTTATTTTCACTCCTGACTTGTGAGGTAATCCCAATTATTGTACTGAAAACTTTACATATTCTTCATGAATATTTGATGTGCCCACATAATCTGAGGTTTATCTTTCAGATTTTTTAGAAGTCTAGTGACAAATGTGAAACAAATTTTCAGTGAAAGTGATTTTGTTCAAGGAAAAAAAAAAGTTTAAGTGTTCACTCTAAATGGTTTGTCCATTGTTTCTGACCTTTTTGTTATGTTTTTTAATTTTTAAAGAATTCAGCATACCATTTACAAATGAGTGGCTGTTTATATTTCTCCTGCCAATACCTTTCAAAATTGTACATGAGTAGTGTTCTTGAGTGTTTAGGTTTTGACATCTGTTCTGTGTAACTGATCACTCAGCTTAATAATTTTAATAGTAAACCTTATATCAGTAGCTGTTCATAATTGATTTAAGTGTTTATTGTGCAACTTGAGATTTGGAAAATGCTTACTTTTATGTATTTTCCAGCTTTAGTAGTAAGAAAGTCTTAGAGGTTTGCATGTACTATCATACTACTACTATTCCTGTGTTCTGAATTGTTTGAGTTTGCCGTTGCACTCACACGTTTCACCTTGTATGAAATTGGTATTTTTATACAAGGGATTTTTTTGTAACTTTATATTACTGGTCTAGTTCACTAAAAGTGGACTAATTTTGCATTTAATTATTTTTGCTATGTCTATATTTTTGTCAGTGGGAAAATTGTTCTATATTCATCTATTTTTCAGTTGGTGATATAATGCAATTTTATGTGGCTTGTGCATGGATGGCCGCAGCTGAGCCTTTGCACACTATGCTGTATTAACAACATAAAATTAGACTTACTGTTCTTAATGCATAATTCTTGTATATGAGATAATGACAACTTTCACTTTTATTTAGGTTATGCAGAAGCCAAGACAATATTGGTGGGTTCTTCACATACCTTGTGAACTGCCAATGTTTTTGATAGTGCACAAACTTAGAAGCTGGGAATGTTAGCTACCTTGAAAAAACCCCAAGCTAGCCTTAAGGTTTAGGCCGAGTTGCGCCCAGAAGATGGGCACAACCTGCCGGTCATGAAGAGATGACTCAGAAAGGCCTTTAAGGGTTAATATGTTTAATAGTCCTGCTGCATGAGAGTACGAGCTGGGTGGCAAAAAGAGGAGGGTGGGAATTTTTAACCTTGTTATACTGTATGAGTGACAAATCAGTGAGGTGAAAGGAGGAGAATGACAGTTCCTTTCATTCTGTTTTCACCACCAATATCTGTTGTTTCTTTACTGCTGATGTGACTAAAGGGCAGCAGAGGAACACCCCTCTAGATACCGGCTATTAGACATACTTATGAAGAACAAATACATCAGTGAGAAATCTGACTTTTTATTTCGCATTTTTATGGTTAGTGAGTCTTGTTTTGATCTAGGATTTTTTTATTGGAGGTATTATGATAATCCACAAGCCACTGATGCCTACTGCAGTCATAATCTTTCAGATTTCTTCTCTCTCTGAAATTAAAATGGTGCCTCTGGATGCTGCAGATACAATCTGTTTGATGGCATGTCTATGTGTTTATGAGTTTCTAAGAGATGAAGAGGAAGGAGCTGTTCAGAGAAGCACAGCTTTTCATCTAATGTATCAGATATAATCAGTGTCCATTTCAAAATCATGTGTATTTTCAATGTAGTTAACAGACATATCTTAGGAATGCAGCTACCAGAAGCATTAAAATGCCTTTTTCCTAAATAACGTTGTAAGTAGTAATAAGCCACAGAGGGAAGTTTCCATGTCTTTTTTTCAGGAACGGAGTTTCCATGTTTGGTTTCTCCTCGTTTATTTTCCGTTGTCTTCCTTGTGCTCTTCCTTGCTCTCAGTCCCACTTTCTTTCACATGTTCCTCTGCACGGTTCCTGTCGCACCTGCTGCGCACAAGGCTGCGCCCTCTCACGTGCACGCTCGCTCGCTCTCACGCTCTCTCTGTCATCCGCTCTCTTGCACGCGCTCTCACTCAGCGCCTCGCTCGCTCATTCTTGCACGCTCGCTTCCTCCCTCACTCGCCCTCTCTCGCGGGCGCTTTCCCTCGCTCTCTTGCGCGTACTCTCGCCCCCTTGCTTCCTCTGGTGCACGCCCTTCCTCGCACGCTCGCTCCCCTTCTCACTCATGCTCTTGCACTCTCATTCTCTTTCTCGCTCTTGTGCGCTGTGTCTCTCTGGCTCTCTGTCTCTTTTGTTCTCGCACTGCTCTCAAACTTACTGTATCTTATTTTTTCTAGGGAAAGTACGTCCTTTTTGTTACCCAGCAAGTGGTCAGCAATTAGCGATACAAGACAGTTCGATCACCAGGGATAATACTGCTTTATGAACCTTCTTAAGTGGATTCACAGGCCAGACTTTTTTTATTTTCCTTCAAGGTGTCCCCCCCTCTTCCTTCCATCCCCTCCTCCCCTTCAATCACATCATTGCTTGGAGGCAAGAGAGTATGGGGAGAGGGGAGAGAAGCTCATTTAGCAGCCCTGGTAGACATAGGCATCACAGTACCAATCAATCAACACACATGCTTTCCCACTGAGAATCCCCTGTGACCTTGAGGAATGTGACAAATGACTTAGAGGACGGAACAGACAGAAGGTTTGTGATAAACCAAAAAATTATGTTCTTCTGGGTGATGAAGAAAAATAAAAATGAAGAGTGAGGGTAGATATATATTTGGTTTGAACAAGACTCGATAAATTCTGTAACTACCTTTCACTGTACTGGCTGTGGTTAGAGGAGTTTGCTGTCATGGTAATCAAGACTTCTTCAATAAACCTCACTGCAGTGTTTACAGTATTTTTTTGTGCAGTACTGCAGTACTTTATGGCTCTGAGCCCTCAACTGTGGCTGGAGGTTGTAGCAGTTATTGATAACAGATTCCAGAGGCAACATATCTCATCAAATTCATGTTGAGGGAAAATAATCAGCAGAGTGAATCACTTAACCTGGATTGACTTGACTCATTCTGAAATCTGCAGCACGTTAACTCAGTCATGAGAAGGCTATTATTAATCATAACTGTTTGATACATTAATAAGTGCAGCAACTTACAGTCTGGCTGTAGATACACTTTCAGCAGATTTTTAAAAATTATTTTTACATACATTATATATTTTTATTTTTTTAATAGAGCAGTTGGAGTCAGCAATCTTTATATATCTATTATGTATCTAGTGCACTATGGGAGAAGGGGCACATTTTCTTGCACCCACCAATGTGTGTCTAGTCTTAGCAGAAAACAATGTCTGTTAGGAGAAAGGTATCTTTTGCCACATTATTCATTCTTTGTGTCTCATTCAGAATGCAGATTGGCATTTTCATTACTGATTCCTACCCATTCCATTTTTGTCTAGTTCCTTAGACCCTTATCAACATGACTATCTGTATTCGTCCCATGTTAAGCCGATAACAGCGATCACTATTACATATTTCAGCCAGCCAAACTACTGATACTCCTGGTTCTATGCTTAGATTCCTCTTCTTTGCAGCTCAATAAAAAAAGTAGTGACCTTCTTGTTGAAATATAGACTGCCAAATATACATCAGAGGTCAGTAATGTTTGTTCTCCATAATTGTCATTGCATTCAAATCCATACAGGCCGTAAAACTGAATTTCTAATCTCATTGCCAGAGTTTAGAAAACTATTTCCATTCCAACTTTCTTTCTTGTTCTGGGGAAAAGAGGTCTATTATAAACAAATTTGAAGACTACATTTTTTCTAGTGACAGGCTACACTTTCCAGTGCAGGAAAAGGTATTTTGGTTCATTAAGCTCAGAGGCAGTGCTAGTAAACCAAAGGCTAATGAAAGGAGGTGGCATGTGTTTGGGGAAGCAGGCAGTAAAGTGTCATCATCCTTCTAATGATATTGAAGCTGGTCAGATTTACTGGTAAAATGCCCAGATCTCCCTTGTAGCAGCCATAATCCGGTATATGTCTGATGTTTTAGAGTGCCAGAATTGCAAATCAGAAAAAAATAAAGCATTACCTTGTGGAGAGTTGAAATAATTTAGAGAAATACAATCCTGTTCAAGGAGGAGTGAATAACAATCACTATAAGGTCCTAGAAAATGACAGGAGAAAGCAGTCTGTTACCGTTTCAAAAGATTTGTGTTAAATTTACCAACAAGGGATGTGCTATCAGAGGGCAGCAGATACCTATCAGGACAAAATTCACAAAGTTGATTGTTCCTGGGGCTTTTAATGAGGTCAGTAACCCAGTCCTGTAGAACAATTAATTTCTTCAGTGCCTTGCTGAATGTAATTCTCTTTTGAAAGTGTTAGGTTCTTCTCCCTCAACAGATTTAGCTGCACTTTTCATTCAGGTAAAGCCAAATTGGCACAGTGTAACTTTGCTGCCCACGCATCCCCTCATTTGCTCTAATGAGGGCCTTCAGAGTGGGTCTGACAATGGAAAATGACAGACAAGTGGGATTATAGATTAGTATGAGGTTAAAAAAAAAACAAGAAAAGAAAGTAGAAGACTTGTTGTAGAAGGTTGTAAGCCATCAAGTATGAATTGTATTTACTAGGACCTATGCTCTATTAATAGAGTAACTATTACTCTAATATTAATAGAGTAACTATTATGCTCTATTAATAGAGTAACTATTCAGAAGTGTAGAAAGCAAGACTTTGTATCCAGTAGATGTTTCAAATTCAAGATATTTCACCTGACAATACCAGAAAGCTATTAAATGGTTTTCAAGAGCTTCTGCTTTTCTAAGGAAGCTGGTTTTTTTAACACTGGATATCATGTTGAAATGTTGTCCACTTGGAATTCATTTATTTTAGTTGGATCAAGTCTGTGTCTACCAAAAGTAGTTAACTTAAAAAACTTTCGAAAGTATCTTCAAGGACAGGGAATCATTAGCATCTGGGTATTTTTATTAGTTTGGGAACACAAGTCATGTAGCTTTGTGTCTCAAAGAGATAAGGAAAATAGAACAGAGACTTGAACCCAGGTCATTAAAGCCCTAAGATAATACTTTAATCACTGTACCATCCATCCTTTGGAAGAAGATTATTAATGCAAGTATTTTCATCTTCTGCTTTTAAAAGTCAGTTTTCTCATAAAATAACAATACACCTTAGTGGAGAGTTTCTGCAGCTCCTGCCTGGATTTAATACAAATTAAATAATAGGTTCTTTGTGTTATCAATGCCAAAAGCTTTCAGACTGACTTCTGTTTTGGTTTATCCCGAAAAAGAAAGGTTAGCACGTTTGAAAATAGAATACATACCTCTTTATAAAATATATATGGCAGAAATATGGATCCTTTTGGCTCATTCAATTTACTGTTGAAGGCATGAAATGCTAGAGGCCAAATTCTGAGACAACTATATAGTCTGTTTAATGGAAAGACACAGTTTTGTAGGGAGAATACAAGGTCTGAATTTAGCTTTAAAACTAACGGTTACTCTGGGAAGTGTTAAGTATGCTTTTAATGCAAAAATAAACACAAATTTATTTTGGGGGGCAATAAAATAAAAGTTTTGAGGGGAGAGCATAGTAAAACTGGAAATTAACAGACTAATCCTGTTCTTAGTGCTGTTGAACAAAACTGTATGCACATCTGTTTACATAGATAAACTTTGCTGTAGCAAGATTTAGTTCATAGGAACATTATGAATCATAGTGATGTAATGTTTGTTAGAATGTGGTATTTTAGGTATAGTCTAATTTTGTGTGTCAGTTATACTTCTCCGTAGATTTATAACTGTGGAAAACCTGCTATATGTGGCAATATAAAACCAAAGCAAACAAAAACATTCTTGTTTTGTGGTATCAGAAATCAGATTTTAGGTTTTTCTTTTTTCCCCCCAGCGAAGAGGACCAGTGACAATGGATTCAGCTTGGTGTTTTGTAACCTTTAAAAGGTTATTAAGCTAGAATCACCATGGCTCGGTAAGGGTAAATGAGTAAATAAGGAGGAATCAAGGAAGAAGAAGCCAAAATATTACTCAATCAATGGTGACATTGATTCTGAATAGAATTTCTTAAAATAGGTGCTTAGAAGTCATGAGACCACAGCTGGGGTTAAGGGAAGGATGTACTGGAGTCACTGCCAATAAATTTAAATTTAAGATATTGATTATCCTTTTAGTAACAGATAAAAACCATAGTTTGTTGTTTTTTCTTTTTTTTTTTAAAAAAAAAAGAAAAAAAAAGAGAAGAATCCCGTAAAGGTTTGTGATCTGTATGTTCCTGCATCCAGCTTTTAAGAAAGAAAAGAAAAATAAAACCTCTTGAACTGTAATGAAATGAATTTTATTTTTCAGGCACTGGGCCCATGCCATTTCATTTCATTACCAGGATATGCTGAGCGGGCTGGAATCAGCAAGAACTACAGGCAATGCAAGCTGATGATAAGCATTTCATCATGGCCCTAAACATATTAAATTTTTAGCTATAAATTTTATCAACACCATCTACATGGCTGGATAGCATTTCACTCCCTTCTTTCTTCAGCAGTCCCCTACCCTGTTCTCTTTTGCTCTGCAAATACAACTTGTACTTGACTGTTGTTCTGAAAACAAATTTAAAAAAATCAATAAGTAAAAATACATCTACAATTTAGCTAGTCCAGTAATTATCATTCAGGCTATCTTCTGTACTTAGTGAAAATGGGAAAACAAAGTTACAGCATGAGCACGGGTAACAATAGATGAACCTCATTAGGTTTTGTGACAGTCTCCAGAAAATTTCCTCCTAAAACTAATAGCATATACCAGGGGAATATTTTTCAGTTGAAGACCTCATTCCCAGATATTTGGTCTTTATAAAATACTGATAGAGAAATAAAAGGTATAAATCTAAAAGAAAAGGTTGTAGATCTGATATTTCTAATAATATAGTCAATAAAATTTCACCAATTTCAGATGGCTGTAATGGTTAAATGGCCAAAACCAGAAGTATACTGGAGTCTACAATGAAATTTTTACTTGAAGTTCCTGGGGATCGGGTTCAGGACCAGGAGAAAACTTAATCCTCTGCATTACCAGGTGATATCCTAGTAATCAATGACAGACAAAAAGGTAACACAGAACTGTGAAACAGAGGGAGCAGGTGATAATTTTGGTTTAGTCTGGAAAAGGGCTAGTCTTTCTGAGCAGTACTCTGGGTAACTGTAGTAGCATCTTTAATGATGAGAGAAAGAAAGGTGCGTATTTGAGAACTCTCAAGGCATGGCAACTCTGGGGCTGGTTAGAGGCTAATTAGTTTCAGAAGGGAAGACTTTAGAGTAGCTGAGGGAAACCCTAATTGTGTTAATAATGAATTCTGTTCTTACATAGTGCTATAGTACAGTTCATCATTGGAAAAGTGATTTTAAACAAGTATGTTCTTTTAGATTTGCCTGATAGTTAATGCTGTCTGAGTGGTCTGCTGGGGAAGACGACCACACTCACAGATACTTTGACTGCTAAAGCCAGCATGTCCAATATCCTGATGTGACTCGCGAAAACCTGAGAACTCATACATTGCTCCTTCACTAAGCTGTATAAGCTTGTTTTGAAGCTTGTAGTGCAAAAATCTAGGGGGCGAGAAACAGGTAGTGATGATAATTATACAAGCAACTTATTGGTCATGTAGCCATACAGGGAGTAAGTAGGGAGAATGCTTCAAGATTCTGAAGAAGTTTGTAACAAGTGTATACAGCTTCTTCTTTTTCTCATCCTTTATAAGGAAATTAATCCTATTTCTGTATCTGGTATTTCTGGTTCTTATTCTTACTGTTAAAAATAAAATGTGTTTGCCTGTGAGGGAGTAAGGACTGATAAGCAGTGACGATTGGGAAATCAGTAGGCATACCTGGATTTTGTTTAAAAAACACCCTGTATTTTGAGAAAAACTAATTGTTAGATGACGCCTGGAAATATGGCTAAGACAGGCTTTTCTGATGGTACCTGCACCATATTAATGTCATCATTGCTTACACTCAAAAGTGAAAAAGATGCATTGTTAAAGGAAAAGTTACCAAAAAGCACTTCTATGTCAATAGTTATGTAAAATATTCATCTTTTTCTTTAAATAACATTTTAATTATTAATTTTACTTCACGGGTTTTTTATATGGTGTAGCTTTTTGACTAGATTTTATTGGTACAGCTCATCCTGTGCATATTGCAAAGCCTGGTGTAGATGATGTTTCTACAGGTTGCTTTGAGAAGACTTCAGGAAATAGCAGCTGCCGTTGCAATTCTTGGAAGTGGGGCAAATTATTCTTGAAAGAAAGTAGGGAACCTGGCTAACTTCTAATATTGTTTTCATCACTGCGGTATCTGAGTGTTTCATACAAGTAAAGATAACAATAAAGGTTTTTCTCCTTCTTCCTTTCCTGCTGTGAAAAATGCAGCAATGGCTCTAGGGACATCTGGTGCA
This sequence comes from Calonectris borealis, assembly GCF_964195595.1. Classification (NCBI taxonomy): domain Eukaryota; kingdom Metazoa; phylum Chordata; class Aves; order Procellariiformes; family Procellariidae; genus Calonectris; species Calonectris borealis. Next base: position 178,863,767 of record NC_134312.1, read on the forward strand.
ACATATAATAAATGATTAGAGCAGTGTCTATGCACTGAGTTTATCAGAAATTCTGGCTACATCACATTTGTCTCTATGCAAGAAGTTTAGCATGTAAAAGGCTACTGTAAATAGGGAAGGAATAATCTGTTCTCTGTGTTGTGTCCATGGTCCATGTCCATGCTCCTTAAACTGCAGCACTGAAAACTCAGGTTAAAACTTTCTTCCTATAATAGTAGTAAAACATCATCATCTGAAAATAGATTACCTGGAGAGACAGAAGACTTGTCATCACTGGAGGTTTATTAAGGGCAGAGTCGAAGAATATCAGTTAAGAAAATCATTGACAGAGTTTGTTGTGTCCTGGAGTAGGAAACAAGGGGAAGATGTCCTGCAATTCGTTCTAGCCTTTTAATTTCAGGATTCAAAGCAGACACTAACAGTGTTTCTTTCTTTAGATATGCAGTTAGAATTTCATTTATCGACGTTTGCATACTTCTGCAAAAGGCAATGTCACTGACTTCTACCTCCTTCCAAACTGTACTGCAAATTCAAAGCTTATTCTTTTTTTTTTCTTCCTACTAGCTATTCAATCAATAAATTCAAGAGTAGTAACCATCAGGTTGCTCAGAAGTACTACCCCTAAGCATCCTAGCTCACTAACAGATTTCAGCTTCATGGCCAAACCACCTCAAAAGAAGAGGCAGCAAAATTTTCTCTTTCATAAAAATGGTTTGGTTTTTCCTTTCACCTATGGCATATTAATAAATACTTGAGCTGTGTCTTTCATCTACTCTTTCAAGCGTCAACAAGGACAAGTTCCTTCCAATAAAACCCAAGACAAGAAAACTTTACGAAAAAGTAGGTGAAAGTTTCAGGCAAATAGAGGGTGACTAAATTTAGAGAGTGGCAAGGGCAAAATGAAAAATTGTGTAACCCTATCTAATAATTTATTTGTTAGTCTTGTTTCAGAGCCAGATAAGATTTTTTTTCCATATGTCCTTTGATTTTACTGGAATTCTTTTCAATTAAAATACAAATGAAGACTTGTGTGTTCACCATCTTGTGTTGAACTCTTGACATATATAGAATCATAGAATCATGGAATCATTAAGGTTGGAAAAGACCTCTAAGATCATCGAGTCCAACCGTCAACCCAACACCACCATGCCCACTAAACCATGTCCCTAAGCGCCTCATCTACATGTCTTTTAAATACTTCCAGGGATGGTGACTCAACCACTTCCCTGGGCAGCATGTTCCAAGGCCTGACCACTCTTTCAGTAAAGAAATTTCTCCTAATGTCCAATCTAAACCTCCCTTGGTGCAACTTGAGGCCATTTCCTCTCGTCCTATCGCTGGTTACTTGGCAGAAGAGACCAACACCCACCTCGCTACAACCTCCTTTCAGGTAGTTGTAGAGCGCGATGAGGTCTCCCCTCAGCCTCCTCTTCTCCAGGCTAAACAACCCCAGTTCCCTCAGCCGCTCCTCATAAGACTTGTTCTCTAGACCCTTTACCAGCTTCGCTGTTCTTCTCTGGACACGCTCCAGCACCTCCATGTCCTTCTTGTAGTGAGGGGCCCAAAACTGAACACAGGATTCGAGGTGCGGCCTCACCAGTGCCGAGTACAGGGGCACGATCACCTCCCTGCTCCTGCTGGCTGTTGGTCACACTATTTCTGATACAGGCCAGGATGCCATTGGCCTTCTTGGCCACCTGGGCACACTGCCGGCTCATGTTCAGCCGGCTGTCAGCCAGCACCCCCAGGTCCTTTTCCTCCGGGCAGCTTTCCAGCCACTCTTCCCCAAGCCTGTAGCGTTGCCTGGGGTTGTTGTGGCCAAAGTGCAGGACCTGGCACTTGGCCTTGTTGAACCTCATACAGTTGGCCTCAGCCCATCGATCCAGCCTGTCCAGGTCCCTCTGCAGAGCCTTCCTACCCTCCAGCAGATCAACACTTCCGTCCAGCTTGGTGTCATCTGCAAACTTACTGAGGGAGCACTCGATCCCCTCGTCCAGATCATTGATAAAGATATTGAACAGGACCGGCCCCAGTACTGAGCCCTGGGGAACACCGCTCATGACCGGCCGCCAACTGGATTTAACTCCGTTCACCACAACTCTCTGGGCTCGGCCGTCCAGCCAGTTTTTTACCCAGCGAAGAGTGCACCTGTTTAAGCCGTGAGCCGCCAGCTTCTCTAGGAGAATGCTGTGGGAGACAAGCTAAACTACTCTTAGAAATAAAGAAAACAACAAATTATAAAATAAGTGCTATTTTTTAAATGAAAAAATTCTTAAGAAACTGAAAATAATTATTTGGTTCAAGAATATTTAAGAAAATAAACTTTACACGAGAAAATAGTTTCACGTTCTAAGATGTGAAAACCCTAAGTCTGCCTTAAACTAGCATGATCTTTATTATTCATTCAATCTCTTCCTAAACTCTCCTGTCCTCATTTCTTTCTATTTGTTTTATTAATATACTGGCCTAGCGTTCATTTCTCCTTTCTGTTATTTCTGTAATTTTCACAAAGGCAAATTAAATCTGTTGCATGACAGCATTATGCAACAGTTCAGTAGTTTCACAATTCCTACAAATATTCCAGCTCTATTGCTGTCATAAGTGACAGTCGTCTGTGTAACTTTCAGAGAGCAAAAGCTTTTTATAGGCAGCTGTGCCTGTTGTCCCATGCTCAGCTCTTCAAGGGAGCACAGTGAAAGAATTCTTTTCTGGTATGCCAAAACTCCCTGAGAAATCATCTCATGCCCATCATGGATTGTACATCTCCTGATGTTGTGCAGTCCAAAGCATCTTTTCAATTTCCACATTCCTCTGCTGTGCCTTTGGTCTCAGAACTTGTTTGTTTTTATTTGCATTGAATGGTCTTCAAATCAAGGTATCTAAATGTATCTGCAATTGCATGAATTTCTCATCATTGTATTATGTTTCTTTCTGTTTTCTTAGCAATATCTTTTGTTCTGTGTTATTGATGTTACCATTCTAATAAGTATACATTTTGAAATAAACAACTATAATTAGATTTTTGAGGACAATTTCAGTTTCCCCTATTTGTATTGATTTGTAGTGATATAATTTTCCATATGCTGTTTTTTTAATATTTAAAGCTACCTGGTAAATATCATTGCTAATTTGTCCTTCTGCTCATTACTACTCTCATCAATGTCATTTGATGAGTTATAAAGAAGCATTATTTCGTGGAACAATACAGCATTAGACTTAAGTTGTGAAAAATAAATACAAAGATATGGAAACAAAGTTCAATGGTGGTGGCAAACAAAATCATCATCTTGCAGGCTGTCAACCATCCATATTTTATCTGAAAATTTGGAAAATGTTGGCCTCTCTCTCTCTGTGTCTATGCAAAATTCATTTCTAGATTAAAATAACTATTTTTAGGTTATAAGTCCTAAAACAGTTGTCGTCAACCTTCATCGATTTAGTAATAATTCTGCTCCCTTTCTGCACCCCCTTGCCTTCTATCTCCCCCTACCCAAAAAATCCTGTGGAGATGCAAATTATAGTATATGAACTACAAGCCTCTTGTCAGAATGGTTATGTGGTATTTTCAATTACCATCTATCTATCCTTATGCATCCATGTCCTGGAGTTTCTAAAATAGTAGTGCAAAATACCGGTAGTGTTGTTAGATGGTGAAAGAGGCCATGTAGACACAACAAGCATGTTCCTTGGCCCTGGAACATGACTTAAAATATGGCTACCATCCATCTGTCAAACAGCATTGATCGAAGATCATTATCTATGTTTACCCCTTCTAAGTAATCACCTTTTAAAAAAGAATAATAATAATAATAATAATAATAATAATAATAATAATAATAATAATATAGTATAGTATAGTAATAATAATACCCTAGTCTTGACATTACCTGCTGCAATCTCTTGAGTTTTTCAATATCCCTCCTGATGCATTCTCAACAATAAAGTGAGATAGTAACCTGTAGCTACAGTGCTCCTAATGTATGCAGCTTGCCTTATTTGCAACGAGCTGCACGTTCGACCTGACTTCAGCCATAAACTTCAGACCCCTTTTAGCAAGGCTGTAATTCAGCCAATCACTTTCCAGTCTGCATGGAGTTATTTTTTAGAACTTTGCATTTTTCCTTACTGAGTCTCATAAGTTTTCTGTTGGTCCAATGCTCAGGTTTATCCAGGTTCTTCTGGACTGAGTCTCTTCCATTTGTTGTGTCAAGCACTTGCCATCTTCAAACTTGTTGAGGGTGTAGTCTGTGTCATAGTCCAGTTTGTATATTAAGCTATTAAATAATATGGGCCCCCATATCAACCATTGGGGTACTCTGCTTATTACTCTCAGTTAGCCAGATGTCCAGCCTTTGGTTTCATAGTGTAGTGGTTTAACCCGGCAGGCAGCCAAAGGCCACACAGCCACTCTCTCAGTCCCCCCGCCCAGTGGGACGGGGGAGAGAATTGGAAAAAAAAAAAGTAAAATTTGTGGATTGAGATAAAGACAGTTTAATAGAACAGACAAGGAAGGGAAAATAATAATAATAACAATAATAATAATAGTGATGATGATAGAACGTACAAAATGAGTGATGCACAATGCAATTGCTCCCCACCCGCCGACTGATAACCAAGTAGTGATCGCTACTTCCTGGACCACACCTCTTATTTATATGCTGAGCATGACGTCGTATGGTATGGAATACACCGTTGGCCTGTTGGGCTAGCTGTCCTGGCTATGCTCCCTCCCAGCTTCTTGTGCACCTGGCAGAGCATGGGAAGCTGAAAAGTCTTTGACTAGTGGACTACTTAGCAACAACTAAAAACATCAGTGTGTTATCAACATTATTCTCATACTAAATCCAAAACACAGCACTAGGAAGAAATTTAACTCTGTCCCAGCCGAAACCAGGACACATGGCAATGCGACGAACTTTCATCCCACCTAAAAATCCTTTTTTCTAGCCCATGCTTCTTCAGCCTTCATATGAAGAAAATGTGGGATGTAACATCTACAGCCTTACTAAAGTCAAGACAGGCTACATCCATTGCTCTGTGCAGCCAGTCATTTCATCACAGGTATCAGGTTGGTCAAGCATGACTTACTATTGGTAAATCCATGTTGCACATTCCTGATTACTTTCTTGTCCTCGTACTTGAAAAAAGATTCCAGGGAGACATATCCCATGATATTTCTATAGTCAGGGACCTATCTGAGGCTCATATCATTATTCTCTGGGTCATTTTTCTTACCTTTTTAAGGATGAATGTAATGACAGCCTTTTTATAGCCATCAGGGACCTCATCTAATTGCCATGCAAGTTATAGACGGTGGACTACAGTCACATCAGCCAGCCCTTACAGCATTCTCAGGACAATCCTGTCAGGTCTTATGGATTTGGATACATCCAACTTGTCAATATTGTCCATAAGCTTTTGTAAGTTTTCTTTTGGTGTGAATAATACATCATGTCTTGCCCATTAATTATGTCATAACTTTGCTTTCTTTTGGATTTGATACAACAGATTTTTTCATGTATTTAGGTAATTTGATCTTAGCAATCAATTTTTCACAATAAAACTGTTACCTTGAATGATATTTTGGCTAATGTTCTGGATTCAAGAAACTGGCTTTACAACATAGTCGTACATGTAAAAATCATGTAATTCATGTGGTTTCTTCATGTGTAGGTTCTCCTTCTGTTACATTACTTTTCTTTCATCTTTTTTTCTTTCCCCCTCCCCTGCCCCAAGGCTGTTGTCTGTTGTCACCCTGCTTGTGGCATTGGAACCTCAGTCTAGGCTAAACCTTGCGGTTCTGCAGCAACCCAAACACTGTTAATAGATCAAATGGCTTGGACTATTAGGTCATTATTCTCAAATCATATATATTTCCTGAAAACTCAATTTTTATACTCTCTTATTTTTTTTTATTTTCTGAGTCAGTCAAATGACAGACAGAGTTGATTAGTCTGAAGTAGTCTGCAGTGTACTCTTTTCCCTACCCCATTACAATTAATAATTTGCTAGGACACATATGCTACAAATTACATCTTTTGCCTCACAGATATGCAAACATATGGCAGTACATTTAAAAAATACACTTCTAATTCTGAACATTTCTCAGAAATATCTTATTTAAGACAGTTTCACATCTGAACTTTGAACCCTTTCAATGATGTTGCCCAAAGCATAGATTACCAAGCATTGTATTATCATATGTAAAATTTGATTAGCGCAGTTGATAGTTTTTGGTAAGTTGTCTCTTTTCAACGGCTTTGCAAAGTGTGTTACGGTTTGCAATGAGGAATTTTCTAAACCCTCTCAAACCTCGTTTTTTTTGCCTCTCACATTTCTGTTGAAGTATAGATGTTTGCCTTTATAGTTAGAGGGAAAAAAAGGACTTTTACCATCAGGACTTTTACCATCTCATCTATGGTAGGTGCTTGCTTCTCTTTAAATGACAATAGAGACAATATAGACAGCCTACAGACTCCTCCAGTTGCAAATGGCCCACGATATAGGTATGGCCAGAAACCAGATGAATGCCATCCATACAAATTTAATTAAATGGTCACAGATGTTAAATTCTCTTAGTTGTTAAAGTTCAATAATCCAGTGTGCACAGATCAAACTCAAGGTGCTGATTTTGGATTAGACATTACTCTCTCTGGGTTGCTGTTCTCACTGCTAGCAAAATATAATTGATTGATTTGCTAGGCAGTAAGATTTCGTGTGTCTGGCATAGGTGCAATAAACAGATTTCCAAGATGTCTGAAGAGACAGAACATAGTATGAAGAGAAACTAAAAACTGAAAAATAGATTAATTTCACTGGGACAAGAAGGGAATTGATATACTGGGGGCATGGGAAAGGTTAGAACCCAAAACTATATGAAGAAATTTAGTGCATAATACTATCAATAAAAAATCATCCTGAAAATCTCATAGTTTCATCCTTTCTTTGCCACCCCCTCAACCCCAATATCCTTTATAGGAATCCTTGCCAGTCACGGCAAAACTTTCATTCTGGCCAGTGCTTGGACATTTTCAGTGTATTTCAGCATTGCTGGCATCTTTCCTAAAAGTTAAAACTGTGACATTTTTATAACAAGACAAAAATAAAAGAGGGAAAAAGTATCCTATTCACCCAATTCTCTGTGTGAAGGTTTCACATTTGTGGTTTTAATGCAATTAATCAAAGACTAAATGCATTTGTATTCTCTGAACAGTTTGGGAATATTTTCGTATTTTCTCAGTGTAGCAGTGTGAAATGGTGCAGGATGACAATGGATAATAGTTCTGGGAAAGATATCTTTCATGCTAGGACAGTTCTTATGGGTTTTGTTTTAGATGATGGATTGCAAGTTTTCAGTCATTTGCAAGCCACAGGCTTTACATGTGCTCTCTACATTATCAAATTTCGCACTCAGTTTGAAAAAGGCAGCATTTTAATTGAAAGGAATGCTAGACCTTCCTGCTGTATCAATGTGGGAAGGTTGTTAGACTCTGAGAAATAACCTTCCCATTTCAGAAAAATGAACAAATACCATACAAATGTTTTTGCCTTAGTAACCAATGGGGCTGAAAGGTGTGTTGGCACACGTTCAAGTGCAAAATATCAAACAGTGAACCCTGTGCTACAAGAAACTCTTTTTAAATTCACTGACTTGGGAGAGATTGAATATCTGAGGGCTTAGTAATGTCTAAAAATGATGTCAGTCTCCCTAGAACTGCCACAGAAAATACTTTCTCCTTTGAGGCTAGTTTCAGCATACGACAGAGATTACTGGATCTGTTTCGGTAAGAAAAGGGATCAGAGCAAGGGAATTGGGCATTTGTACAGCAGAAGCTCTAAGATCAGATTGGTGCAGCTCATCAAATGGTGGAGTTTAATTTAGCTGAGATCTCACACAGTAAAACAAACCTCAGTAAGAAGTGAATGCTTTAGGGCTTTGACACTGTGAAATGTCTTAAGATAAGCAGTATGTTGGATTTAAAAATAAAATAGGGAGTCTGTTTACAACCATACTGCCTTTTTCAGTAGTTGAAAATGCTGCCTTTTCCAGTGGTTGGAAAGTTACTTTTAGAATGGCAACGTATACATAGTTTACACAATGTTTAAGCATAACTGCTGATGTACAAGTTTTGTAGGTAATGAATTTAACTTCACAGGCTGCTCCTGATGTTCTGGCTCTCCTCATATAATCCCTGTTCTGAGGTCCTACCTTTGACAATTTATTTTCACAGCCACTTTTGGAAAAGCCAAAAGCTTATTTTAGTTGAGTTAATCTGTGCAGATTTTTAGAAATGTGAAAACATTCTTTAAATGGTTTATTTTTCAGATACATTTATTATTTGAGTATACATTAACGTTTCTAGGGTATAGTCAATGTTTGTCATTATGGCATTTGTGAAGACAACAGTTTAATAACTATGTGTAGATAATAAGGCTGACACTGAATTAGGGAGAATGGCTAACAATGAGATTGGAATACATCTGGAAAAGTATCAGTTTTTGGATCTTCACCTAAATAATCCCTAGTATTGTACAATCTGAGTTTTTCATTAAAAAAAAAAAAAAAAAAGAAGATTTAAAAGAAAGGTCTAAATCAGAAGTTTTGACTGCTGTTTTCAGGTGCAAGTTTCATAAGACTTATAGAAATGTACTTACCCTGAAAGTTCAGTTGTAAGATTGTTTTGTTGCAAATTACTCTTTCTGGAAAGAAAGTCCACAGTATGTCTCTAAGACCAGGCACTTATTTAAGAAGCGGTTACTGATACTGTTCAGTAAATATTCAAGGCAAACAGTTCAAATCTGCAGTGTTTCAGTTAAGTAAATTTTCTAAAAGTACACTTCCAATAATTGTCAGGAGTGGACCACTGATAGGAAAAATCAGTACCTTTTATTCTTGAAGGTTCTTTGTCATGTTTTGTTTGAATCAGGATTAGTATTAAATGGCTTATCCATTTTCTTCAGAGAGACATATTTTCATTTTATTTTCTATGATTTCTCTCCCATTAATGTGAAATTAGAAGTCATCTGGTAGACCCAAAGAGCAAGCAGTTATAGTTTACTAATAAGCACTTTGTTTTGGCTCTCTTTCCTTCTTGAAATGCAATATAGATACCTTTTATGGGCTTTATTGTGGTAGATGTCTGATGAACCTTTTCTCTAATAGCTCGCAAGGGAACAGCAAAGTGACTACTTTGACAGGTGCTCCTGACCAAATCCTCTGGTTCTGTGGCTACTTGTTCTTTTAAAGAACTTCTTTTCCTAAGTTTTAAAAAGTCAATATCCTGCTCAATGTGCCCCTTGTGGAATGATAGCCTCGCTTGCCATACCATAAATCATGAGATCATTGTTCCAGATAGTGAAAAGGTACTGGTGTTAGCTGGCTGTATAACAAAGCTAGTTCTAATGGGAATTCATGTTCATCTCATGCTCTTCCAGTTCAGGAGAAGAATACGGAATGAGATACAGCTCCTGTCATATAATATTCTAGCTTTCTCTTTGATCTCTCAGCATCAGTTTTGACCACACTACTGCCAAAAAGGCAAGTCGTGCTCTTTTCCCTGCCTCCAGCTGTCTGTTCCTGCCACCTCTCTTGTGTCAGCACTAGTGATTGTTCAGTTGTTCTGGGAAAAATAATAATTTGGGGAGGCAGGTCTAGTTTTTAGTCAGTTCAAGGAACTGACATAACTGGTGAGCTACGTGATTTAAGTATTGACATAGCAAAGGATGTGCCCAGCAAAAGAGAAGAAAGTGAGGGCTGTCTTTCTGGTGGCAGCACAGTCTGAGATCACATAAACCTTGATGAACGTTTACAGCGTGAAAAAATTACCTTAGAAAAGCTTTGGCTGGGCTTTGTGAATGTTTGCTGAATGGCAACTGCTTAATTCTGTCGGTATCTGCCCTTGTACCCTGCTCTGTTACTTGCATTTTTGATTTTAGTGATATCTGAAGATTTCTGTTAGAACAAGGTAGTCAGGTTTGGTTTTCTTTACATTTACCAATGTATGCTGATGCAATCCTGGATTCATTTCTATGTAGGAGTTTTCAAGAAAAAACTAAGTAAGATTTTGCTTTTAGTTCTGAAAGTGCTGAAGATCAATTTTTCTGGTGAAGTCAACAGAAGGAAGAATGGAAATTCTTTCTACTACTCGTGTGGCCTTCTGTTGGTACAGTTTGTTTTCAGAGGAGCCTGGTTGTCATGGGAGACAGAGTGCGAAATTTAGTGTTTTGAGCTAAAGACATTCTGTAGTATCGTTCTGTTGAACTCTGTAATAGTGGGAATATCTGCATGGACAGAATACTAAATTAATATGTTGCTACTATTTGTATCATCTGGACTTCTTAAAATTGTGGTTTGTTTGGGTTTTTTTCTGTTCCTAGATGCTTAAAGAGTAATATTGAAGAGTCCAAAATATGTGAAGTTTGAGTCACTAAGTAGCAGCCATTATGAAAGACAGAATTAGAAACAGACAAATCAAAAACACACCGTAAAGCCTCATACTTGCCTGCATAGGCCAGTTCAGCTTTAGCTTATTTCTTTCTACTCACGTGATCACTTTTATCAGTTGTTGAAGAAATTTTCCTGAATAGGTATGAAATATTGAGAAAAGTTGTGAGTTTCTAAATAGCTATCAGGCTGATTTTCAAATAATCAGAAGCTGGGAGAAAGCCTGAGGGATGCTTGCTTATTTCTTGCTTTTCCTAGGGCCAGGGTGGATTGTTTGTTGTCAGTTTTGGTTTGCGGTCTGTTTTCTGAAATACAGAACTGCCTGTTCTTTTTTCCTCTAGAAGAATTACCAATGCTGCATAATGTATGCACACAAGAAATTGCACATTTATTTTAGGCCTGTGAAGGAATAAATCCACTGTAGATCCAGATTGCTGGGTGTTCTTGAGTTTGTACTGTGATCATTTCACAAAAGTTGTCAAGATGGTTGGAGACAGGATACTGAGCCAGGCAGGTCCTTAGCCTGAACCAGTATGGCTGTCAGGAGGTCATCGGATCCAACAACCCACTACCTGTCATCTGGCACATTCAAATATTTATGACTCTTTGGGTTTTTGGTTTTCTGTTTTCTCCTCCTCCCCCCCGCAACTTCTAGTTGGGGTTACTGTCTGTCAGGCAGAAATGTGATGAGATGGGGTTGTCTTAGTCATGGCACCCAGTTATATGTACATGTCTGGACCTGAAAGGTAGGCAAGTTCTCCTAATTTCTGCAATTCTGAAAAAGCCTGACTCTCTCTGTTGTAATTAGGATCATAATACTTACTATAAGTTATGCAATTTAATGCTGAAGTAGTAAATAAGTGATGTTAGATTGAAAACCACCCTAGGAAATTTTAAAGGTGAAGGGGTCTTCCTCTTTAATACCTCATCTTCATAGAGGACTTTTAAGTCTCAGGCAGCTTGATGTGGATCTTTAGCTCAAATTTTAAAGTCTTTTGCTTTCAATTATTGAGGTTTTCCTCCAATCCCCAATCAAATGAAGGCCAGGAATTTGATTTCTTCCTCCTACTTATCCAAATACAAATAAATAAGTAATATATGTATACAAAAGAGAGAGAACATAGGGTGACCCGCTTTATATAATATCTCAAATAAAAGCTATGTGGGGAAAAAGATTTGTGATACACTTGGTGATTAGAACTTGTTTGGGGGGTAAAAACAATTAGTTGAATGATCCATACAATTAATTTGAAGAACTTTGTGCAATACTACTGCAGCAAATGCTTTTTAGTAAAACATACTAGAAAAAAATTATGCAATCAAAAAGTCAATCTATACATTTCCCTTCCCTGTCTTTAACTTCTAACATGATTTTCATAGTTTCTTTCAGATTTCATAAAATTATTTTCTCTTGGCACTGAACTGATGATTTGTATTTTGAGTGTTTTTTAAAATTATTTTATTTTCCTAAATTTAGAATTTAGAAGATTCTGTGTAATTAAACATAGGATCTGTATTGTAGAACTAACTGTAATCTACCCTTGCAAAATTTGACATAAGTAATTATCATGGTAAAATGGATTCTAAATTCATCGGTGTGCTAATATTTTCTTAAGATAAAATTAAATTTTGTGAAAATAATGAAAAAGTTATGTTGGATTTCAGAGTTAATAAAAGCTTCAGATATGTTGCTGTGTTATCAGCTGCTATATTACATCAGAGGATTCTGTATCACATCATAGAATATTGGATTTGCAATAGGACACTAAATGTCAATGTAATATAAAACTTGCACAACTGATATTTTTTAAAGTTGTTAATATAATGGACTAATCGAGTGAATGATTTTTATATTTTGTCAGTAGCTTAATGAAGAGGCTCATCCTGGCTGCTTAAACTGAAACTGAGTCACAGAACAGTATCATCCTGGTCAGTCCTAGTTCTATATGATTGTCTTAGGCAAAGGGAGGGAAAGGAAGAGTCATATCTTGTTTCTCTGTATTTTCATGCCAGCTGCCATAGAAATGAAAGCTGTAATAGATCTCTAATTTTCACAGTCTAAGCAATCCTTAAAGGTGGGGATCTTGAAGGATTTTTTCCTCTTCTCTAAGTGGAGGATCACTACAGGAGGCATGACTTCATGATGACCCTGAATTGAAGGATTAAAATTTTTGCTTATTTTAGCATAGTATTACTAATTGTTAAACATCAGCCACTTAAAATGTAAAATGTTAAATTAAATCAAAACAGGGCAAGCAGCAGTAAAATTTCAACTCAGATCCAGCAGTAGAAACAGATAACTGATGCATCTATGTAAGGGCAAGAGAGCTTTATTTGAGAGTCAAGGGAAGGATTCTGTTTAGGATGGTTCACCCATCTTTTCCATTGTCTTGGTTTCCCAAGCAAGAGGTAAAATTTAAAAGTCAGAAGTGGCAAGTTATGTTACTCAAGATTATTATTTTAGTAAAATGATTGTGAAGGTATTGATAAGTGGAAACATAGAAAATATTTAATACAGTCACATAACATGAAATTTCCTTCAGAGAAACTGTGTGAGTATACCTGTGAATGTAAATTTCTGTCAGTAATAGCCATAGTTAAAATGACTTTTCAAAAAAAACCCCCAGAAACCACCCCCACAACAACAACTACCCAACACCACCCCCCCCAAAAACCCAAACTCACACTTCCATTATATCTTTGCTTGCAGTAAGCAAACTGTAAAAATTTGGACTGAAATATTCCATGAAAGATATTGACTATAGACATAAAAACTGTTGAAAAACCCTGAGTTAAAACGGTTCCACTGTTTCTAAAAAAAATAAGATTAGAGAAAAATCTGTTTTCCATCTCTATATAATTTAACCTGACAAAACAGACTTTTCTCTAACCTCATATGCATCATATCATAATGTTAAGGATACCTATTGGCATTCTGAATGTCTTATTAAGCTAATAGTTCTGTACAAAATGGAAGGTGAATCAAATCAACCAACTATCTGATGGTATGGAGAATATCTTTGAACAATGATGATAAGATTTCTCTTGCTGAACTTTTCGACAGCAAAATGATAGACACTGAAGTTCAAACACCTACGCTGGGCTCCATCTATAGTAAAAGGAGCGGCACTTCCAGAGGGCAGATCAGCACAAACAAGTTGGAAAACTGAGTTACAGACTGTGTTTCTACCTTGCCCATAATGTAGCGTTTGACTTTGGGGAGTTGGGCACCCTCAAATTATGGTAGGATATGCGGCAAAAATACATGAATTTCATTTTGGGTTTGGTTTGGTGGGGTTTTTTTTGGGGGGTGTGTGTTCTTTTTTTAATGGTTTCAGGAAGGTGACTAGTTTAGGACACCATCCAAATTCTGGTGGACTTCAGAGACTTTGGATCAGACCTAAGATGTCTGCCTGACGTATCTGTTAATCTACTCTGTTTTCGTTCCAACAGTCCCTGTTGAAATACTGTCAAAATGAGGTGGTGCGCTGTTTCAAAGGGTTCCCCCTTTGAAAATGAAAAGCACTCACTGCACTGCTAGACATCTTTTAAAGAAGAAATTCATTTGATGCTGTGGTACCTACAACTCTATCCCAGCCAGCAGTAAATGCAGACTATTGAACATATGCTTTCCTGGCTAGCAGTCAGACTTTAGCAGAGATTCTTTTATGCATACACTCTCTTTTGAGCTAATGGAATAGTGACAACATGTTTTCTAAAGAAAACCTGTGTATGAGAAAATTGCTTAGACATGCATAATCTTTTTTCAAGAAGCTGTCAAGAATCTGTATTGACGCTTGATGGTATGTTATTAACATGCTTACAAAACTAATTTAAAGGCAGTAGAGCAGGGCTGTTTATACTATTTGTGATAATATTACCATTACTAATTACATTATATTGTAATACTCACTGATACAAATCAACTGCTGTCAACGTCAGGATTAGTGTGGGATGGTATAACAAGCCAAGATTTTAGACCTTTGAGTTCAGTTTGGCATAATCTTGTTGAAAAATGTTTTTAATCTCGTTCTTTAACATGAGTGGAACATGCTTGATCTCCAAATTACTGCAAAGACAGCATTTATTTATTGACTTCTGTTTTCACTTTAAGCTTGACTTTTATAGAATTAGAAAAAATTTAAAGAGATTGAAGACTATATTTTTTATTTAAAAAGGTAGTCATGTTTATGAAGAAGCACAATAGGGAAGTGTAATTTCTTTTTTTCTTAATATGATACTAATGGATAACACTGGGATCAATACAGTTCAGTTAAGCTATCTTAGGGTATGAATCAGCCTTTGACTGATTAGGCAGGCAGCTGTGTTAATTGTATGTAATGGGTTAAAACTCAGCGCAACCCCTTCCTCTCCTTCTAATATTAATATCTGTGTAAGAACTGGGATAAAATTTGTGACATTCAGACAGAAGAGAAAATAAGATAAGACTTACGAGAAACAAGGTATATGAATAATTGAATAGGACTGTCTGTAACAATGTAGGTTCTTTATGTAAATTTTGTAAATATTTATGTAAAAATATTTTTTTCAGTTTGTGAAAGGGAAAAGTTACTAACAGTGGGCTCAGTCAATCATATCCTAGGCATTGTAATCAGGGTAACTTCTGAAGTTTCTTTTAAGCATTGCTTTCTTTCTTTGATATCCTGATGGTCTTCATTAGGATTACTTTATCACTCTTCTTTATAGTGAGAAAAATAAATTGATCACAATAATCTCCTTATGATTTTCTTCTAACTATTGTCAGATGTTTACCTTACTTTCTTTGAATGGCAACAATAATTAACTGTACTCCTCCTCCTCAGCCAGAAGGCTGCTGCTCCCTTCATAATTTGTTCACTTCATAACAGAGAATTGCTGTGCTACCAGTCCAAATCATTACCAGAAAGTCTCAGTGTATATGTTTATTCCCAGCATGGAGTCGAGCTTGGAGTCAAAGCTTCGAGGATTGGAGTCCAAGCATTAAATTGGGAAAAAATTAGTACATTGAATCATAGTGCCAATTTCAAAGCTGAATCACATCTACCTTTGGGATTTTAGTAAAACGTAGCTTTGCATAACTAAGAGTCTTCCCACCAGACTAGCGTCCTCTTCTGAGGTGTAAAGGATTGTCCTTTGCAACATAATATGCTGCCTCTGAGAGAAAGAGAAAATGAGAGACATATTTTATTGCACTTAAAGAGAGATTCTATTTCACTTCTTTTCTTCTTCTTTTTTTTTTTTTGGCATACTGTCACTTAGCATTTAGAAATATCTGGAGATTACAAAAAGGTGTTTTCTTTTTCCCATTGCATATAGTTTGCTAACTTAATGCTGCAGCTACTGAAATGATCTCTCCCCTGGATGTTGCTGTGCTTCATATAATTGACCCATCTGTAGTTTCACCTGAAGAGAGTTTCACAGTCATGAGAGGTGGTATATAGACTTTTATCATCTGCTTTTGTCACAGTGTGTCCACAGAATAGGTGCAGTGCAATGAACAGCAATGCAAAGAGCCAGTCACTGTTGGTCAGGTAGTGGTTTGAATCTTTGACCTTTTTGACCTTAGAGTTATCAATAAGTAATCTACTTGTGGTTTTTCATAGATAAATCACATCTACTTTGAGCTAAATTGAAACCACCAATTTATTTCATCCACACAAGTCTAAATAGTGGTCATCTGTTTCTCAAGAACCACACATTATTCTTTGTCTTATATGACCATGTCTTTCCTTTGCCCTTGGAATGAGAATGGAAGACTTCACAGATCGTAATTTTAGGCAACACTGAAGAAGAAAAAAACACAATAATTTGATATTTGCAGGATGATAATATAATCTTTTATGGCTGAAACCAGTTATAAACTGTCATCATTAACAGTCAGTGCAGATCCATTTCAGCCATAAAGAATTGCACTGTACCAGAAATACAAAGAGGTTTTTAGTTAATAATTGGATTATGTTGTCCTTATATGTGGATTGCATCTAGATGTGTGTGTTCAAAATAAGCCAAGTCCTCTGTTGAAATTATGTATTCAGTACCTTACATGTGATAAAAATTTATACCTGTCAAATGGTCTCACATCAGGAGATCAGCGTTAATTAGACATTACATAGACAATAAATAGATGAGAGCAATGAATTGACTGTAGAATATGAAAGGTGAACTTACTGCTATGTTTGCACTGTCTTTTAAGTGTTAGTTCCACTTTACATCTCATTTTAACAGTTACTAGACAAGTACCAGAGATTTATTTAACAAAGGACTCTGGGACAAAGGCAGGGAATAGAGGTCCATGAGGCAATGGTGACTAAGAGACATGACTGTAACGGTACAATTTTGATAGCATAGAGTATTATGTTGCAAGTACATGGGGAAAAGCACATGGTTTGAAAATCGAAATTGAATTATGAAGTGTCTTTTTACTTTCTTCTGATGGGATAGAATTTCTCTGTGATCTCCAAGACATTTCTCTTACTAGATTTTCTGTGTTCTGTATTCACTGCTAACACCAGTACAGGTAGATTCTAGAGTAGGTTTAAAAAAAAAAAAGAGCAGTGAAAAAAGTGCTTGGTTTCTTTATCTAACAAAATATTCATTTGTCTTTCTAAAAACATACTTAATTCCTCACACGGGAAAATAATTGCATGTCTTGTGAACCTTTCAGTTCTAACACTGACATTATATTCTTAGTTTCATTCTTCTTAATAAATTATAATTTGCCTTTGTCATAGTTTAACCCGGGCAGGCAGCTCAGCACCACACAGCCGCTTGCTCACTCCCCCCTGGTGGGATGGGCGAGAGAATCGGAAGGGTAAAAGTGAGAAAACTCCTGGGTTGAGATAAAGGCAATTTAATAGGTAAGGCAAAAGCTGCACACGCAAGCAAAGCAAAACAAGGAATTCATTCACTACTTCCCATCGGCAGGCAGGTGTTCAGCCATCTCCAGGAAAGCAGGGTTCCATCACGCGTAACGGTTACTTGGGAAGACAAACGCCATCACTCCGAACGTCCCCCCTTCTTCCTTCTTCCCCCAGCTTTATATGCTGAGCATGACGTCATATGGTATGGGTCATTGGGGTCAGCTGTCCCAGCTGTGTCCCCTCCCAACTTCTTGTGCACCCCCAGCGAACTCGCTGGTGGGGTGGTGTGAGTAGCAGCAAAGGCCTTGACTCTGTGTAAGCACTGCTCAGCAATAACGAAGACATCCCTGTATTATCAATGCTGTTTTCAGCACAAATCCAAAACATAGCCCCATACTAGCTACTGTGAAGAAAATTAACTCTACCCCAGCCAAAACCAGCACAGCCTTTTAAGGTTTTACTTCATCCTTTAGAAAGTGACTGTGCCCATGTGGGGTTTTTTGTTGGTTTTGTTTTTGAAAACAAGCAAAATTGCTTATCTCTGATGTACTTTGCTGCTTTTACTTTCTGGTGTTTTTTTCCTCTTCCATGATGAGCAACCACCACCAGTAGGTATTATGTATTTTATATCTTTCTGTGTGTTTTCAAGTCCTGTAAATTACTGCATTTAAAAATAAAGGCAAGCTGTAGGCAAAAGAATGCCGAAGTCAATTTAAACCATGCCAGCTGTCAAAGAAGAGAAGGGCAAGGACTTATCTGGTGCTGCTTCTTCAACTGAATGTTTATTGTGGAGGTATTTTGTGTGTGTGTGTATTAATGTGTCAAAGTGCAAATCAGCCCATCATCCTTATTTCTCCTTCTTTCTGTCATCTGCTGGATCTTTTATTTCTTCACTGTAATTAAAAGATCAGTAGTTCATCATGCTTGAATTCTTCATAAATGAAGGCAATGTTACAGAATCTTCACAGAAATTATGGCATCTTCACACGAAGGTATATTCCTATGTAAGAATCTATGCAGAACTGTATCATTTCCAGACGGCACGTCAGTGCAGTACAGCCTCTCACAGGCTCTCTAAATGAGCAATTAAATGCTATGCTCTCCTGTCAGTTCTTTCTTATATATACACTACTGTGCTGTTGAAGTGTAAAAATGAACAAAGGAAATTATCCTTGCTAAGGCCTATTAATGATCAGCCATAAACAAGTCTCATAGTTTTTCTTAGGACACTGTTGTTAGTACTACCTGATTTGACAGGTTACGGTGTATTTTATTTTTATTTCTCTGCAAGAGCCTCCAGTACTATTTCAGTGGGAGAAAATTGAGAATTATGGTGGGGTAACTATGCTACTGTATTACAGCCAAAAAGACAGTAAATTCTTTTGAATACAGAAATTCCTTGCTAAGTTTCGTTGTGTTGTTTTTTTTTTTTTTTAAACTGTATAAGAATTATCATTTTCCTGAAATGAGAGACCAACAGTCTACAAATCGAAGTGATTTATTGAGGCATACAAATAAGGATTTAATTTTTTTCCTTTTAGGCACTGAAATGTCAGACATACGTTGCAGGTTGTGTGAGGCTAGATGGGAGAAATGGGCATTGAACCTCAGTCCCTTAACTCCTTATTTGCTGGGAGTGAGAGATGAGGCTGTTGAGAGGCCCTTATGTTTTGGTCCATTTGTTTCAGAGAGGTTTGCCTGATTAGAAAGTTTACGTACACACATTTTAGTTTTGTAATTCAGACAGCTTAACTTCCACAGGCACTGTGCGAAAATGTCTGTACAAATGGTTTGAAGAGGCCAGAATTAAGTATTCGGTGTCCAGGTAACCAAGGTTCTTCATAATCAGGGTTTCACTTGTGAAATTGAGCTAAACTTTTGAGGATAACAAAGTACAGCAGGCTTTCTTCCTCAGCCAAGGTTATGATTTCTGGTGTCTGTATTTTTTAATATATGATCCTAGCGGAAAAGGAGAGGAAAAAACTAAGAAGTTTGATTAATGGAAGAAGCTTAGAAAGAGCTAAGTTTGAGGACTGATCTCAGAGCTCTTAGGCTGGAAAAAACGTCCCATTAATTTTAGTGGGAGTTTTGACTGCACAAGGACTTTCAAGATCAAGTACTTTCTTGTTCATTAAAGGATAGACAGTAATTAGAAATAAAGCACAGAAAAGATTTTATATAGTATTGCTTTTGTCAGCTGAAAAAATCCATATTATTGTAGGAGTTTTAGGCTAATCTTCTCTCTCCCTTTCTTGCATAAAATGATGACACAGTAGGTTGTTTTCATTACTCGTAGAGGCCTGTGGTTCTATCTGTTCATTTTATTGGGAAAAAGAAATTGGCAAGTTTTATCTGTGTTATCTTCCTTGCTGTTGGATTGCAATCTCATCTATGATGCTGACTTTGTCATTTCCCTCCTCCATCCAAACTGTTTAGCTCAAGATATTGCCACAACATTTTTGTTTGTAAATGTTGGATGATAAATGAAATAAAAAGCCAGTGTGCATTTTGGTTGAAGGATTTTGCTGGTGTCAGCTCATGAAATAGAGGAACAGTTGGAAAGAAAGAGAGAAAACTGTACTAAGTTTTACAGAAACAAATTTTGCATGTTTTATGATACCTTAAATTATGTTGACTTTTGAACACCTGTTAGGGAAGAAACTATATATACCTAAGACCTCTTGAATCCAGCCCTGAATTTGAAATGTATGGCAGTCATGAGCCATTTCAGGAATCATGAATTAGGTCATCAACTGATGGGAGTACTTTCTACACTGAACTCAGGAACAAGGGACTCATCTCCTGTTAGAACTTCAAACCATTCTTTGTAATATTTAAAAATACATTTAATGTTACTGTTTCCATACAACTACTCCCCCCCCCCCCACCCCGCCCTTCTTTCCCTCAGCCTCTAGCTGTAATTTATTTGGGTGAAGAGTATGGTCTTAATTTTAATTCCAGTTGGAACTGCCACTGGTTGTAAGACTGAGAGCAGGTGCCACTTTCTTTACAGCTTTCTACCATGGCAGGTGGGAGGTGGTGGATGGCATTTCTACCACGCCTGCTGGGCACAGGGAAGCTGTAGAGGTATGGGGAGCCAGAGAAGCTGTTGTGAAGCTGTTGCTTCCCTGGTTTTCTTTGCTGGCTCTGCAATACGTAATGATCTTAATCATTCCCAAAAGCAAGGGAAAGTGAGAAAGACATATTTCACGTTGGATGTAGCAGTAGTCTGCTTTTTGAGAAAGTAGCTATGTAGAAAAAAAGCATCCTATTTAATGATGCCATGCATTTGTCTTTTAAATCTACAATTGTTATATGAATGAGATTTTATTTCTTCTCATTCCTGTTTTATTTTGATGGTCTCCCTAAGCTTTCAACTCGCAAAGGGGATGGGGGAAAGCATTCATTTTTTGTTGTTATTGAAATTACTCGTGATTCCTTTCCAATTATTTTCAGGAAACAATACTTATTATTTCTGCAGAGGTGACTTATTTCTGTAAAGGTGACTTTCTAACAAGTAAGGGAGTATTGGCTAATATGGCACACAGTCTACCTTCAGAAACTCATCACTTTAAAGTGGATAAAACTGTGCAATATACATTCTAAAAAGAGAGCTTGATCCACAGGGACTCCCTCTCTGCTTTTTTACCAGTTTAATTCTGTTGCCTTTGGGTGAATTGCACTTCATTTGTACTCATGTAAATGAGGAAAACAATCATATGTAAAATATCAGAGGAGATACATGCAGATTTTAAAATGAGGCATTCTCAGTGGCTTTTACCTTTCTGTTAAGCTATACGTATTAATCTCCATGGATTTTGTAAGTGCCTTTTGATTCACAGCGTAGGACCAAATAGCATTTCTGCTTGTGTAAAGCATTTTGGGTTTGGTTTTCTTTCAAATGAAATTTTAGATGACAAAGAAGGGGCTTCCTGAAGTTAGTTGGAAATGTGACTTCAGATATCAGAGGACAGTATTTTTGGTAGATAAAAATACTTAAGATGACTTTCTGCTTTCAAGGGGATTTCTTGAAAAAGCTTTCAGAACTGTGATATTGATATAATTCTCCAAGAATACACAACTTGTGTGAGATATCTGAGGTACCTGTTGGGAGTACTTTGGAAGAGACATGTGTTTTCCATTGCGAATAAAAGTACTATTTGATGTAAAGTTTTCTGAGGATTTTGCTCGCTATACGATGGTAAAGGAATGGATAAACCATTCTGTACAGAATACTAATGTCCTTTCTGAATATGGTGCACAGAGTGTTTGTTTGCAATTTGGGCATATTACTCTACAGAGAATGGATTTGAAATTGTCCCACTTTCCAGAAACATTACTCTTAACTCTGGGAGGCTTTCTTTTCTCAAATAAAATAGAACAGTACAAAGGCCTGGTGCTGGGTTGATACCTGGGTTTCTGACTGTCTTTCCGTAAGCATGTGTTGTTCCGGCTTAGACTGCTCAGGATTATTGTGGTACTATTCTGCTGTCGGGTTGGATAACCAATTCAGTTCCTGTAGGAATATGTGGTTTTGAAGGCTCTGCAAACTTGGTAACCTACTGAACTTTCCCTCCACAGTTCTCTTACAGTCGCATACACACAGGGTCCGTATGACTCGAGTCTTCAGAGACATGATATTTTGGGGTGTCTGAGTATTATACTCAGGAGGGAACCTGAAGTACATGGAGCTATTTATATTCAGCAGTTAGTAACAGAGCATGAACATCCATTAATGCTCCCACATTAAACACAGCTTTAATTGCAGTTTTAAAGATCTGCTGGTTTTGCTTTTTAGAGTCTCAGGGTTGATTAATAATATCTTAATAAAAAGCTTAATAGTGCATTAAATTAAAAAAAAAGTTTCTTCTTATTATGAGACAGCGATTTCAGTTGGTAGTTCACTAAACAGAACAATAAAAACCCATCTGAAAATCTGTTGCCTGGCTGCAGGAAAATGTTATACAACCAGCCTTCAGAAACCAAACTGATGTTTGGTGTAGCATTTTAAATGTTACCACGCATACGTTTGGTAACACTAGACTATGGCCTCTGAAGTTTGTGAACCCTCATAAAAAGTTGTTTATCTATCTTCAGTCGAAATTTGCTCACATTTTGCTTTCTATATTACCAATATTGGGCCACTGGGGAGGTGGGTTATCTGAAGAACCGTAGTAAGAATGACAAATCTTTTTTATTTAAATATTATTGCTTTTTAGGCACTGAATTTTGGAGATATGCCGAAGTACTTGTGGGAGATTTGGGTACCTGACAAACCATGGGTGGTAAGATATCAGATGCACTGAAATAAATAAAATAAACATTTAATTTTATGATAGGTATTTTGCGCCCTGCTGTCACTGAATTCAATGGGCAAAACTCCTGCAGGGCTCGTAAGAAGTGCATTACTGCAAATTTATGCAAGTGTGTTTCCATTCTTTTCAATATTGTCACACTAGTGTGAAGTTGAAGTAATGCCTGTAGTGAACTGGAACCGGGAACAGGGGGAAGAGAGAATTGCTCAGCTGAAGGTTATAATAAGACTTTTTCTCTTATCTGTACTCAGACAAGCAAGCAGTTAGCTGTTGCCCGTCAGAGCAATTCATGGTTCACAGCTGGGCCTACTGAATAGTACCGTTCTCCAGGCATCCTCTTGTTAGTCTTGTTTAACGCTTGCTCTGGACTCCACCCCAGTAAGCCAAGGAAAATAACAATCTCCTTTTGAGCGCCATGTGGACCTCTCAGAAAATGAGTCTGGCAGACGCTGTCTGTCCTCCACTTTCAGAGGCAGTAATCAGAGAAGAACCAGGGTTCAATGCTTTGATTTCTAAAGCTCTGCAGTAAGGAGGAGCCATGGCCTATTTAGATGCATAATTTATTCTCTCTGCAGAACTCCAGTCTAGTCCGTTGGTTTCTGTGCTGTTTTTTTTTGTGTGAAATAAAGGACTGTAGTATCTGTCCCCTATCTGTGCTTTTTAAAGAGAGTGTCTCTAAAATTAATACCAGAAAACTCCAGGTAGAAGTTCAGAACTTCCACTTGTTTTAAAGGTTAAAAGTAATAAATGCAATTTAAATTTAGTTGCATCTTATGATACATTTAATTACATTTGCTTAACTATCCAAACTGCAAGATCACAGTAAAAAGTTGTTTCCTTTAGAACATAGGCCTCTTTCCCCAAAACTAAGCACTCTGTGGCACTTGCTTTAAGCTACATCAGAAGAAGAAAATTTCCTGGAAACTGGAGTTTTCAGTATCAGACATTACATTTAAAACTGTATTTTCTAACTACCTACTGGGTATTTGACTTTTTAGCCGTAATAGTAGGCTATTTCAGCCTCAATATAGACTTTTCAGAGATAAGGGAATTGTTTTCATTTTTTAGTGGAAAACATTCCGAATAAACTTTGTTGAATCTCTATTAGTGTACTATAAAATTGATATAGACACATAAATCTAGATATCTATCTATCTTATCTATCTCCTCTCTAATGATAGAGAATGCTGTGGTTATATATTAATTCAGCAACACAAGACTTCTGAAGGAAATTTTGAATGAAAAAAAGCCATCATACATAGTTAGGACAAAGTAATTTACAGTGAACACAATAATAAGTGGGATTCGCAGTTGGACTAGATGATCATTGTAGGTCCCTTCCAACGGAAATATTCTATTCTATTCTATTCTATTCTATTCTATTCTATTCTATTCTATTCTATTCTATTTTATTCTATTCTATTCTATTCTATTCTATTCTATTCTACTCTACTCTACTCTACTCTACTCTATTCAGCTCCAGATACTAGAAATTTAGGTGCCTATAGCCATATATAAATTCTTATTAAGGCAACGGAGAATGGTTAGACCACACTGAGGTGGATTCAGGCAGTGGAGTACCATATGAGACTAAACATGCGCTTAAGCTGTTAGATCAGTTTTGGGATGTCTTTTTTTGTATCTGTACTAAAGTGTAATGTTTTAGCAGAAGCTGTCGCTTCTAATATTTTAATTCATTGGATATTAATTACAAAATAAAGAGTCTTGATATACTGCTTTATTTAAAGCTCTAAGAAAAATATATATGTAATGCTTTGTGGTTGAGTCCACTTTTTTGAGGGAAAGTATATTATTCTATACATTACATTGTAAAAGCTGGTCTTTCAAGAGTTACAGGTGTTAGTAAAATCTTTTTCATGGAAGTTGGATGTTAATTACTGGAAAGTAAGTTCTAAAGTAACTAAACAGGAAGAAAGTTCTAAGCTTTTAAGCTAATTTCTGGAAGATTTTATGGAACTCTCTCAGCCTTTCCCTAAGAATTGTTGCTCTTTGTCAGACAAATATTTTCAGCCAGGTTCAATACTTCAAGAGGGTTAAACAAATGGGTAAACTATTTCTCATGTTTGTTCTAGGTTTTAAAAAATGGGAAAATTTATTCCTTTTTCTCTACCAGCTGATATCGGGCATGGAAAACTTTGGGCTTTTTTTTTTCTGGTTGACAACAGCAGCCTGGCTAATCAGTCTAATTAAAGGTTCTTTTCCATCCACATGAATGTTAGGCTTTGAAAAAATCCTCCAACCCTTTACTTATGGAAAGCATTTTAAATATTTTAATTTATTTTTATCATTTCAATATTGATAGATCTTCACAGTCTGAGCAATAACTAAGTAATGTTGATGGTCTGTAGAGTGAATGAGGACTGCTCATTTTGCAATGCATTATTGAGTATGAATAAAGATGTATTGTATTCTTGCTTTTTAAAAAACAGTTGAATTACCTGTGAGTACTTTGCTCATCTAAATAGCAATTACACAGTCTCTTTCTAAAGGATTCTTGGCAAAGCAAATCTCCATTAACATTGTATGTAATAGAATCCAAAAACCCCTCTTAAAACAAGTTTCAGACCTAATGGATTTTCTATTTCTTTAAGTGAAATTTCAGTCATTGCCTTTAATGTTGGTGGTAGCTGGACCTAAATATTAGATGCAGAAGTTCTTAAGTAAGTGTCTGGTATATCTGATTAAGTAGCAGTTCAGACAGCATGATTTTGTGGGGGAACTGGGCTGGGGTGGGATGGGCAGGAACAGAAACACAACACTCGATGATGAATAATCTAAAATGTATTTAGCATGTGGGAGGGATGGTAGCACGTGGGTAGCAATTTGTCTTTTAAGAAGCCTATTCTACAACACACATACATGCATGCACACACACACACACACACATAGACACCAGTCAAAGCTGCACTTCCCCCAGCCCAGTTCAGACCAGCATGCAGGGGTACAGGGCGCTCACTCCGATTGTGCGACATGTCTGGCTGCTAGTTGCCCGCCGGACTCCTATGTGCACGGCTCAGACTCAGCCTTCTGTGTGATGCTGGATGACCACGGATGTGTCCACTCATGAGGAGTTATTGTCTTAACTGTTTATTGCTTTGTAAATCATGTTGTTGGCGTAAGCCACCATAAGCCAAGCTAGTGAGCCATGTGGCCTCACTAGTCACGTAGCCTCAGGCCAGTCTCCTTGATATCATCCACATGGAAGGCTGACTAGCAGTTGTCACTGAGGTTTCTATCACTCTGATCTCCCAACCCAAATGTGTTACAGAAGTGTGAAGTCAGCAACAATTATATGATGGAGTACAGCTAGTGCAGCTTTGTTTTCCACCTCGTACCAGGTTAATTTTGTTATTTGCAGATGGGCAGATATAGTCATGGTCCCATTTATCTGAGCAATGCTTTTGGGTAGACTCTGTCTTGTGACATGTGATCAAAATGATCCCTTGTAGGAATATAATGGTGCTTTTGCATTGATAACACTGACATCTGTTCCTTTGGGGTGGAAACACCCCCTCCCGCCCCAACACAGAAACACACAAATCTGGGAGTATGCACATATAAGAGGGAGAAAAACTGCATGGAATAATCAAAAGCGGGAGACAGATTTGTGAAGGATATGTTATGAGCATGAAGCTTATGACTGAGCTTGTCCTAAAGTAACAGTCTTTCTTCGAGAGAGGAAAGAGATGCAGAGCTGTAGGAAATGGGCTAAGGTTAAAGGAAAGAATCTGAGACTATTCAAATATCTTGTTTGAGTATGTTCCATATAAATAACTTGGTTTCAAAACAGTAGATCATGCAGGAATATTTTTTTTGCTGTAAAAAGGGGAAAAAAAAAAGATGTAGCTTTTTCTCTGCTGTTCAAGTTAGATGATAATAATTGCTTGAGTCAGGATTCTGAGAAGAGGAATGCCCTGTACATTTTATTTTTTGGAGTTTGCATATACAGATATTGTTACTAACCCTGGCAGAAGTTTTCACAATTTGTATTTTGTTCTGATCATAACTCTTTGTGCCTATTAGCTGGTAAAAGAAGTCTCTTAACTTGGATGTAATTCAGGGATGTTGGACAAACACTGATCTTCTTTGTAATTGGATTTTATTATGACTTTGTTTTCAAAAGTAAGCTGCTTTTTAGTTTAGAACCATCATTAAAATTAGTTGTGAAGCAGCTCTTTCAAATGAATCAAAACAGATGCTGGTCACTGAGGTACTACTCTTCTGTCTCAAATGTGGTTGCAGCGAAACTGAGCAACCTCAGGTTTATATAAAAATAAATGTTTATTATATATCTTGACTTCATTTTTCTCCCTAATTAGTAGCATGCAATGTACCATTCTGATTTTTGATTCACCCCCTTGGTGCCTGCACCTCCCCTTAGGGATCCCAGCTGTTTTCCTCTCCTGCTGTAATTGAAATCAAACTTGTTCCAGCCTGTAATTGATAGTGAATCTAACCATCTAATGTTTTCAATGAGACAGATGCACAGCAGAAGCACATGAAGCGGCATATGGAAAACCAAGTGCCCTACTGGGGTGAAGATAGATCTATTCTTGTTTTGTTATGCAATATTCCGATACTTCCACCAACTAGCTCACCTACATTTTAGTAAGTTAAGAGTGTGATATGTGTAGAAAATTTGGAGTATATGCGATGTATTAATTGAAATGGTTAGGCCAAGTCTTTCTGTCCTCATGAAGAACTGTGCTTCCAGACTGCTCTTACATATTATCCTCTTTGCCTGCTCTTACATATTATCCTCTTTGCCTGCTCTTTTCTCTTGCAATGTTAAGGAAAAGTATTCTACTGTCTGTCTGAGCATTGTTATGACAGGTCTAATGGCTCATATGGGAATGTAAATCTAGATGTTCTCTCTCACCCTTGTTTTGGCATCTAGTGCAAATCATAATCTTGTATAAAGAATGAATCTTTTTGTCTCTGGGTGAAGACATTTGCTAGGAATGTGCCACTGGAAGCAGGATGCTAGTCTCTCTCAGTACTTCAATATATTCCTGTTTTTCTTTCTCTCTTAAACCATATAATGCTTCCATTATTAGTGAATAAAATAGTAAGATGTTCCTTTATCCTATATCTCTCCGTCTCTCTCTCTGTACATAGTATATAAGATAAAAGAGCATCAGTCATGAATTTTTACATTTAAATAATATTTTAATATTTTAAAACATGCGGGGTTTTGGTTGTGGTTTTTTCCCTCCCTGGGATCTACTGTAGTTCCTACGCTAAAAGGGTTATGTAGTTTTAATAGCTTAGTTCAATTCTTCTACCTCTAGCTTCTCTTCATGACACAATATACAGTAATTAAATATAGAACTAAAGAGAAGTCATAGGTTAATAATAACTTCATTGGCTGCTGTATTGCTTGAGATATTTTTGAGGCATATTTTCTTAGCAGAAATAATGTAATAGTCCCCTATGTGGATTTCCTCATATCTGGTTTTGAAAGGAGCCTCCTGTGTTCCTTCCAGTGCTACTGATAACGAGGTGTTATCGGTACATCTGAGTCAGGCAGACTAAGGCTTTGAGCGATTGCATCTGTAACTAAGACTGAAGACCTAGCTTAAGTCAAAAATCGCACTTACTCTGTACTGTTCCTGACTCTAAGTATGGTTGCCCTGTGTAAAGTTCAGCAGGATTTCTCCTGGGGTAGCAAAGTTCCTTTAGGTATATCTAAATAAATATTAGCTTTGTGGTGAATACTTATAAAGAGATTTGGAGGAAAGCTAGTTATTCTATAACTCCTTAGATTATACCTGGTTTCTCAGGGACCTGAGGAAAAATAGAGGTGAAATTAACTTCTTTACGCTGTTCACAATCACAGTGGAGATTATTCTCGTTAAATATTTATCCATCGTGGAAGAGGAAAAGAGTTGAGTAATCAAACAGTTGGTGTTAATTTAAATGTCATAACCACAATTAGAAAAAACATCCTTGCAATCAAATTTTATTGTGGTTTCCCAATCTGTGTTCTGAAAATATCCTTCACTCGAGGATTTCCACTCTGCAGGAAGAGAGTACAATATGGGTTTGACTCAAGTTTCCTGATCTTTTTCCTCTTTCCCAAAATTCCATAAACTTTCTGTGACTCAGTGATCACTTTATAAGATATACCAGGTTAATTTGGGGTTGTCAGTTGTTT
Source organism: Calonectris borealis (assembly GCF_964195595.1). NCBI lineage: Eukaryota > Metazoa > Chordata > Aves > Procellariiformes > Procellariidae > Calonectris > Calonectris borealis. Next base: position 178,892,564 of record NC_134312.1, read on the forward strand.
CCTACAAATAGATTTGCCCCCAACTTGATTACCCTCTACCCTGAAAGAATGATCTGAAGCCACTTGCTGTACTTTCTGTGTGACCTTAATGAAACCAATACAAGTGACAGTAGAGGGAGAAGTCGGTGTGGTTTTTTGACTGGTTGTGGTTGTTGTTGTTTTTTAACATCTCCTGTTTGTTTGTATGTTTGTTTTTGTGGAGATGGAGCTCATGTACAAAGTAGTGTAGTTTTTTGATGTTATTACAACATCAACTCATTTCATACTGTCTCTGTCAGATTATTTATCTGATACTATTTCTAATAGCATCATCAGAACACTTTAAGGAGTTAAGAATAGTTCTAATATTAAAATGTGTAATCTTTGACGTATGGTGAGCTTTTCTGTGTATTACACAGAAAAAATGATTTATTATCCGTTGAAATGTTATATAAAAATGAAAAGTACTAAATATATTAAGACTAGGCATGTGATTATTCTTAATAGTCTTGCTATATGCATGGAGTTCTATTATCATGGAGTAATCTAAGTTGGAAGGGACCTTCAGAGATTATTTGATACAATGTCCTACCCAAAGAGGGCTAATTTAGATCAGGTTGTTCAGGGCTTTGCCCAATCAAGTTTTGAGTATCTCAAAGACTATCTCCAAGGCTTGCCACAGCCTCACTGGGCAGCCTGTTCCAGGGTTTGATCATCCTTGTGAAAATTTTTTCCTTCATATCAAATTAGAATTTTCCTTCCTGCAGCTGGTCTCTGTTGCTTGTCATCCTATCACTGTGCGAAAAGAGTCTGGCTCCATGTTGTCCAGGCCCTCCCGTTAAGCAGCTAAACTGCAATAACTTTTGCATCTTGAGGGTGAGCACATGCAGCTCTCAAAGGCCTTCTTTATATTCTCCAGCTTCCTGAGCAACTTAGTGACCCTTTGCTGGGCTTACTCCAGTGTTTTTTCTGTACTGGAGAGCGCAAAACTGGACATATCATTCCACATGCAGTCTCATACATGCTGAATAGAAAGGAAGAATTGCCTCTCTGAGCTTTCTGGCTACATTTTTACTGATGCAGTTTGTCCTTTGTTTAAGGACACACTGCTGGCTCATGCTGAAATGGTTGTCCACCAGGACCAACAGGTCTTTTGCTGCATAGCTGTTTTCTGTCTAGTTGGCCCCCAGCCTGCATCGCTGCATGGGGTTATCCCTTCCTGGGGCAGGACTCCACGTTTGCCATTGCCGCACTTCTTGAGGTACCTGCTGCCCCCTTATCCAGCCTGCCAAGCTCCCTCTGAATAGGAGCCCGGCCTTCCAGCATGCAGAGCACCTGCCCCCAGCTTGGTGTCATCTGCGCACTTGCAGAGGATGGACTCTGCCTCGTGATCCAGCTTATTAGCCAAGACATCAGATGCAAAGGCAGTATTGGGCCCATTATTCACCCCTGTTAACCAGCTGCCCGTTGGACCGTGCACCTCTGATCACAACCCTTTGAACCTGGCAGTCCAAGCAATTTTCCAGCCACCTGGTAGTCCACCCATCCAAACCATATTTCATCAAGTTGTTAGTATGGACAAAGAAAAGTGTTGCTAACATCAAGGAACTCATCACAGAAGCCAGTCAGGCTGGTCAAGCACACTTTCCCCTTTGTGAATGCATGTAGGCTGTTTCCAGTCTCCTTCTCCTCTTTTATGTGCCTGGATGTGGCTTCCAGGAGGATTTGTTGAGTAGTGAGACTAGGCTGACTGCCCTGCAGTCCCCCTGATGATCCTCCTCCTTCTCTTCGAAAATGGGCAATTTTTCTAGTCATCAGGAACCTACCCCGATCACCAGACATTTGTAAGACCATAGACAGTGGCCTTGAAATGACATTGTCTGTCTTTCTCGGCGCTGTTGGAGGCATCCCATCTCATCCTATGTCAAATTTACTTAATTGTTTTCTACCTTGATCTTCTACTGCAGGTAATTCTTCAGCCTCCCCGATCCTGGCATAGGCTCAGAGGACCTGGGAGGCTTGAGGCAGTTCTTACCAGTAGAAACTGAGGCAAACAAGACATCTAGTAGCTCAGCTTTTTCTGTGTCCTTTGCCACTAGGTTCTCTACCACTTTGAGTGGTGGCCCCACATTTTCCTTTGTCTTCCTTTTGCTGATAGTATAACTTTCTTTTTATGCTTCACAGTCCTCACTAGTATCAAGTCCTGGAGAGTATTGGCTTTTGTAATTCAGCTGAGCTCTGTCAGGATTTCCCCATTATCCACACTGACCTTATGCTGTGCTCGTTCGAGTTCCTGGGCATCACACTGGACTTTTCCTGTGCTTTGAGGAAGCAGTCATTGATGATCAATCAGCTCTCTTGAGCTCCTTTACCCTCCAGGGCAGTCTCCCATTAGCCCCCACCAAGCAGATCCCTGAACAAGTTTAAATCTCTTCTCTAAAATCTAGGTTTGTAATATTTTTTCTGTTTTTTTTTCTTTTTTTTTTCTTTTTTTTTTTTTTTTTGAGTAATAGGTCCAACTGAGTATCTCCTCTGGTCAGTTTGTCAGCCACCTGTACACCTGTATCAAAAAAACTGTTCTTGATACTTGACAGAAATCTCTTGAAATTTTTGTGCTCCACCATTTTGCCCTTTCAGAAGATGTTGGCGTGGTTCGTATCCCCCCTAAGAACCTTGTGATTGTGAGGCTTCCGCCAGTTTTCTAAAGGAGGCTTCATTTCCTCTTCTTGATCAATTAGTCTTTATCAGACACTCATCACTGTACCCACCCTGATCTTGACCCATCACCTCTGGACCGGTTGGTCCCCTGCTCCAGTGCAAATCTCCATGAATTCAAACTGCCCTTTTCCATAGAGCGCAACCTCTCCTCCTCACTTGTCCTGAGGAGCCCGTATGGGTTCCCTGTGATTTGTTTTCCACTCTGCATGTGTTTGTGTTAAGGCACCTGAGGTGAGCCCCTCCACAGGGGATGTTCCTCATGTTTTCTCTTGAGCACTTTCTCGCTTTCTCCTATCCCTCCTCTAAGTCTCAGATCTTTTGTCCACCATCTCCAGGTGTTTAAAGCCCCTTTCACTAGATTAGTAAGCCTCTCTGCAAGGCTGGGTCTTGACCCATTTTATTAAATATACTATGACATAGAAATATTTTGAGATATGTTTAACGTGTACATACAAAATATCTATGCATATATTTAGTGTCTGCCCGTGCTTAAATACTGTATGCAAGTTTATGAAGACAACAGACACTTTGTATATATTGTTATACATTTGTGCACAGCAAGAGAAAGAGCAGAATGTAAAAATTTCTTAAAGTACTGAATAATTATCTTTTTGTTTGGGATTATTGTCTTCAGCTTTTTATCTCCTACATGCATTACTGGCACTCTTCAGTCTGATTTTTCAAAAGGTACAATGTGGTTTTGGTTTTGTTGAAAGTGTGAAACAGAAAGCAGTCATACATACGCCTGGCCAATCTGATGGTGATGGTTTATTCTTCTTTGTAAAGAAGGTGTTGAATTGTTTTGGAAAGGCTGGTCCTGTGTAGGGATTCAAAACACAGGAGTTAAAGAGATACAACTTCCATGTTCTTTTCTTCCAGAACTATAATCATATACAAAATAAATTTAACAAATCATCAGCATATATTATTATAAACACATTTGAACTGTAGTACTGAATTGGACTTTCAAAAAAGACATTTTTAAATACTCCCACAGATTTATTTTGTTTAAAAGCTAGTTTTCTTTGGGGGAGGGAAAAATCCTTTTCATGTATCTGAATATTTTAGGGAAGATATATCTATTATTTAATGTTACTAAGATGCCAGTCTTTTTTTGGGAAGGAGGATGCCACAGAGGTTATCCAAGTGATTTTGTTTGATAGTATATTCATATGAGAAGTCTCTTGGACATTCCTGTTTGTATACCATTGTTTATGTTATTTTGTCTTCTTAAACCAATAATTATCATTGTAGGTGGGAGAGGTGAGGAAGTATGTATGAGAACAGTTCTTCATGAGTTTTCTTCATCTGTCCTATCCCTATTAAAATAAATTTACTTTCCATATTGACGGAAATGCTTTCAGTTGCATTTTCCCTTGGAGGAGGAGAGAATTAAAAAGAATATTATGTTCCATAATTCAAAGGTTTTACGATCTAGTGTTAAATGCAAAGGTGGAGTACAATAAAAAAAGGGTACAAGTGTGATTCACACTAATATAAATTTTACTCTTTTTTGGGGGGGGATATGCATTTCCTTTGATTGAAGATTATAGTGTCACAAAAAGAAGAAATTTTTTTTCTGTTGATGTTTACCTGAGATGTTGTTTCTTAGGTATCCTGTCTTATATGCTTCTAAATGGGTAGTTGACCGTATTAGAGAGCATGCAGCATACTTTATTGTATCTCAAATGTTAGCAGACCCCATGTTTAGACAACTGAATGAAGTCTTAGTACTTCACTGCCTGTAACTGGAGCTTAAACACCTGTATTGTGGATGCCTAACTTCGGGTGTCTGAGCCTAGAGTTGAAACACAGCCTTCAAGTTCATCCTGGTTTTGTTTGGGTTGGGTTGGGTTTTGTTGTTGTTGTTGCTTTTTCCAAATCATATCCAGTGAATTTGTTAAAGAAATTTGGGAAAACTCTGCTCACAGAGATTGAAGTGGTGTATGGATGCTTAACATTTTTGCCCATCTTTTTTGTGCCGTGCGACAAGAGATTATGTCCTCAGCAAGACCTGTAAAAAACCAGCTCACATGGTTGTCACTGAAAGCAGAATATGATAAGTTTTCAAATGCAGAAATTGAATAAGGACATGAAATGTCAGTATAGGCTAGCAAGAGTGTCTTGTGGGGATAAACAGAAGTGATACATAAAATGTAATTCAGCACCATCTTTGTCAATGACTGAAGAAGCATAGATAAGGATACCTTTATCCTGATTAAAGTCAGTGGACATTTACCATTGACCTTCATAATGCTTCTAGATTTTACCCACTCTATTTGGCTGAACTGGAAGTTGACCAAGTATGGGCTGGTGATTCCTCTCATCTGTAGAATTTAGTCTGTTCTGGATAAAAACTTTGTTACTATTCCCTTCATCAGTGTGAGATATGCAGACATTACTTAATAGCTTTAAAAAGTTTTCCTCATTTGTGATGGTACACCTGATTTGAGCAGAGTAGGATCAAACATTTGTAGTGAATTTAGTAGCCTCTGAGGATCCAAAATATGAATAAGAAAGAGGTTTCAATTTTTTGCATGCATGATGTATCAGATTAATTGTTTCTGGTTTAGGATTAATGAGGCTTCATGGGTAGGGATAGAGTGGATAAGCAGTCAGTGATCTTTGTAGGAAAGGAATGGAAAGTATTTTATTCTGAAATGTTTCAACAGTGCTGATTCTTTTAAATCAATTTTCTGGGTTTAATACAGTGCTGTTTTGAGCTGTCATATTTCTTATATATTGCAGTGAAGTAAACCCTCACAGCCTGGACCTTCCTTTAGAAGATTGGGTATATACGCTTGGGTACGTGAATGTAGCAATCGGGAAATAGCACAAAGTGAAATGGCTGTTACTGCATGTTCTTCAGCATGACAATGTACTGCAGATCACAGGGATTTATTACAAGAGGGATTTTTTTGTTGTTTTTTTTTTTTTCTTTTTTTTTCTCTTCTCCAGATGATCTCCACTGTGCTTTTTTTTTTTCATTATACAATTCCATTGTGAGAAACAGTAAAGCCATTAATAACTACCCTTCACTCACCAAATACTTTCTTAACATAGAGTAAAATAAATCATTACATTTTGCTTCATACTCTTTCTGTTTTCCTTCCTCCCAAAAAACAACGTGACCTCTACCAACTTTTGTTAGGTTCCAAATCAGAGGCTTTACAAAGATGAAAGCTGCCAAGTATATTTGCTAGCAATTCATTTGTACACTTTTCAATTTACAGAACCAGCCCTCAGTCTCAGTTTTTAATTTGGTGCTTTAGATGAAATCCTATTTGGGGAAATCAATGAGAGGTTAACCAAAGCCTAGGCAGCTGCAGTGGTTAGAAGTCGACAGCTTTGATTGCATGCCAAACTGACATCTAGGTTCAGTTTTTCTGTTTTACTTATTCCTTATTCTCCAGCCTTATGCCATATCACATGACATTATTCTATCAAGCTTTGATACTGGAAGGGTAGAATTAGTATGCTTAACAGAGCATGGCTTGTTACCTTATACTATAATTTTACAAAGTCAGAAATATCAAATGAAAAAAATATATACAGCAAAAATAGATATTTAACACAGAATTTCTGACAAGGTTCCAGCTGCTATGCCTGTTGCTCTGACACCCTTCACTGCTGCTGATTTAAATCAGGCTGGTGATTAAATCATATCATTTGTGGAAGGTAAAAGGCCAAAGATGAATTTATACAACACAAAATGATACATACAAAAAAATACATTATTCATACTCACCGCATACAAAATGAATGTGGGCTAGTTCATATTTTCCACAAAATTTCTTTACCTTTTTTGTGTTGTAAAAAAAAAATGTTCTTGGTGAATTAATATGGCGGTTAAACTGAATGTTAGCAATGAAATTGAGACAGTTAATGTAACGTGATGTAAATTTCCCTCTCCCATTTTACTAACAGATTTAAGTGAGGGAGACAGTTCTCAGCTATAATGTTATCTACGTATAGCCAGGTGTATAGGTTATTATTATATATCTTATTATTCATGTAAAAGCTGGTATGCAGAGATCAGTTAAGAAAGTGAGCAAAGCGTCACGGGAAGTCACCACCAGCCCTGATAACAGAACCCAGATTTTCTGTGAGCCTTACAGTTTCCGTATCCATTTTACCATGGAAATCCAGCCTCCAGATGTCCATGGTACCGAAAACCAGGCACTGTAAACAATGTATAACGGAACAGCTTTTGACAGTAGTACAGTGACAGAAAGCAAAGGCTAGAGGGACAAAAATTAGAGACCATGCTGCTGAGAGAAGGGGTTGCCTGCTTGTAGCAAAGGTCCTTCACTACTTGCACGAAGGCCCCTGACAGATGCACTGCACAATACTCGTTGCAGTCATGGGTTATGAAATGTAGCTTTCTGTCGAAGGCAAACACCTTTTGATAACGCTGTTCCATTACGGGTACGACTAACATTGAAGGCTCTTTCAGGGAACCTCTTAGTCATGCTTTTATTTTATTCCAGTTGGCTGAATCTTTCCTGCTGGAAGTAGGTCTGAAAGAAGAGTAGGTGTTTGATCTTGCTCTGATTAAAGTCAGTGCAAAATTGGTTTTGAGTTTAACGGCACGAGTTCAGTCTAGAGAGAGAAACCATTTAAGCCCTTCCAGCACCTTTAGAATATTTCCAATGCGAAATGGGAACTCAGAAAGTGAAAGCTTACCGTTTTTTACCTACACTTCCTTTTTGCTAGGCATTCGTTAAGCAACCGGAGATTGCTTTGACATGCTATTATTCACTGTAAGTTTGGAGTTTAATGGAATGAAAAGCCAGGAGCAGTAAATTAGATCATCTTTCTGTATTTCTTACTGTACTTTAAATGCTACCTCAATATTAATCCCAGAACATAAGGTCATAGTGTGGTTTTCAAATAAACTATAAACTGCTAGTGACCCACTGTTTCAAAAAAAGTATGCAAAGGATAACTAAGAAGACCCTAAGAGGTTAAGTTGTATTGATACTGAAATTATTCATCATTGTCTGTGGTTACAGCTGGCTGTGTCTTTTCCATATTGTTGTCCAAGGAGGTAACAACTGAAATTAAGTACAGTATCAGCCAGAAGTTGTTTCTTTGGTTTTTGGGGTTGGGGTTTGGTTTTTTTTTCATGAGCATAACAAATCTCAAATTGACCTATGAGATTTCTTCCCTAAATTTCCTTTGGGGTGTCTTCTTCAGCTAGCTGGGGTAAATTCTTTTTTTTAAAATCACCTAGTAATTTTAAGTTATCTTCCGCCATTTTCTTATTTTTTTTATGACAACAGAATCTACATTCATGTAAGCAGAGAACTGTTTATATTTACCAAAGTAATAAGTGCTTGGCATGAGAATTTGGCTTTTATCTAAGGTTGGAAGTACAACTAAAAATTGGAAAGACTATAGAAACAGTGAGAGAGCAAATTCCCAGACGTAGATTGGTGTTTAAAGAGGTTAGCATCTAAGCTGTAGAAGGCAATTCAAAGGAAAAACAAAACAAATTACTTTATAGCTTTGATGCTGGAGAGTCTGTAAGTACCTAAGGTTTTCAGGTAAAGTTTATATATCTAAAAATCTGCCAATGTGGATGCACAGAGGCAACACCCAAATTGGCTGAACTAAATATTTTGTTGTCAGACCTGTGAATACCAAATATGTATAGGCACAAAGTGGTTGCCCCTGTGAACGATCCCTGTGAGAAGATATATCATCCAGCAAGTGGATTTTAGGAATGCATAGCACGTACTTACCGCGCTGAGTGCAGCATGAAGCACCAGCCGTCACCATTTTTGCCAACCTGCAATAGAGGACTCCAGCACCGCGGTGTGCAGCATTCTGTTGGGACAAAGCAGAGCACTGTCCAGGGAGGAGCATGTGTCATGACCTGTCACACAATGATCATAGCACACATCCTTTTACTTCGCATGCGCAGAATTAAAGTTGTGAACCTGTTGTATTTATTCAGTGAAATCATATTGGGCAATGAATCTGGCATCACAGACACCTAGTGCCTTTCCTTGAAGCTAGTGCAGTTTCTGTATGGCAGGGAACCCAAGATTTATGGTGTAGGAAAAGAGAGAGAGCTCGGAAAAAAGGAATCATGGCTTAGTAGCATATTTTCAGTCATTCTGGCACATGTGCTCTTCATTTTCTGGGTTCAGTTCCAGTACTGTTATTTGCCCAAAGATTTTAATGCAAAAGCAGTTTTAAAAGAAAGGTATAGAATCCAGCACAAAAATTCAGGTTATTAACCTTAATCTACCTCCCATATTTAAAAAAAAAAAGAAAAAAGAAAAAAGAAAAAGAAAAAAGACAACTTTTTGGTGAACAAATATATAGAAGTTAAAGGAGAAGTGAATTAAGTTTTGAACTGTAGTCTCACAGAGATGTTTAGCTTAAGACTGCAGGTATGATCAAGTCCAGGAGAGAAAGATGCATCTATTTGGTGTTTCCTATTGATCAGCTCTGGTCCTCCATGACTAGCACTATCTCCCTGTCCCACAGTTGCAAATTCCATTCCAAGATCAATATATTACAGAATTTAGATGTGCAGCTTCTTCGTGAAGTCTGCCTTGAGAGTAGGTACCTAGAAACCTAATGTCCTTTACGGGTCTTTACAGAGATCTGTGGCGTATTTAGAAACAAATTTCTCATTTGTCAGGTTACAAATTTCTTTTGTAATGCTACTTAAAGATGTGGTAACATAACATTAAGAAGATTTTGAACAAAACAAAACAAAAAGATGAAAGAGGAACACATATATTGTTTTTGTATTATTAAAGAGCCTAAGATCTCTGCAATGAATATACTCCCCTCTGAGCATTTAATTTTTATGTAATAAGTAATACTGATATTGAAATAAATTTGACAAGTTGAAATAAAGAACAAATCCTTCTAAAGATTGTTTTACACTTCTAATTGCAGTGACTAGATTGAGACTTACAACTGATTGAAAATTACAAAGTACATGATCCTGCCCCAAATCTTTATCCCAATACAGCAGCATTCAGAGGTCCTGAAATCACTGTCTGCAGATTATATACAATTTCCATTAGGTCAATGGCAATTTTTCACATCTTGTGTAATGAGACTTAGGGTGCACAGCTTCAATTCTGCATATATTTTGTTATATTGTGTTATCATGTGATACTTCATGATTCTTTCCCTTGGAACCAGCTGCTTCCTTATTCTATTTATACAGGTCATGCTGTGTAATCCACAAAGATTCTGTTGTCTTTCCTTCTGTGAGGAAAATATAAATTAGTTTATTGTGAAACCAAAATACAGCTCAGCACCCCACATAAAATGCATTCTGAATTGCAAACGTTAACGATGTTAGGTTTACAAACACTGGCAGGATATGTCGAAAGATGTACTGCTGCCTGGGCTCTCTGAAACAAGTTATTGAACCCCAGAATGCTAGCATGAAATCCATGGAAGCTTTACCATGATTTTTGTAAAATGTCAAATTATGCCTGAAGAAAGATGGACAGCTGTAACTCATAAGCACAGTAGGAACAGATGAATTGCAAGGTCAAATTTCATTCTGGAGTACAGCACTAAGATTTTTATTTCATTTTTAACTCCACCTGAAGATTAAAAAATAATGAAATTAGGTTTTCAAGCTTATGCATGAGTGTCCATAGAGTGGAAGGGCCTTCTCAGAAGTCTCTCTTTTTTTCTCATGATTTTTAAGTATAGACTTTTGTGGCTATATCAATGAAGATGACTTAGGAGTGTAAAACTTCTGGCAACAGTGAACATCTGTAATTTTGAAGGAAAGGAATTAATGACCAATTTTCATGCAAGTTTTCATGTGCAAAATTTAAACTCATACATCAGTTGTATGGAATAAATTTACAACAGCTCTATCAACCTGCTCTCTCTTGAAAAACAAAATCTGTAAAAATTATATGAGCTGCATAGGGGGTGTCACAGCAAAAAATACATTATATTTAACCCCTTAATATAAAGGTAGGTAATGAACTAAGTAATCACCATCTGATACTTCTGGAAGCCTAGATTAAATGAGCTGACCTCCATTTCGGTCCCAGAAAATAAGATATTCTTACTTGTTTGTTTTTGACAACTTCTGCCAGCCAAAATAAATGAATTCAGGGGCTCGAATATTCCTTCATCCTTCAGATCCCATTTCAGGAACGCTGAATCTGATGCTTGATCCATCTGTTCAGGGCTTGGAACAGGATCTGGATAACGAGTAAGGTTCAAGGACAGCTTTTCAATTCACTTGATATATCAGCTGATCTTGAACCAAAAGCAATCAAAGGAATTGCTTTGCAGTTGGGTGATGTCTGAGCATGGAAGAAGATTGCTTGTCATTTCAGGTGTTGTATTGTTCTGTGGGGCTAATTTGTCATTCACTACAGTTTGGAAATTAAGAGTGGGCTTCCTTTTTCCTACCTTTGTCTACCTAAAAGGTATTTGTGTATTTTAAGCTAGTTACCACAGGCTTTCTCTATAGTAGGAGTAAATTTTCAGAGAACGTTTCTTTTCTTCTTCAGTAAGTTCTCAAAGATAACTGAAGTAAGGTGCTCCAGGAATGTACTCATTTCCAGCACAAAGTCCAGCTTTTGAATGTCTAAGATCACCTGAATCTCAGCCTGAAAAATTAACTTAAAACCATAAATGGTAAATGCAGTGTAGCTGATTTTAATCCAGAGTTGCTGTCTTTGTCGCTAACAAGTGAGAGCTAAGTATGGAAGTAGCAGAAAAACTGAACGAAGTCAAATACTAGCCTCTAAGCCTATTTTAAAATAAAGCAAATGTGGTTTCACAATATGTACTCCTAGATATTATATGATAGAATTTCTGGTGTTATAGATGCTATTTATTGAGGTTTCTAATTTGTCAATCATAGAACCATAGAGTAGTTTGGGTTGGAAGGGACCTTTAAAGGTCATCAAGTCCAACCCCCCTGCCATGGGCAGGGACATCTTCAACTAGATTCCTCAAAGTCCCGTCCAACCTGACCTTGAATGTTTCCAAGGATGGGGCATCTACCACCTCTCTGGGCAACCTCTGCCAGTGTTTCACCACCCTCATTCTGAAAAATTTCTTCCTTATAGCTAGTCTAAATCTCCCCTCTTTTAGTTTAAAACCATTCCGCCTTGTCCTGTCACAACAGGCCCTACTAAAAAGCCTGTCCCCATCTTTCTTATAAGCCCCCTTTAAGTATTGAAAGGCCACAATAAGGTCTCCCCGAAGAATAACTTCTCTTCTCTGGGCTGAATAACCCCAACTTTCTCAGCCTTTTTTCATAGAAGAGGCATTCCACCCCCTGATCATATTCATGGCCCTCTCAAAAGGGCCTGCTCCAACGAGTCCATGTCTTTCTTATGCTGAGGGCTCCGGAGCTGGATGCAGTTATTCCAGGTGGGGTCTCACCAGAGCAGAGTAAAGGGGCAGAATCACCTCCCTCGACCTGCTGGCCATGCTTCTTTTTATGCAGCCCAAGATATGGTTGGCTTCCTGGGCTGCAAGTGCACATTGCTGGCTCATGTCCAGCTTCTGATCAACCAGTACCCCCAAGCCCTTCTTGGAAGGGCTGCTCTCAATCCCTTCATCTCCCAGCCTGTACTGATACTGTGGGTTGCCCTGCCCCAAGTGCAGGACCTTCCACTTGGCCTTGTTGAACCTCATGAGGTTCACACAGGCCCACTTCTTGAGCTTGTCCAGGTCCCTCTGGATGGCATCCCATCCCTCAGGCATATCGACTCAGCTTGGTGTCGTCTGCAAACTTGCTGAAGGTGCACTCCATCCTGCTGTCTACATCATTGATGAAGATATTAAACAGTACTGGTCCCAATACAGACCCCTGCAGGACACCACTTGTCACCAATCTCCATCCAGACATTGAGCTGTTGACCACTGGATGCAACCATCCAGCCAATTCCTTATCCACAGAACAGTCCATGCATCAAATCCATCTCTCTCCAATTTAGAGAGAAGGATGTTGTGGGGAACCGTGTCAAAGGCCTTACAAAAGGCCAGATAGATGACATCCGTAGCTCTTCCCTTGTCCACTGATGTAGTCATTCCATCCTAGAAGGCCACTAGGTTGATCAGGCAAGACTTGCTCTTGGTGAAGCCATGCTGGCTGTCTTGAATTACCTCCCGGTCCTCCATGTGCCTTAGCATAGCTTCCAGGAGGATCTGTTCCATGATCTTCCCAGGCAGAGAAGTGAGGCTGACAGGTTGGTAGTTCCCAGGATCCTCCTTTCTACCCTTTTTAAAAATGGGTGCAATGTTTCCCTTTTTCCAGTCACCAGGGACTTCACCTGGCTGCCGTGACTTTTGAAAGATCATGGAGAGTGGCTTGGCAACTACATCAGCCAATTCCCTCAGGACTCTGGGGTGCATCTCGTCAGGTCCCATAGACTTACGTATGTTCAGGTTCCTCAGGCAGTCACAAACCTCATCTTCTCTTACAGTGGGAGGGACTTTGCTCCCCCAGTCCCTGTCTTGAGGTCCATCCACTCGAGAGGTGTGGGAAGAGAGGTTGCCAGTGAAGACTGAGGCAAAATAATTTGTTGAGTACCTCAGCCTTCTCCTCGTCCGTTGTTACCTGTTTGCCAGTCATGTTCATCGTGGGGGGTACACTTTCTTTGACCTTCCTTTTCTGGCTGATATACCTATAGAAGCCTTCCTTATTATTCTTTGCGTCCCTTGCCAACTTCAGCTCCAGCTGTGCCTTGGCCTTCCTGACCCCATCCCTACACAACTGGGCAGTGTCCCTATACTCTTCCCAGGATACTTGTCCCTGCTTCCACTGCCTGTGGATTTCCTTCTTGCCCTTTGGTTTGACCAGCAGGTCTCGACTCATCCATGCCAATCTCTTGTCTTCCTTTCCTGATTTCTTACACCTGGGGATCGAGAGCTCTTGCACTCATGACTTAATGCTTCTAAAATGTATTCATCCACAGGATTTGTGAAGTCTGCTCCCAATCTAGATTCCTCAATAGCAGAAAGATATTGATATATTGGATGTGTTGAGGAAAGTGGAAAAAAAAGGGCTTAACATTAAAGGAAAGTTCAATATAAATAAGTATATATAGCTTGTGCTAAATGGATATGCAAATTATAGCCCCTAAAAAGGCCTTTTTGGACATCTTTGGAATGTAGAATTATTTAACGTTTTTACAAAGAGGCATTTACTTAGTAATTTATACATAGAAGGGTTTTTAAATGAATTTCACGAAAAGTAACAGTACAATGACTGTTGATATTTTTAAATTGGCTTATGCAAATGTTGCAGAAAAAAACAATGCAAGCATCAGTTCTTTAGATATCTGAAACTAGATTAGACAAAGTTCTCAAGAATGTCTTGTGGGAAATAATTTCCTCTACAAGAAGAAGAAGAGCTATATGACTATATTTATTGTTTATTATTCTGTGGTGCTTAAAATCCAAAATCTATACCTTATAGTTGAATCTCAGCCAAAAAGTGAAACTGCTATGAGAACTAAAACCACATCACATTTCATTCCAGCTCAGAATATTAAGTGTCCCTTAAATAGCAATTTAGGGTCTTTACTCAGTTCAGGACTTTTTTTGTTTGTTCTTTTGATATGGTAGTTGCCAAAGCATTGTGTATTGCATTCTCAAGACATTAAATGTCTGCATAGAAAAAAACCCAGAATTTCTGTAATTTGTTGAATGGAATTTGTTGAATGTCTCCTGTTCTTTCACATTGGTAAATGTCATCATGTATGTCCTTTTCTTACAGGTCTGTTAGGCTAAATGTAGCATACATTCACATGTCTGTAAGGCAAATCCATGTCTCACATTGTGTCTAAATATTTTTTCTCACTGACTGTGATTTTTGGAGTAATGTTTGGACTAAGATTCAGAGAAGTAGTAGCTATACTTTTGAAACTGTTGTCATGGTGTCATTCTTCATATGATAAAACAAACTTTCTGAAGTTCCAAATAGTTACCTCTGTAGAGTCTTTATATATTCTGGCTTTTCGGGCTGTGAATCAAGACCCTGTTAACAAGATTTCTTCCAATCTTTATTACTACATCTGGCACAGATAAAGAGGTACCTTCTAAGGAAGATAAGATCTAAGATATAAACATCCTCAAAGATTAAAAACAACAACTTAAATTGCTCTTCACACTGGTCCAGAGTTAAGTGTAGTTTAATCCTTGTAACCACCTCCCCTTAACAAGCGAGTCACACATTTTGTGTCACATGAAAGCTATGAGTATTCTTAAGTGTAGCCTGACGTGTAAATCTAGTCCAACTGGACAACAGCATGACTATTTTTTCCTCGAATTAGTGCACAACATTTTTGCATGATTTCAGGAAAAAAAAAGTTTTGTTTAGTAAAAATAAAAATAAATTATTTGGTCTGGTTTTCTTTCAGTTTAGAATTATTTTTTAAACGTACTGACAATGCCTGTAATGTTATTTGAAAGAGTATACCATGGTCAGCTGTCTGGCTCTGACACTGAGTGTTTCATGTCAACAGCACTTATGCCTAAAATCTTCTGTGGCAGATTTGCTTGTAGAGAGATTGTTGAAACTGTTTAGAACAAGCCCAAAAGGTAATATAGCAAGGTGAATAATCAGGGGTCTAGTATTGGAGGCTGCTTTTATTTAACAAAATAGTTTACCTAGTGATATACAAATACATTGTTATGCAACATGATAAATGGTTATAAATTCTTGAGTAACAACTATATTGAACGACAGTCCAATAATTAATAAATAATTGCAAAAGTAAGCATAGGTTAAACCTTTGATAATTTGCATTTGGCAGTTCTTTTTTTTTTTTTCTTCTTTGTTGTCTCAGGTCTGAATATAGTACTCAGCCCATGTACATGTAATTTCATTTACAAGTTCAGCCTTCCAGAGGTACTTATGCCTGGCCATTGACTGAAGAGGAGACTTAGGCAACTAGTCTTCTACCTTAAGTAAGAGAGGCTGAATACAGAAACTAGTATTTTTGTTTTATTCCCTTTCAGAGTGTTCTCTCTGTCATGGTTTAACCCGGCAGGCAGCCAAACACCACGCAGCCGCTCGCTCACTCCCCCCTCCCCCCAGTGGGAGGGGGAGAGAATCAGAAGAGTAAGAGTGAGAAAAACTTGTGGGTTGAGATAAAGACAGTTTAATGGAATGGAAAAGGAAGGGATGATGATGATGATGATGATGATGATAATAATAATAATAATAATAGTAGTAGTAGTAGTAGTAGTAGTATATACAAAATGAGTGATGCACAATGCAATTGCTCACCACCTGCGCTGACCGGTAACCAAGCAGCAATCGCTACTTCCTGGAACACACCTACCATTCATATACTGAGCATGATGTCACATGGTATGGAATACCCCGTTGGCCAGCTGGGCCAGCTGTCCTGGCTATGCTTCCTCCCAGCGCTTGGTAGAGCATGTAAGCTGAATGTCCTTGACTAGGAGGGCACTTAGCAACAACTGAAAACATCAGTGTGTTATCAACATTCTTCTCATATTAAATCCAAAACACAGCACTAGGAAGAAATTTAACTCTATCCCAGCTGAAACCAGGACACACTCATAATCCAGAACACTCAGGGAACTGTAACTCATTTCCTTGACAATACAGAGAAAGTAATTTTTGAAAAAGCTAGAAGCGGGATGATTCCCATGCAGTAATGTGTTCAGCACTTTATAAGAAAACCTCATTCCAAGCACACTAATTACCAACCAGATCATGGAAATATATTTGCCTGATTCCCTCACTATAGCTGCAAACCGTAGTCCCCTATCTAAGCACTTAGTGGTGGCCTAATGTGTTGGCAAATGGCATGCTGGTTCTTTTCCAGTAGAGTTTGCCAGCTCACATGGCTACCACCCACTCCCTTCCTCTTTCCCCCACCTTACACCTCCTGTATCTTTTTAGTACCCTTGTTTCTCCCCAGAGCTCTTGGAAGGTGGTATATTTAGAGAAAGGACAATTTCATGTTCCAGGAGATTTTAAAACTGTAGCCAGCTATGGCTCAGCTGGCATGCTGAAGTTTGCAAGAGCATCTGTCTATAAAATATTCTGACTCTACTTCTTACTGATCTCTGTTGGAGGTTTTGAGGGGAAGCTTGCAGTTCTTGTTCTACAAACTAAAAACAAAGAGAAAAAAACACCTTTAAAAAAAAATCCTTAAAGTGTTTGAAACTTGATAGAAAATATATTTTGCTGGTACCAAAAAAGACAGCTGCAAGGCTACTACTCTATCTTCTCTCTCCTGCTCACCATGATTTATTCTAAGAACTTGTGCCCTCAACAGAAAATTTGGAATAGGCTCTTTTCAGGATGAAGGCTCTGGAAATAAAGACTGTTTAATATCTGAAGTAAGAGTAACACTTTTAGTGTCCAAAAGTGAATTATAAAATCTGAAAATTAAGGTAATGAGCATCACCAAAAAAAAAAAAAAAAAAAGACATTTCAGCTGTGTGGGTGTTAGAGAGATTTTCTTATTAATTAATACTCTTATATAACATTATAGAAAAGTCTGTAATTCTAAGCAAGATCAGATTCCCCATAGCGAATGGTTGGCTGTGCCTCAAAGGCTATACCATTTACAAAGAAAACATGGGCAAATAATAGGTGTCAGGAAGTTTTGTTATTTTCAGTTTAAAACCATAACATAATTTTAATTTTTTTAGTCTTTATTTTTAAGAGTATTTATCAGCTATTAAAAAACCTTTTGGGCATCTCTATCAAATGTCATGACACAATTTTTATAGGCAGAATAGGTTTGGTGCTTTTACATTTTAGCTTATGGTGCACCTAAACTTCATCCACTATTTGCATGAAAAATGTGTCATTAAGTGAAGGTAATTAGGTATCTGTCATTGCCAGATGCTGTTCCCATTTAAAGATGGTGACATTTCAGCACTGAATTATGACTGGATTTTGAATAAGGAGTTACAACAGGCCTTCTCTACACTACTGCCTTATCATAAAGCACACTGTACCTAAGTAATGGTAGTTTTCTTCATGCCATTTCCAAGGAGTGCTGTTTAGGGTAGGAAACAGGACTCAGAATTTGTGAGGAAAGCTGGTGCTTTAAAGTTGGCACAAATTAAAGCTGCAGTTATGACTGAAAGTTGGCAGAAGTAGACTATGGAGTAGTTTGCTCCAGCATGTCTGTCCCTGCATGATTGGCTTCATTATCGGCCAGGAAGCAAAGGAATGAAAGCAAAGAAGTAGTAATCAGAGCAATAATCTTATCCTTTACTCGGAAGTTTTCAGTGAATAAAAACAAGAAATCATATGAAAAACTTGATGATCACTGCTTTGGTGAATTCCTGTGTTCAAATTCAAGTTGCCTGACCAGGTGGGTTTTTTCATAGGGAAGAGATTCTGACTTACTCTTTTACACTTCAGTGAAACCCAAGATCTTGTAAGCTTGTTATATTTTCTGTGTCTATGGAAGCAGAGATCAAAGAAATATTCTTCATCACCTCTATGCTCCATTTGAAAAGTTGATGAGCTATAAAATATCTTTTTGCTTTGGTTGGTCTCCACAGCACTTCCTTAGCTGGGTATTTGCTTCATGTGGCATTAACAACTCCTATAGGCAACGTTTTAAATCCCAGAGACTTTCTTTGAAATAAGATACCCAAAATACAGGGATCCTGATATTTTTCTGGATATAGGGGGTGTTTTTGTTGTTTTTTTTTTTACCACATGTAACTGAATAAAATGTGGCAGACAGAAGACTGGAATGAGTCAGAAATACATCTATTGACTTAGTATTTCCAGTTTTCATATATTGAATCCAAAAGACATTTGCTTGGTTCTGCTTATGTTATGTCAAATTATTATGATATGTGTCTCAGTCGTTTTCTGACAATTTCCACTGTTGTCATAAAATTGTTAGTGATGTGTAGGGTTGATACAGTAATGTTTTCAAAAATAATTAATGGCTTTGACTTTAGTTGTTGATTTTTGCTTTTTAGGCCTGTTTCTTTTTTTGAGTGACTGTGAAGTACTATTTTTTCACAGGTGCATAGATATAACGGCTCTTTTTGGATCTCAAAAGCATCAGGACACGTATATTCTATCTAGCTTTATGTAACTCTTCTTATAGTGTGTATAAGAGTGAATTGTTATACTAGGCAGAAATGATAATTTACATAAATGACAATGATTAAAAACTAAATTACATTGGACCCAGAATTTTTAAATATTGCAATTACAGCACAGCAGATAAATCAGTCAGTCAGTAAAACAGTAAAGGTAATACTGGAAGGGAAATGTCCTATAAACTGTAAGCAGTTGCCTGCACATTGCACCCTCTCATCTTGTGGTCACTCCTAGATCTTTGGGTTTCTGACCACTTCCTGAACAGCTTTGTTTCTTCATGATGCAGGTGAAATTCAGGCCTTCATCGTGACTCCAGACTGTGTCTTTTTCTAAGCTAGATGTTGAATTTGGGAGAGATATCACTGCAGTTCTGGTACCCCAGTAATAGATTTTTCGGGTATTGCCAAAAAAGAAGTTAATGCATGAATATTTTTTTTAGCCCTGTCTCTCTTAAAACAACAACTGCAGAAAAGTGTACTAAGTGCAGCAATACACATTTACAAGACACAGTTTCACCAGATCTGTCACAGAATGTTAAGCAAGTTTATTGTTTGACGTATCTTTATTAAAATGCAAATTCTGGCATTTTCCCAAGCTGGCAAATCCTTTCCACTCAGCAGTGTGAAGCAATAAACCCCACAAAACTATATTCAGAGAGAATGTAATATTGCCAGGGCAATTTGCTAAAAACAGTAAAAATTTCAAACTTGGATAAAGAAAAATTATCAGAAGATTCTAAAAGGAAAGAAATAAAATCATAATCTGGCTTTCAGCGTTATCATTCTTCTACCTTTCTTACTTATCAACCAGTATTTTCTCAGTATTTTTACTGTTCAGTACTGACCTGCTTGTTTTGCAATCATACATTAGAACAAAATGACTCAAATAGTGTCCTAAACATTTTCGACAACAGCTTATCGGTATAAGCATTCTAGCTCAAATATATTTGAATATTATTTATATAAATTGGAAGAAATTGTACAGCTACATTGTGAACTAAATGAAAAGGGGAAACATTTCAGTAAAAAGGAACTGCGTTTGACTAATGGGGTGGGCACTGAGGTATTCAGCATGCTATATGGAAGGGAGTAAAGTGTAGTGTATTGAATTACATTCCCTTTGATCAATTAATATCTCTGTTAGCAAAACCTTTTTTTTTTTTTTTAAATCCAACTGACAGAATTGGATTAATAGCGTCTAACAAGCAGTTTAATATTCAAAGAAATTTACTATCATTAAATAACTAAACAAGTCAGACTGTGGCACCAGTGTGAAAAGTTATACAAGTTAGAGAACATTTAGCAAGTCTCGAATAAATGAGATTGTACTTAGCATAAGTAGAGACAGAGGAATAGTTACTGGTCAGAAGGTCTCTATTTTATAAAAGGGGTGAAAAAGATCTAGAGGGAAGTACTTAATGCTTCTTAACCTGTAATGCTTCTTAACCTGTGTGTGCGGGGGTACAGTACTGCAAATGAAGAGGAAATTAGTCCTCAGTCCTGGGATTATGTGCTATGATAAGATATAAAGTAGTGCTAATTAATTATAGGTAAGACTGGGCTAAATTGGTTGGCATGCACCGCTGCAATTTTTACAGAGAAGTCAAAATATTAGTGTAATGCTAGAACCAACCAAAGCTGTTAAAATCTTGTTTAACAACAGAACAGAAACATTAGAGCTCTTTTGTAGGATACATAAGTTACAAGGCATGCTGGATTTTTTAAAAAAAATTATAGACTCGCCCTGGCTTTGTTTCTGATTTATTTTAGAACCCAATAGTTGTGGGATTTACAGTTGCCAACATGGGAACTGTTGGACTCTCAGCAAACTATTCTGAAAATGGAGGGTGAATGGAAGGACTACTTTTTCTCATTAAGACCAAAAGGATGAAAAGAGTAGAGTCTTGGCTGTGTCTCTCTTGGCAAAGAGCCAAACAGGATTCTGAAAGAGTTTGGGTGACACATGATAAAAAGAAGTAATGTTTTAACTAAACATGTAATATGAGAAAAGGATCACCCTATATCTCCAGTGACTGCTTTTACATTTTCACAGACAGAGAAGACAGATGGAGAAAGAGGCCGATTTAAGGATTTAGATCTTTATTTCATCCAGAACGAATGACACTTTCACCATAGTAGAAGGGCTAAACTTTCATAAGCAACAGCTTAATATTGAGGGTGAAATAAATCACTGCAATTTTCATAATCGGAAACTGACAGATGAAAAGGACAGTTGCAGGCTTCACCTAATAAAGAAAAGAATATCCTAATCATATCCTCATAGAGTCCAAAATATTTAACAGACATTAAAAGTTTCAACTCACTAGATTCCCTTAAATTGGGTTGTATGAGTACTGGAGACTATATTTCATGCTCATTCCCACCTTCAGGAAAACATAACACATACCCTTGAATAAATGTGCTGTTGAAATCTTAGAAAATGGAATAATTAAGCTGGTTTGATAAAGCAGTCTGATGGTTTGATAATGGAATTTAATTTCCATTGTCAGGACAGCAGTTGTCAATAATTTTACAAATATATAATTAAAGTATAAAGTAATCTTTGATGAGGTAGGCTCAATGTTTGAAGATCTCTCAAATACAAATGATATACAGAAATCTAAGACATTTGTATTGTGAGACAAAGCCAAGTGGTATTAGTGGCGGGTTAATCTTCCTTGCCATGGAAGATTACACTTGGCATACATAATGACTGGATTTCTACAACCAGAACAAAAAAGTATCTGAAAACCCACTTGTGGAAAATGTAAAGTCTAATCATCACATGATAAGTCTGCAAAACACAGTGACTAATCAGGTGTACAAAGTTATTTGTTAGGAAAAAGAAATAAGCTATTGCCTAGAGAATGGGTAAGAGAACGAACCAAAGGAAAACAAAACCAAGACATTTAATCTCTAATTGGCATTACTGACGTCAGGTCCTAAGAAATTTTTAAGATATTTAAAATAGAAATATAAACCCACTAATTATAATTTCAAGTTAGAGTTTTCTCTACTGGAGGATAAAACTGAGCATTCATTCTCTCTCACTTCTATCAAGATTTCAGACTTCTCATTTCAAGCTGTATTTTTCTAAAATGCACGCATCTTTCAAAAATTGACAGAACAACAGAATTAATCAAGACTCATGTGCCCTCATTTCAGCCAGTTCCTTATAATCCACCAAAAATATTTCTGTAAAGGTTGAATTAGGCTAGAGACCATTCTAAAAAGTTACAATTGATAATGACCATGTGCTTGAACTCCCAAAGTTTAAAAAATTATGCAAATATATGTATATATATGCCCACGCGTGCACACACTTTTTTTTTTTTTAATTCCACTTTTTGGAGACGTTATGATACTTTCGGTAATTTTATTAAATCTGCTATAATTTTATTAATCTGTTATAGTTTTTTAAAATTATTACAAAGTAGTGGTCCTTTATATTTATGGTTTTATGACATGAACAAACCAAACTTCCGTTTTGAGTGTTGTAGTTCTTTTTTTCAAGTCCACGCCCATGTTCCTTACTCATTTACAGTTTTCTCTTTACCACCATCTTAGATTTCAACACAAGAAAAGAAGTTGCTCCTTAATATTACAGTTTTAGGGACATAAAAAGATAAGATGTGTGTTCCTGAAGAACTTTGTCTTTTTCCTGGAATGTAACTGTTAGTTAGCTTGTGCACAAGTACTAATTATTATTCTTCTTAAGAGCCATATATGCAGTAATTTTATTTTGTTTATATCTATTTTTCAAGAATACTGTACAGAACAATGGCAGTAGGAGATTCCACTGTAAGTTTCTGTCATCATTCATGTTTAGAAATCAGGTTTTTTTCTTCTTCCTTCTCTGTGGTGACCCAAATAGTTACTGCCTATTCCTATGCCTATTCCTACTCTCTTTTTTTTTTTTTTCCTTATAATTTTTATTTCTCAGTTACATTTTTATTCTATATTACTTTAAATTATTTTTATTATTTTTAATTCCCATTTCCTTTTTCTTTTTTGTTTGTTCATCTCAGAGGTATTAGGACTTGTGTCATGAATATATCTTCCACAAGAACAGAAAAAGTTTTGCTGTTTTCCAGTTGACTCATTGCTTTGCATTTATAAGGATATTTGCAGGTATTTTTCATGCCTCCCTTTCTATAACCCAGCAGAAAGTTTGTGGATTGTTATCATAAAGTATATATTAGTCTCAAGAAACTGAGAAAAGTCGGTAGGAAGTATGGAACATTCTAATGTTTTAGTTCGGAACATTTTAGCTGTACAGGAAGGGAATGGGCACTATTGTGAAGGTTAAACAAGAATAAACCCTTAAAAAGAAACCCTCTCTTAATCAGTATTTTTCCAGATGATAAAAAGAAAGCCAAAGAGATGAAATTGACAAATGTAGCATATAATGGTCCTTCTTGGAGCAGTACTACAGGGGCCTCATTAGTAGACATTTTAGTACAATCATTTTACCCCCGTGGCTGTCACTTCAGACTACTCAGAAAAGGTGGCTGTAGGAGCTAATCACAGCGATACCTTTCTCAATTTTATTTTCCTTGTAAAAATGAGGCACAAGAGAGCTAGTAACTTCTAATTGAAATCAGAATTATCATTGCCATGGATGCATGCTGTGTCTGTAGGGTATGTTTGTGCCAGTGGAAAATTTCCTTTTTCCCCATAATAAGTTTGGGGGCTATAGACTTAAATGTAAAGTTGTGTTGAAATCAGTATTAGCACACATTTTATTCTGCTATTTTGAATAGCATTTCCATCTTGCTGAACAGAAGTACAGTTGTCCATTTATGTTTAACGTTACTAACTGTGGTTCATAAGGGGAGGGCAGACCTCAAGATGTGTCATTTACATTGCACTTTAAAGTTTAAATGGGCTCTCTCTTGCATGTAATTCCTTTTCCTTCAAAATTCCTCCATTTCTCTTACAAAAATAATTATAAGTACCATTTGCTGCTTGCAGTTTAATTGCTGCCTTGAGAGACACTGCAAGACCTCCATTGCTCAAAAAATTGTGTGAGACCAATGCAAAGCACTGTAACAATATTTTAAAGTGGGGGAAAATCTCAGTTCTATTCAGTTTCAGGGAAGTATCCAACTGTAATTGTCCATCATGCAGATACCAGAATAAAAAAAAAAAAAAAAGAAAAAAAAGAAAAAGAGAGAGAAATTCCTGAAATTCCATTCCTCCCACCACTGAGTTTATATGATAGTCATGGAGTAACAATCACTTGCTGTAGCAAGTATTCAAAAATATCTCACCCCTTTTTCTCTTGGAAAATAGGAATTTGTTAGAAAGCAAGACAGAGAAAGAAAACATTATTTAGAAAGTTTTGAGCTCCTCTGAAGATGTCTTTTAATCTCTGTTCGTGTCCTAGAACTTTCTAGTTTTGGAGGACTTTTTCGTTTTGAAGGACTACATCCTAAATGGTAAAAGGATCTTTACCATCTTATTGTATGAATAACTGATGAAATCTGAAAAAAAATCTTGAAGAGTTTCTCTCTGAAAGGGGATGATACCACAGAGAAAAAGAGCTGAGTCTCGGTGAAAACTTAGGTTAGATAAATTGAACCTTTCTTTGGTTTCAGTATAGCCATTTGATAACTGAGAAAATGAAGGCTATATGTTAAATACCTTTCCACCCAACATTTTTTTGTGTGTGTGTTTAATCCAGTTTTACCTGTCTTCTAATGTCTGAAAATGCTATTTAGAAGTTACAAAACTTTTATACCATGTTGTTATTCCTTCTGGAATGAATTGTTAAATGTTGCCACAACTGAACATCTGAAAGTAAACAGAAATCACATTATTGTTCTTTAAGTCTTAGAAAGCAGAAAATCTTTCAGTAAGTTATTGAACTGTGATTTTCAGATATAAGGGTAAAGAACCCACTATGGCACAGCAGTTAAGTGCCATTGCTATCAAGCGAGGGCATGCTTAAAAAATGCGAAAACTTAAGAACAGAAATTCTGACAGTATGCCATCAGCAAAACGGATATTCACTGCATGTGGTTCTTGCTAAGGCTGACAGTTGAAGAGAAAGGGTGAAGCTGTTCAGTGATAAAAGTTGCTATCAGAATTACAACGAAACGTAGACTTTTTAGACACCACCTGTAACATGGCTACTTCATCCATGATCTCCCCGCCTTTGGCCAAGGAAACAAAGTAGTGTTACGGAGTAATAACTGGGATAGAGCAGAGGATTTTTTTGACTGCTTCTAGTTATCCAGAGTGCTATTGAGGCAAAAATAAGCAGGGAGTGTGAAAACAGGTAGCTAGAATGGAAACTATTTTTCAACTTTTACTGAAGCTGGTGCTATCACATACTTCTTGTGATATTGACCTCTGTAGAGGTGAGCATCAAGAGTTGTTAACCCAAGAGGTTATACTGATGAGGTGAAATTAAGGTCAACAGAAGTAAAATAAATCCTTGTTTCATGAACATCCAAGTCCAAAAGCAGATATCCTGAGTGGTTTTATTTGTCATCACTAGAACTATCTTTTTTGGGGGGGAAACAGTACTGAGGTAATGATTTCCTAATGTTTTACAGGTTTTGGGGAGCTGAGAGAAGCAATTCTAAAGCTGGTGTCTATAGGGACAAACACAGCTTCCAGAACAACTGTTATAATTGAGACATAATTGTTTGTGTGTATAATCTAACTGGACAAAATATCTTAGCTAACTGATAGGAACTCACATAAATTAAATTTATTTATAAATTGTGGACTTCTTCACCAATCTGCTGCATAATTTTATAACCACTATATATTTATAAGTAGAAACATTCTGTCATAAAAACACCGTCTAACACATGTCTAACAACTTCATTATGACCGAATATCTGTCAAAAAGTATAAAGGCGGAACTGATTACTTAAAAAAATGGTGTAAAGGCCTATGTATGGTGGCAACTGTGTATCAACTGTATTTTATTAACAAAGCATTAAGAACAGAAAATTCAGTTTCAAGGCATGGGAGAAACAAGAGGAAGTGTTTCTGTTTCTATTAAACTTTGATGATTTTAATCATTTTAAGCAAGATTTAAGTCAGAGACAGAAATAGGAAAAGATACTGTAAGCAAGAGATAAGTTAGTACTTCAGGAGTTAGAAATGGGAGGCAGAAAGAATTCTTTATCTCTTTTCACATCAATATGAGACAAGTATCAGAAAATGATCCAAAAGATATAGGAATAGTCTATGGGTTGAGGAAGCTTTGGAGGTCACAGAAAGAGCTGGAGTGAAGAAATCAACACAGAAGCCTGCTAATACTATTTCACTTTTATTGATAGTATGGATGATAATGTCAGTGCTGAACTGACTTTCTAGTCAGTTGCCTGGGTTTTGTTTGAAAAACTATATAGCCTTCAGACTAATTTGGTTCATTTATCTGGCTAATCAATTGTCTAGTTCCTTCACTTAATGCAAGGAAAGTAGCTTTCGTCTTCTTTTCCCATTTGAGATCTAAGCCTTGTGTCATGGAACGCTCTTATTATCCTTTCATCCTCTGTTCTTCTATGAAGATGGATACAGTGAGAGAGGTATTTGAAGCAGTTCTGTTACGGATAATAAATTTCCCACTGCCTCCTTCCTCCAAATCCTGTTGTCCATGAGCTATCCTGAAAGCATGAATAATTAAGAAGGCAAGTACTGAAATACTGGTAAGAATTGATTACAAAATTATTTTAGAGGAAGAAACTACATCATTTACAGATGTTGTCGTGGTTTAACCTGGCAGGCAGCCAAATCCCACGCAGCCACTTGCTCACTCCCCCCCCTCCCCAGTGGGATGGGGAGAGAATCAGAAGGGTAAGAGTGAGCAAAACTCGTGGGTTGAGATAAAGACCGTTTAATAGAACAGAAGAGGGAAAATAATAATAACAACAATAATAATAATAATGATAATGATAAAATATACAAAATGAGTGACGCACAATGCAAGTTGCTCACCACCTGCGCTGACCGATAACCAAGCAGGGAGCGCTACTTCCTGAATCATGCCTACCACTCATATACTGAGCATGACGTCACATGGTATGGAATATCCCGTTGGCCAGCTGGGCTAGCTGTCCTGGCTGTGCTCCCTCCTCCCAGCCTCTGCGTTTGGTAGAGCATGGAAGCTGTCCTTGACAGGGCACTTAGCAACAACTGAAAACATCAGTGTGTTATCAACATTCTTCTCATACTAAATCCAAAACACAGCACTAGGAAGAAATTTAACCCTATCCCAGCCGAAACCAGGACAGATGTAAATCTTCAAAACCAAAATGTTTTTCTCTTGACTTTCCGTTTAGTTTTTGTATTAAATTGTACTTCTTTACAGAATAACAGGGAATGCTGAAATGTCATCAGCATTATATTTCTCTATTGAATTTTTTAAAGAAAATTTCATGTTGTCATAGGAAGTTATATTTACATATAGCAATGTCATGTTAAAGATATGGGGCACAGATATCATGAGCTTTGCATTGGAGGAGCCATAGATTCTTGCCACATTCTTGTTTCCAAGTTGCATTCAGTGTCTCTTTCTGTGCTTGACTTTTGCATACTTAAACACTTTTGTAAGTAGGACGGACCTCAATGTGGGCTTACATATAAGATTTTAATGATTTTTTCCCCCTCTTATAATAATTTCTCACTATAAGAATGTTCACTGAGCAGTTTGGGAATATTCTTTATCTAAAAGAGTAGATATTTCCTTCCTTTCTCTTTTTTAGTTTTAAGGCAAATAATGTTAATAAATTATGCTTGTATCACACACCCATGAATATCATTAAGGGATCTGTAGTTCATAGCAATTCCAATTTGTTTCAGAAACTAAGTTTCAAGAGTCATTCCCCAACCTTTGGATAAACAGCCTTCTATTATAAACCACAGTGTATAATGTGTATTATTAATGATGCTCTCTTAGGGCTGTCTCTCTCGATAAAAAAAATTAAAATTCTCAATTGTCAGAATCACATTTGGAGTGAAGGAAGGGAGGGCAGTAAAGGACAAAGAACCAGACTCCACACTACAACTCTATATTCTGTTAATACAGATGTTGTAATTCATCTTTCAAGTCAATTACCCTGCTGGTGACTTATGGGGAGAGCACAGACATTAATATTTCCAATAAACCTGATTGTAGTCAGATGAAATTTCAAACAGTTTTCAAGCGGGAAAGGAAATTAGGTCAGGAGAAATAGCCACTACAAATTAACGAGCCCACTGATAGCCTCACCATTAGCATCGCTATTTTCATAAACTATTCCGGTGATGTAGAATTAAATATCAGACACTATTTCACTGAATAAGGAGAAAATATAGTTATTATCTCTATTTTTTTTTCTTTCCTTTAATAGACTGAAAAGTTTGCTGCTGGAGCAAGTGGAGTATAGATTTTAAAAATCATTACATATGGGGGTTTTGGTGTGGTTCCTTTTTTCTTCTCCTATACTTTTCTATATGCTAAAGCATTTATTTTGTAGAGAATTAATTGCAGGTCTGTCTCATGGAAGTGCTACTGTGTGTTATCAGAGATACCCAGAAAGAAGAGACAACTGGGGGGAGAGGAGCTTTAACTACATATATATAAATCAGTCTGTAAATTCTGTAAAACGATCACCTAATAATTATTTTCTTTTAGAATTTGAGAGAGATGTGAGAACCATATTCTCTCTCTCTTGTTCTGTTATTGAAAAGCATCTATGTATCTCCAAATATATATAATAATATATGTGTGTGTGTGTATACACACATGCAGTGATTTCAAGATGCCATAAGTGATTGTTCGTACACTGAGAAGTCATCTCAGGCCTAGATACAGAAATGAGTCCTAATATTCCCTGTATCTAATGTATATATGTACACATGGGTACACATATGTAGTAGACTCATATAGGCCAGAACTATAGGCAGTATTATCTTTGCTTTTCATGTCTTTCCAAGGAGATTACCTTAGATTCATTTTGTACAGAAAGGAGAAGAAAAACACTACAAAACCATGGAATTTCCTAAAGACTACCTTGCCCTGTAAGAAAATAACAAAATCAGGTAGAAAAGCTCTATATGCTTCATGTTGCTCCTTGCTTTACTGTGATGAATCTTTAAGCATTTAGAAAATTTTGTCAAAAAGTCCTGTGAAAATTTAGAATGTAAACATAACATTACAACTGAATGTAGGTAGATCTTTATATACTAGGAAGTTAAGAGAACAGTGTGATGGGAATGTGATGGGAGAAGACTCCAAAACCAGCCAGCTTCAAGCTTCAAAACGACGCCTGACTGGGTTGACTGGACTCGTTATCAAAGCACATTGCCAGTGGTACTTAATCACTATGAATCATCCATAACAAGCTTATCTTAAATTAGTTGCAAGTGTACAGTGCCACTGAAGTGATGCCATTTTAGTTCGTACTGATAGCTATAATCCATCAGTCCAGAGAACAATTTGAGAGGGAAAGCCAGAACAGAGTCTGCCGCCTTCTTTCCTTCCTATCCTTCCCCATAAAACACCATTGACGTTCTGTGCTCCTCTGCCTCTTCCTCAAAGGAAAATTGGGTGATAACAGCTTCTCTTGACATTTATTTTTGGGATGAGGGCTTGTTCTGGTTTTGCATATTCTGCAGGATTATTCTGGTTCCATCAGACACCCTGCCTGCCTGCTCTGCAGGATTATTTTGGTTTTACCAGACATCATTCTTGCCTACTCTGTATCCTTAGTTCTTATCTTGCAGAGTTTAATACTTGCACATTTTTTATGCACCCTGCTTGTGCCACTATATCACAACCCCATCTGCTTCTTTGCAGTTAAAGCTATTATTTTTATATTAAAGCTGAGCTGCATTGCAAGATGTTATTAATGTTTTTACAATGTTAAAATATGCTTGTATACTGTACCTGGTTATGCTATTTTAGTGTGCTTATATCTGTGTTCCAGGCAAGTAAATATTAATTTTGTTGCTTAGTAGGCATCTAATTAATGCATGCAACAGACCTCCTTTTTGGCTACGGTAAAACCAAATCATGGTTTGCAGACAAAAATATTTTAACATAGGTTGAAACTCAGTCCCATACATGCATCAAATAAAGGTTAAATCTCTAGTAAAGTTCTAATTAAACTCAATTTATATTAAAAAGGAGTGTCTCATAACTTGCTTAAGTTCAAATAGGACCTAGGTGATGTATTTAGGAGACACAGACTGAACTGCTCCTACAGAAGAATACACAGATATTAATGTTCTGAAAACTTAGGCAGGTATGAACTTTCTTCATCATGTTTGAACATGAAATCTAGATGACAATCAGTGGGTTTAAAACAGGACTCTCTTTCCCTGAGCAACAATTCAAAATCATGAGTCTGCCTTAATCACGTCTGCTGGAAATACCACACGGCAGAGAGGAAACAGTCAAGGAGGTTCCTGGAATGTGTGGAGGATAACTTCCTGACGCAGCTGGTAAGCGAGCCCACCAGGGGAGATGCCTCGCTTGACCTGCTGTTCACGAACAGAGAAGGACTGGTGGCAGATGTGGTGGTCAGAGGCCGGCTTGGGCTTAGCGACCATGAAATGGTAGAATTCTCGATACTTGGTGAAGTAAGGAGGGGGGCCAGCAAAACCGCTACCATGGACTTCCGGCGGGCGGACTTTGGCCTGCTCAGGACACTGGTCGAGAGGGTCCCTTGGGAGACAGTCCTGAAGGGCAAAGGGGTCCAGGAAGGCTGGACGTTCTTCAAGAAGGAAGTCTTAAAGGCGCAGGAGCGGGCTGTCCCCATGTGCCGCAAGAAGAATGGGCGGGGAAGGAGACCGGCCTGGCTGAACAGGGAGCTCTGGCTGGGACTCAGGAAAAAAAGGAGAGTTTATCACTTGTGGAAGAAGGGGCAGGCAACTCAGGAAGAGTACAGGGATCGCGTTAGGTCGTGCAGAGAGGAAATTAGAAAGGCAAAAGCCCGGCTAGAACTCAACCTGGCCACTGTCGTGAGAGACAACAAAAAATGCTTTTATAAGTATGTTAATGACAAAAGGAGAGCCAAGGAGGATCTCCATCCTCTATTGGATATGGGGGGGTACGTTGCCACCAAGGACGAGGAAAAGGCTGAGGTACTCAACGCCTTCTTTGCCTCAGTCTTTAGTAGTCAGAGTGGTTATCCTCAGGGTACTCAGCCCCCTGAGCTGGAAGACAAGGACGACGAGCAGGATAAACCCCCCATAATTCAAGAGGATGAAGTTAATGACCTGCTACGCCACCTGGACGCTCACAAGTCTATGGAGCCGGATGGGATCCACCCGAGGGTACTGAGGGAGCTGGCGGAGGAGCTTGCCGAGCCGCTCTCCATCATTTACCAGCAGTCCTGGTTAACTGGGGAAGTCCCGGACGACTGGAGGCTCGCCAATGTGACGCCAATCTATAAGAAGGGCCGGAAGGAGGATCCGGGGAACTACAGGCCGGTCAGCCTGACCTCGGTGCCGGGGAAGATCATGGAGCGGTTGGTTTTGAGGGTGCTCACGAGCCATGTGTCCTAGTTTCGGCAGGGATAGGGTTAAATTTCTTCCTAGTGCTGTGTTTTGGATTTAGTATGAGGAGAATGTTGATAACACACTGATGTTTTCAGTTGTTGCTAAGTGCCCTCCTAGTCCAAGGACAGCTCCCGTGCCTACTGACTGAGCTAGGTACACAAGATGGGAGGGAACATAATCAGCACAGCCAGCCCAGCTGGCCAATGGGGTATTCCATACCATGTGATGTCATGCTCAGTATATGAACGGTAGGCGTGATCCAGGAAGGGCCGATCGCTACTTGGTTATCGTTCAGCGTGGGTGGTGAGCAATTGCATTGTGCATCACTCATTTTGTATATTCTATCATTATTTATTATCATTATTCTCCCTTTTCTGTTCTATTAAACTGTCTTTATCTCAACCCACGAGTTTTTCTCACTCTTACCCTTCCGATTCTCTCCCCGTCCCACTGGGGGGGCAGGGGGAGTGAGTGAGCGGCTGCGTGGTATTTGGCTGCCTGCCAGGTTAAACCACGACACCATGTCTGGGACAACCAGGGGATCAGGCCCAGCCAGCACGGGTTCATGGAAGGCAGGTCCTGCTTGACCAGCCTGATCTCCTTCTATGACCAGGTGACCCGCTTAGTAGATGAGGGAAAGGCTGTGGATGTGGTCTACCTGGACTTCAGTAAAGCCTTTGACACTGTCTCCCACAGCATTCTCCTAGAGAAGCTGGCGGCTCACGGCCTAGACAGGTACACTCTTTGCTGGGTAAAAAACTGTCTGGACGGCCGAGCCCAGAGAGTTGTGGTCAACGGAGTTAAATCCAGTTGGCGGCCGGTCACGAGCGGTGTTCCCCAGGGCTCAGTACTGGGGCCAGTCTTGTTCAATATCTTTATCAATGATCTGGACGAGGGGATCGAGTGCTCCCTCAGGAAGTTTGTAGACGACACCAAGTTGGGCGGGAGTGTTGATCTGCTGGAGGGTAGGAAGGCTCTGCAGAGGGACCTGGACAGGCTGGATCGATGGGCTGAGGCCAACTGTATGAGGTTCAACAAGGCCAAGTGCTGGGTCCTGCACTTCGGCCACAACAACCCCATGCAACGCTACAGGCTTGGGCAAGAGTGGCTGGAAAGCTGCCCGGAGGAAAAGGACCTGGGGGTGCTGATTGACAGCCGGCTGAACATGAGCCGGCAGTGTGCCCAGGTGGCCAAGAAGGCCAACGGCATCCTGGCCTGTATCAGAAATAGTGTGGCCAGCAGGGGCAGGGAGGTGATCGTGCCCCTGTACTCGGTACTGGTGAGGCCACACCTCGCATACTGTGTTCAGTTTTGGGCCCCTCACTACAGGAAGGTCATTGAGGTGCTGGAGCGTGTGCAGAGAAGGGCAACGAAGCTGGTGAAGGGTCTGGAGAACAAGTCTTATGAGGAGCGGCTGAGGGAACTGGGGTTGTTTAGCCTGGAGAAGAGGAGGCTGAGGGGAGACCTCATTGCGCTTTACAACTACCTGAAAGGAGGTTGTAGTGAGGGGGGTGTTGGTCTCTTCTGCCAAGTAACTTGCGATAGGACGAGAGGAAATGGCCTCAAGTTGCGCCAAGGGAGGTTTAGATTGGACATTAGGAGAAATTTCTTTATTGAAAGAGTGATCAGGCCTTGGAACAGGCTGCCCAGGGAAGTGGTGGAGTCACCATCCCTGGAAGTATTTAAAAGACGTGTAGATGAGGCCCTTAGAGACATGGTTTAGTGGACATGGTGTGTTGGGTTGACGGTTGGACACGATGATCTTAGAGGGCTTTTCCAACCTGTATGATTCTATGATTCTATGATTCTAATCACAAATACAGAGGAGTAGGAATTTTAACAATCACAAAGCTATTCTGAATATGTCTATGAAGACTGTGTTAACCCATTTTTTTCTGTATGTTTTTCTTAATATCTATTCATCTAAGGGAGTAAATTTCAATTTTCCACAGAGAATTTACTTGAAAAATTGAGGGAGAGACTTGGAAAAATGTTGTCATTGGAGGAAACGGGGAAACTGAACTGAGGAAGCACCTTGTGGTACTGAACATGCTGAATCTCCCATAGCATTTTGGAAAACCTTACAGCAGTTGTGTGCATAAGTTAACTGTGTGTGCTTAGGAGACAACTTTACTTAAAATCACTTGAGGCAGCTAAGCAGAAGATCCCCTTTGGCTGTAACTGTGTTTGGCTATGTTAGCATGTCCTATCTGCACACAGATATTCAAGCTGATTTTATTTTTTTTTCTTTACAGTTTAGCACATGCAGGCTTTCTTTCTCATTTCCCTTCCCCTTCCCTCCCTTCCTTCCTCTCTCTTTTTCTTTCTTCTAATATGGCAGATATGTAGAGTTTTCTCTTTTCACTTTTTTATTCGGATAGGGTGGGTAACTTCTAAGGGCTCTCACAGGAACTCAGGTCAAAGTGAGCAGCTAACAGTGCTGTATAACCTGATTCAGAACAGAAAATTAAATTGTTTCAAATTATGCAAATTGAAATTTGGAAGTCAGCTGCAAATCAGGTTAGAAAAGCTAGAGGTATTTTAGAAAAGTGTTCAAGGTTTCTCTGAATGTTTTGTGTCCAAAGCGGAGTTTGTTCAATATATAATGAATGCTTGAATTGCCAACCACCTCCTGGTTTAAAATATTCTGATGCTCATTGTAAGGAAACGTCCTTTACTTACAGCATTACTTGCAAGGGGCAGCCCAATCCAAGATACTCACATTCCTAGAAGTGTTTTTTACACGCATCTAAGTGACAGGAACCCTTGGAGGGTTTTCCTGCTGTTCTTTGTCACTATTTCAGGCTACAAATGATTTAACACCTTTGAACCTCAGTTTGCAGATATGTAAAATAAAAGCTTAGAATCATAATTAATTTCGTTGTAACACTGAGATGCCCATACGGAATAGTATTGGAAAATATTGAAAAATAAACATGTCAATCAGGGCTTGGAATCATATGTGTTTTTTCATAATATTCCCAAAGCTAATTGGGAAGGAAAGGGATATTGGCCTTTCCAATATGCCAAATGGCATGGGGAACGTGAAAAACTATCTGCTTGATCAGCAAATCACATGAGACTTACGGTTTCATAGCCGAGTAAACTAAAACATATTTATAATTATTATTCTTATGGCACATTTATACCATAGGGAAATAAATATCCTTGGATTATAGCAGTCTGTCACATATTGGAGAACTGGCTTCTTGGAGTAAAGGTCAAAAATTCTATCATCAACTTCAGTGGAACCAAGAATTCATGAAAGATTATCAGCCCCATTACGTACGTGAAATTTCAAGGAAAAAGAAATTCTCGCTATCACCAGATGCTTTGTCTTTTTCTTAGGCCATCTTATTGGGATCATACATGTTTTGGGCAAATCTCCATGCTCTGCAAGGTATAAAGTGAAAAATAGAAAGACACAAGAAATAATAATAACAACAGAATAAGAAACATTTAACTTGTGGCATTTTTCTAGCTTTAGTGGCATAGAACTTTAGAAAAGACATCATTTTTCTCCAGAAGTAATGCCAATTTTAGGGAGAACAAAGCTGATTATTCTTACTGTGCCATGAGTCTACCCACAAAACATATTTTGTCTTGTAACCTAAAAACTGTTTTCATGAGTAAAAAGTACAGAGGAGGTGAGGACAATAACATTTTG
Organism: Calonectris borealis; assembly: GCF_964195595.1. Taxonomy (NCBI): domain Eukaryota; kingdom Metazoa; phylum Chordata; class Aves; order Procellariiformes; family Procellariidae; genus Calonectris; species Calonectris borealis. Next base: position 178,927,521 of record NC_134312.1, read on the forward strand.
AACATTGGTGTTAGGAGATGTTTTCCAGCTTCCTTTCATTGGCAATAAAGTCTTTCAACTAAGTTCAAGAATGTGTAAAATTACTGGTGTGAGATGTGACTTTTTGTGGTAGGTTGTCCTAGGAAAACAGAGTAGTGTCAGGTAGGAAAGACAGGAGAAATTACTGGAAAATCTTTCCAGTTCAGATTTAAGAGCTCACATTTGAGGAATCACGCTTGGTATACTCTGCTTTAGGAAAAGAATTTGATACCTGCATTGAAATGCATTTTCAGTTAATCTTGTCTGGAGGCCAGTGGACTGCTGTGAATGTTGAACGTCCTTTGGCTGAAACACGGAGCACACACCACAGCCATCCCTGCTGCGTTGAAGACCGGCTGGGAGAAAGATACGTACTCTGAAGTTAAAATAGTCAGAACAGGTCCCCTACTTGATAACAGCTGAGTGCTGCAGTCAAATACGGCTATTGCAGCGGGATTCTATTGATTTATACTGGACAAAACTGGTGCTTTTACCAAACGGTTTTGTGGCTACTCAGCAGTCTGTGTCAAGCCATAGGCAAAGATTTTCAGGAAGTTCCTGGCATCCAGTGAGACAGAGAAAACTGGTTATTATACCAGGCAAATCGCTCGGATCACTTAACAGCATGCCTGCCTCAGTCAGATGGAAAGCACATTCACATTGTTCGGATTATACTGCAAGCCAGCACAGCAGAAATATTAGGCCTCACAATTTTCCAGGTAGTGTTTAAAATCTTTTCCCCAGCTAAAGGATATAACTGACAGTTCACACTCCAGAGTCAAGTTAATCTGTAACATTATCCGCCCATTTTGCACTGAGCAGTCCCCAAAGCAGTTTGTAATATGCATATGAACTGAACCATTGTTGTGATCAAATTTTAAATACCCTTGTGAAATGGGAAAAAAGGAAAGATAAAATAAAACCCTGCTGCTCTGGTACTGAAGATTGACAGGAAAAGGAAAAGTATTGCTTCATTGAGTGCATGGCTCTGGCTACAGTGGCTGCATTAAGTTGCTGGTGGGACTTCCAGTCCCCCCTCTAATGCATGGCTAATAGCTCAGCATTGACTCTGTACAGTTGGGAGATGAAGTTCTCCTATTTCAGAGTATTATGAAATTGCAGTGGTGTGAAATTAGAGTGATAGTTATCATAAATTTGTTTCGGACAAGGATACTTGGTTAATATAGCTCATGAATGAAGTTTTGTCTGGTAGGTGTTTCACAGTAGCTCACCACTGCAGCAACAACAGTGCAAAGTGGTAGCAATATATATTACATTTTCTGAATTTGATGGCTTTTAAAATTATTTCTTGTGCTGGGGATCACACACCTGTTTGAAAGTGAGAGGAGAAACGGAGCACAAGGAAACAATTGCCGTTATGGCAAAAGGTAGAAAACAACACATCCTTGTTTGGTCTTCTGCTGGCATGATGCCCTCCCCTGGAGTGGTTGACACCATAATTAATTATATCCATTTGTATCATAGTAGTGAAATTCACTCCTGACTTTACTGTGTGCACAGAATTGATCCCATTTGTAAAACTATATAATTCACTTTAATAACCTCAACACCATCAGTATGCCATAAGATTAGTAAAAGCTTCTATACTTTATGACTATCTTGGTAAATTAAAGAGCTCTCTGTTAGTGTAGTCTCCACAATTCAGGCTGAGTTAAAAAAAATCTATGGAATTTGTATTATTGCTACTAATATTTTAGTTCCTTCGCTGACTTCTTAGCTATTTACTTTTTCTTAGCATTGCCTCTAGTATGGCTTATTCTTGCAAAAAGAAAGTTAGAAAAAATTATTTTTCTCTCTTTACCTCACATGGGCTTGGCAAAACGCAAATATTTAATCCAAGTTTCCTCACAGAGAAACAGAGAAACCTGAGACATATTTCCCCTCACCTTTCATAAATTATACTTAAAGTATTATTATGAAAAAATATGTCTCTGTTATTTGACAGACTGTGTTTTAGGAACTTGTTGAAACAATCTTGCAATTCAAGCAAAGAGAACTGATATGACTTTTGTAGAACCGATACTGGTTATTCAGTACTGAGGTGATTTTACAGGAGTTTCTTTTCTCCCAAGGCTGCATCAAGACAAAGACATTCAGCTTTTGGTCCTGCAAACTACTTCTATAAACATCACATAAACAATTAAAAAAAGCTCATGATTGCAGGAAAAAGGATGCAAGCAATGATGTAGCTTCCCCTACTATTACACAATCTTAGGCTTGGTGATAAAAAATGTATGATGAAGTCAACAAAAATGTTCAGTATCAGTTTGCTTTTAACTGATAAGTTAGAATGGTATATGATGCAACTAATATGAATTGTGTTTGATTCCAAACCAAATCCAAGTGCAGTTTATAGAGATAAAATTCTAGGATACTACTGAGTTTTCATAATCATTAGAAATTAGTGTGAAAAAATAGTGTTACCTAGTTGTACTAAATCAGCAACAAAACCATTAGTTTAGTAATACTGTGGCATGTGTCTTAATTGATTTACTCACTTTATTGTGGAAGGGTTTTTTATGTTAATATTCATGTATTTCATCTTGAAATAAATGTAATTATAAATTCTGACACAAGTATTATTTGCGTAGCAATTGGTCACAAAGAGTAAGTCATTAATATTCAATGAAGTGTTAATTTGTGCAGAGCCTAGAGCGATTGTAAAATTCGTTGCAGTGCAAATATAACTGTGTATAATTGTATTAATCAGTCCCAAAGAGTATTTGAGGTGGAAACATATGTTGTTCTTTTATTTTTGACCTACAGTGGTGCAATATGAAATAGTTATCATGACGGAGGATGGGTTCTCTCATGTTCTTAACATCCTGCTCTACAAATACAGTTAGAAGCAACTGGGACATTTTACGAAGACTTTATTAGCTCTGTTATTTGTTACTTGAGTTATGAATTCAGAAGGATTTTCCCTTCTACTTTCTGTTAGAAATTTGGGAAAAGCGGGAAGGAGAAGGGCATAAAGAAGTTACTTTTGAGAGAGACATTTTCAGAGCAACATTTGCTCACTCTGATTTTTTGGGGGTCTTTATTGGACTGTGAAGATAAAACCCATTTATTTTGGTTTTAGACAGGTAGGGTAATTCCTTTGTATGCACCTATACAGCTGAGAAATGGAGTTGCACATTGGCAGCTGGGAACATCTACTTATATTAGGCTTAAATTAAGTGGAAGAAGGCAAGTGAATCCCTGAGCCTTGTGATAAAATGGATTTCTTGACTTCTCATAGGTAGGAATTCAGTGGGAGATACACAATGTGAAAGGACATAAATCAAACATGATACCCAAAAAGGTTCTTCTTCTAACAAGCTACTAACGACCTGTATTATGCGATTATAAAATGTGCAAAAATAATGCTGAACATGCTGCATATTGAAGGTGCATAGAACTTTGCCACTGCAGCTAGTATTGACCTTTCTCTCAGATCTTATAATCTTCTTCTGCTATATTGTTTTCTGGATTGTCAGGAGAAAATGGAAAATTAAGAGAGAGCAAAAGGTACATACACTGCAGAAATGCCCATATCACCAAAACCGATTTGGGAGATCAGCAAGTAAAGATAACTGCAGTTCTCAGCAGTTCTTCCTGGAAGATTACTACCTGCTGAGAAGAAGAAAAGCTTGTATCACTGTAAGAGGACATCATGGAAGTAGGTCAAATGCCCACAGGTGACTGACCAATATGGATATGTTAATACATGGATCTTGCTCATACATTTTCTTTCAGTTTGTTAGGGGGTTGGGTTTTTTTTGTTGTTGTTTCTGGTTTTTTTTAAGTGCTTTAATAGTGGGCTCCTTACGGCGTGCCAGCCATCTGTCATTTAGCAGAAGGCTTTTGATAGCAGACTACTTGCAGTATGTTGATCCCTGCTTGTTATTCGGTGCAAGTGCTCTATTACCTGACCTTTAGTAGTAAAAACTGCGTACAGTATTTTCACATGAAAGGATAACCTAAAGAAGTCTGGTTTGAAAATGATATTTCATGTTAGAGCAGTTAACTGGATTGCCAGACTTGGCAAACTAGGATTATTGTTTTTGAAGCCATAAAGAAATGTAACGATAGGTTCAAAGTTTATTTTTATTATGTAAAGATATCTTGCAAAGGTAATTTCATTCATTGAACTGTTACAAAATGTAGTTCCTTAATAGCTTGTATAAATTTCAGCACTCCAGTTATGATTAACAGGAACAGCTCATTTAGAGAGGACTGATCAAAAGAATGTAGGGTTTTTTGATAGAATGAACAATGGAAGCAGTGATGGAGTTTATGTACACTCGGGTGTTTAACAGCCATGAGCTTTTGGTTTCATGTGGTAAAACAAAACAGCAAAATAATTACAGCACAAATACAGATAAAAATCATGTTTTCAGAGCCAAAGTATACAGACTACAACAAGCTTTCACTGTTATCTGGCTTCAAGCTTTTTGATTCTGTGTTCAAATGGTAGAAAAGCAGTTCAGAGCCATTATTTTGAACACTCTAAAGTTTAGTGTTTTTTAAATCTAAAATCTCATGTTGATTTAACACATAGGAAAACTTTGAGCTTGTCTGATCATATCTCAGCTCCAGCTGTTTAGGGGATCTCTTGTACAGATACAACACCCAAATCTCTCTTTCTATCAATAAATGAGATTCCATTTAATATCAGTTAAGCTATGCCCATTTATTTTGGTAGACTATTTGCCCCACAGGATTTATCAGGGGAACTTCAGTTTTGCATTTCCTTTATCACTCAAGCTAGAGAATCCTCTTTTCTGCCGATTTGAATTGGATTTCACCTGCAGAAGACGGAACTGTTTTTTCCAGTTGACCTTTCAAATCTGTTCTGATATGTCCAGTTGAAAAAAAGTGGCTCTTATAACAGTATTCCTTAATTCAAACCTGTCCCACTGTATGTAACTCCTCCCCCACCCCTGAAAACAACCCGACCAACCAAAAAAAGGAACAAGATAAAGCAAAAGGAGCTCTGTGGAGTTGTATCATATTAACACTGTGTCATCTACCTATTATGCAGATCTTCTCCTTAATCTTTTCCAGTGCTATTTGCTTACCTGTACATTAACTGCATGATACTTTCAAACAAGTGCTATTTCAAACAAGTATTCTATGCTCCTGTCCTCTTTTCCTTTTCCCAGCCAAAGAGCGTGGCCGGTGAACGGTAGGTTTCCCCAGTTTCCTTTCCGAATGGGAGACAAGTTTGACTTGGCAAAGCTGCCAACAGCAGAAGCAGGCTGGGGGCACAGCCGAGCTGACTGTCGCTAATTGAAGGGAGAAGACTAATGGCTACATGTGGTATGTCCGCAGTAATGAGGGCACTGCGCTGACACTGTTGTGTTGCTCTGTGAGAGACTGAAATGTTTTACAGGGGTGTCAAGGCAGTACCACTCTCAACCCCCGCCACCCACACAGCCTAAATGTCATAATGTAGTGAACAAGCTGACTTGGCTGAGGAATTTCAGGCTGCTTCTTTTCCAATTCAAAATGGGAAGAAAATTGGGCCTAGTGGAAAAACACTGGCCAGCTACAACTCGGTGCCAGGAGCACTGCTTAACCGACATCTAATGACAACCAAAAAAATGTCCCCATGCAGACCACAATAATTAGAGTCCTAGTGATGCCACGTTAACACGGTTGCTTAAATTACTTTTGAAGGTATGCTACATTGGTGACAGAGACATTGTTTCACCAATAAGTAACTAATACATCAAATTTAGTGTGAAGAGGAAGAAGAGAGGAAGAACCCGCCCCAATGGGTTCAGTGTGCAAGGGAAAGGCTGGACAGCATCCACCATCTCCCATCAGAGAAATGAACAGGTTTCACTCAGGAAGCTGAAACAAATCACTGCAAGATAGCGGGGTGAGAGAGCAGAACTCTCTCTTTAGACTCCCCAAAAGGTGCTGTTCGATAGCTCCAGTCTACACTCAGATTTAGTATAAAACTTTTTTTCTCAATTGTACAGTATGCTCTGGCTTAGAAATTCATTTTGTCAACATGAGCGTGTTTACCATTGCTTTCAAACTCTCTAACTAACTGGCTTGGCAGACAGGCAGCTCAGCTATGGAGAAATGTGGGACAGCAGCTGCATCTGTCTGCCTGCTTTATAAAAGGAAAGGAGGAGACTTCATCTGAAACTTTATAGCCACTCAGGGCACTCTCACTGATTATTGTCCATCCTTACACATGTCCTATTCTAAGGAAAGTAATGAAGAGAATAATAAGGTGTGAATGGTATATTATGATGCATGAGATGATAGAGAAAAGAGAGGAGGTTGTGTTATTCCCAGTAATTTGGACAGGTTTATACATGTAGATATCTATCAGGAAGATATTCAGCTAGCAGAAAATTTACCTTTGTAATCTGTTCTCATTGTGTTCCTTTAGACCTGAGGACATTAAGCTTTTAACAACCAAAACATTACCATTAGAAAGCCCTTGCTGGGGTTTCAACATAGAAACGTTCATTTGGCCCTCCCTGGTTATGGAATTGATAAAGTGCTTCTTCCAGGCAAAGGACAAGTCATAGGTGACATAAATGCTTCTTAATACATACCTTAACATCAAGAAAGTATAAAACAATGTTTATATGCCAAAGAATTGTCAAGGTCATGTTGTTTCTGGAAGAATAGAGATATCAGATCACACAAGGGTACTTGCTTGATATTATCACTTCCATTTGGTCCTACTGCAAGACTTGAACCCGTCTCATATTTTAGGATTATTAGGTCCCTAATTGAGGCAAACATTTGAACAGGCTTTAAATGCTATTCTAAAGGAAAACTTTTTTCTCTCTGCTACTCTAACTTACAGGCCACTAGCTTTTACATTTTCTCACAGCAGTATTGAGATGTCACCCCTACATCAAAATCTATATCTCTTGTGACTTTGGTCCTGTACATCTGTAAAAAATTCTTAGCTGCGCTGGTATATAAAAGGCATGTAATGTGGTCTGTGGCACTATTTATTTATATATTTATTTATTTTAATGAGAAGTAAGGATTAATAAATTGTATTTTCTGGGGGGAAAGAAAAAAAAAAGCCTCCTTAAAGTAAACCCCTTTTTGTTCTGTAATAGAAAAATTAAGCCTGGATTTTCATATTATACCTATTGATTATTAATCCATTTGCCAAATTATCTGATTAACAACTTTATCAATGAAATGCAATTTAGGATTAGTGATGATATTACTCCTATCTCTTGAAATTAGAAGTAAGGTGCCTGTACTGTAGGTTTGGACATGGTGCGAGGACTGGTGTTTATATGCATGCAGTTTTCTCTCAGTGTACAACATGCAGACATTTGTTTGACAATTATTTGCTGTAACACTTTAAAAAAGTGCTAGGATGCTACTGACAAAAAAATTTGCATGAGGGATAGTTACTGAATTCATGTAGGATGAGGTATTCACAGAGGTAAGGTTAAAGGACACATAGAATGAGCTGGAAGTGGTGGGATACCCCTAGCTGTTCTTCATTGTAGATCTCAACCTTAATCCATGAAGATTGTCAGAGCCTCTGGAGGGGCTGGGTGATAGTGGTGACTGTTATCCTAAAAAACAGATGGTAAAGTGAGTGACACCTATAAATGTGCAGGCTGTGTTACTTCACTGACAAGATGCTAAGCCCTTCTGGCACTAAAGTAAAGAGGCAGGTGTTTTTGACACAAAAAAGTAGTATTGAAACTATGCCTCAAGCCATGTGGAGAGTCGAAGCCAATTTTTCAAGTAAAAGTAACTAAAAATCTGAATTGGGGTATACATGTAAAAGCGCGACAGCTTCAGACCTTTCCCATCAATAAATTTTTGATGAGTTCTAGTACCTGTCTCATGCCTGTAGAATTAGCCGATCGTCTCTCAAATAAAACTTTAATTTTCAAGGCTTGAATAGATGGTAGCTTTGCTCTGGAAATCTTGTGCAGCTCATTTCCAAGTGAATGAAATGGCAAGCACAGAATTTTTGGACTTCTGTGATAATACCCTTTAAGTTTGGTGGTAGAATTCTTCAATTACCTTTATGTCTGCCTTAAATATAGTATGAAGTTAATCAAGTGTTCGCATACCACATATTATAATTGTAATTAACAATGTCAGGTTTAGAGATTCATGTGGCCAACAGGGAAACCACAATGGTGTAAAAACCGATGTAATGAGTATACTTACTTTAAAATCCATTATCACTTCAACAGATTACTTTGTTTAAAAAGGTATTAAAGTTAATAGCATTTAATCTACTTGCTTGAATGTAGTAGTATTTTTCAAAACCCAATGAAAATAAAGCTTCAATAATCGAGCACTACCAGATGGTAAAATCTCCAGTACAATTATTTCTCAGAGAAATTAGGTTTCTATCTTTTTTTCTGCTTTCAAATTTAAAACACCTATTTATGTTTATGGATGAAAGGAAGCTGTTAAGCAATAAAACCTGCCTCAGGTATTCACCAAAATAAAATCCAGTGGAACCCACTTTAAAAAAAAAAGAAAAAAAAAGTATAAAAAATAAAGGGAAATATGCCTTCTGTTTGTTGCCATGAAGTGAAATGAATTACCTCCATTAGTTAAAAACTTTCTTTGCATTTGTATGACAAGGCTTTTATGTATCTGGTACTCTGCTTCTCATTTTCAACAAGTGCAGCGTCCATTAGAGTATACTAAAATAATCAGTGCCAGAATATCCTGTTCTACTTCCCTCTTGTCCATTTCCTTCATTTAGTCTGCGTAGTTGTCTTCTTGGCACATAGTCTCCTTGCACATTTAGATTTGTTTCAGCTGGATAATTAATTATCACAGTTCTGGTGAAAACTGCGTGTCCAGCCACTATGTGTTACTGATAGCAGGGACACTTTAGCAATGTATTGTGTTATGCTAAGAGAATTAAACAAAATTGTGATTAGAGGGTATAGCTATTTCAGTGGCAGGTGCAGAAAACAACACATGCAGTAAATGATATGCTGATGACCATTTGCACATTAAAATAAATCATAAGACTTTTTTTTATTGTTTCTTGTATTCTCATCCAATGTCAATATGATAGAAAAATGACATTTAACACAAAACCCACTTATGGGTCCAAAAAAAGACATGGCTCCATTGTCTTCTGTTGGGATTACTAACCTAGACGGGGGAAATCCATTCAAGACTTTTTTTTTACTTTTTTTTTGTCTTTTTCCATTTGAGCAGCATTAGATAAAATCCCTGGGAGTAGGGACTGGAGCCAGGGACTTCCCTTTCCTCAGTCTGTGCTTGTACTGTTAGGCTGCCTCATTTGCTTTACTTTCATGACTGAAAATTCTGCATTCTTGATTTTACAAGACATTTCTATAGGAAGAGTAAAGAATACTTATACTGTAGCCTGGTGATCAGGACATCCCTCCAGGGCTTCACTATAGACTGGGAGGACCAGGTTTCCTGTTTCCTGAGTAACTGTCATAACAACATAATTACTGTGCTAAAGCTAGCCATCATAACCACCTCAATGTTCCAATAGCCATGTTTAAAAAAAAAAAAAAGTCAATTTTTCTAGGGATGACTGTAATTTACTGCATCTCATCTACTGAAATTCAAGTGAATGCATATTCCAAGAAACAGTTTTATTTTCACAGCCAGAAGCTTACATATGGTGAAACTAATCTGCTTTTACTGCCATTACTAATACCAATAAATCACTTTCCTGATTGTTTTTTACACCTTTTCTTTACTATTTACGCACTTCTGTTATCCGTAGAAGTTGTGCGTTTTAAGCTCCATATATTACCCAAGCTCATCACAGAATATATCTTTTAGTTTGGACTTGTTTGTTTTGTTTGCTTCTTCAAGGAGTGCATAATATATTGATATCTTTGATAGATCACTATCCTCTTCTTCTACCCCTCAGATAGTTTATTTATTTCCTAATAGTTCCCCAGCCAATAAGTGTCAAAAAATGTAGTATTGCTCATGAAAAAGTCATTTCCATTTCATGGCTTATATTTTTTGCTAATAACAACATGGAACAAGAGACTTGTTTCTCAGCCATCATCTCTTGTAAGACTGAGATGCGCATATGGATGTCTTTTGGATTAATGTCAAATTTGAAGTATTCTGTGATGCTAGTTCTTTTTCAGTAGTTTCAGACTTTCATCCATATTATCATTCATGGTATTCCAAGATTAACTAGAGGGAAATTCAGCTTTTCAAAATGTGAGTTTTTAATTTGACCTGAAAGAACACTGGAATACTTCTTCATCTGTCTTCTGTACTTCACCCAGTTTGGCTTGGTTGACCCAGCTCTCGGTGAATGTACTTGTTACCTGTATTTCAAGACTTTGGGTGAAATCAAGTCCTTCACTGTGTGAAAAGTCACATTGCCTATAGGACTACAAGTTTCTAAGACTTCAACCAAGTGTGTAACCTTTAAAGTATAAAATTCTCTCTGACTTGTATCCTTAATGGATCTGGCAGAGATATGCGTAAGTGGCAGTCATAAAATCAAAACATTTTAGGTTGGAAGGGATCTCTGGAGGTCCAAAGCCCAGCTCAAAATAGAGAGCCCAAAACTGGACACATTATTCCAGATATGGCCTCACAAGTGCTGAAAAGAGGGAAAGAATCCCTACTCTCTTCAAGCTGATTACATTTTTGCTAATACAGCTTCCATGTTGCAAGGCCACACTGCTGAGCTATATTCAACATGTTTTCCATGATCTCCCCTCAGTCCTTTTTTTGCCGAGACGCTTTCTACCTAGTTGGCCCCCAGCCTGCATCGCTGCATGGGGTTATCCCTTCCTGGGGCAGGACTCCACGTTTGCCATTGCCGCACTTCTTGAGGTACCTGCTGCCCCCTGATCCAGCCTGTCAAGCTCCCTCTGAATAGAAGCCCGGCCTTCCAGCATGCAGAGCACCTGCCCCCAGCTTGGTGTCATCTGCGCACTTGCAGAGGATGGACTCTGCCTCGTGATCCAGCTTATTAGCCAAGACATCAGATGCAAAGGCAGTATTGGGCCCATTATTCACCCCTGTTAACCAGCTGCCCGTTGGACCGTGCACCTCTGATCACAACCCTTTGAACCTGGCAGTCCAAGCAATTTTTCCAGGCATTTGATAGTCCACCAATCCAAACCATATCTTACCAATTTATCTGTAAGGATACTGTGGGTGACAGTGTCAAAAGCCTTGCTAGCATCACTGTACACCTTTTTCACCAAGGCAGCCATCTCATCACAGAAGCCAGTCAGGCTGGTCAAGCACATTTTGCCATTTGTAAATGCACGTAGGCTGTTTCCAGTCTCCTTCTCCTCTTTTATGTGCCTGGATGTGGCTTCCAGGAGGATTTGCAGAGTAGCGAGGCTAGGTTGACTGGCCTGCAATTCCTCTGATGATCCTCCTCCTTATCCTTGAAAATGGGCAGGAGCCATGCCTTTTTTTAATCATCAAGAACTCCATCATGAGTGGACTGCATAAACTTAGAGTATTCTTGTTTCTTGGAATGATGTGTATGTTAAACCTGAAACCACAGTTGACTCCTATGCTCTTAAATTTACATGGGATTTTTTTAATTGGCTAGTATTAAAAAGAAAAAAAAAAAAGAAAAAGGTAATTCATAGGTAATTCTCTTTGTCTAGAAAAGAAAGGCACGCACTTTTGGTCTAAAATTCAGCCTTGAAGTATCTTTTTGTGAAATTGGAGAGCAGAGTCTTGGATTCATCTCACATGCAGTCATTTAAGCTTCCCCTGTAGTATGGTAGTGATGCAAGTGGATCTGAGGATAAATTCTAACAGGTTAGGTGGTGGTTTACTTCTGGAACTGTGTGTTTTTTCTCCAAAGCCTAGCTAAGGAGATTATCTAAGTAGTTTACACAAGGTGACTTAAATTATGACATCTAAAATTAGATTAAATAAAGAGTATGTTTGATGTGTATTTCATTTCACTGACTTCTTTCCTTCTAAATTCTGAAGACATTAAACTGCATTTTCTAATGTTTCTGTAGGAAGCAACAATGCTTCATTAAGGGTAGGAAATTTATAGAAATTATTATTAATATTATTAATTTTTAAAATTAATACCCAGCTGCTATGGCAATGGGCAGTCTATAAAGTAATTGATTGTGCTGTCAGATAAATGTAAGTTTGGGGATGTCTGAGTTGGGCAAAATGTAATTAGTCAAATGACTCAGTCTAACACTCATAGTATTTTTTATATGGGGAAATATTTCATGAGATTTTAAGCAATCCCCAGTGATCTGGATCTTGATTTTCTTTCTCATTTGAGAGATGGCACATTAGCATTACACTCTACTGTCTATCACCATTCCTTACCAAGCACATCATCACCTTGCAAATTTCTTTTAAATGAAGAAGTAGATACTAATGAAATATAACATAACCTCCTGGATTGCTGATATTTTCATTGACAGTCTTCCATCCTAGTATTTGCTGATCTGCATGGTGTAAAATTTAACATCTGATTCCCTATGCAGATATAATGTATTCTCTTTAAATGCTGTATTTTGAATCTGTTGGTAATAAGACTATTAATCTACCATTTGTAGTCCTTAATGAGGACGTCATGCATTTTTATAAATGTATTTAATAATTTCATAATCTTTACACACTATAAATTATTTACAAATAAGTTTATGCTGAAATCAACCTCAGAAACTAAAAACTCTAATTGCATTTCATTAGATTACTCTGTAGGGTAGTATGAAGCCATTACGTATATTGACTAAAATGTTAACTTCAATTTATTTAAACAATGGAATGACAACTGTGTGTCAATATTACCTCTCAAGGAATGTAGATCCTGCCATGTGCACAGACATTATGTAGGCTTTATCTAGTTCAGTATTTCACCAAATAAATTCACTAACATATCGGTGATATTATATCATATTGTTTCTTGTTTATAATGGCAGGAGGGGCCGTGTGGTAGTCTAATATGCATTTCTCCATTACAAAGGCTACAGGGTTTCCTCTTACTGGTTGTTCCTTTAATTTGAATCTCTCTTTTAGAAAAAAATAGTTTTGCTTTAAAAATATTCAATGACAGTGAATCTCCCAGAACTTTTGATTTTTTTTAATAATTAACCTTATTGTTAAATTAATGTAAATGACTTTTATTCTGAGTATGTTGGATTTTAGTTTTCAGTCATTTAATCTTGCTGTACCTGTGTCTGCCAGACTAAAGCATCACCTATCAGCAAATTCTTCATACAATTAAAGGTTATTATTTGGTTTGTTGAGATTCTCACAGGTGCAGTTCTTGAGCCTTGAAACTGTCTTCTATAGTTCTCTGAACTCCCTCACTGTATTAGTTTTCTTCCTGATGTAAAGACAAACACTATATTCTAGTAATGGTTGCCCCTCCATGAAATAAAAAAACCTAATGCATTGGTCATATTTTAATATGAAAATCTGCAATAACTATACGAGTCTGTTGAATATAATGTATGTAAGAACCATGTTAGTCGTCTTGTTTGCTGTCTTGTATTTGGAGCTCATGTTCAGCTGATTATCTGAAACAGCCCTCAGATCCTCTTGGATATAATTACTTCCCCAGCTGTGTAAACATGGTCTGCAAGGTTTTCTGTTTGTTCATTGCCCATCCCCCCCCCCACCCCCCCCACCCCCCCATCCCACATTTTTTTTTTTTTACATCTGGTTACGTTAAAATACATAGTTTGCTTGCTCCCAGACTCCAATGTGATCCAAAATTCCTCCTAATCAGTCATTTGTTTTATTTATTCACTTTCCCCTAATCCTTATGTCATCTGCAAACTTCATCCCTAATTTCTTAGTTTCATCTGTTCATGAAAATCTTAAATCACAGTGCCAAGATTTGGGACCTGAAGGATACCATTATCAAGGTAATGCTTGATAATGATTCTATGTTTACCTTTACATTTTGACACTTACTAATTAGCCATTATTTATTTATTTATTTAATGTCTAAAGACTTGATTTTAGTGTCTAGTTTCACTAGTAAAATGTTATGGAGAGACAGAATTTTTTTTTTTTTTTTTTAAATAGAAACTGATGTTAATAACTACTATTATTTTTGTCATACAGAAATTAATCTTGTCAAAAAAAATGTATTAGTTTGACTGAATTTGTTTTTCATGAACCTCTGTTATCTTATTTCCTTCCTACTCATGTCTGCCTTATTTTTTGTATCTAAATCCCTACAGATAGGTATTACTTTGCTTAGAATCAGAATGAAGTTAACTTCTACAACCTTTTATATCTTCTTGCTTTTTTCTGTGAAAAAATGCAATCTATTTATAGGATATTTTTGCCTTTGTGTCATCTCTGACTATTCCATCATGCCAGTCACACGATGATTCTTTTGAATTTAATGTCTACTTCTTAAAGATGTTTTCCCTTCTGTTCTAAGCTACATTTTAAAATGAGTACTACTGTCTTTCTTGATCATTGTATCTTTTGGGATCTAGTAAAGCATTTTTTCCTTTATCTGAATCTGATCCATTTAAAGGTATCTATCTACTGTCTATATGGTGTCATGTATGCACGTTTAGGTACTATGTTTATCGCAGAACTGAGTCTTTACCATGAAAGACAAACTAAAGTTTTGGACAATGAACATCTCTTATTCGTAGTACTGAAAGATCAGAGATCTTGACAAGAGCATGTTATTAACAAAATATTCAGCACAAAGCTTTGCATAAAATTATGGTGCAGCTTCCAGTGCATTAGGACAGTCTGTTCCTGATTCACCCGTACACAACTGTCCCCAACTCAGTATATATGAAGAGATTGCAGAGGCATTTATGATACCATATTTCTTCCCTGAATGACCCAAAACTTTTCACATTAAAGATGGAGAAAAGGTTAGTGCTTTTAGCATGAAGATAGCATTGTCTCTACAGCCCTCCACTCTTGCAAACAAGAGCACAGGAATCTGTAATGATCACAGTTATTCATGACCTCTTTTATTATTGTGTTATTTCCAAAACACAGTTTAGAACATTTGGCATCATGATAGTAAATTAGCATAGTATTCCATGAGGTGATGAATGCTGTAACTTGTTCAGTCAAGTATGATAATTCAGTTAACTTTTTTAGGCATAAAATCTGTGAGTTTATAATAAAACTGCTCAAAAGCACAATACTATTAAGCGTGTATAAAGCTATTTTTCTCCACTCATATCTGCAGGATTTTTTTTAACTGCTGCTCAGTATGCCACCGAGCACAAACTGCTGCTCCATTTGTTCTGCCTTTGGATGGTCAAAAATATTATGTCATGCTTTTGGCTGGTTTCAGTGAGTATTGTATCAGGTATAACAGTTGAGTTAGATATTTGTAAGATTGTGTGTACTCTTAAGGGATAGAAAACAGTTATCATAGCTAATCTGATACGTGTTCCCCTCTGCAAACCATTTTCCACGCACCAAGGACAAAATTTAAGTTCTGAACTAATAAGCCCTTAAGAGATAGAGTCCCTACTAATTATAATTTCCAGTGCTGCTTTTTTATTCCTTTGTACTACTCTCGGTAACCATTTTAACACCTTGTCAGGCATTCAGGAACTTCCATCTGTGCAGCCTAGTGCATTTGTGAAATAAACCCATCTGTACAGCTGATTAAAAGTTGGATATAGTCCATGTTTTGTCTTTACCCTGAAAGAAACAGTATTGCTGCAGCAGTTGTTGATGTAGGGCCTGAATACAGAGTGGAATGCACAAGGCTAATGGAGCAAAATAGCTTTTAGTGTTTTCATTTGTATTTAATAATTGTTTAAAATAAAATCAGAACAAATTAAGTGTGACAAGCAAGACCAATTAGAAAGGCTGCAGAGTTCAAGTCTGCAGTTAGATGCAGGAAGCAACTCTAGAATTACTGTCATTTCAAGTATGTGTTAAACAGCAAGGTGAATCCAAGCAGAGAGCAACTTCATGTACTCTTCTTACTCTTCCACAAACATACTTACATTTATTCTGAGAGTGCATGTGTGTTTTTCATTGGTGTGGTAGGCAGTTTTCTGTTGCATGTTTTTAGAAAGGTGGAGGACCAGATGCACAATTCCGTACCTACAAACTAGGTCAGTAGCATAACTGCATCTGACTACTTGATTTGCATCCATATTTGGTAGTCAGAGATACTGTCTCTCATATTTCTATTCATAAACTCACTGCCACTGCTAAAAGTTTTGTGTATGCAAAGCTATATCTTCAAAAAGGTTGTAAGGAACACCTCATCTTTAGAAAAACAAAAAGAAACAACAAAAACCCACCCGGCCAAGTAGGTTACTGAAAATTTGAGATGAGAAGACATGGATAGGGAGTGAATTAACTTGTCATAATTCACATGGGCCTATGGAAAAGAAAAAGGAAGAGAAAGAGAAGGGGAGGGGAGTTTAAAAGACAGAATGAGAATCTTTGTCTTCTTTTTTTTTAGTGTCCTCAGGACAATTGTTATCACACATCTTTCTCCTTTAGCATAGAAATGCACACCTGCTTTTGGATATCAGGAGAGGTATAACAGAAAGAATTAATTCCACACTGATCTAGGATGAAACTAACATAATGACATAGATTCTGATATATGGATCTGTGAGTTAATGTTCATGCAAGCAAATAAATCTGCATCAGATGGCACATCACCACGCAAATGTACTAGGTCACATTTTACTGGTGCAATGCCAAGGACCTGTTTCCTCAGTGTTGCATAAATGTGTCTGTGTTGCTGATTATTCCAAAGGTATTATTTCAGACAATGCTTGCTGAAGGATATATGTCATGTGTTCACTTGTGTTGTATGGGTATGCTCATCAATGCTGTCTAAATGACAGGAGGTATAACATAGTGATAAAATATTATTCACCACTGGATGTTCAATATACTGCAAGACCCTTTAATCCTGTTACACCAATAAAGAATATCGTGTGGTCTCATATATGAAACCACATCTGAACTTCCTGAGCTGTGAGTTAGGTCTGTTGTCCTTTATTCCAACGTAAGTATAGGACTCATATCCATTCTAACTATCTGCAAGGACTTCCAAGTCTGTAGACTGAGAGAATTTTTCTGAAGTTACACAAGTGCAACTGAAAATGGAACACGACCTTAGGTTTTTAGGTGAGAAATATGGAGGATTTTAGCTAGCTAAAGATGCCAACAACACTGCATAAAATGCCATAACTGATAAACTGGAACAATACAGTCTTTTACACTGCTTAAAAAAAAAAAAAAAACACATTAATAGGGTTTTTTTGCTTTTTTCAAGGCATTTACAGTAATCAACAGAGAAACAAGACCTTAATTATAATGTAGATGTAGCTGATAATTATATTTCGTATATTCAAAAAACAAAACAAAAGAAACCCCAAACCTCAGAACCAGAGTAATGCTAGAAAGGAAGGAAAATCCAGATGTTCCAATGAAAGAATAGTATAGGTGGGATTTATTCAAAGAATCAAGACAAAGAATTGTTTAAATATTAAAACTAATCTCCTTAGGTGTTTCGAGGGGTGGAGAAAGGTGGGTTTGGTTTTTTGTTGTTGTTGTTGAAGTTGAAAACACATTTAATCCTGGGATGGGAAACGGCAACTGTAATTATACACTGCAGAATTGCTGCCCACTGAGTACTGTTTTGTTGAATATGGTTCACTTTTGGTGATAATAACAATACGTCATTTGGTGAATTGTGAATTCCCTCAAGGAATTTATGATACAACCCTGGAGCTGAACAAATCCCAAGTGCTGGTGTCTGACTTAAACTAGATAAATGCAGCTGCTTGCTATATAGGACAAGTGTCACTAAAATATTTCTAAAATACTGTGTTTGCAATTTCAGTTTCAGGTTGTCCAGTTAAATTGGCTTGAATGCACTTTAAATTTTATTTATTTTTTTTCTTTTCCCCCAAGGACACAGTTTAGTAATGTGTAGGTGAAAAGATGATAGACATGGTTTTCTCCTCCCTTTTCAAATACATAGTTTGGTCTACACAGTGCTGAGCCATCAGCGTCAGGTGTATCATCTTTACCTTCTCACAGGTGCAGAGGGCAATTCATTCAGGTATAATCTAAACATGACCATTATTTGAGGAGGTTTTCTTTAAAGTCAATGTACATGACTGGTGACTCATGTTCTGGTTCCTTTAATAGACTAATATACAGAAAGCTTTCTCATTCCATGTGGATTGAATGACTAAAGGTGCTCCAGGGAAGTTCTGTACTGAAGACAACAGAAAGAATTAATTTAAGCAATGTCATATGTAAATCCCTGTTGCCTTTTCACACCAGAATGTTAATTCTAGGGATATGTGACCCCACTGGAGTTTGTGTCAGTCTCAGACAGGATAATATAGAGGTATAGCACAACTGAGGGAATAACTTTTAGGTTTGAATAATGCTGACTTCAATACGATAGTAACAAATTCACCAGTGGTTTACACTGGTGTAACATAGGATGTCATTTGGGTTACGAATTGTATAATAAAGAGAAGAACTTGTCCTAGTGTTTTTGCATGAAAGATAAACAAGGCAGTTTTATATACAGTCTAATTTATTCAGTGCAGTGTCAAATCAAGCTGAATGTAAAAAAAGATTTTGGGCATCATGTTTGCAATCAACTAAATTTAAGGGGCTAAAACTTAACATTTATGTTCGCCTCCCCTAATATATTTCCTGAGCAGACATCTTTTTCAGCCAAACTGTTCGAGCAGCTGATCCAAACTCATTAACGTAACAGTATTTCAGCAAAAGTCATGCTGATAGCTATTGGTTCATTAGTGCCTGAATCCAGAAGGCATATAGAAATAGTTAGAATCAACTGACAATCTTGGCTTCAAACGCGATGCACTTATAAATAGTTTAACAATGTTTTTTGAGATTTTTGTCTGTGTTTTGAGAAATCAAGATTATACGGTGTTTGATAAGATTGCTAATAGATCTGCTTTATTATTGTATGTTTATTTCTCACACCAAGTTACAAATTAGATGCCACTTATTAATGATGTGTTTATTGTTATCTTACTAAGTCATGGTGTTATACCGAATTTATCACACAACTTCATTGACTAAAACTGACATCTGTAGTTATGTCAATTAATGTATCACTCCAAGGTACAGTTCTAATAAGATGAAGCTGGAGACTTCTTTGCAGCTAGAAAAAATCATGAACAAGAAAAGTTGCAAAGTGTACCAATCCAAAGAGCAAATTGTGAACATGGTCAGAGGCCAGAAGAATCATCAGAGAACTGGGGGAACCAAGAAATCTGCCAGTCTGTAGGACACGATGATGGGATGCCATTGGTCTGAACAATTTCTTCCAACCCGGCTTCATCTTCATCCTAGATTCGTGTTACTAGATGGAGCTTAAAATGCAGAAAAGGGAGGAACCTGTGCTGTAGCAGCAAGAGAGAGGAGGTAGGGTAAAATAGACAAGAACCAAGGCACATTCAAGCAGCATCTCAGACAAAGAGCAGTGAAGAGGGTGAAATTCCCTAAGATACCTGTTAGCTGAGGCAACTGTATCAGGCTTATAGGGTAGCTCTTAGTCTTCAAGAAACTCATCATGCCTAAATGGATAACTACAGATTAATTATGCAGGTAGAGCCTGACAGCTGGAGCTTGACAGCTTGACAAAGACTGGGACAAGATGAAGAGAATGTGAAGCAATTACAAGAAAGGAATCTTAGACACATTTTTTTTCCCATTTTAATCCAAGAATGGCTTGAGACCTCCTGAAAATATTTTAGTAAATTGAACAAATAGCCGCGGGCCATACCACGCATATTCAAAGAAGCACCTTGTAACAGGTTTACAACCCACTGAAATACACATCTCAGAAACATTCTTCAAACTTTTCTAGATTAGATTTTTAGGAGTGATTAATTACATCGATAACTCTTTGGATTTTACACCAAAATTATAGCACAGTAAATGCAATCCCATGTATACTCCATGGCATTTTGAAACATTTACAGTATTCAACTTTCTCATCTGTTGCATATAATCTCAAAAATAAAGATGGTGACTTAGTATGGAAATAGATTATTTTGCATGCAAGTAAAATTTGTAATTGAAAAGAAATTGTCTTTATCTTGAACGTTATCATTTAGGAAAGAATATATGGTGCTTTTAGAAAATATGCAATTTCTTTCTTCTGCAGGTGTTTTCCTACTACTAAAGGGGGATTAAAGCAGGAACTCTGACCACTTTTTGTGTTGTATTAGTAAAGCTTTCCTACTGTTCTTTCCAAGTTATCTAATGGACACACAATTCATCAGCTGGATGCCAAAGTTTCCATGACACTTGTATTACGGTATTAAATTGTTTCTGTTTCAAATGGTTTAACTAAAATTAGTCCTTGGAGCAATTCTGAGAAGCCGTTATTCTTTGCAGCAGTTTACCAAGTGTTTAGATTTTCTTTCTTTTTTTTTTTTTTTTTTTTTCCCAATGTAGTGTTGTATTCTCAGGGTGGATTTCTCTTGAAAGACATGGTTTGACTGCAGAAACTATCATGGTGCATGTATGTGTTAAAATAACAGCTCATTTAAACTGTAATCACAAAGGGTGAAACTGTATTTGAACTACTAATGTACAGAGTAGCTACATGTGGTTTATAGGTCAAAGTATAATAGTATGAGCATTTTTTGATTGGTACAAATTGTAACCGCGGTTGTCAACTTGGCTCCAAGTATACCATGCACTTGGGGAAAAATAATAATGTGGTTTTAACGATGCCAAAGTACTTCAGGATATTGCTTCACCAAATATTAATTCTTCTGTGCAAGTTCCACTTTCCTCTTAGTGCTGCCCCCAATTAAAGCTTTAAGCACTTAACCTGTAGTTGTGAAAAAAGCAGTTTACGATGGGTGTAATCTTACTCTCAGAGGTCTAATTATCTCAGTTGGTTCCCAATTAATCCATGAAGTTGTTAGGTCTTCCTTTTAATTAGATCTGTTCTTCTTGAAGAACAGTTTTATTTTTCATATTTCACTTTATTATTTCCTTCACTGGAACCCTGCAGGGTGGGAATTCTACTTTGAAATGTTCTTATTTGTTTGATTGCTGGTTGATGCTTAATGAAGATGATGTTCTTTACCCACACCTTGCATTAAAGTTCAGTTTGGAGATTGGAATGCAAGTCCTTTAAGCATGAAAATTAAATGTAAATATGTACCAAGTGAGAGAGTGAACACTTCCTTTGTTCTAAAGCCATTATTTAAAGGTTTTTTCATGTTAAGGCACAATTATCTTTGGTTCAATCTCACAAAATTGAAATTGAGGTAATTCTAAACACATTCTGAATTAGTGTTTTACTAGGTTTCTTTGTTTGTTTTTTGTTTTTTTTTTTTTATTTCATTAATGCATATATTTAAGAGGATGCATATATGAGGAAGTTGGATATAAAGTCTTATTTTCCTTCTCACTTTTACCCGTGAAATATCTTTTATATAATAGGGATCTGCAGGCAGGAGTAGAAGCCTCATTAAGTAGTCACAAAAACATCCAGTAAGTGGAATATTAGCTGAAGACTGTTGGGAATTTCACTTCCCCCTCCACTCCTGTTTCAGCTCTGCATGATAGAAAGCTATATTGGTTTATCTGACAGTGTCCTTTTCTATGTTGTGTCTCAGTGATATTCCCTCGCTGTATTCCATCAAAAAATCAAACAGTTTACCCGCTGGAACTGTGACACACTTTCAGGAAAAAAGTGATCATCTGTGGTCTTAACTGTGGAATTTAGCCAGCCAATGAAACTCTATTTGATATATGTGTCATACAGTTTCACTGACCGAAATATTTTCTTCCCGCAATGCACAAGTTCTGTTTTCAAACGTGCATCAAACCTGTTTATTTTTGTATTAGTTTTACAGATAATGAAATAACTGTCCATTTAGAATTCACTATACCATTTAAGGATTACTTAATAATATATTAGTATTCTTTATACATAAATAGTAAAGTTCATGGATGAAAGCAATATTCAGTAAGGCAGGAATGAAAATAATAGCTAAAAGAGAATCATAATTATTGTTCATAGATTACACTCATCTCCACAAACATGCATTGCAATGATATTACCGAGGCTACATAAACAAGAATGGGAAATAATTGTTATAGAGAGAAGAGGCTCTGATATATTTTCTACAGTAATTGATAGTAGTGTAGTGTAGTGAAGTAGTCATCATTTTGTGTTTTTAGGAGGAAAAGTATATAAAAATACTGTGTTATCTTGTGCCTGGCTGTTAAGATGTCTTTTTCTTCTATCAGAAATTAAGAACTGTGAAAATAATTTATAACTCCCTCAGATTTCATTGAATCCCTTTACACCTCAAACTTTGCAGAGACCTTTTGTCAGGTGGTGTTCATATAGAGAAGGTGGTGGTATTTAAGCGACTAAAGAGAACAGCAAGGAAGAGCCAAGAAATGTACATTGTCCTCTTCCTGACATCTGGATATTAGTTAAAGAGTGGAAGTCTGAAGGTTTGTTTCTGCTCTTAAGGTTTTGGGTAGGGCTATGACCAAGGTTTTCCCTACTGGTACCCTTCAACTCTTTTGCTAGAGAACAACATGGGCAGAAAAAACTTGGAATTCGCAGTCTAAGGACTTACCTCACGGACGTTTTTTTCTGTCTTTTGCAATGATCAGTGTGATGAGCAGACAAGAGACACGCGTGGCTAGTCTTCTTAAGGGGCAACGTAGAAAAATGTTGTAAGAGATTTTCTGTGAATATTCATCCCCTAGGATGAAATAATCAGAAATGTGTATGTGGGTATGCTGTATCTTTGAAGAAACTTGCTTACTTAAAGTAATCATATGGATTTTGTTTTGAAGTCCTTCAAATTTCAGTTCAAGCGTTTCTTCTCTGTTGTCTCTGTCTACATGTTCTTGTAGATTCTGCTTGTAATTCTGTGACTTCCACAGAGATAGCAGTCATTCTAGCAATGTCTAGCTAAGTTTGTAAAGGAGAAACTGACTTTAGTACTGGTTTGAACAATCAACATAAAATACTATTTAAAAAAAAAAAGTCTGGTGGCTACACTTAGCATAGGTAATTTTCCGCTGATGTGATGTGCCTTTCTGCTCTGTGCAAAAATTGCTGTATTCTTAAAAACAAACCAACCAACCAACCAAACAAACAAAGAAAAAGCCAACAAAACCTCCTAAGCCCTACTCACCTTCCTCATTTTGTTTGTTGTTTTTTTTTTTCCCCTAGAAGCAGAGTTTAAGTTTGCTGTTTTACTCTTTACCCAAGTATGTAGACTACATCTAATATTATCAAGTAGGTTGAAACAATAGACCACCTTAGAGTAAAGCAACCGATGCTGAGGTCTTGACATCTGTACCCTATGAATTTTTAGAATTTTGCTAGGTCTGGTTCTTGTCTGGTCCTGTGCTGGATGCCCTGGAATTCAGGAGCTCATCTTACTGTTCATCTGAATTCACCAGAAAGCCAGTTTTTGCAATTCCAAACCTCTCCACACTTTAAACCAAGGCTCAGCCAGTGAACACAGGCTGTGTGTTCATTTCTAAAACTCGCTCCTGATTCAAACCAAAATGCTCATTAGGTGAACCCCTAGACACATGCAAATTTTAACTGATCTGAATATAATGTGGATTTCTGGCAGTCCAAAAACATTCAGTATAGTTGAACTATTGGTACCACATTGTTAATTTTATTGAAAGCTGTATGTCACCAGATTTTCCTGTTAATGCATAATTAGTTGCACACTCTTTAGTTGCACACTCTTTAGTTGCAACTAAAGTAAATTTTTAGTTTCTAAGGGGAATTTTTTTAATAAACACTTAAAAAAAAAAAGACCAAAAAAAAGAAAAAAAAAGGTGGAACTGTGGCAGAAAATCAAATGTTATTGTGGCTACATTTTTAGGAATAAAAGCGTGATATCACACTGCATTGCTGTGAAATTGTATCTCAATGTTTAAGTGGAAATGGTAATGAAATGCTCCAATATTTTTTCTTGTTGAACTTCACATATTCTGGTGACTGAACATTTAAACGTGCAACCATGTTAACTATCCTAACATCAGGTGTTGTTTTTATTATAGCTAATGCGTGCGACATAGGTGTGTGAATATTCTGCTAAACTCCCCAACCGCCAAACCTAATGTAAGACAAGGAGAATGAAGGGAACAGAAAGCTGGTGTTATAATGGAGATTGCTGATATTGGACCTTGCTCATGCCTAATGCACAATCTTTTGACATTATGGGGAGGCTTTCCATCCTTTTCATCTACCCTGATCTTAAACTTTCACCATGTTATCAAGATCTCAGGTCTTCAGGCTAGCAGCGATGCAAATGTATTTTAGCTAGTGCCACTGATGCGCAAAGCAGATGCCACAGGGGATAAAATGGGACCAGCTGCTACACTTTCTGTCTCCATTAGAAATAATATCTTTACTGATACCTAAGCAATTGGAAATGTTGGAAAAAAGTAGAATTTACTTTGAAAAAGCATTGGAGTTTTCTAGGACAAATCATTGGATTCTGCTCCGTACAAGCGTGGATGTAAAACTTGCCAGTAGGTGGCATGACCCTACCCCTCAGTTATCAGTGCTCCCTAAAGTAAATGAAAAGAGAAATCAAGTTCAACCTTAGAGCGATGATCCATGAAAGTTAAGTACACTTCAGGGACAATGTGATAAAGCTGAGGTTGTGACTGTTGGCAGGTAGATTAAAAGGGAATAAAGAAAATAGTAATTTTTATGTAACTAGAAGAATTTATACAAATATTTTAAAAAACCCAGATATTTTAAAAATATTATTTTGTGGTGTAGATTATTTCTATTAAATGTGTGAAATTTTTAGGTTGCTTTTTTTTTTAAATGGGGTTCCTAATTGGGAAGTCTAACCTCTGAAATTGCTCTGACAGACCTTTGTTCATTATGCAGTAATTAGAAAGGCACCATTAGCATCTATGCTGTGAACTTTTCAGTGTAGTTCAGGACACATGGTAGTATAGCCAATTAAAACAAAAACATTTAAGTGGGTAAGAAAACTATTAAAGCCAATTCATTAGACCTGCATATTTTGGGGTCAGTGGTACAGAACATGCACATCAAAGCAGAAAAAGCTTGAGTTGCTAATATGCCCCAAAGCACTGAAGTGAGCAGCATTGCAGATTGTGAATTTGAGAGGTAGGGCAGCCTTAGGGTACTGATTACATTGATGAGGATATGGTAATGACTTAAGCAGCTGTCAAGAGTTATGGAGACCAAAATCCACAAGGATGTGTGGCTAAGTAACAGATGCCTTTAAAACTGTCTGTTTTGTTACTGTTCAGTAACTTACAGCAAACCTTTAATGAGGTGACCTCCACAGCATTTTGTACGCAGATTAGTTTTTTTCAGTTTTCAGAAGCCAGGTTTCTTATAGCAGTGGATAAGCTCAGGTAGGTCTGACACTTGTCAGATCAGAGAGCAGAAACAGGGGAAGAAGGTGATTTGGAAGAATGCTGAATAGTAAATTAATTCAATCAATACAGGGCCTTTTCAATGCCTTATACAAATCCAGCTGAGAGCAGACACCAATGATCCTTGAAGGTCTCTTTCAGGCCAACGCTACACTGGACAAATGTGGTCAGGTTGGCCTAATGTCCAGTCATATCACAAATACTTCTGACAATCTGACTAAAGCCTGCAGACCAAGAATCAGCAATAGAAATGGAAAGTCAACAACTTGAAAGAATCTAGTGACTGTAATCATAATTTGTTTTCAGAGAAATCTGTTTTCTCTCATAAAAGTTAGCCATGTAAATGTCAGATGCTAGGTCAAAACTAGTCATCCCAGGTCTATCTATGGTTGGTGTAGAAAAACAAGCAGCTCAAGGGAGTGAATCGTGCTGTCCGGGGCATCTAATTTCTGGTGTTTGAATTATTCTCTGGAGGATCTTTCTCTTTTGTCTATAGAGGTGGATTGGATGCGTAATTTAGATTGGATGCCTAACTTGTGGAAGGCTGAAATAACAGACAGTGGAAGAGGGGTTAAATAATAACGTGCCTGTGACAAATTATCCAGTTGGTACGACTGTGTAACTATCTGCCCATATCCTATCCATTTTTCTATATCCACATATTCTAGTACTTGCAGACCACTTATTAAGTATATAGTCAACTGTCTTTTTTCCCCATGCTGTAGTTCCTACAAATGTTCCACCAATAAAACTGAATTGTGCTACTTGGACAGTATTGTCAGTAGCGGGGTGCAAAGTGGTATTGGCCTCGGGAGAGGTGTGGGGAATCACTGACACCTGACCTCAGTTAAGCATATATAAAGGGCTGAAAAGGCCTCATACGGATTATAATAATTCCTCAGGGATCACCATCCTTCCCTCCTGCAGCTCATGTGCAGCTCTTTTAATGAGCAGCTCAGTGATCTTGTCCACAGCGAGGCTAGAAGTGAAGATAGTTGAGAACCAATCAGCAATGTGATTAATCACTGTTAACATAAGAGCAGGGTACTGCCGACTGTTGGTATGCACTATTTGATTTGAATGCATTTATCTGGGGAGGTGGAAGTCTCTCTTTATTCTGACTGGAGCAACCCCGCTGCTTCCAACAGCTGCTGAAATCAGGCATGTTTCATTGCTATTAATTCAACGCAAGAAATCATTATCATTGTGCTGAGGTGCTGGACAGCTGTCATTCTTTCTTGTCTTAATTCTAAAGTCAAATTAAGATGACTCATATGCTCTCAGTCAACTAAACTTTTACTAGGTAAATGATTTTTTCCTGGTCAAAGTTCAGTGCTGTCATTTTACCTTGCAAAACGATGCAGGAGGTATTCAAACTAGTAAGACTCAAGAGTAAATTAAAAAGTGTGTAGTTCTCCTTTATACCAGATGTGAATAGCTCTCTATGCTGATACTCTGTGTGATAAAAATCAAGGATTTGCCTATCATTCTTGCATCTCAAAATTACACTGCCTTTTCCCTGCTGTTTTTGTCAGAACATTATTAAGATTTTTTTTCTTGCTTTGGCTCCCCATTGAAGATGATAGATGGTTACTTCCTTTTGCTGTCAGCTAGCCAGTGAATAACCAATTGAGAGTAGGAGAATATAGGACCAAGCCCCTTTCCATTTCACAAAGTCTTAGACCTTTAACTGGGAAGGCAAGCATTAAATCTACCCTAATCTATTTACTGTAGGCTGCTGTCCATCACCCTGGTATATGAGTGCCTTCTAAATGAAATAAACGGCAGTAGAGAGTCTGTAGCTGAACAATAGCACTCTCCTTGTTTGAGTTAATTAAAATCCCCACCATGCTTACGGAAGGTTTTTATTGTCTGTGGAATGATTTGCTTTCCCCTTCCCCCTCTCCCCCAGATTGTTAAGATATAGATTTTCAGTATTAAGTTCCATTTGTATAGTGAAAGGCTTGCTTCGGACAATAGTTTTGTAGAACTTTATTTTGTAGAATTTGTAGAATTTTATGAAATAAAGATCCTCAGGCTTTATACTTCTGAGTTCTCCTGAGAACCTCCTTCATAGCCACCCAGTTTCCAAGTGGTATTTTGGACTCATACCTACCATTATAATCTGAGCGTACCTCTTACAAGGAAGGAATTATGATGACATTATGTGGTTTTGTTTTATAGTGGTTTTTTTCTGTTGTCATGAAACAATGAATTAAAGTATAGTAATGGAGTTTTTATGATAATTTATGCAAATATTACTTTAGATCAGAAAGGATAGTTCTTTAAATTGCTAACTTTTTATTGCTATTTTGACACGATTTTTTATAGCTTGGAAGCTTATGCTTTGGTTTCTGAATAATTAGAAGCTATAAGGTGATTATTATTATTATTATTGTTGTTGTTATTATTATTATTATTATTATTATTATTATTGTTTTCCTTCTTTAAAATAGATGCTGTTAATTTAAGTTATCATATAGGTGGCATCTGTACTCTCAACTGACTAGAGAATATTGCCCAGGTGACTGTTTTGTTTGCATATAGAATCATAGCATCATTAAGGTTGGAAAAGACCTCTAAGATCATCGAGTCCAACCGTCAACCCAACACCACCATGCCCACTAAACCATGTCCCCAAGCACCTCATCTACACGTCTTTTAAATACTTCCAGGGATGGTGACTCCATCACTTCCCTGGGCAGCCTGTTCCAAGGCCTGACCACTCTTTCAGTAAAGAAATTTCTTCTAATGTCCAATCTAAACCTCCCTTGGCGCAACTTGAGGTCATTTCCTCTCGTGCTATCGCTAGTTACTTGGGAGAAGAGACCAACACCCACCTCACTACAACCTCCTTTCAGGTAGTTGTAAAGCGCGATGAGGTCTCCCCTCAGCCTCCTCTTCTCCAGGCTAAACAGTCCCAGTTCCCTCAGCCGCTCCTCATAAGACTTGTGCTCCAGGCCCTTCACCAGCTTCGTTGCCCTTCTCTGGACATGCTCCAGCACCTCAATGTCCTTCTTGTAGTGAGGGGCCCAAATCTGAACATAGTATTCGAGGTGCAATTCATCAGTATTCATCAGGCTACATGCAAAAAATTTTTCTGCCTTCTGCTTTTGATAGTATGTAGCAAAGGGGAAAATTTGGTTTATGCAGATATTTATGGTTTTTATTTATCATTTCAATTCATGAATTCTTGAATTTTTGTCTTTAAACTTTCTCTTCATGTGGTATTAACAATCTGATCAATGCAGAATCCACAAAATTTTGACTGTTTCAGGTGGATGGTGTCTCTTTAACCAGTTTTCTGTAGGCTGATTGAAAGGGATTTTTTATGATTTTATTTCCCCCGCTCTGTATTAAAGAGTGATGGCAAGAAATCTATGCAGAAACGTAGGATATAGAAAACATTATAGACATTTAAATATAGTTTTTTACATTCTTAAAAGAAAAAGTTAAGAAGCCCAGCTATCCTGAATACCATAAACAGAAAAGTAAATATAAACGTTTATCAATGCGTACCTGAAGTTTTATGTATATATATTTTGCTTCCAGTATTTACTTGCCTGCAACACTTATTCATTGCTACTATTTCTCACATATTCCATGTCCATTTTCTACTGTGTTTATAGCCATTTATGGTGTTTTGTTTGCTGCTCTGGTAGTTTAAGAACAGTAAGTAATATGAAATGTTACTGAAGTACTTAGTAACCATAATAGAATACTTGCTTGTACTTTGATTGACAGATCATTATATTAAATAAAAATAGTCTCAATCAATAAATTCACAGCCATTTGTCTAGCATAAGTAAAGACAGACTATTAATGCTTCCAATATTTCTTAGAATACCAGCCAGGTGGAGACTAGTAAGCACCTTGTAAACAAAAATATGACATATAATGGTATGTTGGCCTGTTGGCATGAAAACTTGAGCGTGCTCCATTTATGCACTGCTGAAATAAACTGATTCAGAAAATGGAGATCATAAATAGTAATTATTTTGGGGATTACTGGTAGTATCCAGAGCATCAGCAACCAATACCAAGAATAGACTGTTAAAAGAAGGTTTTTCATACTATAAGGGCAAATAATCTGTTTCACATGAAATAACCAAGCTCTTTTCATAAAACCTATCCTGTAACCTGTATATTGTAACTCTACTTAGAAGAGGTGCTTAATTTAGATGGCTAAGCCAAAATTACATGTCCAGGATAGCATTTTCATGGTTAGGAAGTTAGATTTCATTTCTAAAGGTAAGCTTGGAGCCTTGGTCTCCTTAATTCTGTCAGAGTGTATGATTGAGTTCACAGTTCAATGAATCTCCCTGTTCCTGATTTTCCTTGAAGACTCTGCTGACTTGATCATAGTCAAGCCACATTACAGAACAGTATGTGGCACTTTGGACAGCTGATGAGCTTTGGCTGAAGTATGAATTGAGTCCTCATCTAAGATTACATCACAAGAATAACATTTAACATATGGTAAAAATTAGATTTCCAAATTTGAGTGTAGTTTTCAACTCATTTAATTTTACCAGCTTTTGAAAATATGTTTCTTGTAGCTTAATTTTCAAAATTTTGCTCAAATAGGAGCTATTTACTATCTTATAAACCATGTATTTTTTATAATCATCTAAATCTGAATTTTAGAGACTATTGAAAATGCTTGCTACTTGATCTTGAAAATGTTGTCCTATCTATTAATTTTATTTGGAAAATTACAAATGAGAATAACCTGTTTCTACTTGAGTATACATATTCTGAAATAATCTTATAAACAGTTATTAGAAAAGATTAGTATTTATTTTTCTTTTTTTGCTTGTTTGTTATCAAGGAAGTATTTTGTAAGCAGTAACCTTAATTGTGTGAGTTTTCCTAATTTTGGGGGGAGGAGTCTTCCTGATAATTTGTGATAACTATATGGTGACTCCCAAATTACTTGCATGCTTGAAGTCAACCCAACCATTTCTTGTTCTCCGTATTTAGCTTTGATTTGACAAATATTACCTCCTGACATCCTGAAGTTTGTCAATAACTCTTTGCATGCTGGAATGTACAACATGCTTAAGAACTGCAAGTATTTAATGATGCTTCATTAGTTTCAGTGGAATGCTGGGAGGCATATTTTCAAAATGACATACTGATATCACTGTTCTGGGAATACATCATGTTTTGCAACAATTACAACATCCATAGGGCAATAAATCAGTTAACTATATGCCTCTAGGCCCAGAAAATGAGCTAAATCGCTGTTTCAGAAGCAACTTTTCCCAAGCTCATTTAAAATGAGAAGGGTTGGAAAGGAAACATTAGTACAGGATTAAATTGAAAGGCCAAGTGAGGTATATATAGGTACAATAGAAGAGCATCATGGGGACTGTGAGCAGGATTCTTACTGTCACAGTATACAGCTAAAGATAATGAGAATGACAAAAATGTGCTGTAAATAACCTATAACTATGGAGAAAACTGAAATAAGAAAATAAAATAGGTACTTATGTTCTCTGCGTTTTAAACAAGATGATGGTTCCACAGTTTTCTTCCAGCTGTGGGGGTAGGGGAAAAAAAAAAAAAAAGAATAAAAGTCTCTGGCCAATAATTCTTTTAACTCCTGATGTGCCTCAGTCCATAATGATATTCTAAGCTTGTATCCATTTAAAGGTTTTGATCTCTGTGAAATACTGTAATGTTATGAATTAAAAAAAAAAAAAAAAAAAAAAAAAAGATTTCCAAGGAATATCTCATTCAGGAATTATTCCTTGATTATTCATACAAGCACACACACACACATATATTTATTATGCACATGTGTGTTTGTGTATATATATAATTCTATAGTTTTTTTGCTCTTTTCCCCTCAACTTTCATTTAACTCTGCTTAATGTAAAATGACACAGCAGAATTATCAGGTAGTCAAAAAAAGAAAAATAAGTCACTTAAATAGGAAACATTATAACTTTGTAACAACACTCTTTAGTGTGGGATATGCTATAATGTATCATAATAATGTGCTACTTGTGAATTACTAGTCTTTTATTCATTGTGGGATGTGTGCGTGCGCATATGTATAGCTATATATGTATATACATATCTATGGATGTGAATAGATATATATACACACACACATATATAGCTATCTATATATATATATCTGGCTCGAGTTCGTTAAGACTGCCACCTTCTTCAGAAAGTCATACATTAAACACATTTGTGCACCCACACACAAACACAGAAAATTTCTAATTTTTTATGAAAATAATGATAGGGAGACTTGTTAAGTAATTTAGTATCTTGAAGGCAAGAGAATTATATATAATATGCAGAAAATATGTCAGGGGCCTGTTTCACCTTTTACTGTTATGTAAACAAAGAGTTTTTATGTTAAAGAAGTTTCATAGTTGTAAAACTGAGATATAGAATATATTTAAAATACAGGAAAATGCTGGAGCATAAGAAACAGCAAATCATATAAATGAAGTGCATATTTCCAGTCCAGTGGGCTGATTGTGGAGATTGGGAAATGTATCTGCAAAAATATTGACAATTTGCTGCAGTCCTGGAGACTGGGTAAACTGCAAATATTTATTCTAAAACAAGATGCAGAAACAGATTTGGGATGAACAACAATGTCAACACTTCATTTTTTAGTTGGACTGAAGGAAACTGTGAACATGACGGAATCTCCAAAGTACCTGTGCTTCCGAATTTACTGCATTTACTGACACAGTGAGAAATCCATTTTATCTGTAGCTAATTTAATTCTTGGGGAGAACTGGTTAATATATTTCAATGAGTCCTTTTCATATGTGAAGATGCACCTCCCAGCGCTGATAACTAGTCCCTACAGTTATTCATCCTTTCGTGGGTATGTCAGAACTGCAGTCAAAGGGATGACTCCTGTAGACATACTCAACCAAACTTTCAATTCATTCGCTCCATACTGGGTGTGACAAGACCTACATAATCTTGGAAAATACTTGTTTATGCCAGATCCCCTGTTACCGCAGTATGTGATATATCTGCTAGATATAATTAGCAAAGTACAGCTGTACGAGCTGCAGTGCACATGCAATCCCATGCATATAGCACATGCAAACTGCAATAACATCTTTGGTTGAAGAATACACATCTCCTCAAAATTGCATGTATGTAATACATGTAAACATGTATACATTAAAACGATGCCATAAAGCATTACAGATTTTTTTTTTCTATTTTCCTATATATCCTGCCCTTTTCTTCATGTGAAATTGGTTCATAATCTTAAATTAACCTACCTGGCAAACATTATTAAAATTAAAAATATATATAAAAATACCTGTGTTCCAGGATTCTCTATCAGTTAATTTTAAAAAACATAAAATATTTTCTTGTTTGTGAAAAAGTGCATATATTGGAGCCTCTTACTGATTGGCACACTTCAGTAATTAAAAGTGTTACTGCTATACCATACTTAATATGATCAAGACCTGAGTCCTTGTAGGTTGTCCTTTGTGTCAGTCTGCAATAATAACCCAGACTGTGGTACACGTTGAAGTGCATTTTCTTTTTCTAATCGAACCTTTGAGGGAAATGCTGGCCGTTGTAGGTTTTCTGTACAAAGATTGGGTTGACAGAGCGTACATTTGATTTCTGATATTAGATAATTGAAAGGATGAGGCTCAATTGGTGACAATCCAGAGTAGAAAGTTGAAAAGAGTTCACTACAGGTGAGCTATGAGAATAATCAGATGTCTAAAGAAAATATAGTCCATGAGGAAAGTTGTAAAAAATGGCAGTCGTTCAATCTAGACAATATCAAACTTGCTTGGGCATAACAAATAAAGACTAAAATCAGCAAGGGAGATTTAGATTAGGCATTAGGAAATATCTTGTGACAGTAAGGATGCCTGAGCACGGGGTTAGAGGTTTGAGGAAGGTTTTGAAAACTTTACTGATGAGAGTTTTTGAAATTAGACTGACATCAGCTAGGATAGAAACAAGTGTAACTGTTTCTATAGAGGGGAAAAGGGATAGAAAATGTGATCTTTTGAACTCTGTAATAGCCTTTTTCTTCCATGATTACATACTCTGAGTCTCCTCAGGATTGCTTTCAGTCTTCTGAATTAAGTAAAATATATAGGGTTTTCGTTGTTAGAGGGAGAGAAACATTTTCTTTGGTGTTTTTACAAGAAATAAATTTTCTATATATATGTGTCTATTGTCACCTCATGTCATTTGCAAATGGGAGACTGGTCAAAATTGTTACCCTTAAAAATGATTTTAGGAAAGCGTATAAAATAAGTTGTTGCTTTCCGTCCTAATGAAATTTGCATTTTTTAAAAATTCCCATAAGCAGGTAGCTGTATTCTGCCTTCTGTTATCCTTTCCTCGCTGTTTTTTCTTATAGTTCGAAGAGACATGTTTTGATCTGGTTTCTTGTATTTTTATCTTTTCCTCTAGGTCCATGATAATGAAGTGTACATGAAAATAAATGTTTGGGCATTTGAAGTGATTAGCTATGAAAAGAATTTGAAGCTGTGACTGAAATTTTATTGGTACTTTGAAAAACAAAACATGAAATTAATGATGTTTTGCAGCAGAATTCCCTAGAAATTCCTCATGGTCGGAGCTGACTTACTTAACAGTGTGGACAGTTCAGTTGGATCTGAACTGTTGAACGAGACAGTCCATCTAGGACGAGAAACATGAACCAGCAGCAGGATAGCTGCTTTTCTCTTTCCCGTCCTTAAAATGATTCATAGCCAAAATGCTAGGGAAGAAATACAGTTTATATGCAGTGGGTATTAGAACCAGCCTACGGCTGAATCAGAAAGAAATAATTTAAACAGGGAAGCTAGGAGGGAGGTTTAGGACCTGAGTTGGATATTGGGAGGTTAAAGGCCCAGAAATGGAAGGAAAGACTGTAAATATTGGTTTGGCAATGGATTGACAGTGGTCTGCAGGTTACAAATTTTGGAAGTAATAACTTACTGATTTTTTAACTGGATTTTATGTTATGCAGACATCCTTTTACTGATGTCTGCATTTTTCCTAGTCAAATAATATTCTGCATTAATGTGACATGTCTGTTTTGATTTGGTTTTAAGGGAGCTATTCTAGGGATTTAATTCAAGAAGTGAAATTGCTCCTGCACTGTATGCAAGTTTGTAAGTGATTAGTAAATAATATAAATACCTATTTCATTCAGTTAATTGACACAGGTATAAAGTTGTACAATTGCAGAGACAGAAAAAAACCTCAAGCAATCCAAATGTAGCAGATAATTATTTTTCCAGAGAGGTAGATTATGTCTGAATAGCAAGAAAGTAGCTAGAGGAGACTTGTCAAGACACAGAGGGAAAACTATCCCAAGTGGCTGAGTGATCACAGAAAACAAACTCTCTACAAAAATAATGAGATTGTGTGAAAGGATGGAGGTGCACCTCAGTTGGTGGAAAGATGATAGATAATCAGAAAAAATAATTTGGACCAAGTCATGGAGTTTTTATCTGTTGATTGGTTTTAAGGAATTGTGTTTTAACTTAAGCCTTTCTTCCTTACAAATAATTAAGACTGATTCCTCTAATGCTTTTATAGTGTGCAAAGTTTTAACCTCTGAATTTAATAAACTTGCAGCTTATGTAAGTTAAACTGTGTTTCTCCATCTCACAGGAAAGATTGGCCTATTAATAGCGTCCTTTTCAACATATGGTATTATATTCTGTCAGTACTTAAACAGGACATCATTCTTTTTTTATCCTGAATCCCACTTGTACTTCTAAACTGATGATGCAGAGTTATCAGCATAATTTTGTTACAGAAATCTTGCCAGATCTTTCTCATTGCCTAATGATTATCTGTGCTGTAGCTTGTATTCTATCAGTTTCCCAGAATTCAGTGTTCTTTTAACCTTATTGAGTGATTTATTTTTGCACTCAGCAGGCTCTGAATATTCATTTTTTATGTCCCAAAATTGGATTTTTACATGCATCCTTTTTTGCCATTTTTAAAGGAGTAGAAAGATGTACAGCCTCTTTTAGTTTCTGGTCTTTGTTGCAGAAATCCTCCACGTCCTCTCTGATTCTATCGTAGGAAGGATGGAAAGTGTCTCTAAACAACTTGCAATCCATGATTTTTACATTTACCTGGCTTCTTTTAAATAAAAATAAAAATATAAAAATAAGCATTTGTAAAATAAAGATACAAATACAAATACAAATAAATATTCCTTCTCTCTTGAGCTAATGGTATCTTTACAACATTGAGAAAATTATGCTTTCTCAAAAATGTTCATCCTATTTCTGCATCATCCCCACCTTGCCAGTATTGACAGTCAGGCCAATAAACCATTAAGTTAAAGGCCTATGGCTAATTCTTGTATAATCCTGTTGAAGGTTTATATAAAATGTGTAAGCATGCTGATGGAAAAAAATCATATAGCCTACATAAGCAAATGCTAATAAATTAATATTGAGCTAATTAAGGCATATATGGTAGTGTCTGTCCAATACGTCATGGAATAAAGACTGAATGCAAATTAATTCATTTACGAGTACATGGGGAAATAGAAGAGCCTAGATATGATTTTTTTCTTTTTTTTTTTTCTGTAAATGGGATCCAAAAACTTTTCTGCAGATGATCAGGAACTAAGGTAGAGTACTTCTTAAAATATTTGAGATAATAGGAGAAAAGAATCTTAGGATCTGCCATTATTTTTAAAGAAACAAATTGATGAGCTCAAATAAAAGTTCAGTGTTGGAAGAATTTGAGTACTTGGTAATAGAACATTAAGAGTTTTGCTGGGAAAAGAAAACCCATAAAAGAAGCCTGAAATAGTAACGGATTATATGATAATGCCATTTCTTATAATTCAATTTGCCAGATATAAATTTCTTCATGTTTTTCTATCAAGGGATGTGCAGTCCAGAGCAGGAAAAGTAACTGAAGTAAACTTTTAGCATTATTATTCTGTTATAGACATTTAATGGCGTTTAACTGGAGTTATGAATAGGTAAAATTAATCAGCCTAGTGTGCCTAGTAAAAGCTGAGGGAATCAAAACAAAAGTCATGCCTTTGACACAGTATTGTTATGACAAGTTCACAAATACAAGGTTAGCAATAGCTTTACTGAATTGCAGTGTTCACCTTTCTACTGACTAATCTTTATGCAAGGTTATAAGCATTGTGGTTTCTGATATGTGTGAGACTCAGAAGTGTAAATAGCGTGGTTTTTTTGGAGGTGAGTAAGACAGTCTTGACCTATGCTTTTGGAAAGTAAAAAAAAGAGAAAAACTCAAAGATGTGATTTTTGCAATTTATATGAATACTGTCTCTGTGATTAAAATCTCTGTGGAACTTGCTCTAGTTTCTTCCTGAAGATGAGAAGTAATCTTGCTCCATCAAAATACTTTAACATATTATTCACAATGGAGGTAGGATATGAATTCATGATTACAGGAATCAATAGTAATTTATGATAAATGTATCATTAGTATTTGGCACGTCCAGATATTAAAAAAACCTCCAAAACTCTTAATCCCAAATCAGGTGACGGCAAGTGAAGAATCACAATGATTTTAGTGTGTTTCTCTTGCACCTCTAATAAACCACATTACAAATTGAAACCCTATTCTGTTACATTTTAAAGCAGTTCAGTATCTTTGCTACGCCATATTGGAAAATGTTTTTGTTCCTTAGAAACTAAAGATATTTACTAAGCCCTTTTTGTCCTTTACAGTCCTTTACTAAAAAATTGTACGTGTGATTTCTTATCTGTATCAAAAATTTTAGAGATCTTTTCTTACACGCCCACTGGACTCTTGGACACAAACTATCAGGATTATAAGAGTCTACTAAAGAACATAGACAAGCACAAAGCAAAAAGGAAAAATCATAATACATATGAACATCAAAATCTTTGGTGATTCAGGCTGCAAAGAATTCTTGAAATAAAATCAACTTTCACTTCTTTAAGACTCCAATGCATCTAATGCAATTACAGTATCTTATTCTTTTCAGTTGTTGAGATGAGCAAATTATAATTTTGGTGATGTGAGTGAGGAATTGATTCATATTAATCAACCAAAACTTTCATCAAGGGTGCTCTGTGGTAGGGATTATGTATTTTTGTATAGAAAACAAGAAGTTTTTTTTAAGTTTCACATAGCAGCCATTTTTCCTAATTTGACCTTTGCTCTGCTCTCACTATTTCTTTTATTTTACAACTTTAGGAATATTCCAGATAAATTTTATGTAACTCTGGAAACATGACGAAAACACAGTAACAGAGATGTTTCTCACAGTTTTCTCACTCAAGACTTTGAATGTTAATCTCCTCATTTTTTTTAGAATGAACCCACATACAGTATTTGTCCTTCTCAGCCTCCAACTGTCAGTACAACTATGAGATTTGAGGCTTTTCCACCCTAAAGTATACCTTAAAATAGCTTGATTGTTTGATATAGATCATGGCAAAATAAACAAAATTGAGTTCTGGAAATGCATGGAAGTTGGCATGAATCTATCGGCTGTTGACAGATCAGGATTAGGTGGCTGACTTTTAAAAAAGTTTGTTCTTCTCATCGCACCTATTTCGAGTTTTCAGGTTATATTCATGGTAGATTACACTTCTGAGTTGTTCTGATGTTTGAAGCATGGAAAATAAAATCTCCACTACATATTTCATATACTTTATTGTTGTCCTTTACCAGCTTGTAATTGAGAATTTTTTCTGGTTATGGAAAAGAGCTATCTACCTCTATTTAATTTTATTTTGTTGTTTGGTTGCTTTTTTGGTTTGTCTGGGTATTTAGCTGAATGTTTTCTGTTGGCTTTGGCTCCTCTGTGGAATCTAAAAAGCTCAAAATTGCATTTAGAACTCTTACTTGTGCAAAGCAATTGTAGAATTACAAATAGACACAAATAATTATCCTAAGCCTGGGAAACACTAGAAAGTTTTCATCTCTTGTATTTGATATAAGTGAATTGTGTAAGCCTCTTATATTACATGTAATTTTAATAGATACCCAGTTTTGAACATGCTGATTTCCTTTGGTGGACTAGCGAACTTCCACATGCTTTTAGGATCAAAGATGTATGGAAGAGAGAAATACATAATTTTAAAAGCTGAGAGGAAATACAATATTGAGGACATAGCAAGAGATAGAAATTAACTTACTCCAGAGATAAAGAAAAAACAACTGGATAATGTGGAGGCCTCTATTCCTAGGTATTGGAGAACGTCTTTCACAACACTTTTGGGAGAATACACTACCTTGGACTGAAAATACCTTAAAAGAGAGTAGGTGGTTTGAGATAGAGTGACAAATATTGTTTTAAGGACAGCTTGATTTTTAAAAAAACCTAAATAATTATTAAAATTCCCTGATTAAGAAGTGCATAAAAAGCTTCTCTTCTATTGTATTTTCCCCCTTGCATCTTCATCATAATGACATTTAAAGCCTCATTATGTTTTTAAAGTGAAAAACTTTGTCTTAAGATGTATAAGCATGACAGAGCAATGCTGTACGATTTTACTTTGAAGTTCTGAAAAAATTCTTCTCATCACATTGTGTGACAATTTCTTAATGGGAAGATGTTGGTGGAGTGGAAGCTCAGTGATTTTATGTGTGAGTGGCAAGGGTTTCCTTTGAGTTAAAAAGACTGTGAAAGCAAACTGTAATGTTCATATTGATCTATACACTATCTATAGCTGTCTTTATTACGTTTGCTTATTTTGCCATAATTTATTTATGACTGAATTACTTGGTGGAGTCTCAGGAAGACCTAAAAGGGATTTTCTGGTTATTAAAAACAAACCCACAAAACCCAACCCAAAAACTTATTTTAATTGTTAAAAGCTTTAATAGCATAAGAGGAGACTCAAAAGGGTAAAAGGAGCGGATACGACAAATATAATATGTAAAAGACCTGCCTTAGCATAATACACAGTTAACAATCAGTTTACTTAGGAACAGATTATAAAATTGCATGTTGTTCAAATGAAGTCTTATCACCACTAAATTATTTATACTTCAGTTTGAAACGTAAATAAATGCTAAGGGCCTCATACTTTTTTCTTTCTTCTGAAAAGACAAATATAATTGCTTGCTATCAAAAGCTCTGTATCATTTATGACCTAGTTTTCAGCCTGATTTGTTTTAAATTAAATTGCTTAATAGATTTCATACACAATCTGGAGACCCAGGAAGGAAAATAAGTGATCAGTTATTCATTGTTTCATTGGAAAAATGCAGTTTTATATTAAAAGAAAAAAAATTAAAAATTGTTCAGGACTAAACTCTTCCCATTCACCTTTGAGGTAACTCTCTTGAAGACCGTATAGAGCTGTAGATCCTGAAGATAGTGTCTCATGATGGGCAGATCACATGACACAGTATTGGGCCCTTCATAAGCAAGTTTCAATTCCCTCTTCTGCAAAACCACCCTATAGTCAAATGTGTTGAAGTGCTCTATCTGAGCAGCCTTTCCGTGAGGTTCTGGCACTTGCCAGTCTCAGTCTGTTTGGTTACCATCGGACTCTTCTTTGCTCTGCGAAGTTAGGCACACATGTGCAAAGTGCTGAAGTAGTCTCAGGAGCAGATCTTCTGCTCACACAAATTGTCACAGTGCTATTGACTTCACAGGAGCTATGATAACAGTCGCTGCCTTATTTGACTCCTGTCTTATTTGAGTGGATAATCAGATTTAGCAGTGATTTACATTGTCTTTGCAGGAGTGTAAATGATTACTCAAGGTAAAACACCACAGAGGACCAAGTCTCACTTCTTGAGAAGGCTACATTGAAGAGACAGACTTTTTTGATACATGTGGTGGAGTTTAATACATAAACAAATGTGCTTTCAGTGTACATGCTTTCTAATTAGGGTTTTTCAGAGTTACTGTTTTATAAACAACTTTTTTCATGGTCACGCATGATGAAA
Source organism: Calonectris borealis (assembly GCF_964195595.1). Taxonomy (NCBI): domain Eukaryota; kingdom Metazoa; phylum Chordata; class Aves; order Procellariiformes; family Procellariidae; genus Calonectris; species Calonectris borealis. The sequence goes on from NC_134312.1 coordinate 178,967,868, forward strand.
ATCTGCAACAAACAGGAGGAAAATTTTCACAGTGCGGTATCTTTTCCGAAATGTCTACTTTTTTCCTCATTACATGAGGCTTCAATTTGTATTAATTAAAGTTACCTCCTGGGTGGGCAAAGATACAAGGTGAAAATTTCGTTAGGATATTTTACACTATAGCTAAACACCCTGGTGTTTTATTGCTAATTTTCACATTTTCACTGCAGTTCCTCATTGCTTTGGTGGACTGTGAAATTATTGTTTACTCCTATGAAATGAGGTAATCTACTGTAGTCTGTTAAATGGGAGATCTTTTTTCTGAGTTCCAATTTCAAAGTTAGTGTTTATGCTGTTCAGATTTAAAAATAGTCTTACTTCTACTCTGCAACAAAAGAAATGAATAGATGTCATCCTTTCACCACTTATGCCACTCTGGTTGAAGTGCATTCCCTCTGGTGTCAACCTGGCTGAAGTAATAAATGAGTCTAACCCGCGGTCTTAGAATGTACCCATTAACCAGAAGATCCCCTCTAAAGGTCCAAATCAAACAAAAAGAAATAGAAGTCCAATAAGGTAAACTACAAAGTAGCTTGTTTTAGAGTTTGCACTACTGCCTGCAGGCTAACAATTTTCTACAAAGGCTTTTAAAATCCTAGTAAACCTTCCAAACTCTGTGTTGGTGCTTAGTCTGTGTTTTTTCTTTTGGAGGGATGTGGAACTAGTTTTGTGATGTGGTTTAAATCAAAAGTTATTAAAGATAAAGGGGACATTGTAAAAGGAAAGCAAAGAAAATAAAAGCAAAGAAAAAAGAAACCTAACCAACCCTATTCATTACAAAGCTGACCTTGCATTAGATTCCCTCTAGCAAAGAGGAGATATTATTTCTCTAGAAATTGGTTGCCTCTGATTAGCCTGGGTAGGAATTATCTCACCCAACTCAGTTGTCTAAGAATTGCTGTCAAATTGTAAACTGGACATCTAGCTCCTCCTATGGTCAGTGGAAAGAAATTGACACCAAGTGATTAACACTCTTCAAAACCAGATGTCTGAGAGTGGTGGGAATTGTCTGGAAGAAGTCTTTGGACTGGATAAAAAGGGAGCCTGTACACAGAAATGAAACTTAGATGACTAATTTTAGATGGGTGAAGCTGAAATGCTTTGTTGGCAATTAGCTTTAATGCATCCCTTGCTGCATATACAGTATCTCATACTTAAGATATTTATCAAGTACTCGGTATTAGAACTCAGTATCATTTCGCAGTTAGGTTACAGGAATAACTCACAAAAGAATTTAAGAATACCTAATGGAGGGGACATAAAGTATTTTTCCTGTATTTCCTAAAGTATCTCTAAGAAGTTTGCCACCTTATCTCATGTTCAGGATTTCAAAGGAAATTTTGCTTTCTCCTTCCTTATCAATGTGTCATTGTTTAACCCCAGCTGGCAACTAAGCCCCACACAGCTGCTCACTCACTCCCCCCCGGTGGGGTGGGGGAGAGAATTGGAAGAGTAAAAGTGAGAAAACTCATGGGTTGAGATAAAGACAGTTTAATAGGAAAAGCAAAAGCTGTGCACGCAAGCAAAGCAAAACAAGGAATTCATTCACTCCTTCCCATCGGCAGGCAGGAGTTCAGCCATTTCCCTGCAGGAAAGCAGGGCCCCATCATGCATAACGGTTACTTGGGAAGACAAAACGCCATCACTCCGTATGTCCCCCGCTTCCTTCTTCTTCCCCCAGCTGTATATGCTGAGCATGACGTCATATGGTACGGGATATCCCTTTGGTCAGTTGGGGTCAGCTGTCCCGGCTGTGTCCCCTCCCAACTTCTTGTGCACCCCCAGCCTACTCGCTGGTGGGGTGGTGTGAGAAGCAGAAAAGGCCTTGACTCTGTGTAAGCACTGCTCAGCAATAACTAAAACATCCCTGTGTTATCAATGCTGTTTTCAGCACAAATCCAAAACATAGCCCCATACTAGCTACTGTGAAGAAAATTAACTCTATCCCAGCCAAAACCAGCAGACAATGTGTTTGTGGGGGTTGTGTTTTTGGTTTTTTGGGGTTGTTGTTTGTTTGGAGGGGTTTGGGGTTTTTTGTTTTATCTGTATCTATTATTCTTGGAAATCATATGCTTACATTGGGAATATCTGTTTTCTAATTCATTTGGTCACAGAAGTATTCAGATTTTTCATATCAGTTTTCCCTATTAGAAGGTATAAGTAATGGATTTGAGCGCCTTTCAAGGAAACTTGAAAAAACACAGGTTTGAAGGTGAAGGAAAGCTTGAGACACAAACTTCATAGGGCTAATATGCTGTTACACACTAATTGTTAATTAAGAGCAATACAAGGTTATGTTGCATTTTGTTTGTGGTATTGGGCTACCGGTTACAGCTGGTAAAAAGAAACAGCTTTTGGATACATGGGTCTCTTCTTGATCCTATTATGTACAGTACCAATGCAGCTATTTGTGAAAACAATTAACTCAAAGTACAATACTTAAACTTTCTGGAATTAATTTTGTGTTCAGTTACCTGTGCTCATATAGCTTTAGGTGTGTTTTATTGTTCAAAATAAAACAAACAAACAAATTTTACAGATGTGATTCATTCTGCAAAAGTGAGACAACAAAACTAAAGACATTGCCAAGGGGGTAAGCCATGTCTTGCTTTAGAAGAATTGCTATAGTGTCATATGAGTGATACACCCACGTTTAATTTCACTGCTCTGGTGGGATAGCCTTGGCTCCCACCCAGCCGCTCAGTCACTATTCCTTCTCTGTGGGACAGGGGGAGAAAATCATCTGAGAAAGCTGGTAGGTTGAGATAAAGACAGGGAGGTTGCTTACCAGTTACTGACTTGGGGAGGATTTAATTTCTTGCCAATTAAAGTAGATTTGGGTAGTGAGAAACAAAACCAAATATTAAAACACCACCTTTCCTCCCCCTTTACCCATGCCCGACTTCACTCTTGGCTCCTCTACCTTTCCCCCCAAGCAGCCCAGAAGGATGGGGAATGGGAGGTTGTGGTCAGTCCCTAACAGCTCCTCTCTGCCGCTCCTTCCTCCTCACATTTTTCCTCTCCTCCAGCATGGGTCCTTCTCATGGGCTGCAGTTCCTTTAGGATAACCCTGCTCCAGCATGGGTTTTTTCCACTGGATGCAGGGGAATCTCTGCTCCAGTGCCTGGAGCATCTCCTTCCCCTCCTTCTTCTCTCACCTTGGTGTTCATAGGGCTGTTTTTCACACGTCCCCCTGCCCACCCCCCCACCCCACCCCCGCCACTACTCTCTTGTCCAGTGTTTTGCCCTTTCTTAAACAAGTTTTCCCCAAGGCACCACCAGCTTGGCCGATGGGCTCAGCTGTGCCCTGTGGTGGGTCCATTTGGAGGTAGCTGGAACTGGCAGTGTTTGGCACGAGGCAGCCCCCTGCTACCAAAACCTTGACATTTACACCCAGTACGACTGTCCATAGAAAAAAATAATGCCATGCATAACTACCTTAAGTATTGAGAACGTTCTGAGTGAACATTTCCATGAGATTTCCTTGGAGTAGCAAGTGGATCCTTCCTGGCACGAACAAAGATTTGAAAGTGAGGTTGAAACCAAGGCACTATACATTTTCCAGTGCATTTGCAGTATGAATTTAGAATTTAGTCCTGTTGAATTATCAGGCTAACAAATTACTGTTTCATCAAAAATATGTGAATTTAGGAGGGAGAGAAGGCTGTAAAGTATTTTCAGGTTTTGCAATCATAGGTGGTTTTTTTTTTCTGTTTTAGATAGTTAGCTCTGTGTATGCAAAGAATGAAAGCCTCTGATCCCAGTAAGTAATTTTTCACTCCATTGCTAGAAGAAATGTTGAAGTAATTGCAGTTTCAGTAATAGTCAATGAGTATTTGTAATTGCAAGTTCTTTGACTACTAGATAGAACCATATATTAACCAATATATAAAACAACCATATTTGCCTCATCATATTTTTTAGAAATTATAGAGTCCCTCAGTCTCATTTAAAGACTCTGTAAAAATAGCCACAATGAACATATTTCCCCCCAAAAAAAAAAAAGAAGAAAAACAACAGTAGTACTATGACTGTATAAACGCAGGAAATGGCATAATTTACATTCGTTAACCTGACTGGGATTTGACAATTAACTGTTATCTTTTACAGAAAAAAAAAGTCAATTTGCACAATTCAGGAGATTGTGTTACTGTATTGCAGGGTAATTTTTTTTTCTTTTTTTTACATTTCATGTTATAAAAGGGTTGTTTGTGAATCTAATAGTCAAAGAAGATGCCACTCTCTCTTATTCATCTCAAGGACAAAAGAAAAGAAATCTCCTTGCCCTTGCCTGTTCCTCTGAAAGCAAGGCTAGTCTAATCATGTATATTTAAGGTGGGTGACTTGTGTGCAGTTGACATATATAATGGTATATCTTAAAAGCATAAGGCTTTTCCAGACTGACTTGGTAAAGATTATGATGAAGGTAATAACATGATTAGACCTGGTATTAACATCACTAGTGATAACATCTTAGAAAGGGCTTAATTGTTGATGGTATAGGAAACCTTTGTCTAAATCTTAAAATATCTCCATGTGCAAGACTATGTAATTAAGACAGTGACCAAACATAGTCCTTGTGAAGTATAAATTGTATTTAAATGCAGATTATTCTCCAAGTTTTGTGGAGTGTTTTTTTCTTCATGGTTTGTGCAAGTTATTTCAGATGGACAGCCAGATGAATTGAAAAAACGATAGAGTGAGACATGGAAAACAATCAAGGTATTTTCCTTTTCCTAGCTAACCTTTCTAAAATCATGCTTGATCTTCAGAAACAAAATGAAAAGTGTTCTCTTCCATTAATATTGAGAAAATATTTCCCTTGGTATACAAGAAGTAGCGATAGATTTAAATAACATTGTGCATAGAAGAATTCTCTGTGGGAAGCTTTTATTTCTTCTTGCAAGTAGCTAGTATATTATCTCCTGAATAAGTATAATGGCTAAGTAAGTAATCCATACACATGCACAGCATTTTAAGAAGGTATGAGCTAGTCCACTCGCAGAACAGAAAGAGGACACTTGGGGCCCAGATTCATGTCACTTAATATGAGGCACTTAACTGAGACAGCTGAAACACGAGCGCAGGTGCTCCAGGTTTCAGCGGTCTGAGTGTGACTGAGATCTGAACTGACTTATCGAGATGCCTACCTGTCATTACTGACTATCCAGGAAGCCTAGGAGGACAAACCTGAGTATTTTTAAAGGCTCAGCTTAGATGTTTTCTATTCCAGTGGTTTTTGGCTTCTGCTAACAATGACAGGAATAGAATGAACTATGATTTTTTTTTCCCCTAACCATCTGATATTGTCGACATAACAACAAAAGTAACAATAACTGTGTTTGAGTTAACTCAAGGAAGTGAGCCTGAGAGCTGTGTCTCTAAAACCACTTTAGTTAAAGGTCAATGTTCATTAGTGTGGAGTCAACAGCACTCTGATAAACCTCTTAGTTTAAACTAAATGACAGAATAAGAGCTAGTAGTACACTAGTGAGCATTACAATAAAACATGATGCATTGCATTTATAAAAATAAAAACAACAGACTCTGGAAAACTGGATAATGCTTGCATTTGATATATTACAAGTGGAGCTTTATTCCCATTTCTGCTTGCAGTCTCATATGCAACATTTCTGTTGCTTAAATTGTATAATTAACAAGCACTGGATTTCATTGCTTAAGATCAAAATATGAGACCCGGGTGGATAACCGTCAGGAAATGCATAGCTCACAATAGCCTGCGAAAGGGTGGTAGGTTTGGAGAGGGGGAAGAGACAGTGCATGGTACATCTGTAGGAATGCACGACTGACTGGCCAAGTGCAGGCTATTTGGCAGATCTACTCCAGCAATGATTTAAAGCAAGAAAGGAACTAACCTCAGGAAGAACAAAGCAAATGTTCTCTACACTGAAGAAAGCATTAATTTAAAGGGTGAGCAGAGTCCGACTTTTTTTCTAAGCTGCATGCTAGACTTTTTTCTAGACAGTTACTGGGATCTGAACCCCAGAGCAAAAATAACTTTTAGACTGAAACCAGCCAGCATTTAATCTATCTAATCAGCATGATAACATTTTCTTGAATTACTTTACTAATAATCTAAAAGTACAGCAATTGCTTTTGGAGGATGAACATGGAAGAGAAATGAAAAATAAGTAAATGCTGAGAAATAAGAAGGACCAGACCAGTCTGAAGTTAAAATTAGTTCTGGATTTCCAGTTAGGACAGCTCAAGTTTTATTCCTGCTTTAATACTTCAGAACTATAATTGGTTAAACAATACAATTCCAATTCATAAGTGAGGGGTTTTTTTTATCATGGCTCCTGTTCTGTAACCCATGAAGGAGATTACAATGAAAAAAGTAGTTGTTTCATGAGCTGGAAAGGGATTGTGAAAAGTGGGAGCTAAGATAGAGGTATAAAGATAAAATAAAGCTGTTGCTTTGGTAGTTTGGGTCAAATCTCACACATATCTAGCTGTTCACAAGCAGAGGTTAAGTGCCTATTCCAACTCCTGAAACAATCAATAACAACAAATATTGCAGTCAACTTTCTGTAATAACTTCAGACATTTCAAACCAGAAGTACACATAAGAGAACTCTAAAGATTTTTGTTTACATTGCAAGTAAAATAGTATTATGTTGATGAAAAATTGATTATGTTTTTGATTATTTGTGTGTCCAGGTTTCCATAATTGCTGACAGTAGAAGGGACTTGTATGCTTCATTTAAATAGTACATTTATTTGAAATAACAGTTTTAAATATCACAGTATTATGTTTGGATTAATAGTTGAGGCCTCTGAATGCCTTTTCTGTTGAAAACCCCAAGAAGTTGAAAATTTCCCCATGAATCTTATTTAGCTTTTAGGTAACTCCCACAAATCCTTATTGCATTTCTATGGTTGAGCTCGTTTGAGTTCTTTCACTGGGTACGCTGTATTGAGGACTCTGGATTCCTGTCTCATTTAAATACTTAATCTCACATTTTTACTCCTTGGTTAAACAAGTTTTTAGAGCTGAAAACATGTAAAGGCCTACTTCCTCTCTAGAAGATAACAGCGTACCAAATATTGTCTGGCTTCCCTATTTTAACGTATAATAACGCAAACTGGTACACAATAGAACTCTAATTCAAGACTGAGTGTGATATTTATTTATTTTTTCCCCTTATGAACTGTAGAGAACAGTATAAGAGTTAAGGGCAGAGGAGGTCTGATGACTCAGCTTGAGGAGTGAGGACCGTTAAAGTGGTAGTGTATGAATGACAAGTATTTTGGTGCTGAGTTCCTTCAAAGATGAGAATTAGCTGTGCTTTCAACTGCTTTTCATTTCCTTGTTGTTGTAGCGGAACTGTAATTGCTTTCCGTGGGGCCAGAACTTCATCTTCTCTTACACAGCAGCATTGCCTTGCACATACAAAGGGGATGTACCTATTAATATAAAAAGAAATGTAAACACACTCCAAAAGTCTTTTTAGTAAGTACTTCCAATAAGTAGAACCAAATGTTATATGTCATTCTTTCTCTGTATATACCTTGTATATTTTATAAATACATAACAAAGTAATTCTTTATATACCTCTGTATATCTCACAGCAATAGCAATTGGCAATCAACCATTATTTTTGTACAGTAAAACTGTCCTTAGAACTTAAGCTGTTATTAAAATTGGACGGTGTAAGTAAGTGACCACTCCAGTGACTAAAATAAGTTCAGTTTAATTGGATCACCTAAAATCAATGACTCACTGTAGCACTCTGTGAATTTGGAGATACTTTTTTCAAAAGTGTTTTATGATGTTCTATCCTCTGAAAATGACATCCGAAGCACCTTTTCCTCTGATGTTGAGACATTCCACTTTCATGGGTATATGAGAATATATGTGTGTGTGTGTGTACACTCACATTTTTAGACATCTGTATCTATAGTTTTGTGTATCGATTGATTTTTAAGTCAGTCAGTGGGAAAAAACAGAGATTCCATAAGCGTCATTTGTAGAACGTTCAAACCCAAATCAGTATGTTTTCTTAAAAATGAAACTCATTTGGTTAACTGGTTAATTTGGGCACTCCAAAAGTGCCCCTGTTTAATGAGATTGGGCTTTTTTTAAAATTATTTTTTTTGTTGTGTGTTTAATACTGGATAGTGTATGGCCAATCAGAGTAATCGGACATCTAAAATGGAGAAAACTAAGTGCATCACTCACACCACCTCTTGCTGCCACTTATTGCGTATGTTTTGATGCTTTGCTCAAAGCAGTTAAGTTCCTACACTAATCTTGCAAGATTGTACCAGAAACAAATTTATGCCAGTGATTAATTTCTTGGTATTATTTTTCTTCGATAGTGTTTACCTATTATCTCAACTTACTACAGCATGTTGTGTTTCCATAATAATTTCTCTACTCCTTTTGCTTTAGTGGTTTTAAATTCTATATAGACTATATGCACATCTCTTACTGGTGTGTTTGTTGCTGTTCTCTGAGCTTCCTTTAAAGAAAAGGATGATGAACAAATAACTAAGCTACAGTTGCAGTAAGCTAGAATAAAAAAGAGAATATTTTCTTTTTATTCCATGGTGCTTTTGTTACTGGAGTCTAAGCTTGCATTGGAAAACACATAGCCAATTTACCTCTGTTGGAAAATATTTTTCAACATCAGTGCTAATAAAGTTTTTAGCTTCCATTAAATATCAATGTTTAGAATTATTTTACTCCAGCTGTAGTTATCGTATGGAACTTGTTGTCCATAGTTTTAACTTACTTTATAATAATTTCATCTTCTGTTACGATAAGGTCATCTGTGATTTTTGTTACCTATTTACAAGGATAATACAAAATGTTATAAATCCTCACCCTGTTCTGAACAGAGGATACATCTAGCTGTTATTACTCAAAGTTGTCTTTTTCTTGGACTATACTTTTGTTGTTAACTCAAATGACACCAAAACATATTTATCTTCCAAATTGAATTGTTTTCATGTGTTTCCTCAGAGGACTTTTCCTGTCCTGCCTTCTGGTTTCTTCTCTCTGGTTAAGCATTCTAGTAGCTCTCACATCCTAAGAGGTATTAATACCACCTGCCACTGCAATTCATTTAGAATGTCTCTGCACAGTCTAAGATGAGAGATAATAAATATGTCCAGGCCATGGGGGATCAGAAAGGAGCCATGAGATGGTATTGGCCAGCATGATGGGCAGTGGTCTCAGCATGACAGCAACCTAACCTTATGCTCCATTATTCCTCTGTGTACATGCTCACAATCCTGTACGTTCGCTGTAAGCAGTTTGTGGCAGGTACCACATGCTGCTGTAGGTCTGCACATAACCAGCACAGTGTTAGCTTTTAACAAATAATTTTTTATACCCCCGAAAACATTTCTGAACAATTGCCAAAGTCTTTTCTACAAAAAAAAATTCAACATTTCTTTTGTATATATATTCAATAAAAAGTTAGACATGCTTTTTTTTCTTGGAGGAGAATGGATATGCCTCTCCCTCCTGTAGTTTTGGAATATCAATTCATTCAGTCATACTTCTAGCTCTAAGCATCCCTAGCTAAATTAGTTACTTAAATTACTATTCGTTCTATATGTTCATCACTTTTTCTGGAAAGGTTTTCCCATTTCCTTAGTAACATTTTCTCTTTGATGATAGTACATGTTACCCCTTAAATATACACATTTTATTTGCTTTAATCTAGCATGTAGTTGAAGAGGATACAAACAAGCAGCAGATATAGCTTTGTAAAACCTTTATGTAGTGAAGGGCATGGCAAAGGCACTTGTCTTTGCAGATGGAGAACATGTTTCTGTTTCACACTGAGTATGTAATTTTGTACATGGCAAAGAATGCATTCCTGTCATGTTGTCTCATGTTTTTTTTTTTCTTTTCAAAATTTTTTTTAAGTTGAAACAAGGTCAGACATTCTTCAGAGAGTCAAGCTAATGCAGTGAATCTGATTTCATTATGTACCCAAAAATAAAATAACCATTACCATAAAAACCAGAACCATTGTTTAACAGTAATGAATTTAAAAAAAAACCAACCTCAAACCCCAAAAACACCATAATGGGAAAACACTACTGAGAAAAACTGAATGCTGCACATGAAAAAAAAAAAGTATTCTTTTAATAAAATACACTAAATAATGTAGAATATTTTCTTAATTCTTAGATTTGACTTTCTAGCTAATTTGCTGAGGGTCTGATGTATGCCTTCTATTTATTGTAGTATATTTCTTCTGAAGTATTGAAAATTTCCTTTCCAAATGCTCTTGGCATTAGAAACAAATTTGAAGAATAAAAATCTGAAATGAAGCAACATGGTATCTTAATCAACCCTGAATTTACAAAATGTAGGCCGCACAGCAAAGTCCCTGCTATTGAAAGGAGTAGTTCTTAAGTTCAAAATGCTTCCTACTTCCCCACATGAAGCTCCAGAGAACAAGGATTCAAAAAAGGGCATCAAATTCAGTCTCAGTTGCACTGTGGAATAACATTTTTTTTTTGCAATGTGAACATTACATTTCTGTAGAAATTCTGCCAACTTTGCTTAGATGAAACACTGAATTTGCAATAGCTGCAAATTAAGTAGTGTGGTATGATAGAGGGAGTGAAGGCTTGTCTGGAAGAGCAAATGATCTATACTAGTGAGACTGCTCATATAGTAGATAAAAATCTTCTTCTCCCCAATTTGAGCGCTAGGAATGTTATTAGTCTTAGAAGCATTATCTGTCCTTTGTAATGTCTGTCTGACTGTAAAGCAGATGCTGGTTTTATTCTACTTTTCTCAGGCAATCATTTTCTACTTTCTATACTTACTTCTTTAGGATGTCACTCATCATTTGGAAATGATCAGAAGCATTCCTCGCCACCAACCCACCCCAGCCTAACTCTTTTAGAACTTTCCTCTGTGCCTCTGGAGAGCTAGCAGATAATTTGGGTTATTCAAGTATACTGATTCAAGGACTGAGTGCAGGTGTTCATTCATTTGGCCCATTCCTTTCTTACCAATAAATGAAAAAACAGTGTTTACCCATTGGGAAAAATGTCTTTGTCAAGTGGCCATATAAGACATTTCAGGTTAAATGTTATTTAACATCTTAGGCGTTTTTGTTTCCAGCCCGTGGTAAAAGGGACACGTTATCAGAAAGACATTTTGTGGTATTTTCCTATTTCATTAAATATTGGTTAGGAAAGGAAAGGAAGATAGTGGGGTTTTTGTTTGTTTGCAGCTTCAGCTTGTCAGGGAAGTACAGTGTAAGTGACATGTAGTAAGGGTCTCATGTAGCAGAAAAAGGTGGAAGAAAAAGATCCCAAAGCTATTTTAAATGCTAAGTTAATTGCTTGAGACTGAGATGCAGTTAAAGAGCAATTGTATCGTTTGCAACCAGAACTTCTTAGAAGGTTTTTGTTGCCAATCCGTTGCTTCAGAATAAGCCTTCTTTTCCTGAAACGCTATATAAGTTGTCAAATGCTATAATCAACCAGCTCATCTAGGCATATGGCAAAATTAAAAAGCCCTGGGGATTTTCTTATGGCTAAAATATTCTGTCTCACTTTTGATCACAACCCAGATGAACTGTGACCTCTTACGTTGTGACAAGGCTGCTTCTACTTTGTCCTTTTGTGGAATTTTAATCGACTTCTCAACCCAACCACCATAAATTAAGTCGGGGGGGCAAGTTCCAGTCTACAAGCTTAGTTTCACTGAAGCATGTAGAGTCCTGCATGGTCTCACGAGAGCAGGCAGATGCCAGAGTTTTAGCTGTAAGGCAGAGTTTTCTGTATTCAGGAGATTGCGTCCTTCCCACTTGGATGTGGTGCCCGGAACACAATTCTAGAATTAGTTCATTATCCCTGGGGTGTTTTTAATTTTAACACGCATTTTTCCACACTGTCCTCCTGTGCATGCGCATATTCTTCGATACATACAATGTGTGTGTGTATTAAGTTCATGTGTATGTGTCTACCCACATATATAAATTGCCACATAGGAAACACTGTTTACTCTTTTCTTTCTCATCTTCTGAAGTTTCATTGCCAATAGAAGTGACTTAAAAATATCATCTTCACAAAAATGATCAAATAAAGTTTAAAACAGTTTAAATATTTGTCTATTAAAAGAAATACTTCCATTGTATTTGCTTTCTATGAACATTAATCTCTTTGATTTTCTGTACTTACACTGTTTGACTCTCTTGCTAAGCCAAATAAACACCTCTCGAAAACGACAAGGAGAACACAATTTGAAAAGGGCAAGGCACGTAGGCTGAGCAAAGCTGGTGTCAAAATACTAAATGCCTGCTCTTGTGACACATCCAGTATGATGAGACTACATTTTCTTTTGGGCTTAATATTAGCACGATCCTCAGAGATGTCCAGTATACAGTTTTTACAGAAATCTGCCTCAGACTTGGGTAGGAATTTGTACTTGGGTGAACAATAATTCCTCCCCACTGATGAGTGCAGAGAGTAACTGAGAAAACTGTCTATAGATAGCAACTTCTGTTTCTCCGCCAGCTCTTGATGGTTGCTCATCCCTGTGTAATTGTTCGTAGTGTTTCATGAAGAGCCTGTTAATCCCTATAGGTTGTGTAAAGTGATTCCCTGTGGATGATCTAATTGAAGCAATTAAGGTGGGTTTATTATCGCTGTTTAGTAACTGGACCCATAGTCTTCCTGTTGTATTCTCAGATTGGAATAAATGCTGTCTAGGAAGAGTGATGGGTATTTCTTCTTTACAAGTGTGGAGAGATTTAAATAGTATCAAAGCTAAACCGATAATCAGGTGGGTGAGTCAGGGGTTAATTTGCAATTAGAAGGTCTTCAAATTTATTAGCTGCTTTTCCCTTAATTAAAGTTCTGTTGAAGGTCAGTTTTTGCCTTGATGGCCTCTTTATTTTATCTGTTAAAAACAATGGCGCTGATAAAAGGTTTTACTGAAGCCCAGAACAGCGCACAGGGAAAACTGAAGGGAGCATATTAGTGTGTAAAAGTGAGGGATTCATCTCCACGGTGACAAATTTCATGACGTCCTGTAGCTTCAACAAAAGTCAGTGATAACTAGGTCCGTGCTGGTCAGGCCAGTAATGCATCGAGGCTGTGGTACTGCGGTACTGCCCGTAGCCTGCGGTCTCAGAGGGACGGCTGACATAAAACTCTGAACACCTTGGTGGCACTTGTTCCTTTACCTGTACCTTTACTGTTTTGTTATGTTAACTATCAGATATATTGAGTGGATATCTGAAGGTCTGCTTTTTATCTGGCAAAAATATGTCTGTGATAACACACATTTCTTGTCTTAATATTTTGTCCTTTCCTCTTATTCTTTGGAGGTGAGCTCTGAGCTATAAAATGTAAATGCAGGTAGCAGACCCTTTCTGTTGGCTCCTCTACGGTTACCAGCCTGTAGCTAACAGAAGCTTTCCCACAGATTATAGTGTTTCTCAGATTGCGACACCCTTTGAAATCAGGCTGGCTCTCCACAGAAATCACAAATGGGATATTAATAACATGTCAGTAAGAGTCAGTAGGAATAAGAGTGTCTAAAATACCTTTCTCGGTCCTTTTGTCAAAATCGGGAGCTTAGGCTGTCACACAAAACTTTTGGGAAGTTTATATCTAATACCTGCCTATAATACTTAGTTAAATGTAGTCTTCAGACTAATAGATCCAGAATGTTTTAGGCCATTGAATCATTATGGAAGCCTTGCAATTTTAATGCACTCTTGTCACTCTTTTTAATCTCAAAATGCTATTGGAAACAGTCTATTTATAGTTTCTTGAACTAACTGCAGAGCCACTTGGCCTGCGAATAACCAAGAACTACTCTTCAAAGCATGACCCCAAAATAAGACACATCTGTATTCAGGGTCGTGTTTTCCAGGGTCCGTATTTCTTCAGGGACATGTTTTCAACTGGAAAACTAAAAAAAAGCAGTACGAAAGCTTTTGCTGTGTAGAACAAGTTTTTTGAATTAGACTTAGCCTTGCACAGTATTAGATAGGACGACTTCTTTTTTTTCCAGCTTAATTGCAAGAAATTGTCAACATCCTATCTGCAGTTAGTTACATAAATGTAAATCATGAATAGCTGAGCTACTGTCAGAGAAGTTATTCTATATTCTTGCAGTCAAGAGACAGAATTTGGCCCCTAACTGGATTTTTTTGCACTCTCCAAGACCTTCAAGCTATAGGGGAAATTGCTAGTCTGAAACAATTAAAATGGACTGATCTCGTTAAAGTTTTTAGTCAACTTTTGTAGCATCAGTCCTTTCTTGATTTATCTGGGAAAACACTAACATACTGAATCAGGATTGTCAGAAAGATCTGCAGCTTTCTCTTTTAAGCTGTGAGAATACACACACTCAAACAGTTCCTAGTGTTCATATATTAACTGTTGAATTTTTTACCTGGATTTCTGAGAAAACTCGGTATATGGGATCACATTGCCTTTCTCCCCGACTCTCAACTGTAGTAACTTTTGAAGCCAGTTTTGGTCAAATTTGGCTGGGGATATATGTCTCAAACATTAAGTTCCTGTAAGGTTTCATGAAGATAAATTGCCACATCGGTGGGTAAAACCCTATTATTCTTCTCACTGAGGGAAACGCTGTTGGGCAAACCCACTCTGTAGGGAATCTAGAGAGAGCTGAGAGAGAGACACTGTAAGAACTGAGAAACCATAATCTGGAGCTTGTATTTTTTAGAAATAAGTAGTTTCAAACAGGAGACGTACCTGGAGGAGGTGTTACTGATTCTGCTACTCAAGGAACTACCTATTGGTACACTTTCATGTACTAGCTATTATATTGAGGCCAGTTATCACACTCTCACTCACTGTTTTTAAATCTCTGTCTGAACCTCCTTGGAATTGCAGTTAGGGACAAAATCAGAGTAAAAGAAAAAAACCCTTTTACTATAAACCACTCCTGTTCCTGTTGCTCTGTGAAACTGCAGGTGTGAAAGGAGGGGAACAGCAAAATGTTCCATAGCTGTATTGTAAGCCTTCGGAAACCAGCCTGGCTGTAGCTGCTCCTGAAAGAGGTCCTGTGTGCACACCAGAGGGTGTGCGTGATGCATGTCAGGCTTTTCACTACCCTTGCTCTTCGTGGTGGCAGCAAGCCAGAGCTGTTTTCCTTCCGGCTTTCTTTCACAGGTTTGCCCCTGCCCATGTTGCAGGATGAGCAAAACGTGTCTGTCATACAAAGGGCAGTAAAGATTAAATTTCACCTGAAATCCTGAGAAGTGTTGAGATTGCTCCGGTTCGATGACAGTGTTCAGTCAGGACGGTGCTGGGTCCATGTGAACTCATGGCAATAGTTGAGGATCTTCTCTTGTGTTTTGCATACATAGCATGAACTGCTCTCAGGCAGTACGCAAAGGAGCACGAAAAGTGCAATAAAGATTAGCACTGCAGATAAGAGCCTTGCAACAGCATGGGGGAAGAGGTTTTTACCTTAGCTATATTTTTAAAATTCTAAATGGATTTTGACTCCTCTTGGCATATTTAGATTCTTATCTGCCAGCCGTCCAGAAAGGAGAGGCATGTGTTCCTCTAGGATACAAGAAGTCGTGGTTGCTGTTTTCTTTGTAGTCTTTTTATGTTCATGTTCTTTTCATTGAAATGATTTTGATTTTGTTCTTTAAGAAATATACTTGAAATACTGTTTTCCCTGATAATTCAGTTAAGGGTTCGTACAAAAGGCAAAACATTCTTTATGGTGATCACTTTGCATTTACTTTCTGCATATTATCCTATGAAAACACAAGCTCAGCATAACTTGCAAACTTGCATTCATCTGAAGTATTCAATAAAACATGAACGTTCTGTATGTGTATATATATACACACATATATGTACAAATTTGTATGTATACATTTGGAAGCTTACAGAAAAACAGCTCTAGAAAAGGTCTGGTTTTCTTGACTGTTGTGCTTGTCACATACAATTTGAGACTTGGGTTCTGTCTTACTGAAATACAGCTGTGTGCTATAGTGAAGGTTACAGCAACCTAGAAAAATTAAGACAATTATTTGATATATTCTTTTTACGCAAAAGTCAGCAACAAATTTATACAGCAGTACGTCAATAGAGAGGTTATTCTTTTTCATTTAATTCATCTGAGAAAAACCAAAAGAAAACAAAACATTCTTTTCAACAAGAAAGCCATGAACAAATTATTAAAAACTGAAAAATATACACTAAATATTTTAAAATATAATTTTAAATGCTGTGTAATATTATATGATACAGATACTGTCTTGTAAAAATGTAGAATGCCCATTGCAAAACTCAATTTTTTAGAAAAAAGATAACTTTCCCTTCCATCGAAAACCCCCCTGCATTATCTCCATTTTGACTAGTAAAGAAATAGTAAAATAACTAACACACACTGTCAAATCCACTATTACTTAATGTACTTAAAACAGTGTGTTCTGATAAATCTTATAAGTAGTATAAAAGCAATTCTGTAGGTGTTGCTCTTCTAGATAAAGCAATGCTGAGTAGTCATAATGGTGTTGGAATGGAGAAACTTTGTCGCCTTTCTGTGAAGTATAGTTCTAAAAACTTGATCTAATATAGTCAGAGCTGTTATTTTACAGCACTGAATCTGTGTTGTCCTAGCCAAATGCTGTTTATCCAGGCTTCAGACCGAAGTCAGTTTTCAATTAAATTTTTCCTGTCATATTGAATGATTGTATACAGCTTCTGCGTGCTGTTAATAGCTTCGATGTGCTGTGCAGCCATTTCAGCAGTTGATGGTTTGCTCTCTTTCTATGTTTGGTATTTACAGTTTGCTAGGCAGAGTTTCTGAATTAAAAAAAAAAAAAACAACACACAACAAAACAGTGTAGCATGTGAAGATATAACATTGTAAAACAAAACAGAAGTGGGATAAGAGATTGTTTTGAAAATCTTGATTGAACAATGGGATTCAGAAACAGCAGATAGTCTGTGTGAGATTTTGAAGGCAAAGTTTAAGCTCCTGTGCACAAATAAACTTTCAAAAAAGTTGTGCATTTATTAAAAGATTGCAGAAAGTCTGACACCCTTACACTGTTCCTTTCTTACTTTCTTACTAAGTTTCCTTACCTGAATTTAGACATCCAAATATGGGCCAAACGACCCAATCTATGTAAAGAAGTAGGCGCCTACCAACCACAATTCATCTCATTCTACGATCAGTCAGGCAGACTGCATGGATCATGTTCTGAACATACCTGCAAAGAAGACAAGCCGACTAGCTTGCTCTGAAATCTAACTTCTAGACATCTAAAGTAAAGAGAGAGGAATTGTATCAAAGTATTGAGAGAATGTAGGTACATATGAAATATGACTGAAATCTGCATTTTAAAAACTTAGTAATTATTGAGTGGTCTTTATTGGTGTTTGTCGCTCACGTTGAGTATCCTGAATTTTAAGGATATTTGAAAGAACTGGTATGATGTACAGCAGAAAAAACCAAAACCACTGGAAAGCATCTCATTTAACTGAATATACCTTAGAAGTTATACTTAGAAGTCCTCTGTGCCACATGCTGTGTCCCCACTTCTCAAGGCCACTGCTATCATACTAGGCCAGTAATTCTCTACATCATCATGTTAGAGTCATAAATATCTCATTCCATGTAGAATAATTGCTTGTTACTGCTATCTATGCAAAACTGTGCTTCTATCATAAAAAGACGCAAAAAAGTAATATAGATTAGCCATAGCCACATGGCCAATTAGAGAAATTGCTGTCACAACTAAACCAGGTAAAACAAAGCTGCAGGTCCAGGAAAGCTCAGACAGAGCAAACCTGACAAGTCGCAGTCCAGAGGCCTTGCAGATTTAATACAAAGCTGGCGCCTGTCACGATCAATGGCAATACTGTATCACCAGGCCACACAGTTAACACATGTAAATAGGAGGGATTAAATGAAGTTATGGTAAATATGGGAAAATAATGACTAATGTGTATTTGACTGTGAAAAAAGAAAGATTCATCCCATTCGTTTTGCTGCTTTACACAAATATCTACTTAACTGCATTCCACCACTTGCAGAATAGATTATTTTTATTTTTATATTTTCTTATACATTACTCATATATTTTTGTGTGATTTTTTACAGAAGTATGTGCAACATCCACAAGGGGTTGTCTGTAACAAAGGCTCCTAAGCTTTTGGTATCACAAAGCAACAACTATAGTGCAACTGTCTTACCAAGGAAAATGGAATTGCTTATTTTTGGCCATTAAATCAGATTACGCTCTTGCAATTTGAAAGGCTGTACAAGAAAAAGTTGTCCATTTAAGAACTTTACCATTAGTGTTGCTATTCTGTTACTGGTTTCCTTTTTAAAAGCCACAGTGACCACATTGGACGTGATTCTTTTCTCACACAATTGTAATAATAATACTGATTTCAGTGAAATTTCTTCATTTGCCCAGTGTAAGCAGAGAATCAGATTATTTCACAAAAATTATTTTCTTGCCATGTTATAAGAACTTATTATTTTTCCCTGTAAGACATTATCATGATAATTTTAGTAGGGAATAGGTTAAAGTAATCTTCATCCAGTTGGGCAAATAGAGTCAGCCTGCTGCTGTGTTATATAGCCCGTCTGTTCTGCCAACTTATTTTTGATGAGCTTCTTAGAAATTGCTGCTTTTATGCCAGTGACTTAGGGTAGGATTGTCTGTAATTATGCTCTTAGTAACATTGCACGTATAAAGAAAGGAGTGGGGAAAAAAAGACATAGGTCTTTTATGGGACCTCTTGTAGGCTTCTGTCTCATTATGTTAACAATCTGCCTAGAGAATGGTGTCAGATTTAGAGAGCAGACGAGATTGATTTACTTTTCAGGCCCTTCTACCCAGCCTAATTATTGCGTTACAAATGGCGATTCTTTCACCCCTCTGAAGGAGCACTTTGATTAGTGTCTGCAATGCAGGTGCCAGGGCTTAATACGGTAAGTGCATGTCAACTAGTTTCTTTCATCACATAGTGAAACTGTATAAAACAGCCATTGCACAGTAGGAGCTGATGCATGGTTTTGCCATAGCTTGTATGAGCTTAAAATTGATAGGGTTAGAAACGCTACGAAATTTGCCATCTTGTTTTCTTTAATGGTTTCTTTTGTTATTCTAGGAAACCCAAGAATGATGGGTAGATATGAAATGGAAATAAAATTAATGTGAATAGGTAGTTTACCATTGTAGAATTTTATTTAAAATTCAGATCAGATTTCTCTCTTCCCCCTGCCCCCAAGACAAGATTGAATGGTGGTTCTCACAAATTAAGGTATAGTTTCAACATTGCAGGCTCTCTTCTTTGCTCATGTACTTAGTGACTTGACTTACTGAAATGGTTTTATTATTAAGCAATTGTAGAGTAATGTTCTTTTTAGTTGGTTAAAAATTCATTTATAAATAGCATTTTTGTAGCAGTTGACAATGACTAGGTAAATACAAGCTTGGATGAGGAAATAGAAACACAGAATTTTATAGTTAGCACTAATTACTTTAAAAATTAAGAATCAACATTCATGCCAAATTCAACAGGATTCATATCAGACACTAGACTTCCCATCGACTTCCTATTGCAAGATTGTCACTTGTTTTATATGTTACCTCATTTTTGTTTGATATGTTACCTCATTTGCTAGGGAAACAGTTATAATTTTTTTTTCACTTTCTGCATGCTAAAGGAGAAAAACGTAGAGGATAGCCAGTGTAAGATTCTTCCCTAAATAATTTTACATAAGCTAGTACTAAGAAAAAAAAAAGGGGGGCGGGGGGCATGGGGAAATTGTAGGAATGCTGCTCTTCTGAGTGGCACGCAAAGGTGAGGCACTTGAGATCACTGAAGATAGTGTGATGTTTCTCAAACACCTGTGTGTTTGAGTTCTTGGCTCAGAGAACACCAGCTTCTTCCTCAGCTACCTCATTCCCCTTGGATACTTATTATGAACTCTGTCAATTCTCATCCCACATTTAACCAGCATTGCATGTTAATAGGTATCATTTATACCTCAAATGACTTTTTCATGTTAAATTTGATACATGTTCCTTTCGAATTATGTCTGAATATATTCTGAATTATGCAAAAATTGTTGGGTCTGCTTCTTCGCTATTTGGTGTGCAATGTATTTAGTGTAATTATCAGGAAACTATATCAGTAATCATTGCAATATTCATTACTTACACAACAAATATATCCAATGCCCATTAATAATGCTTGATACTAATTTCTGTTTTATCTTAGATTCTTAATTTTTTTAAATTTTATTTTCTAATTATGGATCATCACATGGAATGTACCTGACAAAAATAGTGTTTGTATTATATTAACACAATTCTTCTTATTTTAATAAAACAAATGGAAAATACCGAGAGAAATGTCAAAAGTTAAGTTAAAAATATACAACCTGTTGCCTTAGTAAAATGTCCAACAGGGCTAAGATCTCACACAATATACCTGTATATTGTTGGCAGCCCAGTAACTGATTTTAATGTACCCAAATCAAAATTTTCTGTTTTCCCAATTAAAATAAAACAAAAAGATTATATTTGCACATCTGAACTCACTGTAGTCACCTGTGTTAAACACAATACAGTCTTAATATACATGTATAGACTTGCTGAAACCAGACATTAGTGATGAGTAGGAATATAGGAACTTAGAAATGTGAGCAGACATTTATAGAAAAATATTCCTGTCCACCCATACTTTAAAATTAGACTACCGTAGTCATATCTTATTTGACTAGAGTAATATTGACTCCAGACTTTTTACTCAACTTCCATGTCAATCTATTGAAAATTTATTTGCATTTTCTCCAATATCTAGATCTCATCAAACTGCATTTTTTAAACTTGTAGTATAGCTATTCATCCTTCTGTAAGACCTCTCCTTTAGCTTGTGAAGTTATTTACAATACTGTTGATGATTAATTTTGTGTTTTTCTTCTGTTTTTTTTCATGTACAGTATTATTGTGCAGAGGTTTTTATAAGCCATGAAATCCTGACTTCATCCTCTTTTCCATTTTTTTCTCCTGCATCAAGACCATTACCAAATCATGAGGCAACTTTTTTCCTAAGAGTTCTTTCCCTTTGTCTATACATTTGAAACATTTTACTAGTTATTTTTGACCTCATTTCTTAATCCACTTTTACTCACCATGCTCCTCTGGGCTGTGACATTCCATTTCGTCCAGACATGTAGCACAACCTCTTTGCACAATTAAATGGACAGCAGTGGACCTTAATCCTCAATCACTGCAAATCAGCGTACACTGAATTATTTAGTTGGGATCTTCTGTAAGAACTTTGCGTGTTGTTGTAAGATTGAACAACTGTATACATAATTATATTATCACTGTAGTTATTTTTCTGTTTATACAGTATTTTATTGGTTTAAATCTCCCCGCAACTAGATAATGCTACGTCTTTAACTCTCAGCCTGTGCCTGTGCACTGTATAAATATGGTCTAAAAATTCCAGAAGTGACAGGTGAATATAAGACTCTATATTGCTAAATAAAAGAGAGCCAGAGACTGATTATGGCCCAGAGGCTGAGTCAACATTTGAATTGTGTAAGGGTATCCCCCTCTCCAGAGCAGATTTCTCTTGGAGGTCCAATGAGTTTGGATTTTTCAAAAATAAGACACTGAATGGTGCCTGTTTTGAATGTTCCTTGTAAAATCCTGCAAGGCAAGTACAAGGCAGTTTGCAGATTTTTGGGGTTCTCTTTAAGCTTTGTTTTGTTATGTTCCAGAACTACCCGTAACTTCCCATTTTTTGTCCTGGATAAAAGTTATGGAATGCAACATAGTATTATAAAATACTCCCTTTATGTTATATGCCTTTCATAAAGGAACTAAAAACTTTTATCAGCATGAAGGAATTGAATCTTGCACAAACATATTAGAGGCTTTTAATGTACTTTGGCAAACTGGAAACTGAAGCAGATTAATGTGGTCTGAACACCAAATAGTTAAAGGGCTATCTAAATGCTAGCGGTATACGGAGATCAAAATTTTTCGTCCAGTTGAATCAAAGACAACAAACAAGCAAACAAGCAGAAATAGGAATATAATTTAGGGGAAACAGGGTAAATGCAAAAAAGCCAGGGATAAAAGATTACTATGTGTACTATTGGACATTAACTCTCCTAAATTTCTCTAGTAAAATGGTATCTGTAACCTTATTCTTTTGCTACTTTTTCTACGCTGACTCACTAAGTCATATGTAGTCTATGATGTAGATAATTTTAGCTTTTGGGGATGGTGTTTATGCTCAGAGTGTTTGCAGAATGTGTATCATATACTTGAGTATAATTTAAAAAACAATCACAAAGGGGCAGTGCCACTCTGACATATGCATCTTGCAGCAGAATGAGTTTGAAATTTGGTTTCATAAGCTTTTAATGAAGTAGTAGTCAGGAATTTTAATAGACCACACTTTCTCACATATATTGAAGAAACCTTACAGCAACTGGGAATAGAATTTGACTGTATATTTTCAGCATTTTAACTAACTAAATAAGAAAGTCCAGCTTAATCTCCAGACTTGGGAATTTTAATTCAAACCTTTGATTCAGATTAGGCAATTGCTTATTTTTTGCACTTATCTACTCAAATTAAAGTATGAGGAGTTTCAAAGCTGTAGCAACACATTTTCTTGCTTGCAACACTAATTATAACGTAGCTTTTTTCAATAGCGTGAGAACACGAAGATCATCTGTGTCATCATTCTTGCTTGATGCATAATTATGGCCCAGTGCTTTAATTTGAATTGTCCAAAGGAAGGTTGAATTAACTTCCTTGCTAGTAAATATAGCAGCTGGGATTCTGTTAGTTCCCTGCAGAGATCCCCAGGCAATATTTATCAGAAATTTCAAGTGCAAAATAAATTGTTGTGCTACAGCAGTCAGTCTGCACAGTGATATGTGTGTACAGCTGTAATAAGTGGCAATACACAGTTAAACAGTGTGAATTTGATCTTGTTACTCCTCTCCTATCAATAACGCTTGCACATTTCAGGTGTTCTGATGCACAAACGTTTACTTTATAAACAGAATTTTTATGGGAGTGTGTAGCACATAATTTTTTCCTACTGTAGAAACCAATTATGTCGCGCAAAGTTCTTTTCAAAAAGGAGTTAATGCTGGTAACAAACATTAATGCTTTATGTATCTCTCTCTTCATTACACAATTTCTGATTTGAGTTTTTATTCACCTGCCCGGATTTGTCAATGGGCTTTTATGTTTTTACCTTAAGGATATCCTGAAGGTGGGCCAGGGAGTCTGGCTCTGGCTTTCTAAGGCTGGGAGGTTTAGAATGCATCGTACTCTTCCAGTTGTGCAGAGACACTTACAAGTAGCGACAACAGCAACAACAGCAGCAATAGCAATACTAAGAGCAACGGGAACGACGGAGCGCCGCAGCCCTGCCGCCGGGCTGCGCCCCCGCGGCGCCCGGTGCCGGCCGCGCTCGCCGCCCGCGGGCGGAACTGTTTTGCCAACAGCGCCCCCTGCAGCCCGCCGGCAGCCCGGCGCCCCGCACCCCCGGCGCCCCGCACCCCCCGGCCGGCGGCGCGCTCCCTGAACGCGGTTGTCTCTTAAAATTAGATTTGAAAGGCAACACCTTAAAGCACCTTTTTGCGGTCGAAATTTTGCACTGTCAGGTTTTATATGATTTCTGAGAGTATAGCCGTAGGCTCCGTCATCGGAAACTCGCTGGGAAAGAAGCAGGGAGGGAGCAAAAGGAGAAACGAGCTATCGCTGTTGCTGAAGGCCTGCAATCAGGCATAATAAACTCTCCGGTCAGCAAATTAACCTGAATCTTTGATACTTTTTTTTTTCCTTTCCTTTCTGTGAATATGCTTTTATTTGCGAAGGCCGGTTCTAAGCTTTTGTCCCCTTGGTACCATCTCCCTCGTGATGCGAGAGGGAGAGCAGTGTAACACCTTCTCTAATTTTAGTTTGAATAACTTGTATGCCCAGCAGTGGCAAAGTCAGCAGGGTTCCCTTCAGGATGTGGGGCAGAAGTTAGCATTGCTTTGGTCTATTTTTAGCCAGGGTCTGTCGTTTGGCAACACTAGAGGGCTGTAGAAGTCTTTTCTAGTCACCCACAGGTGACAGGTTTTTTGGTTTGGTTTGGTTTGGTTTTTTTTTCTGGGGAAAGTGGTGGTGCTAATGGAAGTGCTTGTGTAGTGCAGGAGGTATAAATGCACATCCTAACCAAATTTCAAACCAGCATTATTTTTAAACATCTTTAAATTATCAGAATGCAAGGAGTTTAGTTATGAGTGCAATTATAACTATATCTTTATATGTCCTGACTTTTAATAACGTAGTAATTGCCATTACATTATAAAATCATTGAGAATAACATTTGTCTCTTCCTTACTTTGCTTCATACTTTAATTAATTGCAAGTGAGTGTGGGCTTGTGGGTTTTTTTTGGGGGGGGGAGGTGGGTTAGGTTCACTTGCATACACATTTCTAATGCTCCCGTCTCTGTACATATACTGTTAAAACGCTGTATGTTGTCTTCAGAACACCTTCAGATATCTTTTTTGACCTATTGGTGGCCTTGACAAATTAAAATGCCATTCACGATGGACAGCAACATTAGTCAGTAGGCAACAATCGTTCCCTGGCCACAGAAAACAGTAAACACAAAACCTGCCCTTCCCCTTTTCACTTTTCATGACAGCAACCCCACCTACATGTCTGTATGGATGGATGGGGTTTTGGTATATTCTAAAGATTAACAAATCTAGATCACTTCAGATAGGTGTGGAAGTGAATTCTGCAGTGAAAGAGCACTCATATACCTTGTCATTAGTTCCCTATCTTTCACTCGAAGGTGCTTCAGTGCTGTCAGTAATCTTAACACATGGGGAGGGAGCTTCAAGTCATTTTGGGCTTTATAGGTCAAAAGTAGCACTTCAAACACCACTTGAAAAACAACAGGCAGCCAGAGCAGATTTGGAGAGCAGATGTCAAATGCTCATAAAGGGATACAAAGCATATCAAGCAGAATGGCACCTTCCTGTATCTGATTGTTTCCAGATTGATTTAAGGTGCAACCCAATGTAGAGCTCCTATCAGTAGCCAGATCAGCTACTTGATAAAGACATGTTTGCAAATGCTAAATTATTATAGCGTATCATAATGTGGAAATATAATTATGCATTAAAAGAAGAGAAGAGTTTATCCTCATAATTTTCTGTGTTACAAGATCAGGTAAGATTGCATTCAGAAGGGAGCAATATTTCTCAGTATACTTCAATTTCACCTAGAAAGAAGCCACCTCTATCCAAAACCCCACTCACTTGGCATTGTTATTGCCATTGTCTCTATGGGAAGGGGACAAGGACTGTAATACACTTCCCTGGAAATCTCAAATAAGTTTGGAGGAAGTCAGAAAAAATTGTTCCTACATATTCTTCTGATCTTAAAGACTTCTGCAAGTCTTTGCAGAGTTGTAAGTTTATGTGTATTGTAAGTAGAACTATTTTTTCTGGGAACAATTCCCCTTACTTTCAAAGATATAGAACTCAGAAATAACTATTCCATTTCAAATATTAGACTTTAAGATCTCTTAACAACATGCTATATGAACAGTATTAGTATATTCAGATTCTGCTATCTAGATCAACCCTTCATTTTAGATGCAAATTTATTTTTTTCCCTTTGTATCGCTTTATTGTTGCAATAGATTTAATTTAATTCTATACATGCATGCCATTTTTGGAAACAGCTACTGTATGCTTGATTTGCTTAGATGGCTCAGGACATACGCAACATGGGCAATTTTCATAACACCTTTCATAAGAGACCCTAATATGTTTTATAAACTCAATCAACACATGCTTATATTATTTGTGAGGCCATTTGATATCATGATGAAAGTCAGATATCTATCGAGTAGAGAGTGGCAGCTCTTATCAATATGTATTGACATTACGTGACAGTTTAAAATAGGAAGTAAAGAATGCAGCATCCAGTCTGCAGTATTTCTGGTATGTCTTACTATGGTCAGCTTGTTAACAATGTTTTTTTCTATTGTGGATTATAATCAAATGGATTTTGTTTCAAACTAGCATGGAATAGCAAAGCTTTTGCTAGTGTTTTCAACTGTCAAAATTCAGTGCTAGTAGGGTTTGTTACCAGCTATTGCTGCCAGGTATGCGTTACAAGAGAGGAAAACGGTAGGTACTCAATCTGGGCAAAGGGGGAAAAAAAGATCTTACAAAGCTGGAAACATAAATCAGAGTTAGCACTATCACAACAATTCTTTGTATTTTCTTCTTGTAGGAAAATACTGCAAAACTGAACAAGCAAAGTGGGATGCACCTTTTCTAAAATGTCTAGAAAAGGACAAGTTAAACATGTATAACAGATTCCTGCTATCACTGCAGCTAAAAGGAAATTTTGGGACAATGTAGTTCAGGTTTGCAAACTATTACATATTTTATTCTGATTTGATGGTGCATACAGTATCAGTAATGTTTATAGGGAAGTTGGAAATCCACTAATCATCTGATTAAGGAACATCAGGGCTTATTTAATGATAATATTTTTGCTTGGCATCAGGCAGGGCTTAATATCCTGTGAACTGACCATTCTGGATGATCTTGTTGAGCTCTTTGTACCATTAGTGCATTACTGATGTGTCCTTGAAGAACTGAAGGTAAAAAGAAATTTTGTGATACCAGTTATTTAATTTCGTTTATTGATTTATCTGACTCTATGGCAGGTTTTCGAGCATCAAGTGTGAACAGCATGACCAAACAGCTCCATATTTGATTATACGAATAAAGTGAGAGCTAAACTTTCAAATGTGAAGAAAATGAACCAAGAGGGCTTTTGTGCTGCATGAGGGAAATTGGTTCTTGTTTCTCTCTTACTTTTTGTGTTGAGGAATTAAATCATAAATTCAAAAATGATACAGCTTTCTGGTGCCACATTAGTCGCTAGGTGGCCGGTAATAAAGAAATAAATGGCTAATTCTGATCAGACTTGGTAAACTGATAGGAATTCCACTGTGAGCACTGTAAAAACCTGGGAAGATGGACCATACTTACAGATGCGAAACTACTGCTTCAGGAAAGCAGCCACTTTCACAAAGTGAAAACTTTGTGGAGAGAAATACTGGATAAACAATGGAATGTGAGCTCACAAAAGTGAAAGGTTTTTAGAGATGTGGCTATGCAAATATTGAGTAAGACTCAACAGATTATATTGTCCCGGCTCTTGGCATTAGTGTAACTATTTCATGAATATTGTGTCCTATTCTGGTGCCATCAATTAGAAAAACAAAACACTAAATGTCAAGGAAGCACAAAGAAATGATTGAAAGGACTGGAACACATGCTTTGCAATGAAAAGCTGAGCTTAGGCAAAAAAAAAAAAAAAAGTGGCCTTAGTAGAGATTTGATTAGAAGCTATAAATACATACATGGAGAACAAAAATTTGTTAATGCTGGTCTATTAAGTCTGTAGGCAGGAAAATGTCGAAGTGTAATGGCTAAAAGCAGAACATAGACCAAATAAAACTAAAAATAAGCTGGATATTTTAACTAATCCTGGAAACTACTTTCTGATGCAATTGATAGATTTTCTGTCACTGGAAATAAAAATGTGACCTTTATTCATTTTCTTCTTTTAAAGATATAGTCTAAATCAAGCTTAAATATTGAATTTGAAGCAGAAATAATTAAAGTATAGTATCTATAATATACAGGAAGTCAAATAACCACACTAGTATTTCCTGTCCTTAGAAGTGCATTAACCTAAAATAGAAAGCATGCACACTTTCTGTTTCTTTTAATTTCCTTTCTATATCCTAACTGTTAAACTATGTGCCAATTTGTTGTCTACTCCTGAAAATACTGTGTGTAGGGAGCTTCCATTTAAGTCAATAAGATTAGGGGAAATTAGGGTCATACCCTTAATATAGAATATAATTTATTTGGATATTGGCTATCTTCCCGTTGATATCATAACAAATTCTACTTACCTGAAAGCATACAGATTTTTTATCTTCCACTCAAGAATGTATAGCATTGCACAATTGACCAAGTGTATTATGGGAGAAGTTCATCTTTCTATAGAGGATTAAGTATTACCCTTCCCCAGAGGCAGAATGCCAGATTGATTTGATGGACCAGTTTACCATAGCAAATTGCATATTCCAGAAGCACTTTCGACCAAGAGTTACTGTCTGTAGTGCACCATCTGCTAAAAGTCTGATATCTCTAAATTTAGATGATCGGTGCAGTCAATTTGGATAGTAAATTATTCATTTAAACATTGTAGTGGACACTTCACCACACGAAAGCCTGCTTCTGCTTCTGAAATTTTAGTTAAGTAGGATAGAAAACTGGCGGATGAAAGCAAATACCTTTTTCACTTCTTTGAACCTATACAATTACTTACATCCATAGAAAAGTATGTATCAGTAGAATCGCAATTACTGTGTGAATACACTAATTTGACGCTCAGCACGATAAGTTAAGTAATGAAGAGTGAACTCAGGCACTGCAAACTAATGGCACTGTGATTACATTACTTTGGGATGAGAGTTTATGGGATGCAACATCACACCGTGTATATCTTTAAACTGTTCTGTCGTGAGAATGGAGGAAAGCAACACAGAATGTGCAGCTGCAGATTTTTTTAGTTTTTCTTCCCTGTTACCTATTTGTCCTTGTATCCGATGGGGTATTGTGTAACTCCTTTGAGAACAATGACTGGTGACAAGCCTGACTTGCTGGTTAAGCTGTGTAAATTGACAGTGTGTCTGCGCTAAACTGGTGCTAGGCCAATAGTTTGTGACTGCCCATTGGGCCAAAAAATACAAACTGGAAGTGTCTCATAGGCTTGCCATCAAAACTGAAGTTTTCTTGATTGCGGGGTTTGCAGACAGCCCACTCCTGGACTGCAACATGTCCTAAACCCAGATTTAAATGACAGCTGCAGACTGAGCTAACAAATTAGCAGTTCTCACAGGTATTATGGGTTTTTCTATCATTTGGTTTCTAAGTAGCCCATGCACCGAGAAATTAGAGAATACCAGGAGTAGTGAGTTGGGTGTTTTGGTTTGGTTTGGTTTTTTTTTGTTTCTTTTACGCTTCCTCTTGACAGCCCTCGAGTCAGGGTGGACTGCACCCTCACGTGTTCTGTGCTTCTGTCCCAGCATTTCAGGGTTTGACTTTTCCAGCTCTCTGAAACAGGCTTTGCTGGTATTGTGGACCCATTCGTGCTGCCTATCAGCAGCTTCAAAGCCTTTGTAAGCCTCATGTCTAAGTAAAGATGACATTTCTAAGTAACTTTGAAAGGTAGAATTAAAACACATGTAGTACATTAGGAAATATCAGTGATGTTTCAGATATAATTCATGCTGGAGAATGAAGGAAGTAGCTCAGAGCTGGCGCTATTTTTCAGTATCGTCCGCAGGAGCCAGGGGATGGCTTGTTACTCAGGCATATGCGTGACAGCAGGGTAGGCAGCACTTCTGGTTAGTGACAGAGAGTAGCTGCGTATCACATAATGTAGAGCATTCACAGCCTTGACTGCTTGTTCAACAGATTCTTGCACTATAATTTGTTTTATTTTTTTAATCCTTGCTGTTAATGACCGTGTTACCTGTATGGTAGAATAATACAGTGTCAGTATGGTGTGCTGGCGCTGAGCTCTCTCTGTTGCTGGGGATAGATTTTTCTGAGAGAATTTTCAAATCAGGAACGGTGATAGTTTTAAACTAAAACTGTTGTTGTAGTGAATGGTTTTGTTTGAAGTGACGTGGTGAACACACTGAAATACCGTTGCTGATTTGGGTATGTGTGTCACTGATAGTTAGTTAGTGCAATTTTTCCAAAGGTGTTAAATAAAAATTTAAAGATAATATGCATAGAGCTCAAGTAATCATAAAAGCAGAAGTCAGAATTCTGTAACGTTTAATTTAAGTAGGTGCTTTTCTGTTTTCTTTCCATCCAGATTAATGATTAAAAATATTGGTCCAATGAGAAGTTTCCTTATTCAGAATAAAAATGAAAATAACTGTAATGTGTGGCTTGTTGGGGGGTGGGGTGCTGTTTTTTTTTTTTTTAAAGTAACTACAGACTGCATGTGCATAATTATGAAACACTAATTACTTAAAGGTCACAGAACGAGTTTCCATTTTTTTTTAATATCCCA
The DNA here is from genome assembly GCF_964195595.1 of Calonectris borealis. Classification (NCBI taxonomy): domain Eukaryota; kingdom Metazoa; phylum Chordata; class Aves; order Procellariiformes; family Procellariidae; genus Calonectris; species Calonectris borealis. The sequence continues at coordinate 178,998,106 of NC_134312.1, forward strand.
CGGTTTCCTTTTTATAAAGCATAGTAATTAAATTCCCTATCAACCAATTTCAAGTGGCGTCATTTCACTGCCTTATTCTAAATGGAAATATGTAGAATTTATGCTGGTATAGGACTTCTTCTTCTGCTATTTGCTATTTTTGCTGATTGACACATGTCTGGAAGACTCCTTAAGAAACAATATAATTAGTCTATTTGCATTGCCTGGAATTAGGTGACCTTTGGTTTTGGCAGTAATTAGACTATCCCTGCTGTACACTGTTACTTGCTGGTAGTCGCTAACCAGGCAGAAAAGGAGTCCAAGCAGCTCATTTAGTGAGCTACAAAAGCTTTTCAAATGTCATTAAAATGAACAGGAAATTATAATTAATAGTGTGGTACCATTTTATGGATGTGTCCCACAGATAAAATGTGGCCAGAAACAGTTATTTACCTAGCAAAAAAAATCCCTTAAAATAAATCATTGTTTTCTCGGGCACAACTTCTGTGGCCTCTAATTTTAAAATTCTTCATTGTTGCAGCACCTGAGAGCATGTGCATGTTTTGAGTATTTTCTTCTTGGGAAGTATGTATGTAGGCATACATACTGAGCCTAATTTTTACCGAAAGTCTTTATAACTGGTTCTCTAAGGCTACTGAAAAAATTTTGTAGCTGTGTATATTATTTATATAATCCAAAGATACATCTTTTTTATAATGCTTCAATGTCATTAATTATTTTTTCATAGAAGATATTAAAAGGCAATGTAGTAAATTTTGGAATAACATTTTTTGCACCATTCACAGATACTTAGAAAAATCACTAAGAACCACCATTCCCAGGTACTTGCATGCTTGATCATATATGGATGATATCTCCCTGCATGAATCCAGCCCTGCAGTAAGATAAATCTGGATTGCCAATACAAGAAATTGAAGGTGCATGCTTTCATTTCTAGCGGTTAATTGAGGCACCGAAGTTGATAGCCTAGATTAAATAGACTCCTAGTTTAGGTCTCGCTTCTTTGCTTCAAGTTGCATGGTAGAATGAATCAAAATTGTAAGGTACCCGTAGTAAATGACTCACCAGAACTGAATTTTACACAGAATATCAGGACTGTGTTGAAGATTTACCAGTAGGTAATGACTGCATTGCATCACCTGGTTAAAATAATTGATCTATGCATTTTTGTGATTGGCTTGGAGCACTGTAGTGTTAGAAGACAAGTGAGGCATATTCACAGGACAATATTAAAAACCAGAAATTACCATAGTCAACTAAATTCCATGATATGTTCTCCTTTCATTGATCATAACAGATGTGAGTTAAAGTCCTATAAATTCAGGAATGCTGAATACCAACGAAGAGGGTTTTTTACAGATGATAATTGGAACCTTTTACTGGGGGGTTTGCAAACATCAATCCTCAAATATTTTTGTGAGATAAGTATGCATTATCTATTTTTATATACATGTCAGAAGAGTTATTTTCTTATCTGAGTGCACTGTATGTATACTATCGCTTTGCATGCAATTTTATGTCTCTGTTTTCATAAATAAGCACCAGATGTTGAGAATGTCATTTAAATTCAAATTAATGTTAACATAACGTAGAATTATATACATTTGAATTAAGTGATTTTTTAATCTAAAGCAGCAGACATGTTTTTCACTGCTGGCATCACTGCTTCAAATCCTCAACCAGATAGTGGCTTGGAAAGGTGAGCAAGGTGATTTTTCTTGGGAAAAAGATTTATTCTACATTACATTACATCTATGTCCCACAGCTTAGAGGAGTCATCTTTTTGTGGTCAGAGGAGATAAAATAGATGCACTGTTTTGTAGAGATGCCTATTTATCTCTCTAACTACTTTTGTCTCTGAATAAAAACTTAGGCGTAAGTTATCCAGGATGTCTAATTTCAACTTAAACATCTGATTCTTAGATTTCAAGACTGAAATACATTGATTACACCATTCTCTAAACTTTGACAGCTGTGTCTGAGAATCATCAAAGAGCTCAGCTGAAAGAAAAGTTAACTTCAGTACCTTACATTGCAGTTTTGTGGTGGAATCCCCCGCTGAGTTCCCTGAAAGAAGGCCAGAGACCCATGTTACCATGCTACCCTCATCTTTCAGTTGTTTAGGATTCTTTTTTCCCTTTTAATCAAGAGGCCAGTTTATTGGAAGTACGCGTACAGGTGTTCCTTACTTGCTTGTCTGAAAGAGTTAAAACTTTGCAGTGTCACAGCTAAGATTTCTGAACAATCAGAGAACCTGAATCAGTTTTGACAGTAACAGTAGACAGGTGATCGCAAAAATGAATAAATTCATTTAGAAAATTCAGGGTTTGCTATTAAAAACAGAAGATTGACAACTTGCAAACTTTTTTTCCTCAGGCTTGAAAAAAATCTTATTCTTGACATGTCACAGTCTTTTGAAACATTGGTTCAGTGAGATGTCAAACTTGTAAATGTAACTTTCAATACAAAATGGTTATTTTCACTTTTTATTCCATATTAGTAAATTTGATCTTTTTAAAAAATACCCATCACAGAAACAATGCAGTTATCAATAAAATTACATCATGTGGATGCACACCTAGAACACTGTTGGCAGAGGGCTAGCCTTTAATAGATTCAACTGTCTGAAAAATTAGGCACCTTACAATTTTCTGATGAAGTAGAAAGATACAGGCACCTGCACAGGCTGCTTAATCTCACCCATTTTAGATATATTTGTATCTAAATACAAATACATCATAAACTTTGTTTATTTTTTTATCATTCATTTTTTGACAATGTATATCAGTTACATTGAACTAGGTTTAGATAATTAGCTGAGTTTATCTTTCATTTTAATAACTATTGTTAGCTGAAATGCATGCTGCTCCAAAAGTTTCACATTGTTTAGCTGCCAGTGGTAAAATGTGTGATATTTTGTCTTTCATTCAAAGTATAAGAATGGAAAGCAGCCCCTATACAGTGTGATTCATCCTAGAGACAGTGACATTTGGTTATAGCATTTCATTAGTTCCACAAAATATTCATCAATCTCTATACTGAAACAACAAGAAATCTGAAATTCTTGAAGGATCCTTGACTGAGGACTGCTCTGAATGATCTCCTCTGACCAGACTTGGACAAATAGACACTACTTGGCTCAAAAAAAAAAACAAAATAAAACAAAACACATTTTTTTTTCTTTCACTTTAGTGACCTGATAATACCTCTCAAGTTTATTTTAGGAACTTTTGCTATCCAGCCACACCATTTTAGTTCATAAGTTGCCAAACATGATGATGATGTTTCATTTCTATAGTAGGAAATTATATAGTGCAGAAGCGAGGGGCAGGGAGTAAAGCTTCAGACTACCTGATCGAACGCCATGTCGTGTTACTTTTCTTCATGAACAGATTTTTGTGTTTGTCACTTCAAGTTTACCGAATCCCTCATTTTGTGAGCTGCTGGGTGAAGGTAAATTGTGTTGATTTGCCTACTTTAAAACAAAGTTGTTAAAAAAATATTCAACAGAAAATATTTGGCTAGCTGAGGGTTAAAATAATACAGACTGGTACTCTTTTTTATGTATATTATTATTTTGGCAGTGTTACGTGGATCTGTGGAAAACTGAAAAGAAATACCCACCCCCCTGCCCTTTCTACAGAATCCAGAACTGTTATTTCAGCACCTTCCATGGCTAATAAGACACAAATATAAATCTTTACAAATATTTTGTATAATATAAAATCTTTGTGGCCTATCTCTATCTACCTACCCATCCACATGTTTGCAAAGACATGTAAATACACAGACCTGCTGTGCAGACAGATACATTGGCTGTGAAACTGTGAAGTATTTTGTCAGGTGAATTTTAGGCCAGATTTTTATCTGAAGTTGTAAATGAAAGCTAACTAGATGTAATTAGAAAAAGATTTCTTTTTTTTTGTAATATAGTGAAATATAAACTTTAATAATTTCTAATTATTCCATGTGTGGTTAAGAAGGATTTGAAGGATACTCTTGGTTTTTGTTAGTTTGGTTTTGGAGAAAGAGTATATTATCCATGAGCAATTTACCTGAATTATGGGTGATGTTGGTGTCACTGTTTTATTAATGCCACACCTGTTAAACCTGTTAAGATAACAGGTGCAGAGTGGGGGTTGGTCGAGCATGGAAAGTGTTTGCATTTTATGTGCACAGCATTTACTATTTATGCAAATTTGAAATTGCCTGGGATAACTCACATACAATTAACATTCAGTATTTTCAAATTTGTAAATGGCAAAAGATAATTTTCTTTTCATTACTTTCAGGTTGGACTGTTTCTAATTTATTTTCCTAACCAACATCTTAAAATATAACCTTCTTATTTATAAAATAGGAGGTGAAATTGTCTCTAACTATAGCCCACAAAAGGTTCTGAAAGAAAACTACACAAAGGACTATCCACAGAGAATGGTCTTTTCAATTTCTTTATATTTCAGAATTGTTACAGGAGAAAATGTAACGGGATGTGCTTGTATATAGAAGTCCCAGATGTAAAACAAAGAAAACGTTTGCAAAATTGGGATTTTTCTGTGCATGAGGGATGGAAAAAATTTTCCCCCAAAAAGGATGAAAAAAAAATCTGGCTTTAATGATATTCAGAATTACTCTAAGTTCATTTTACTTTAACCACTTAAAAAAGACAATAATTAAATTTGTTGCAATAGCTTTTTGAAATTTAGTTTCAAAAGTAACTTGAGACAGTGGGAAATGTAAAGGAAAGACTTTGTGTTATGCCGTGAATTTTCTAGTACTCTAGAAATACCCACAGATGCATTTATGAGAATACCTTTAGCTCAGAAGTATTTGTAAATTATAAACCTGTGAAATTAGGAATTTAGAAAAGAAACACTTACTGACCCTTAACTACAAAGGTATCTAAATTCTTTATTAAATTCACTGTTAACATTATAGACTCTGGAACTATTGAGAAGAGGATTATGACTATAGTTTGGCTCAGGATTAGATTTTGAAGTGATTTACTAGCATTACGTGAAAGGTGTTGCAACCCGCCCCCCTGCAAAACAAAACAAGTAGTCAATATCAAACTTTGTATTATCCTCGGATTTTAGTATCTTTATTTCTAATAATAATAAGTAGTGGAATTTGCTCTAGCTGTAACATGGACACATGTGGGCTATCAATCCTATTTTTATACATAAATACTGTAATTGGAGTAACCCATATTAACTTGTATTATTTATAACAAACAATTCCAAGCTGTTGGTTATTCTTTTAATCTGCATTAGTTTTAATTACCTAAAAAAGGAAACAGGGATAGAGTATTTAATCTGCAAACATTTTTCCCTTCTGTATTCCTCATTTCTCTACCAAGAAAGAAACAGAATACTTAGAAGTTCTGTGGAAGTTATTAAAACAAAGTGTCATCGACAGCCTAAGATGTTAAAATAGAAAGTTGTCACTGACATTTTATCTATGCAAAAAAGATTTCTAATCTCAAGATGTGGAGGTAAAAATGACAGATAAACGGTAAATAGAAGTACAGTATAAAGGTGTCACTTCACTTTTGCATCTCCAGCTGCTTTCCTCCTCAGCCTTATTCAAATTTATGGCTGATTTTTTTCAAGGCTATAAAATCCTGGAGTGTAACACAACCTCACATAATGCTTCCCTCAACTTTTATAGCAGAGGTATGATTTACTATTGCAATAAAACTCTGCTATCAGGTATTTTCTAACTGCTTTTATCTCTTCTGTTGATGAATAAAATGGAAAATGAGATTCCCATCCGAATATATAATTGAAGACAAAGTTACTTATTGCAAACTACTTTGGAAAGCAAAATAGATTTAGGTGTGTTAGTTTAACACTGACACAAAAACGTCTCATGATGTATAATTCTTATCTTTGATACCCAGGAGCCTCAGAATTTAAGCAGACTGGTAAAACCCACGAGACTTTGACTCTGTAATCGGAGGGGCATACAGTAATTTCTGTGTTTGTCTTCTGCATCAAACAATTGGATCATTACTGCTGTTTTCATAATAGAGTTCAAATCTGATCCAAAAGCAATATTGCCCAAGCTGTCTCTATATATTCCAGTTATGCTTCACTTTTTCCGATGAAGAATTAAATTTCTAAATGCTAGAATTCTGAATTCTTTGCAAAGAAAAAGGCGTAAAATATTTTATTCATACAAAGTATTGTCATGCACCAACAAGCGAAATAGATTTTACACCTGTTCACTTTCCCCTTCAGTCATTACTCATTAGCTCTGCAATACTTTTCTCAGCAATGTTGCATAAAGATAAAAATAGAAGTATAAAATGAAGACAGGAAAAAAATAAAGACCAATACTGCGTATTTCCTCCAGATGGGAGTGCTTTGAATGCCACATCTTAGAAGCTTTGGCATCCATTAAACGTGCCGCCCCCCGTGGCTTAAAAGGAAGTTTGGTTGATACTAAATCCAAAGAGGTTTTTTCACAGGCCTGTACGGTGGAGTTGCAGTTTAGCATAAAAGCACAGCTTGTAGTCTAAAATGTGTGGCGTGCAGGAACTGTCCGATGCAGAGTGTGGACGCAGAGAAGGGAGTATGTTCTAACTTCCGAGTGCAGGGATTTCTGCATGGAACTAACCCAGGCACGAATGGAGATGGTAGCATACCCTGCTGAGCTGACTTTTGTGCTTTTATTGCAGTGCTCATACCAGACTTACATACTGTTTCTCTGCTCGTTTCTCTTCTCAGATGAACAGTGGGAACTGCACTTACTATTTGCTACCAATTCTTTCTCCTGTTTTCTGCCCTGTCAGATTTATTTGAAAGAATTTTTGGAGCAGTGGAAGAAATGTTATAAGAAGGCTGCCATTTATAAGAAACATTTTTTATTAGAGCTTTTCGAAGGCCTTTTTTTTACTTGTTCGTGAATGATCTCAAGCTTTTGAAATATGTCTTCCTTCTGAATTGGAACTAAATCTGAAAATTCATATGAAGGGATTTTAAAAAGAAATTTCAGATTAATCGCTTTTATTTAAATTCTATTTTGTACTGTAATACACAGAATAATATAAATAGAAAATAGAACAGGATGACATTTCATGGCTGCCTACGACAGCATGGTTTTGGATTTGCTAACCTAGTAGATATCTTTCAATTCTATGAATAGCAATTTCAGAAGAAAGGATTAAAGACAGTCGACATCGTCAGCTTTTTGCTTCTTTGAAACAAAATTTCAGCAAAATTACAACACACTGTGAGCTGTTTCACTGTTCCAGTAGAAAATGCTCCCAGCATTTTCTTTTTCTCCAAAATACTCTACATGTTTAATATACCCTTCAAAAAGTTACTTCTAGAAGTAATTAGACTGCCATTGTTTAAGTAAGGTGTATGCAGAACAGCACTTTCAGTTTGCGCCGCCTTTTTTCTTCAGCATGAATTACTAGAAGGTAAAATTATGCTGCTAACCTTGAATTACTCTGATCATAATTCAGTAATCCTATAACAATCCTCTACCTGAATTTTTCTTCCCCTTCCTATGGGGTCTTAATTTAGATTGAATGAATGGACCATCTCATTTTTGGTGGCAGTTATTAGTGAACTGCAACATTAACAGACAGAAAAAGGCAGGGTGCAGAACCAGAAGACTGTGCACTTACTGCCTCGTGGCCTCGTGGAAGCTAGCAGAGGGTTTGAATTAAAAAGCAGAATAGCAAACAGCAATGCTATACTAACGGACTGTGCTACTCAGACTTTTTCTAACTAAGCATTACTTAAAGAAAGACAAGAGGTTTATATAAGTACTTAATAAGTCTGTCTCATGAACAGTGTAATAATAAGCTTTTAGAAAGGAAATTTTAATTACAACTATTTCAGAAATTAGAACCCGGGGCAAACAAAGGGGAAGAGCCTTGTCTGAAGTCAGCAACCAGAGCAAGGTATAAAATTCATGTTTCTCAATTTTTAGCCACTACAGCAAATGCCTTCTTAACACCAGAGAAGGTGTGTATAAATCACTTATCTCACTTAATCAATTCTCTGCCATTGCAGAGGAGTTTGGATTGGTAGCATCTGTTTTTCTCATTTTCTGTCTGCCTTTGGCAAAAAGTGTAGTCTTCTCAGAACTGAAGTGCTAACTAAAGTCTTTGGGCTTAATTTAAGAGCTTGTGGGTGAAGCTTAATGGTTTATGATATATGAGAGGTCAGAGCAGATGATCTAATAGTCCCCTCTCACCTTAAACCATATGAAACTATGTAGGCTCCTGAAATATGATAAAGCTAGTACCAATGTCACAGATCACGGTGATAAATGCTGAACTAAACCTTCTGCTTGGCTGCAGCCTGAGAACAAGACTGGCTATGAGCATCCCAGTGCTGTGAGGAGACTCAGCCTGCCGCTGCACGCAGGAGAAGAGCAGCAGCAAAGGCTGCACCTAATCTTATAGCCGGCATGTTTTACAGGAAAAGAAAACTGTTGGAAAGTAAACTCATACTTCAAAGAAGTATGCTAAACAGTACATTTGAGTTTGGCTCGCCTAAATGAAAACCTCACAGGTTTTGGTCTCGGGGATGAGAACTGTTATGTACGGAGGACGTTAATTCTTTTTCAATCTTTTGGTTTCGGTTTAGCTACATATGCTGTGAACAGGGTCTCTTGAAAAAGATTATTACTGAGTCTCAGGTAAGGGACTGAGTCTTTTATGGCCACTGAGTTAAGGAATTTCTGGAAACCAGAATGTAAGTGGATTTCCAAAAGGGTTCGAACCCGTTTCCGTGTTACCCTGCACCGTATATGCACCAGTGAAAAATGCTGCCTGAGGAAACGGTTGCACGTCCTTGATGACAGGTTGAACAGTATGTTTCAGTGGAAGCTCCATTGAAGTTTGCTGCAAAACTACTGTGGAATAGAAGCTAATGAGAAAATGCTTCAGAGGTAGGATACTTTGCTTGTGTGGAAATACGCCTGCTTTCTGTATGCATATTCCAGACAGGAAAACAACAGCTACTCTCAGATGTGTAGAGGCAAAATAACGATAACTGAAAACCAGATCTAGCTCCTGAGATATGTACAGAGGCATCAGCATTGCGTTTCACTCCAGCTGTTGTCATCCTTTTCCCCGTGCCCTCTCCTTCACTGAGCAGCATTACTGCTCTCGCTATTGCTTTGAAGATTTACTCAGGAGGTAGGTCTTGTGATGTGGGACGCTGCACTGCTAGCTCTGCTGCCCTTGTGCAGTGACAAGAAGGGCCTAATACCTTATAAAGATCAACAGACATGCGTTTAGGGGAGAAGAATTTTGTGGATAAGCTTTATTCTTTTCTTCTCTTTTTAACTCAAATTCTTATATACGGTCATTAAAACATAGGTAGGGATAATGCGGTTAGATAATCTTTGTGATAGTATTCTGAATGGAAAAGAATGGAGCAGGACTGCATTTTATAAAGTGTAAGGAAGAGATGTTGCTGTAATCAAGGTATGAGATAAAAAGATGGATAGGGATTTTAGTTGTGCAGACATAGCTGAGAAATGTCTTTTTAAATCTGTCACACAGAAAGACTCCTTAAAATTTAGGCAGTGTCTGGATGTAAAGACCTACAGAAAGCAATCTAGAGAGAAACATTATTTAAAATATAATTATTTTCAGTGACACAATATAAATAAGGAAAGCAATCAGAAAATTGCAAAATAACGAGCAACTAGCAAATTCATTTCCCCATAGGTCAGTTCCTACATGCAAACGCAAATTCCAAATCCACAGAATTCTTCAGATGGAGATTATAACATTCTTGAGAACTAGAGATTAAAAAAGAATACTGTCCTAGCTAAAATAAAATTGTTTAAGGAAAAAAAAAATCCAGTATGCATTTATGTTATCAATAGCATCAAATAAAAATATATTTACTGAGAGACTGTAAATCTCTCAGTCTCAGAAAGAAACTGAAATTATATAATCAGCTTCGTGGAATAAATTCTCAAGTGGCAAAACTGGGATTTTGATGGGGTTTCAGCAAGATATGCTTGGCTGACGTAAACTTATTCTATAGAATGTTGTTCTTCATCTTGCTCAGAGTTTGTGCCCAACCAGATCTTTAGACTGTAGTTGTCCAGCTTCCTCCTTTCCAGTCTCAGTGCAGATGAAGACCTGTGTCATTTGTGATCTCACTGTGACTCTGCAGGTCCGTTAAAATCTGATTAGAGGTGCTAATGCACCTTCTTACTGTATTAGAAATGGATAATTGAAACAGTAAAATGAAATTGGCTTGTATGGTACAAACCCGTTCTTATAATCATATGGTTCTGTTACAAATATTTTATTAAGAGAATGTCATTACTATGAAAGGTGGGGGGCTTGGGGGTCTTTGGGTTTGGGGTCTTTTCTTTGTTTGAGTCATTGGTTGTTTTTCCCAGGCAATTCAGCATTATTCATATTTGTCACTATCCAAAAAAAAAAGAAAAAAATCTACATAAAATTGCACATAAAAATTGAAGACTAAACCACATTTTTACCTACACATTAAAACTAAATGTTGACTTCTATTTATGTAAGTGCACCAGAGTGCAGATAGAGAAATCTTATGCTTATATATAGAGAAAACTTAGCCAGCTAAAGAGAATGAATATCATTGAAGGACACATTAAAGCTCCTTTTGCTTTTTTAGCTTTACTGAATATTAATCAGGGGTTTTAAGGGTTTCCCTAGCAATGTCACACTAAGGGAACCACATCCCCCCCTAATCAAACACCATCAATAAAATAAGTCAGTCTTGCCATGATTTTGCAGAAGCTACTCAGCCTGGCACTTTACCTCTTAGATTCCAGGAAGAGTGATTTCCCTGTCAACTCTTTCGGTGATGAGAGGTTTTTCTCACTCTTTGTATTTAGCAGGCATCAGGCTACAAAATCACTTCTCAGCTATGTAGTTGGGATTCACTTCTTACGTCGGCATTATGTTGCTTAAGTGTGTCTTCACCGAAGAGATTTTGGGGTGTATGTGGCTTTTATATCCAATCCCACCTTACATTTGTAAGATTTAAACCTCACTGAGGCATTCTCTAAGTGTAAATCAGTTGTGCTGTGGATCTCTGAATTTTCCTGAAGAATTCTCTCTCGCTTCCCCACAAACATGATTTTACATTTACTAATAGCCCTTTGCCATTTTCTGCCCAGATAGCGTATTGCGTTCCCTTCTTATGATTGCTGACTGCAAGGAAATAGTTAACCCAATGTGAAGATACTAATTTCCAGCTTTGAGGTAGAGTCTGAATCACAGAGCATAGCTACTTTATACACTGAAACTTGTATTTTACGTAAACATGCATATATTGGCAATCACAGGTTATGCATGTAACATTATTAGGTTTTGGCTGAAATAACACTGCATTATTATTATTAGGTAACTGAGCATTTTGAGGTGATGGTGGGTTTAGGCACATAAAATTTAGCCTTCACTCAGAGGAACAGAAGAAAAAACTTAATTAGATTTATTTCTGGGTATGACACAGAAACTAATGACCTTGTGTTGATAACAGAAGACAACCCACTTTTTATATAGACTGTGTTGTATTTGTTCAGTGCCTCCTATATTATTAATCAAGAGGTGGAGATGGAGTCTGACAGGGGACAGATGAAGTTGTTCTGGAGTGGTCCTGTTTCTTCCTTGCTGGGATGAGGTAGCGGGTAGCAGAGAACAATTGCTCACCCTCCATGAAGGTCTTCCTGCACATGAATCGACTTAATTGACTTTCCTGCTTAATACTTCAGGCGATGTAGTGAGTTGATAGAACAGGTGGTATCTCTTAACAGATGGGTACTGCATGCTATCTGTCTTTAAAGAACTGAAGTGATGATTTTGATTTGCTTATCTAGTATCTTGCTGTAACTGGGTTTTGAATGAGGTCATCCTAATTATGAGTCATTTCACAGCTGAGTGACTTTATTCTACTGAGTGATACTAGTCCTCTTTAGTCACATGTATATCTGTTACTGCCAGCAAATGTCCTTTCTTTCTTCCACCCCAATAGTTAAGGTCTGTCTTTCTAGCTGCTATTTGTTTCAGCACAGTAAACATCAGAATAAAACAACCTCAGCTTACTATGTGTCGGGGAGGAGGCAGAGGGGAGAGTAGGACCTCTCGTGTGCATAGGTGAATTTCGGCCTTATCCACATGCAAGCAACATATTCTTCTCAATGCTGGGTGTTGGGAATTCAGTGTCAATTGGTTGATACCTTCGTTTCCCCAGGCTAAAGAGGGCATGCAATAGGATATAGGGCAAATAATTCTGCTGTCTGGTGTAAGATTAGAAGTTTGTGAAAGCTGGGTATGCTTTTACAGTTTACCATAAAATTAAATTGCATTTACTGGTGGGTAAAAATGTTGTGAACTAATTTCACCAGTTCATTTCAGACCTTTTCATTTAAACTGACAGAAGCAAATTATGGTGCTATAGCTCATTCATCCATGATTTCACGCTCCTGCACCCTAGGAAACAAGAGGCAAATCTCAACAGGTTTCTCCGTGGTAAAACATTTTTAATTAGTAAATAATTCTGAAGCTGCATATTCAAAACAAATCCTCACTAAGCAAGCCATATTGTCGCTTCCAGTCACAGCACTTTCAGATTTCTCAATGACTGCGTGCATAGGTTCACTTTTCACAGTGGATTTCTGTCCAAAGAGAGGAGAGAGTCAGTCCTGAACACTTGTTGTTTCTTGCCAGTTAGACTAGCATACAAATTGAGCCAAGTCTGCCTTTGTGGAAGCACTTCAGTCTGCAATCCATGAGACTTATAAATAGAAACTAAACAGTGAGTGCTGAAAACTGTGAGGGAATGTCAAACAAATATGTATTTGGTTTAATGGAAGTATGGTCAAAAATAGTGTTTTCCGGTGATGGCTTTAACAGGCAGACTGCAAAATAGAAACTTGAATGTCTTTTGTAATGTCAGTTTGTTTTTAATTCATAAAGAAAAGAAGAAATTAAAACTCTTGCGCTCGGATAAAGAGGATATAAATAAAACAAACAGGAAAAAACTGAACCACATTTCCAAAAGATTTAAAACGACTTGGCAAAGATGATTGAAAAAAGTTGTATAGAAAGCATAGACTTTGTTTCCAATTACTTTGATCTTCTTCCCCCTAGCAGGACTGTATCTCATATTTGTGTGGATGTCTTGGCAAGATGTCCTCTCTCAGTACCTGTTTGCAAGTTGCTGTGGTATATCCACTAAGAACGTAGTATATTTAATCATCATTTTAATGTTGCAAAATCTAGCACCCAGAAGCCAGTATTAATGTAGCTACTGGAAATGCAGTTCAGCCCCCTGTGTGTAGGAATTACAATACAGTCTTTAATACCTAATCATATATCAATCATTATTTCCAGAGAGTCTTGATCCTATTCAGTGCACAAAATATTCAGTCCAAGTTAATGAGCTAACTTCAGTATTTGCCTTCCTCCTTGTTGTTCACTATACGTTGATGTTCTTTGTTGCAGTGTTCATATCCTGTTTTGAAGACAGAGCTATTAGTTTTCTCATGGAATTTGCTATGACATTTATCACTACTGTATCTGAATGCTTTGCAAATATTAACACACTTATTCTTCAGTGCAATCAAAAGGATATTAGTATCCCTTGTGGCTTTGAAGAAGTGGAGCATAAGCCACTGTTGCATGCATGATCTCAACTCTCAGACCCTAAATTAACCATTCAGGAAATAAAGAAGAGAAACTAAAATTACCTGACTTCACTAACATTTCATCTTACTTAGAGGAGGTCATGTAGACATTGGTTTTAGTCAATGGAAAGTAAGTGGCGCTGACAGGAAGTGATTCATCACATCTTAAGGATGATGTCTTAAACATGGCATCCTTGGCAAATGCCCATTTGTCTCCTCTGACTTGAAAAGTAACCTATTCTTTTCACCCTAATTGGTCATTTGTAGAAAGTGTAACAACTTCCCTAGTACCATATACACATTTTGTATGGTGAAGGCGAGGACAAAATCTAATTCAGAGTCCTATTCATCATATAACTTTTCCAGGAGACATTTTTTAATCCTTTAACCTATGTCTTTTAATACCTAGATTTGAAACAAATGATCAATTTCTGATCACTGTAATACTATTCACTACTTAATTTTGGTTCATTCCCAGGAGATTTTTGTCCTATTGCACTCAATCAGGGGGTGTTTTCTCTTAGACAGTTTCTTTTCTCAGTGGATTTCTCCTTGTCTCTTCCATCCATTTCCTAGTCCTGACTGTGCAGGCCAGCTGGAGGCTTTTCTCCCAATTCCTTGTAACATCTGCTTCCTTTCACCACCTTCCTCTTCTCCTACTGGTAAATAAGAATTGATATCTATTCTTATTTTGTCCTTGGCTTGTCATACAGCTTTGCTCTTATCCACTCTCTTTGTGCTGTCTTTCATTTCATTCTTCTTTCCTACCTACAAGTTTCAGACTGCTTCCCTGATTCCAATTCTCCTTTTTCTGTCCAGTTTCAGTCATCTCTCCTGTTATATTTTTATTTCTAGACTCAGCTTCCCTGCCATTTCCCTGGCCACAGTGTACACGCTTTGCATCCTCTGCAGAGATCCAGCTCATGTCCCTGTGGCAGTCTACTGCTTTTACATCTTGCTCCAAAAGAAAAAAGAAAGTGTTGTTTCTCCATAAATGACTGTATTCTGGAACAATGTAATTCATTAAACATGACAAATGGGCTTGTTTTCCTAGATTTTTACTGTTAAAAGGAGAGAAATCAAGAAATTAAAAAAACCAAACAAACCCACATTTAAAGACATTATGAAATTTGGTTGAAAAAGTAGCTGCCTTGCTAACTCATCTCCCCTAAATCACGTGCTGCAATTTACAGGAATGAAGCAGTCCTATAGTGTTTGCTTTCTTCACTCTTCCATAGTCTAAACTGCTGCAGAGCAAAATTAACCTCCTTCTCGTCAGTCTCCTACTGCTCAGAGAGTTTTGAATAGCAGCAGGAAAATATGACAAAAGACTGTTGTCAGTTTTCTCTCTGCTGTAGCCTGTCAAATCTTTGGGTTACAGCAGTGGCACTCCAGCTGTCTGTCTGCTGATTTAGAAAGCAAGCACCACGTTACCTTCATTCAGTTTATAGTTTTGAGACCTTCTTTTCAGAATTGTTTAAAAAGCTTAGATTCTGCAGAAGCTGATAAGGGCCTGGAAGGAGTGAATATATTCACTAATAACTCAGAGCAAATTTCCAGACTGACATTAATTTGATTCACCCATATAAGTGGACTGGAATTAAGTATTACATTGCATTTTGATATCCTGATATTTCTTTATGATGAATATCTCACAGAGTGTAATGAAATTAACCCAAGTACTAGAAACATCACAAGAAAGTGATCCTGCTGAGTGTTCAACTGAATGAACATAGATAGGCAAATGGGCTCTTTTAACATTTGAGTGTGTCTCAGAGGAATTATGTAGGTGAGTATTGGCATGTAGGAAGCTAAAGCATTACCCACTTTCAAAATGTGCTGCTTCTAAGATTTTTAAAAGATTTTTTTCTGTCTATACACAGTTATGGTTTGTATTATTGACATCACTTAGAGAATTGCATACAATGATGCTTCATGTGAGTATCAGATAGAATCCTCATCTTGAAATCCTCTTTTGCCTGTAGCTTTCTTGTCACTTCAAAACAAAATGACAAGTGAAGGAAGATCTTTACCCTGTCAGGCTTCACTAATGTGTTGCAGCTCCTGTAGTGTTCTCCTAAAGTGTCAGAATGCTGTGCTGAATGTAGGCACCATTCAAAAATATCAGCTAGTTCACTACCCCCCACACCTGTCCTTTACTTTAAAGTGTTTTAGAAATGAGCTGTTGTGTTGGAATTGCTTTGTCCAAGTCCTTTAGAGACAACAATTGCAAAGAAATCAAACTGCCCTCTCTCTCCTTGGCCTGGAAAGACCTGAATATTCTAGCTGTCTCTGCAGCCAACTCCACTGGAATTTGAAGAATTACTTCAAAGTTTGATTGTCGGTATCCCAACCCCTGTTAAACTCTGGACAATGCTTGGGGAATTAGTTTCAGAGCAATATTTAGGGTCTAAAGGACCCTGTCTGTTTAATCTGGCAAAAGCCATCTCAGCAGTATTATTAAGCAACTGAGGGAACTTTCAAATGCTGGTTTCTTTGTTGTTCTTCCTTTGGCATCTATCCTGAATTGCTCCCAGATCAGAGTGATGTGAAAGTCCCTTATGATTAAGGGTCTCTTTGTGAGAGTGTGTGGGTCACCCTGTGCCAGACCACTGCCTTTCATTTCTGTAAAACCCTTCACCTGCAGACGACAGAGTAGAGTGACTGAGTGATAGCTGTTAGAAGGAAGGTGAAAGAGAGAAAGCTGTCATTGGAGTGTTGGCAGATTCACAAATATGTGACTATTCTTCCATACTTATCCCAAGGAGACATAGTGGCCATTGAACTGGGTATTGCTTCCCATCATCGCTGCCATTTAGGCATCGGAAGAGAGAAAAACTTTTAGGCATCTCAGGTCATCTGCCTTAGCTAGAAGCTATCCTTCCTATTTTGCTCTGCTGGTGCCCAAGCTGCTGCAACTTGCTGTTTTCAAGTGTTGGTGAACAATTTGAGAATAGATGATGCTATTGATTAAAGAACATAGGGCAATGATTAAAGCTTCTGATATCCTACCACTTCTGTGCTCAGCCAACTCTAAAAAAATTTGAAGTGAAGCTGTTGGACCCATGTGTCTTGATGTGGACGTCTGTATACTGCGACTCTCATCTAGGTTAATTAATACATCTTGTACTTTGTAGGATTCACTCATCTGGAAAAAAAAAAAAAGAACAGCAAGGGTTTAGAACAATGTGTAGATACCCTTACTTTTAACATAACATATTAGTCTAGTTCTAAATCACCATTGCCTGCTTTGCCTTAGAAATGGCAAAGCATGGAAGCTGACATATTAGTCATTTTTTCACCAAAGCGTGCCTAAAAGATAGGAAATCTGTTTCTGGAGTTTACAGGGAAATTGTTGCTAGGCAGGAGGATTAGGATTTGGCAAAATATTTTTGTTTTAGAAATGCTTGGGTTTCTAACAAGGTTTCAGTCCTGTTTCTTGTCAGTCTTTTAAAAAGTGTTATTTGTA
Source organism: Calonectris borealis (assembly GCF_964195595.1). Lineage (NCBI taxonomy): Eukaryota > Metazoa > Chordata > Aves > Procellariiformes > Procellariidae > Calonectris > Calonectris borealis. The sequence continues at coordinate 179,015,231 of NC_134312.1, forward strand.
CCAAGTTTTTCAGAGATATCTGTGAAATAAACCTTCCAAACCCCTTGCATTACCTATTTTCTAGGTGGGTTTTTTCCAAGGTAGATGGTGCTTAGTGGTTCATAAGTGAGATTCTTTCCCGATTTGCATTAACAAGGCTTGGAACCTTATTAACAATATGGTTTTCTACTTCTAGAAGTTTTGGAGAGTTTGGTCAAGATCCTGATGCAGAACTGCTATATAAGGTTATATAAACTGTGAATTTGTGTAGAAGTGTGCCAAAATCATTGAGTACATCATAGGTGATTTAGTAAAAGACACTGATTAAAAAAAAAAAAAAGAAAAAAAAAACAACCCACAAACCTCGAAGATGGTATGCAAACGTATAAACCTAATCGAATTTTTCTTGAGGGCAATCCTGAAAGGAGTTTACTATTGTAGTACAGTATATGAACCAGGGAGGGGTATTTTCACTTGAAAAGTGATGTAAGCATACAATTTTCATTTAGATTCTATTCTTGCAAGTGGATACACTTGCTTGTTTGACATAATTGTGATGCTATAGACGTGTGTGTGTAGTCATAGTCTTCATCAACACGTGTAATTTATCAGTGCACCCAGTGCTATGCTGTGTAAGCACTTTTGAATTCAGGACTCTCTTAATCATGGAGAATAGATTTGTTAGAGAAAGGAAAAAAAGATATTTTTAATGAATAGAAATAAAAATGGATCTGTTCTTTTCTCCAAAACAAAGCATAAATGCTGAGAATAGTAAGTGTTCTAATTGTAATTCCAGAAACCTCTTATGGTATTTCTTATTTATTTATTTAGCAAAATACATGTGAAAGTTTCAACTCCCCAATCTAATTAATTCTGCTCACTAAGATTCTGACTGGCAAGTCTTCTCTAGGCTGAGCTTTTGTGGTTTTGCTGTTCATATTTCTTAATTATTTTGGTCAAAAAACTCTCTCTATGCTCATTTGCCTCAATTAATTTCACTCAGTTATGACTGGATCCCAAGCAAAAGTCTTTTAAGAAGAATTTTCCATCAGTTTCTGCTTCTTTTACCCTCTAGACTCTTTCACTGGTTTTGCCAACATGTCTGCTTTTTTGGCACACCTGCTTTTGCTGCCTAGATTGTGTTAGTTCTTCTCTCAGAATCAATTGTGAGCAGCTTGCAACCAAATGCCTGATTAAAAAGTTAGCAGACCTTGAGTGCAATTACTTCAGCTCTATGGCATTCACGCATTAAACCCAGTGTTAATTGTTTCTCATTTTTGTAACGATCCTTATAATAGGATAAAAACAGAAGAGATCATTTCTTGAAGTTAAAACAGCAGAAAATAAAGACATTTACTCTGATTAATCATCTCAATATGAAATTAAACACAATCACAAGTAAACGTAGAGGGTCTTTGTGCTAGATACCAGTGAAAATTGTCATGGGTACTGTTTGAAGTATTTATTCTGGAAGCTGGCACAACCCACGCATTTGTCATATTTGAGTTTAGACAGAAAGCAGGATTGAGTAAAGCAGTTTTTGAGTTACTGGTTTGGAGGAGTTGCACACCATTATTTATATAAGCAATATTTGGATATTATCATAGAGAAATGTCCATATCATGTAGTATGTATAAATATTCATAATTTTCCAGAAATGAATATTTCTGTGCTTTCATTTGGACTACTTGTGTATGGTATCATATCATTTTAGTAATGATTTTTGTATATTTGAAGAAATCTTAGTTAAAAAGATCTTTAAAGTGGCAATAAAGGATAGCCTGAAAACACAGTAAGCTGAGTGGTATCACAGACTAATGACCTCTTCTAAGATTAAAACAACCTCTGTACTTATTGGAAAACTTACATTTAGGTATTTTCACAACCATTTAATAGAAGCGTTTATGTAGAATATCCTGTTCTCGCCATTAGTCGATAATGGGTCTTCCTATGTTTATTTTCCCGAAGATGCCCTAGCTGTTTGCAAGTAGATGACTACTGGATTTTACAAGGAAATGTCTGAAGCGGGGAGGAGTAAATGTAATTTCTATTAGTTACGGTTTTAAAAATCAAAGCATGAAAAGGAATATCTTAAAGTAAAATTCATCATAAAAGTGAAATTAGGATATTAAAGAAAAGAGTAATAAGTTATGGAAAGCATAATGATTTAGATCCATCAAGCAGGACACATAGCTAACCATTGTAATCATATGGAGCTCTTGCTGCTACCTTTGTTATTTCCCCATGGCTCTCTTGTTGTCTTTACTTCATCCAGTCTTCAATAAGATTGTAAATTTTGTGAGGGAACAGCATTCTTTCCTATGTTAATTGAGTATTAACTCTCACAGTGCCACTCTTCTATTTTCTCTTCCATCCTTCCCCTCCTCAGTGTTAAGCCTTTTACAATTCTTTACAATTTACTTTTACAAGTAAATGGAAATTATAAACACATTTCTTCTACCTCAAATTATAAAATAATAAAATATTTATTCTTTGGATAGCATTTGCCATCTGAGCATCTCAAATTCATTTGCAAATATCATGTTAGTTTTTATAAGCATCATGCCTAGCTGAAAAAAGGCAAAGATCTTTCCCACTTATCGATAAGCAAAAATGTTGAGTGTTTCACATCGCCGGCAGCTGACAGCAGCTGGCCACTGTCAGGAGGTTCTCAGTACCTGGAAGAGAGACCCCAGGTAGCTGATTCTGAGCCTGATGGGAAACTTTCTATTGATTACAGTGACTTACATTTTATTACACATGAAATCTGTCACAGAGTCAGCCTTCTAACTCCGTGTCCTGTACTTTAACCACGTGATCACCCTCCATCCCCTGGGTGAGAATGATTACTTATATCCTCTCACATGTGGGCTGCTCTGTCATTTTCAGTTTAGCTTAGAAACTCAGTATCATGAATTCTTTAAGATGCTACTTGTCTGACCTGGTCCCTGATTTTAATTGTTAAGATTCAGGCTAGCATTCCAGATGGTGCCCTCTACAAGGGCTGCACAAACTGGACCTGGTTGGTGTTTTGCCATTTCTAAGGAAAGTGCCAGCTGTTAGTCATTTTGCTTGCTACTGAATATCATTTGAGATTATACTAGTGGGCAAAGTCCTAAAGGATATTTGGCATTATTGCTCTGGTGAATATCTGTAGCCAGTGTTATTGAGTAAGGAGTTTCATCTATGCCTGATAGTCATCTTATGGAAGGAAAAAAAAAAAAAGGCGAAAGAAAAAAAAATCAAGAAATTAGAGCACATCTGTCTTTCTTTTCCTTCCATCTGTCAACCCAAGGCATGTACCATATCAATTTTTTCTTAGTGTGGGAAACATTTGGCTTCCTCATTATGAAGTTAACTATCTACAGTTTGATGTTCGGTTATTTTTGTTACTTCTATTGTTGTTATTAGGGCTGCTATTCAAAATACATTATCCAGAGGGTTTCTAGTTTTAATTCTAGAGATTTTGAACTGTGCATTTTCCTAAGAAATAATGATAAATAGCCTTGCCTCTACGGAGCAAAGCCCATACCCTCTGGTCTTTTTCAAAGGCATTTCTCTAATCTGTTACATATACATGTTTTAGGCTTTTGTTTGCTTTAGAATCAGAATGAATTATTTAATCATTTTGATTGTATTCCTTTCAATAGAACTAGTTGCAATAAATATTATCTATAACTATTCCCATGGAAAAAGATAATTTTGTGGTAAGCACTTACCCAAACGTAGTCTTACCTGCTTTTTTCCCCAATTCCAGGATATCTTCCAGACAAATGCCTGATACCAAAGACACTAACTAGCCTACCTGCTGTTTTTCTCCAGTACATTGTTACAGCTGTTGTCACTCTGCCTCGGTGCGACGCGTGTGCTGTTTTAAGGAGCAAAGGGAATACATCTGTGCCAAGTGGGACTTCTATGGCTGTCCTATAACCTGCATATACATGAGGACTGGTCTGGTCAAATGTGATGCATGCTTGACACTTCAGTAGTTTGGCCATTCTGTCTTTGCATATGGAGGTATTGATGGAATAATTTCCTGTCGGTGAAATCAGCAATCCTGCAGTGCAAGGCCTCCGTTACCTTCTGAAGAATAACTGCAGAATTTGGCCTTTTAATGAAATATGCCTGTCATTTCATACTGAAATGTCAATCTCGCTTTGATTGCAGCATAATTTTTGACTAGGGCTTTTTGGCCATCGTGTAATTGAAAAGTTGAGGATATGCTTCATATATAGTTCATTAATTACACATAAGAATTTGATCTCCATTTAGAAACTAGAGAGATAAGCTATTAAAAGAATATATATTTGACTGATTCTAAGAAGTTCAAGCACAGGAATCTGCACACGCACACAAAACATTGACACACAAAATACTTTATGTCAAACCTAAGTGATTATTTAATATACTTAAAGCTTGTTTAAGAAGCCATAATCAGACTTAAATTTTTATATCCAAAGAACACTTAGCACACACTGGAAAAGAAAATCCAACACTACAAGGCAAAAAAGTAGATTATGTATGATGAGTGTCTTCGGTACAAAAGGTAATATCTGTGAGTAATGTAATTTAGATTAAAAATGTTGGTAGTGTCAGAAACATTCAGAACATTGACTGTTGGATGACAAGAAAAACTTGGGATTTTATTAGCTTTAGGGCTCGTGAAGATGCTGTTAGACCAATCCTAATCCCATTGATATCAGCGAGAAACTTTCTGATATCGCTGCATATCAGAGAATTTTCTCAGCGTTGAAGTTGTTTTGCCTGGTATTTTCACTGCTTTTTAATATTACTAGTAACTATAATGTAATAATGACATCTTCTTCCTCTGCTCATTCTCTCTAAAAAAAAAAGTTTCCATTTTCAGATTCTTGATGAAGTAGGCGTGATTATCTGCCATTTTTGACTTGTTATCACCCTACATGCTGTTCCTGTGGAAATACCTCAGCTTCCATATCCATGATCTCTCAACAATAAAGATCATACCAGGGGGTTTGGATGTATTCTTTACATGCCTTGTCAACCTGTGAAGCCTGAGATAAGGTGGCTTCCACAGGCACTGAGCTCTGTGATGTATTCTATAGTCTGATAACACTTTAAATCTTGAAGTACCACCATGCATTTTCTTCCATCTGTCGTAGTAGTACGTATCAGAAAGGATCCTGATCTACTACTACTATGTGAGAAATTGATATTAAAACAATAATGCAAGTCAGTTCAATTTGCCCATAAATAGATATAATTCATTTAATAATTGGTTTAATGATGAATTCTCACTCAGAAATGTGTCCTGTCTGTTCTGTAGATAGCTAGTAATGTAACAAAGAATGTATTGTGACATAACAGCAATACTCGTAAACCATTGGTTTAGGTTTAGATTCAACCTCTTTGCACTTCTTTTTTTAATACTCTCTGCAAAACAAAGACACACAGGGCATATGCATATACCTTTACAATATTTTTGTGAAGTACAATTTCATTGCTTTGTGCCTCTGTGTTTTTCATGCTTTTATTTAAATTAATATTGTTGCATAAAATAAAATGTGAAACAGAAGGTTTGTGCTTGTCAGTTAGCCTAATAAAAAGCTAACATTTGCAAAATACGTATAAATTACCCTTGCAATGTTAGTAAGTGTTGGGCTCAAAAGTCAGCTGTCTTCGGCTATCTGTATTAATAGACATGGTCGTGTGCTGTAGGTGGAAAGTGCACAAATAAGTCCATCAGTTTTAAACATTGGGATCAAAGGTGATGGCATCCAACAAATTCTGTGAAATGAGAAACTTGCTAGTATGTAAATTTGAAAAAAATATGCACCAATCACTAAATGGTTTATGTCCAAAGTAACTGCCCAATATCCTTCTTTCTCCAGTTTTGTAGACAGATGATGTTAGAGAAGTCACAGGCCAAGATCGTATGAAGGTCTGTAGTTTTGCATTTGTGACCTAGTGAATCTATTTCCAGTAGACGCTAAGCAGAAGTAGGTGGTTATTAGCATCACTTGATGTAACTTCAAAGACTTCTGCAAAGTTATTCTTTTAGACCACTGAAAGAAAGAAGGAAATCACTGGTGTGAGTTCATTTTAGTAACATTAAACTCAGCTGGCACAAATCAGGTTAGATCATCAACACCAAAATATGAACGCAAACTATCAAACTTATCTTTCGGCTTATTCCAAGGGAACTCATGGCATTGGCAGCATTTTCTAAAACTATCCAGATAGAGTTCTTGTTTTCCCTGTAACTTTTACTGTGTCAAAAGCATGCCATATGTAATTTGTGGAAAATACTGAAAATTGGATGAAGTCTAATAATAATAGTGATTCTTGTCAGTTCTCATTTGACTTCTGCTTGACGTCAGCAGAAAATACATTTCTAAATAGTTACTCTTACAGTAAGATACCTGTGAGAGTGTCTGCTGTTTTGATAGTACTGCAGTACCAGTCTTCTCTGTGTAGCTGATTTCCGTTGCAAAAAGGCCTTATTTTTCCCTCTTTTTTTTTAATCTTGTTTATTAATAAATGAGGTTTCAGCTTTCTCACTGGCTAAGCTGCTGAAGCATATTTTATATTTTTTCGAGAAATCTCTGTGTGGAAAAATCTTAATATGCTTACTCTTCATTTTGCACCTTATTTGGGAATATAATTTCATGTAGCAGAGATTTGCCCCAATAGTCAACATGGCACAGGAATGAAAGGCCTATTATCAAAACAAAAAAAAACATTCAGCCACTGAAAGTCCTAACATTCTCTGTGGATTTAGTTTTCCAAACTTTGACATCATAAGATATTACCAGGCAGATGTACATATGTGTTATATGTACACATATGGCGGAAGAAGGATTTGTAGTCAGTATTTGTTGTAATATGTATTGTTCTCTGAAGAATCCTAAGTGAAAAGCTGGGGGTTTATTTATTTTTTTATTTTCTGTAGCACGTGTTTGCGTATGCAAAATGAAAACTCCAAAGCTTTGGGAGTTCAATATAAATATAAGATAAAATTTAGAAGTCTACTCTTAGGAAAGCAGTTCTTAAGGACGTCCTGTCCCAAGTAAACAAAACATAGGTTTTTTTATGGTGCAAATACATTATTGTCTAGTTTCTTTTCTGGTAGAGATGCAGATATGTTTTAACAGGGGTATTTTAATTAACTTATAGCGTGTGCAATCGATTGGGATAATAATATTAGTTTCAAAATTACAATATTATAGAAATTGCATCTTTCCCAGCATGCACCATCTTAACCGTATTATCCTTGACAATCATGTCCACTTTCAGCTTTTCCAATGTGGATCCATTTATTTAACGTGACAGCTGTAGTGTCCATTGTGTTAATAGATGTACAGCTGCTTTCTAGAATCATAGCATGTAAAAGGCCTTATCCTCAAAGGGCAATGCTGCTGCTGTTTCTGCTTTCTGTGCTTGCAGAGGAAGACATGACTGATGACCCAGAATTAATTGTAACCTGGTAAGCTGTCAGTGACAGATACCCGTTACACACGCTAGTACTAGTTCAGGAGGCAATGTTCTAATGTACTGTTCCCCCTACAGCATCCCTAAATTGAGAGCCTCCTTCCTTGCCCTCCTCCCACCCCCGTGCTAATACAGGATATCCTTAGAACCTTTATGAGAATTCATTTTTTTCCTGCATATATTAATCCTTGCTTTATTGAGGAGAAATATGATCTTCTTAATTGCATTTCCTCAAACTCACATAAATAAAAGTGAAGATTGACATCATGATGTCACTATAAGCAATGGCTGTTTTAGAGTGTGATCATTTAAAGGGCTTCAGATTTTCTTTTTTCTTTTAAAACAGTGTTAGAGTCCTATGATACAAAACTTCCCAGTGAACAGCTGGTCATTTGCTGCTAAATCTGTGGATTTTGAAGTATGTTTTTCTTCCTCTTATATACACAATTAAAAACGAAGTACTCAAATCCTGAGGTTAGTTATAATAGAGAGTGAAGGCTGCGTCGCCCCAGACAAAAGATTGCTACCTTTACACAAGAGCCGTGGCCTGCTTGACTTCCAAGGTTATATGCCGTACTAAAGAATGCTAATGGAAGAGAATACTAAAGGGGTTTTTATCACATCTTTCTTTTTCCTGAAGATTACTGGGATGTTTCCTGCTTCCTGGTACTGCATAACTCTGCATATCTGCTGTAGTGACTGATTGTGATGAAAGCATACACAGCACTTCTACAACACAGGAGTTATCAGCTGCAACAAGATTATTGACATGATACCACATGTATCACTTTACTCAATACAATTAATAAACCTTAGTTGATGGAATACTTCTGTAATTAAATACTGTAAACATAATTTACGTTAACATTATAAATATAATTGCAAATGTAACAGTCAATACTTTCATTATTCTATGTCATTCATATAAGACAATAATAGGGTTCTTTTTTATAAGCAGCCTCCAGATAATGTACATTCCTCAGATGGGAAATATTCTCAATTGTTTTTTCTCACATTTAAAAATGTAATTTATAGTTAAAATAAAGTCCCAGAAACTTTATTACCCTGTTCACATTACTGAAGCCAGATGAGTTTCACAGAATGTAAATCAGGGCAAATTTATTATTATAATTAAACTTGTAAAATTTCAGCAACAGCTGTTTCTACGTTTTAGTAGTTCATATACATTATTGATCAACACGTACTTTTACTAATGTAAAACTTCTGAGAGCGTAGAAAAGTTATGCTTGTTATCGTTATAATTGGTACAGTGCTTCTGCAATGCTTCTTCAATTGAATGCACTTGCAATGTGCATTATCTGTCTTGCTAGGAGGAGCTCATCACCAAAATCAAACTAAACAAATAAATTGAAGATCACTGAAGTCTTTAAATTACTAAAGATCACATAAAATATAATTCTGTTACAACTAAATTCTTTATATGTGAGTTTCTTTGCATGCTGTAATACAAATAAGCTCTTCTTATAAAATGTGCCAGAGCAACAGGTAAGGCAGTGCAGTATCTTTTTGTCGATGACATCTGTTTCATCAGATTCTTGTATCCTAAATACTTAATGGCAGCTAAAATTTCAAGTGATGAATGTCTAAAGTTGAGTGTCAAAATAGTTATGAACATAATGCAAGACCTACATTTTCTTACTGATAGGTTAACTTTGGGCATTTAAATTTGAAAATTCTGAATTTCATGTCTCTCTACTGTCAAGGAGTATAACAGCAGAGTTGTCAAAGGGATTAATCTGTCTTAAGTCTTCTAATACATGTCCTAAGTTTAGCTAGTCATCTATAGTCAGTGATTGAGTACAGACACCTCAAAAAGGCAATTTACTGTATTTTACAATCATATATTTTTTAGGATGGCATGAATGTTCACTAGAACTGCCTCTCTTTCTCCATTAACTACAAATGTATTTAGAAAACTATCCTAGATACAATACTAATTTTTAATAGGTATCTACAAAATTATTACATTTTTAATGAATTCTTTCTCAGGGCTATTTTCCACAGAGTTTCTGGTAAGAAACATGTAATAAATATAGCAAACTGTAGTTTACTAACGTCTAGCCATTTGGGTGAATAATGTTTCTGAACATTAGCTTAGTTGTCTACTGGTAGCACACCTGGCTATTTTCTTTTATGTTTTGTTGTGTATGGCAGTTTCCATCTCTTCCCGCCACTTGCCTTTCCATGCATCTGAGATATTAATTTGCATAATTGTAAGCTTAGAACTGATTTCTTGAGTCTCAGACAATTAATTCAGGAGGACGGGGGCTACGACTGAAAATGTTGAAAATTTATTAGTATTTTACCAGACTCCCAAGTTGAACAAGGTAATACTCTGGCTTAGACTAGATTAAATTGTAACACTCAGCTTTCCTGTTAAGTCAAATTTACCTTGCAGTCAATATCTATCATAGATAGATAACAATGCTTATTAGGAAAAGGAGTATTTGCCTTCTAAGTGGATATTAGGAAGACAAAACTTAAAATAAAATATACGATAGTCCTGTGTTTAGTGTCCTTAGTTAAAGGTTTGTCAGTCTTTGCACCTCGAATACTGTGTTCAGTTTTGGGCCCCTCACTACAAGAAGGACATGGAGGTGCTGGAGTGCGTCCAGAGAAGGGCAACGAAGCTGGTGAAGGGCCTGGAGCACAAGTCTTATGAGGAGCGGCTGAGGGAACTGGGGTTGTTTAGCCTGGAGAAGAGGAGGCTGAGGAGAGACCTCATCGTGCTCTACAACTACCTGAAAGGCGGTTGTAGTGAGGTGGGTGTTGGTCTCTTCTGCCAAGTAACTAGCCATAGGACGAGAGGAAATGGCCTCAAGTTGCACCAAGGGAGGTTTAGATTGGACATGAGGAGAAATGTCTTTACTGAAAGAGTGGTGAGGCCTTGGAACAGGCTGCCCAGGGAAGTGGTTGAGTCACCATCCCTGGAAGTATTTAAAAGACGCGTAGATGAGGCGCTTGGGGACATGGTTTAGTGGGCATGGTGGTGTTGGGTTGACGGTTGGACTCGATGATCTTAGAGGTCTTTTCCAACCTTAATGATTCTATGATTCTATGATTCTTTAGAGTGTCCAATTAAAAAAAAAAAAAATCCAGCACAACCCAGGAAGAATTTTTGGCACAAAGACTATAGTTTCATGAAATAAAACAAAGGAACGTCACTATATAATCAAAGGAAGAAAGTTATCTTACCTCAAAAGATGACTGAAACCATAGGATTTGACTGCAGGTCTTTCTTCATTCACTGTCTCTGCAAAACTAAAACAACTCTCAACCAGAGAGGCTGTTTGTTCCCTATGTTTAAATGTGCTTGGGACCATCAAGCAGACATTTCCTTCCCAGTCAGTGGGCAGACTGTAATTGATAATATTTTCACCCGGAAGAAGACCAGTTCTCTGCAGCCTAAGTAGCAAGAGAGATATAATAGGTGATTATATTTATGCTTCCTTTTAATATATTACAGTGTAATTTACTGATGTCTATGAAATTTTAGTACTGAGAAATTGAGCAGAAGAAACCAAAAGATTGTCTGGTATAACAACAATTTACATTCTGAAATCAATACCAACATTGTTACCTTAAGGGTTAAAAACAAGTAAATGCCTAACCACTCCACCTATTTATAGAGGTAGCATGGTATGAAGGCGTAACATGAAGACGCAGTATGAATTGCTTTCTCTTTTTTCGTTCTTAGTTTAGCCTAACAGATTGATGGAAAGATCATCTATCTCCATTATCTTGGTTCTGTAGGTAAGAGATCAAGATGGGCATGGAGAATGGGTTATCCTGTGGTGCAGGTAGGACTGTCATGGGGACTGCATGAGTGAGTTTAGTTTAGATGTAACCAAGAAAAAAATAATCCTATTTCTCTTAGCAAATTAGAACTCTTAAATCTACTGCACAATTTGTACGTAACACAGAGTTGAGCCAAGATTATCTGGGAAAAGCAAGAGTGGCTTTTACTAACAAAGTAAAATGATTTTATCTCAGATTCATATTCTTTTGTAAGCTTGAGTGAAACACGAAGGCTTTGTGGCCTTCCTGCAAGATACATTACAACTACACACTTTCAAAGAAGGTCACAGTCCAGAAGTATATTTTCATTCATCTTTCCAATTTGGAAAGAAGAAGGTAGATCGTAGATTTTAGGGGGCTTTCATTAAGTCAATCAGAACTGAAAACATATATAACAAACTGTTGTTTGTTTATAAAACAAACTAATACAGCAACCATATGTTAATTCAAAGACTTTGCCAAATCTTTCTGTGGAGCAAATACATAGATATTTTTTGTGTAAGTTTCCTGTTGAATTTGTTATATTTGTGATCCCAGATCACACTCTTGCTGCATTAAGAGGTGCACTGTTTGTGCTTCCAGCGTAGGAATTTAAGAGAAAAATGGGGTTTGTCTTAGGAGAAAAGAAGGGTTTAAACTATAGTTTGTTAAAACTACTTTAAAGCTTGATGGTGCCCAGCACATCTTTTCTCTTCCCCTCTGAAACTGTTATTAGTCTGTTTTTTGTGACTCGACTTCTTCTATTTACGGGCTTGATCTCAGAAAAAAATGTATATCCGTTTTAGTACGTGAACCAGGAGTCTTTGTTTTGATCCTGAGAGGAACAAACTTTATCAAACAGACATCTTCCACACAGGACCTCCAATGAAGCATAGTTTTTTCTTGTGTCCTTAAACATTTTCTTAAACTTGTGCACAAAAAATATCTTCTTCATCATCATCATTTCATAGGCTTTTTAGAGTATTTGTCTACTGTTTACACTTGATTTTACTTTAATATGTTTCTCCTCTGACTTCTTTATAGTGGGGTTTAAGATTCACTAAAATATGTCATGTATAGATTCTTCTGTTTATTTTCCATAATGGTAAATTGTTTTTTTTAAGTTTCTCTTTTAAGCCTCCATATCAACAATCTTTCTGGGAAGATATTCCCAGAATGTTTTCTTTGTCTTTGTTTTTCCTTCATAATATTCCTTTGTCATCTTAACACAAAGTAGGGCATAATAGCTCAGAAAGGAAAGGGAAAGAATTTTTGTTGATGCAAAATCTCCATATCTGAAATAAAAGACCTCAACGACAACTGAAGATGTGTCATGTTTGAATATATATCCTGGTATGCAAACATATGGCCCATTCTGTAAAGCTTAATTTGACTTGCTATGAATCGGATATTTTGGTGACTTCTGCCTGTCTGGAAAATCAAGGACAGAAATCAAGGCTTTTAACTTACAACTATATTGAGTGGAGAAGAGGGCATTTTGTTTAAAGTATCTGATTTGTAAACTCAGAAGCCGATTCAGTTGCTTAAAATTCAGCAGGTTCTATTTGCAACAAACCAGTATAGAAATGTTTTTTTAATTATAGCTTGTTTTATAACAATGGATAGGATTGGTAGCCAAATCTGTCCCTGTGAGACATTCAGCAATGGAACAATAGTATAATTATTTCTTGGATCCCTGATTAGCAAAAACAATACAATAGTTGTACAAAGCTTGAAAGTCTGGTTTTCAGAATAAAACAATCTCACCATGCAAAAGCTCCTCTTAATGCTGATTTCTGTAACTTGCTATTTGATTCAAGCACATAATTGGAAGTAAAATGCATTTTAGAAGCTAGTATACAGCAGAAAACACTGAACGGTTTTGAAAGCTAGTGTTTACACTTCCTACATGAAAGTTCTATTTCCAACACAGCTCGTACTTCATCTGCCATAGGGCATTTCAAACACTCGATATCACATGGCATGATCTTTTTCTCTACTTCAGACTATCAGCGCTCAGGTTAACAAAAGAACTTACACTATTTACAACCCACTTTGTGCCTGTGTATGAAGGTTTCTGGGAAAATAAGGCAGCAGCAAAAAGCTTAGTCCCACACGCAGTGCCCAAACCTCACTGGTATTGGCCCACCTTTTCTAAAAATCCATCCTGAGGTACAATTCCTACCAATTCTTTTGTTTAAGTAAGGATGTCAGGATTGTATCTTTAACACACTATGCTGCTTTCCAAAGCAATGGATTTGTATGAAATCAAGTTACAAATTCTGGTATCAGAATACGTTTTATAAAGCTAGGATTGTCAGAAATAAAGTACTTCAGTACAACATTATGTTTTCAACACTGGAAAATTATGAAACTGCTCCAGATATTTCTAGATTTTCTTTTATTTTCAATTAGAATTCACAGAATCACAGAATGGTTGAGATCGGAAGGGATCTCTGGAGGCCATGTAGTCCAACCCCCCTGATCAAGCAGGGACACTTAGAGCTGATTGTCCAGGATTGTGTCCAGACGGCTTTTGAATATCTCCAAGGAGGGAGACTCCACAACCTCTCTGGGCACCCTGTGCCAGTGCTCAGTCACCCTCCCAGTAAAAAAGTGTTTCCTGGTGTTCAGAACCTCCTGTGTTTCAGTTTGTGTCCATTATTACCTGTCCTGTCACTGGGCACCACTGAATTCCTCATACCAAGACAACAGAAGTGAGAAAAATATGACAGAAAAATATGAGGAAGGGAAAATGATAAGCTGCGATGCGACTAAAATAGATTTTTTTAATTTTTCCAGTATCTCCAAATAAAATATTGTAATGAAGAAAAATGCAATATGCTATGACAAGCACAGGTTCTACTTTTCTGTGCTTGATCAATAACATTAGGAATGTCCCCACCCTCTACCATCCATTCCTCCACCCAAGAGATCTTGTTGATATTTTTATTGGGATTTTCAAGTACCACAGCTATTTCTTATATCCAGTAATTCCACAAATTACAATTGTTAGAAAGTACTAGGTATGTATTTGGTTTTGTTGTAGCAGGAAAGAAGCAGTTAGTCCAGTTTCATGTGTGGTTGATTTGATATAATTTCGGTTGTTACTATGATTAAAAAAAGTATCGGCTGGCTGACCACCTGGTCTGAAAACAGAAAAAAAAAATGTGTTCCTATTACACTTGAACTGTCCTCTTATCAGCACCAGAGTTTGCTATCCTTTATCGCCATCTGAGATACAGAATTAATTCTTCTCTGTATCTCTTGTGGGTGTGAAGTCATGCTTCACCTGGATGAGCTTTATGGAATCTGCTGCAATAGGTGATTAAAAGAAGAATGATTCCATGTAACTGATACCAATTGTTTTCCTGATGTTTAAATTCAGGCCAGGTTCAAAAACCTATTCAGTCAAACTCTTCTGAATCATATGTTGAAATTACTTTGACACAGGTTAAAATCATATTGTTTTGACTGAATTTTCCTTTCATTCACATAACAATGATGTGATATTTCCTGATTAAAAATAAAGACTGGATGTTTTTCAGGACCTGAAGAAAACCCATATTTCTCCCCCCCAAAATGATGGTTTATGATTGAATATGTCACAGATTTTAGATTTGAATTTTGGCCAACTGTTGTGGACCTGAACCATAACCCTACCTCATGCTGTATATAAACCTGCATATGTTGTAGCATAATTAAAATTATAATTACTTGTTATCATTAGTCCCAGTGTTGTACCAACTATAAACCTCATTACTCAGAATAACTTGATTCTGTCTTTAGGTAAAAAGAATTCAAAGCTACATTCGGTTGCACGAGGGAGTAGATAAACACAAACATAGTCTAAGCATGTTGTAGGATTTTCTTCTGAAAAAGTCCCTGATACTATTGTAGAAAGAAGAAATTCCATGTATGAGTGAGGGGCTTAGCACCGGCGGCTGGATTGGGACCACGGGTCGCAGCCGGTGTGCCGGGTGTCGGCTGCTGGGGGCGAGTGTCTGTACCTTCCCCAAACCAGGTGTGCGTGGGGCGGGCATGGGGTGTGCGTGTGGATTCGCTGGCAACCTCCAAGCTGGACCAGCCGGTGAGCAGGAGGCCCCAGGTCCGGGCAGGGGTATCAGGCCGGCCGAGGGTCCGTGCTGGTGTTCGGGGGACCCCACGAGTCGGGGGTGCCTGTGGGACGAGTGTGCGAGTGCTGCGTGTGTGCAGCGAGCACCCAGCTGGAGCAGCCGGCGAGTCGGGGACCTGTGGGGCGGGTGAGGGGGACCGGGATCCGGGCAGGGGTGCCGGGCGGGCAGAGGGGCCGTGCTGGTGCTCGGGGGATCCACGAATGTGCGTGTGCCTGTGACCCCGGAGAGCGTGGTGTGTGTGCTGCACCAGTGACCTTCTGCCTCTGCCAGCCCAAGAGGAGGAGGGGACGTGGCTGCCTGTGCCCGTGTCTGCTGTGAGTCCTCAGTGCGGGTGCTGCCGGGGGCAGCGCCCTGTCTGTGGCCGCCTGTGTGACCGGTCGTGGCCGCGTCCTCTCTGTGTGTCCCCGCGTGTGTGTCAGGGATACAGGCTCCGTCTCGGTACTGCAGCAGCTTTGTGAGTGCAAAGGGGGAAGTGGCAGATGCATCCCTCAGCCTGGGCAGAGACCCCGGGTCCCCAGGCAGGCGGGTCCTGGACCAGGCAGCTGGAGGAGGCGGCCACATATCACATCACTTAACACCCTCATAAGCTCCCAGTGGGTTGAGTGACAGTCTTCCCTTGCAATTAATATAATATGCCTAAGCTTAAGTGTTTGCTTTGAGTCTCTGTAGAAGGCTTTTTCCCCTCATGTGTTGATGGCACGGCTTAGACTAAAGTTTCTTGATGGACTGCATGCTGTCCTTTTCATCATCTCTGGAACTGGATCACCGTTTACGTGACCTTTAGATTTTTTTATAATCCTTTATGATTTGTGGGGTCCTCAGAAAGCCAAGCCAATATTTTTTTTTTCTTATCATTTAAAGTACGGATTTAAAAATTTATAGCACTATCAGCTAAGAAGTTGCCAGTATTAGTGTTAGGCCTGTGCTATTTTACTGGCTGACTGGTCGCCTGTCAGTATAGAGTCAGAGCAGATTTTGGCTAGTATGAGGAGCTTTTGTTACCCAAGATCAGTATTGTTACTACATAATTCATGAAACTGGACATTTTTGTAATTACGTATTTTTCTGTTTATTTGGGTGGTTAATTAATTACAGGGCTTTAATTATTTTGCAAAATCTTAAATTAAAATTTTCATCTCCTCCTTTACTTTAAGGATTTATTTTCTCAGTCATTCATATTTTCTCATAGAGTCTTTTAGTTTAAAAAAATGAAAGTAATCTCCTTTTCCTGTGCCTCTTACTGATTTTGCTAGTGCCATAAATTCTTACTTTGGAAAAACAGATCTCTAAATTTGGGTTACTGAAAATAAATGCAGGAAGAGAAGATTTTAAGCTGTGTAGTTAGGTATATTTCTATTTTGTTCACAATGAAGGGAAAAAGCCTGTTAGCGATTAAAAAAAAATTGTTCAGGGTGGCAATTCCAGAATGAAAAAGTTATAAGAAAAAGCAACAAAGTGTGAGGGAAAAGTTTGCTTAGTGATAGTATATAGAGTTAGGTCCTCTGTTGATGTAAATGAATACAACCCAATGACTCAGAGGATCTATTTGGTTTTGCTACAGCTGGATTCTAATCCTAAAGCTAGAAAAGAAACTTAAAAGCAAAATGCTAATTATAAAATCACAGCCAAGAGCAAATAGTATTACATTTATTCCTATACTGAATTACACAGTAATCTAAAATTGACTTAATCAACTATCTTTGTCCACCCAAGGGAGATGAATTAAAAGAAACCTGGTAGAGGATATTGATCATCATGTAAAATGGTAGCAATTACCATGAACAAATAGTTTTTAATAAGCAAACATACAGTTAGTACTATTAACTTGAGGTTTTCCTCATTAAAAAAAATAAAAGTGTGAAAAAAAGGAAGTCAGGGGAAAAAAAAGGAGAGTCAGGGCCTGATGCTTTTTCCATTAACTTCAGGAAAACTTACTTGGATTTGGATGGTTGCAGGACACCTGATTTTAAGTACTTAAAAATTGGTAACTAGTGGAAGACACCTGTTGTAGTATCTTCCTGATGTTCCTTTCTCTACTGACTCTGTAGAAACCTTGAATGATTAGCTTAGATATAACCCATAACTTTCAGATGGCTAATATTAATAAGAAAGTAACCACTAAACTAGTTATTAAGCTTAAGGCAAACTTTGTGAATCTCTTCTTTATTCTAAACCAATCTAGCTAACCAGATCACTCAGGCTCCCTGCTGCTGAAACTCATTTTTGTGGGAAGATGTGCTTAACTTAATCTAACCACTCTCTTGAGATGCTCTTGAACTAGTTGTTTCCGGTGCTTCAAAGATGCAGTGTTTTGATCCATGAAGACCTGTAATATTCCTTTCGTGAATCCCACAGTCACGATTGCTAAACAATTTGCAGCAGTGCTATCGGCTCTGGAGCTCACGGGGAATCGCTGTATCATTCTGTGGCCACAATTCACAAAGTCGAGTTATTTCTCCAGATGAGAGAGGTTCAAAATCAATAATGGTTAACTAAACCAAGTGTACACTGCAGGTGTTGTGTTTTGTTTTGTTTTTCTTTTGAGACGACTGTATTTTTTTTTTTTAAGAAGTTCAGGAAAATTTGTAATTCTGGCTCTCATTCACTGTGTTGTTTTGAACAAAGTATGTGCTGGTTTTGTTTCTCTTATGGGAGTGGTAATTGCTTATTCCATCATTGCATTCTGTAATTCTTTGCTGACCACTGTGATTTCACAGATATATTATCAATCCTAAATATGCATATTAGTTAGATAATTGATATCAGTTAAATATTCTTATAGTTATGTGTTTAGATATCCTTCTATTCCTGGAAGATGACAACCATTTTTACTGGTTTGTTTAACTTGGTGGACTTTTTTTCCAGTATGAACAGTGGTAATACCGGTTTTAACCACAGAAATATATACTTATGTCATTTGCTTTTCATAACATACTTTGCAATGGTTTCTGCTTCTCAGAGTTTTTATAGATCGTGCTTTTAAAATTATAAGAAATATACCTAACCGTCTACTGATCACTTTCTTATGAGAAACTTACTTCACAGATGAGCACGTGCAGACCTTTGAAATTAGGCTCTCCTGCCTGCCATCTTCCCTGGGTTGCTCTAAAAGCAAGCAAAAAAAAAAACCAAACAAACAACAAGCAAACACCATACTAACAATTGCCTCATAAGCATTGCCAGGAATCTATTTGTATGTCAAAAGTTTGGGGGAAAAAAAAAAAAAAAGAGTCAGGAGAACAGAAAAGAAGAGCACTAATCAGCGTGTCCTGTGCTCTTCTTTGTAGTCCCAGCGCCGTGTTACATTTCACCTCCCCGATGGCTCCCAGGAAAGCTGCAGTGACAGTGGTCTGGGAGACCACGAGCCGGTGGGTGGTGGAACCCTGATCTCACACCCTCTCCCTCTGGTTCAGCCGCAGGACGAATTCTACGACCAGGCTTCACCGGACAAGAGGACTGAGGCTGATGGCAACTCCGACCCCAACTCGGGTAAGTCACCTTCAGTGCTCTCCTTATCTGAGTTGGTTTGGTAACTCAGTTATTTTCTTTTTCATCCCTTTGAGCTCTGCAATGGTAGAGATGTTTTTAAGCATGTGCATGAATATTCGGTCATGATAGCTCATAATGCTTGGTAGGAAATTATGTAGTTTGCCTGAAGTGCTCCATGTAATTTGACTGTAGAAACAAAAATACATCCAGTGAGAAAAAACAGCTCCAGACAAGTTGTACGGTAAGTGAGAACAGCTGTGAAGGAGGAAGTCCTACAAGGTAGCAAGCTTTTCTTGATGTTTGCGGTGCTGTTGCTATTTAGCATTGGACTTTGTTTTAGGAAAGGCATTCTAACTACACATTTAAAGAGCAAGGACATGGAGGTTGCACTATCTCTTAGACTAACCTAGAAAACAGTAAATCAGTGAAAAATTTAAAGAATCCAAACTTCTATAACAAGAACACTTGCTGTCCTTCTAACAGCAAGAACCACAGGGTTTCTTTGTTAGGCTGGAACAACAGAACTGTCAGATACGCATTTTTATACAAATATTAAGTATGTGCAGTTGTCTGGTTTGGGAATTTCTTCCTTTCTTCTTCTTTCCTTCTCTATAATAGATTTACATCATTGCAGCGTTTGTGACAGTCAGTACTAAAAAAGGTCTTAACCAATACTGTGACTAGTATTTTGGCATTGGAATGTGGAGACTTGGACATACTGAAACTGGGAGGAGGCAGTAACACTGCCCTTAAGCCTCTTGTTTTCTGTCTAGAATGTGGAGACAAAGGTTAAAAGTCTTATCTGTGCTCTTGGAAGGTAATTGAACTTGAGTTCTCTTGCATCCCAGGAGTATAGAAATAAGAATTAGTTTCTCCCTCTGGCATTTCTCTCTTTTGTATAGATGATTAAATTGTCACTAGGCCTGTACAAAGCAGGAGAGAAGGTGGCCCTGGGATCTGATGCACAATATTAAGGTCCATGTTCTCATTTGGGCAGAGCTGGATCTGAATTATGACATTTAAATCATGGTAGATGAGAATGTGAACTGTGGAATATTGACCTTCAAAACATTTTTCTCATACTTTTTCTGGGAGGACAGAGAGGGTGAGTTGGGTAAGACTCTACGAAGAAACAATTTGAAATGCTTTACTGTCTCAGAGTTGTATTCTGGTTTCCTTTTCCCTTTTCCCCTTTTCCTTTCCTTTTTTTTCATGATATGACACCTACCTTTTATTTTACCAAAACAGAAATGTTGTTGGAACTATGATCTTAAACCCTGTATCTGTCGAAATACAAAGAACTATAAAAGAATGGCAACTATGAATGGATTGACTCTGGAGCAAGAATGTATGTCTGCTTAAGCCAGCGAGGAGCTTAAGTGGAATTACCCTGTTAATTCTCTGACCACGTATGAGCTGTGTGAAAGATTTAACGAGATCAGAGAGGAGTTTTAAGGCAGCATTGCGTGTTGGCACTGTCGCATTGGCTTCACTGACTCTGAATTGCACATCTCTTCAAAATGTGACATAAAAATCCTTTAGGATAGTTAGGAAAAATGTGCTTAGTAAACTGTATAGCAAGTTATTAAAAACGTGGGTTTAGAAATTTTGTGTGAAACACATTGTGCAAACCTAGTATATTAATCATGATGATCTATTCATCCCTAAAACAGAGACTAACAGAAGATTAGTCAGAGTGAATAAGTGTTCTTAAAAGCTATATGAAAAGTTTCAATATGTCTGTGGTTACACCCGTTTAGCTTTGGGGATGCTAAATTAATGGCAAATTTATGAAAATCTAACCATCAAGCCGTACTGATGATTAGTGAAGTATTGAAGTATACGTTTTTCGCCTTTTATCAGACTGAATTAGGACAGACATTGAAATAGTGCATTCCATATCTCGTCAAATCTCACAAACTAAGAAGGGAATGAGATGGTCATTACTGTGACAGAAATCATGCTAGGAAAACCCAAGGCAGGAAGGGAGTGATGCTGCCCATTAGATGGATTTGACTTTTATATCTTATTCAGTATCAAGTTATTGCCTAGGCATTGTGTCAAAAGTTATTTTGCTACTGGAGGCACGAGTTTTTGGATGAGATGTGAAATGGAGTTTAAAGCAGTTTATGGTTATTGAATATCCT
This sequence comes from Calonectris borealis, assembly GCF_964195595.1. Lineage (NCBI taxonomy): Eukaryota > Metazoa > Chordata > Aves > Procellariiformes > Procellariidae > Calonectris > Calonectris borealis. Next base: position 179,036,250 of record NC_134312.1, read on the forward strand.
GTGGCAATTTTCAGAAGAGAAAAATGCTATCTCGTGATTGGGCAAAATTACTTTGTGGATATATACATATGCTCATGATTAAAATAACTGATGTAGTATCATTTCAACATTGTATTCCTTGACACTTCTAAACTGAATTTCTAGTTCTATTGCAGTGAAACGTGAAATAGTTGTTGTATTTAACAGTAGAGGTAATTTCATTTCAGTGTCTGTTTAAGGGATTGCTGCTTATGAAAATACTTGGGGCATGCTGAGGTAAAAGATACAGCAATAAAGTAAGGAAAAAGTCTTAGTGGAGAGTAGTAGTATTACCATGTACGTGTACCTCTGCCAGTTTTGGATGATAAATGTTGCAGAACAATGTTTTATTTTTATTTTAAATATTTCACTGAAGAGAAAGAGAAGGGCTTATGGGAATATTTTCTAATGATCTCCAAGAATAAAATCTGCACAAAAAATAGATTTATCCCACTGTATTTTTATGAAAGTTCATTCTAAGTAAAAGGTTTTCTTCAGCTCATGGGACCATGATGTTAATCTTGATAGTAAAGTCCTTGCCTCATGGTGAGAGCAATTTTGGTTAATGGCTTTAATGGTCAGTGAATTGTGTGGTTTATTATTGTACACTGTGAAGTTGTGTGAATGAAAATGCAGTCATTGTTTCTCGATATTAACATGTTGCTATTTTAATTATATTTGAAGAGTGACCAAGGGCCAGGTCTTCAAAACCTGAAATAGGAAAAAAAAACAGAGCTAAAAGTCTTGATAACTTATCACACAAAAGTATGAGAAACCTTATTGCCATATTTTCTTGCAATCATTAGCTTCTACAGAGACACAAGAGCTACAATTACATGATTTAATGAAAGAAACATACACAGTGAGAGTACATTCATTTAGCTAATCTTAAAACAGCAATCTCTCTCACTGGGGAAAACTGAAATGAAGAGAGATGCCAAACACTAGCATTGTCAGCCACACACTGTCACTGTGGTTATGAGGGAAAGGCGACAAGATAGAAATAAGAAGTAAAAAATAAAATTTAAAAGACTTTAATAATGGTGTGTATAGTTCAAGTTTGCTTTGTATCACTCAAACATGTTTTCTTTGTAGAGAGTCTTCTATTTTAACTTGAGGGGTCCATTCAGTTCACTAAGATATCTTTTGCATTTCACCATTGTTAATTGATCAGTATTAATCAACTGTCAGAGGACTGTGATGTTAACCTGCCGGTTGCAACTTCCTTATATTTCGCCTTTGTCTCATTTGCACCCTGATATGCTTTGTAAGAATTCTTCCATCAGTGAACAACAATTCACTGTGTTTAAAAACAACATAATGCTACAGACTGACACCAGCATTGTGATTTTGTTATGCATTATTAAATGATAATAACAACAAGTAATTCAAATTTACTACAGGAAGTCTCATTATTCAAGAGTCTTGGTTATGATGATTGAATTTTGCATACAATATTGATTTGTAAGGCAAGTCTTGTGTATGTTACAACATTTTAGTGCGTTTAAATGCAGTAATTAACAACTTTAGCCTTGCTTTGCTGGCCATGACTTTGACAGAAGCATGGGCCAAGAGAAAGGGAAAGCAACATGACATTACCTAGCTACATTGTTTGTCACCATGATGACAAACAAAAGAGAAAGATTGTAAATATTATAGTGTTGAGAGTCTGTAAAAAAAACCCAACAAAACAAAACAAGGCACATGCCAAAAAGGTGATTCTATAATTTCTTGGAAACTAATGGTTTTGAATAATCTGAACTGTGCTTTGGTGTGTGGAATGCTGACCTCACATGTTCTCCAAATGAACGCTATCTTTTGCATTTGGAGGGTGTGTATATTACACTTCCTATAAAAACTAAGGGAAGATATTCCAAAGATCAATTAGCTGATTAAAGTTCTTCATCTTTTGGTATAACAGGTAAGAATTTAGAAAACATATAGTTTCTTTAGGATCTAAAAAAAAAAAGGTGACTGTAAAATTGTATTTACTGGTATGTCTTTATAGCCTCTCTTATTACCAAAATTCCTGCTTTTTAATGGTTTTAAATGTGCGTAACACAAACATCATCTTTATCATCAGTTACAGCTGTACAAGTGTACAGCTGTCTGATGTATTTTAATGTGAATTGTTTCTTCAGTAATCACTCAAAAGAAAACCGTGGTTTTGTTTGCAAGCAGTCAGGTGCAGAATGTTGTTTTTCATTACTATAAAAAAAAATGTGGTTTTCATTGGCACACCCCACACCCCCACCCCCCAGACCTTATTAATGAAGAATTCTTCTTTCACTGTGGTTTAGTAAAGGTTGTCAGGGACTTAAATTTAGATTGGAAATGTTAACGTAGCTAAGGGTTTCATGCAGCAGAGCTGTGCAATAGAACTGTATGAAGGAAAAATGTGCCTCCTAGTGTAAAGAAGGGGAAAAATGCACTTTCATGTAAATGCTTGATAAATCACATTTTGATAGCTGCAAGCTGTGGATGTGATTCATTTTTCTTCAAAGAGATAAAGAGGAGTAGCATATATTTAGTGGAGTGTTAGAACTGCTCTGGGGAGAAAGCCTACTATACACTGTGGATGAAACTATGCAATAGTTCCAATGGTTTAAAACCAGACAGAAATATAATATTTATGTCTTCTGATATATGTTTATGAAACAAATGTAAATGCTTCCCTAATTTCTACACCTCATTAATATGTAGTATCAATATATATTACGTAACACAAAGTAATAACTTTGTAACACAACTACTGTTTTGAAGGTCATCTTTTTTACTAAGTAAAATTCTTCAAATTACTTCAAAATACTTCAAATTAAATAGAATATTCTATTTTATCCTCAGTTATTAATTACAAATTCCAAAGCACTTCCATATTCTTGGAAGTAATGCTATAGTGCTGTCTACCAATAATACTGTTGTGGGTAGCTTTTTTATTTCCAGTACGTTAAAATTTGTATGGATAAATGTGGCTGATAAATACCTGAGTTCCCACATTTTAATAAACCTAATACTGCAGTGGTTTAGTCAAGTGATCTCGGGGGTATTAAATCATACTATAATTCCAGTAATAAGTAGGAATATCTCTGTGTCAGTGGTTTAATTATGATATAAAGTTCAGAGTAATGGCAAGATTGTCTTGTATTACATTTGGTCATATGATAGGGTACCATGTGGAGAAACTAAGCCTTTCATGCAAAGAGCTTTGGTTTTACAGTGTCATTATCATTACACCCAGCGGTGATGATGGTTTAACCTTACAGGCATACCCTCTGCTTAATCCTGCCTTTCATTTTGCTGCCTCAAAAGTTTCTTGTCATACTTGGCAATGTTGGAGTCCATAGCTGAACATCCTAAGGTGTAGGAAGAAATGTTACTCTGCTTAGCTCTAGATAAGTCACTGTCCATAGTTATTCTTGTGTTTTCATAATATGAGACGGTATGTGAACTAAAATAGGAACATTTGCCTTTGAGTCATTTCCTCCATTTCATTAAACACAAGTTCATACCTCACACAGAATCTAACACTGTCACATTTAGCTACAGGCAAGTAGGAGTAAGAAAAACTGGAGTCAAGTTGGTGAATTAGCCTACTGAAGAGCTATAAAATAGTCTGAAGTCTGAATTCAATCTCAGCCCATGCGCTTATTTCTTTAAAAAGATAAATAAAATCTGAGAGGCATAAGAGGTATTGCTATCTCTTTACATCTCTTTGCTGGCTCATTACAGTGAGGATTTTAAAATTGTCTTGGTTTAGAAGAGCCACCGCTCTACATCTGTTCCTTTTCTACTCTCTTTTCCCCCATGCACCAAAGCTAATTGGAGCGTAAATCAGGATGGCATAGCCATTGAATGGGCAGGGAGAGGGGAACTTGTCCCATTGCTTCTGTAAGATGAACACCTAATGTGTCTGAACTTTCTAGCTGCTGCTGCCATCGGAGATGAGAAATTGCAGGTCTTCAGCATGAGCTGAAAGGGCTAGATGGGGCATCAGGACTATACAGACTTGTAAGAAAAATTTAGAAGGGTTAGAGGGTTAAAAGAAGGGGAAAGTTGCACATTAGGGGAAAGTTGGTGCCTGTGACCACCATCACTGCTGATACCTAGGACAGTTTAAAACCACAGATGCTTTTGCCAGTGGTGCAGGTTAAAACAAAAGACTGATTTAAGGAATTGCTAAGAGTTATTTTCTCCTATCGCTAAGAGTTATCTTCTCACAAGGCTTTTCTTCTTATCACAGTAAGTCTAAATCTACTGCAGAGATTTATAGATTTTTTTAAGTTTTAAAGCATTATCATTATCTAGTCAAACTCCTGTCATAGCACAGTGCATAGAATTTCACACAAAATTTCTTAAATCAAGCCTGTATTTCAAAATAGTCCAGTGATTTATTTCCCTTGGTGTTTGTATTGGGTTTACATGGCAAGGTTGGAGGGGGGGCTGCAGGGGGTGCTTCTATGAGAAGAGACCAGCGGCTGCCCCCATGTTAGACAGAGCCAGTTCCCACTGGGTCCAAAACAGACCCACTGCTGCCCAAAGCTGCACAGCAGCTGAGAGAGAGGAGTAAGAAAAATGTGAGAGAAACAACCCTGCAGACACCAAGGTCAGTGAGGAAGGAGGGGGAGAGAGTGCTCCAGGCACCAGAGCAGAGATTCCCCTGCAGCTTGTGGAGAAGACCATGGTGTCCCCTGCAGCCCATGGAGAACCCCACACGGGAGCAGGTAGATATGCCATGAAGGAAGCTGCAGCCCGTGAAGAGCCAACGCAGGAGCAGGCTCCTGGCAGGAGCTGCAGCCCGTGGAGGACCCCTGGAGCAGTCTGTTCCTGAAGTCCTGCACCCCGTGCAAAGAAGAGTAAGGAATGAAGGAGTGAAGTTGAGCCTGGGAAGAAGGAAGGGGTGAGGGGAAGGTGTTTTTAGTTTAGTTTTTTGTTTTGTTTTGTTTCTCACAATCCTACTCTATTTTTAATTGGCAATAAATTAATCTTCCCCAATTGAGTCAGTTCTGCTGGTGACAGTAACTGGTGAGTGATCTCCCTGTCCTTGATCTCCCTGTCCTCATCTCAACCCATGAGCTTTTTCATCTTATTTTCTTCCCGTGTCTTGCTGAGGAGGGGGACAGATAGAGCAGCTTGGTGGGCACCAGACAGCCAGCCAAGGTTCACCCACCAGAATGTTAAAGTAGATGCTGTATTCCCAGTTTGAAAGCATTTATCTTCAGTGTCTAGCTCATGTTTGTGAGACTGTATCGCCCTTTGTCAACAGGAAGTCTTTGACTTCCAGAAGCGTATAGATATTTGAGGCCCAAGGGACTATTTTGACTAGTACAGGTCAGAAATCTTAGCCAACAACATAAAAAAGAGCGTAACTTCTGCTTGTATCTACAGCATATGTTTCAGAATGATTCCTTAATATAATGGTCTTCAGTGACAGAGGAGACAGTATTTCAATGCTTACTGACTTCGACTGAATCAGCTTTTCACCTTTTATTTGAAAAACTGGATATTTGGTGTCCATAGTTTAGACATGGTGCTTAAAATAAATAGGACCAGAGCTTCTTTACAGTAGGCAATGCACTAGCTTTACCATGAACAAAACTAAGACTAACAGTCACTTCTTGCCAACAGAGAAACTTCTTCTCCTTTTCACATTTTCCAGCCCCCTGGAAAGTCATCTTGGATCTGTAATAAATTGGTTAGTTCTTTGTAGTGTATTGAATGTTGCAGTATTTTGTTCTTGAGCACTTTTCTTTTTTCTCTTTTTTGAATATTGGTCCCATATCTGGCCAGAACACAAAAGAACAGTGAATCATTCAGTCCTTTCTAACACTTCTACAGATAAACGACATGGTCAGCAGTTTCAAGTTAAATATTCACAATAAGAAAAATAAAACATAGCTCTTCTAAAACACAGACTTTTAAAAACCATTTCTCTCTTTATCATTCATTGTTTTGACCTGAGTGGTACTTTTCCATGCCTCATGAGCATGCCATTTAACAGTACTTTTTAGCAGTAGAACAGTAACAGATTTTTCTATTCTTTAGAGACTTTCCATAGGAAGTAAAAGTAAAAAGCACAATTGAATGCATCTATCTTTAATCATGGCTAAATATATTAGAAGGTCTTTATTAGCATTCTAGGTACTCTATCAGATAACTATATTCGTGAAAATGCACCTTTTAAAAGTGTGATAGTGTGATTATGACAGCAATATTTGAGATTTTTGAGGTTGCTTTTTCCAGAGTTATCTGTTATATAGGTAATGAATATTCTCTTTTCTTTCAAATATTTGCCTTCCCCATAAATGCTGTATGTTTCTGTGCATAAACTTGATCTGTTTTTCTTAAACATGAGGAGAAAGGGAAGGAAAGATGAACTAAATAGATTGAAAACAAATAAGGAATGATATTTACAGTCTAAACCATATATAAGTAAACCTTCTAGAAATAGGAATAACAGTTGAATCTTTTCTTAGTCTACTGATCCAGGTAAATACATGTTAAATGAAGATAAGTAGGGAGAATGAAAATAATACTAGAATGCTTACTTTGTTCACCGTACACAGCATGTTACATTTGTTTATTCTTTGGTGCCAAGGTAAAGGCATGCCTTCTGGAGAGAAGTCATCCAGATGTGGTAACATCATAAGCGACCAACTTTAGGACATATTTTCCTTTGGCAAGGAAAGGGAAATATGTACAAAATCTTTACCAAAGCCTGAAACCTTGTTTTTTCTCATCTGCAAGCAATTAAATAGATAGATAAGGATATAAATAATACTTCAACTTTTCAGGAAGCTTAGAAAATTTTGCAGTTTTAGCAAAAAGATTTTCAATATAAAACCCATGCTACATCACCATAAAATTTTTAAAAACGTTATTCTTTGTTTAGTAACATCTGGTCATCTTTGGGAGAAAGTACAAAAAAATATTTTCTTGCGTATACCTATTTTTATACCTTTATCAGTGTGGTTATAGCTACATTAGCAATATAGGAACAGGTCTGAGTGTGAAGCAGCTGGTGCTAAGGACACAAGGTTTACTGCGTACATTTCTGTGGCGTTTACTCTGGACTTGTGTGGTCCCATGGACTGAATGCCTGTTAGTTACTGGAGAATAATTATAGTTTCATTTCATCCAAAAGGAATCCCATTCTTGTGCTCCAAAAGGGCTTCAGAATACAAAGCCAAGTGTGTCAAGTGGAGGTGACTAGGAGATTCATGTCAGAAGTACACTTCTGAAAGTTAGTGTAGACATACTGTTTAATAACATATATTTCTTTCTCCATGGACCAACTCACCTATCATTTTAAAGAAATTTACATTACTGAACTATCGTCCAAATAGTGCATGCTTAAATATTCACAGCATATTTATGGCAGTTTAAAGTTCTTCACCCTGAAAAACCCACAAAAATGTCATTTTCAAGATAAAACTTGAAATTAAATTCTATGTGCTTACCATTCTTTTTGCTTTCTTGGTGATATGCCCAATTACTCGTTTAGATTAGATCTGTGTTGTCTTCAAGATGTAAAGAAAGTGTTTAAGTTCATTGAGAAAGATTGAATAACTCCTTTCTTTTACTTTATCCTTACTGAACAGTACTGAAGTATTTCATTGCATAGCTGCATTTATGGAAAAATGTCATGGAGTTAGCAATTGAAGACATACTTTTATATTAAAAAAACCCATCAGTTATAAATGATTCATCCATCTAAAATAACTGGAAAAAAATGAAAACCTTTTCAACTTTATAATCATTGCATATTTTTTAATCTAAAAAACTCCTGGTGTGCATGTTTATCACCTTAAATGTCCTTCATTTTTTGCTTATGTAAAATATATATATCACTGACATTACAGTGTGATGCAATAATTAACCAGTCTTTAGTGAACATTAACAAATCTTTTTCTGTTAAAGAGCAGTGGTCAACTATTGAATTTAGGGCAAAGCAATTTATTAGCCAAAACACGTAAGTTGTTGCAATTTAAAAGGTACTTAAAATATGCAAACACATATTTCAATATTGCCAAAGACTTATACTGTAACACAGCAAAGGCATGCAAAATAGATTTTATTTTCAGTAGAGAAGCCAATACAATTTGGGTGTTTTGGGGTTTTCTTTTTTTTATTTTTTTTAAACTATATTGGTTTTGCAAAAATGTAACAAAAGAGGCTGGTTTTAATTGGTAGTGTTATTGCAAAGCCCTTGAAACCCAGCCACTTACTAGTTCTTGTGAGTGTGAATGTGATCTGGCAAGCACAGCATAGTCATTAACTAATGGATTGTAGCTACAGTCCTTCAGAAAAAATGTGTAGGTGGTTAGCAGTACTGTAGTGTTACCAGCAATTTTAAAGTCATTTGTAGGTTAGCTTGTGAAATTAAAAGTGTAATCAAAAATTTCCCTGCACTGCTGCCTTTTTCAGCTGATTTAACTGCAGATTCCTTGGATCATTCAGAAGAGGAACCAAATGACTCAAAAATAATCATCCACACCGCAGTGGATTAGTTGTTTGGATGATAGTTTCACAGTTTATATATTTTTTTCATGAAAAATAGTGTGAGGTAATTGCTTTGTGCCATTACTCCAAGTCTATTTTTTTTTTATACTGTACATACATATCCTTTATTATTGCTTCATTATGAATTGAAATAATATCTTTTCAGTTGTAAATAGACAGTTAATAATATAAATCTCTATTTGCGTGAGCACCTATACCGTTTGGAGACATATTAATGATACCTTTTGCAGAACAGTGAAAATATCTAACATATGTTATAGATGAATATAGGTCACTATGCCAGCTGTAACGGATAAATATGTGCATATCTATGCATACTGACATGCATAGATATAACACGTTCAGCTAAGGTACAGAGAAGTTCAGATAATCTAGATTTTAAGTAATGATACTGACCTTTGGCTACCCAGCTTCCCTTCAGCATTTAAAGAGACAGCATGACGGATCTTAAAGATGGACAGAGTTAAAAATAACCTGATGCATCAGTGGATATGCTCTGTTGGTACTCTGTGCAGTCTAATCAGACTCTTAGGGTCACATTTTAAGAAATTCTAGCTAGGAGCCTGTGCTCACAAACTCTATTTCTGAATATATGGACTGCTGTGTTAGGCATAGGGTGCCTGTCTGATTCATCTTTGGGATATGTAACAAAAATAGTCTCTTTAACCCTAACTAGGCACTATGCACACTTAAGCCTTCTAGCTTATAATATGAGTCATACCTCCCAATAGATCAAAATACTTTGGTATTAAAAATATGTGTTAATAGTCACTTTCCATCCTGAAAGTCAGACAGCATTTTCGAGCTACTCTCTGCGTAAATGGCACAAGAAGAGGTGATGTCAAAAGAGGATAATAGGATGAAAAAGACAACTTTAGAGACACTTATGAGTTTATCCATGTTATTTTGCAAACAATGACAACATTATTATGAAAGAGTTATACTTTGAAAGAAGTCTAGTTAAGCAAACAATAATGTAGAATCCTAGAATGGCCAAATAGTAACTTGCTTTGCACGCTTTATTCACTTTTGGGCTTAAAGGGTGATCAACTGGTTCCACAAGGACATACATGAATAAAAAAAAAAAATCTTTATAAAAGCACAATAAAAGTTAAAGAAACATTTAAGAAATAACAATTTGATCCTTTGGAAGACATCTTAGCACAAAAGAGGCTCATGAGCCAGAGTCTTTCATTTTTGGAGGAACATTTTCTGTGACCTTTTATAAGTCTCTATCTCTGTCTTGCTTGCTTGTTTGACTAAAAGTATATTCTACTCTTCTGTCTAATTTAGTTCAACTGCTGTGGGTCTTCACACACTAAAAGAATAAATCCTGGTAGCACTGTATGTTGATGTCTGTCTATATCTCATGTCTTTCATTTATAAATCAATATGTTTGTGTTGGTGATAAGATAGAGTGTATTTTTCAGTGGGGCAGGTCCAGACGTGACTGTTGATATTGCCTACTCTGTTGCACAAGTGCAGGGAAAGAAAAGGAGAGAGATTAGACTGGTGTTACTGGAGAGGCAGTGAAACTAATGGCTTGGAAGGTGTCAGGTAAACTGCCAGCTGGATAGATTAGGCGCAACAGCGTAGGCATGGTGTATGAAAAATGGAGTGCCGGGGAACTGACATTGGTATAGGTAATTCTTCCACGTACACTGAAACATTTTAGAACAGCTCTCTGCTGCTCAAAAGTCAGAAAGCTGTTTTATTTATGGCTCAAAAATGTCCATGAATCATTCTGTCAACTGAACAAGCTTGAAGAGAAGAACGCTTGTCCTCAGAAAACTGTGAAATTCCAGAGCAAACTGGAAAACAATGCAAATTGAGAAAGAGACCGCTTAGTTGGAGGAAAAGATGAATGTCATATTGCTTAATTCAGACTCCTTCCTTTTTGGTCTTGTCAAATGTTTGCCTATCAGAAGATGCCAGTCTACTCAATGTTGTGTTCACCTACTCAATGAAGGTACATGGCATCTCATAAATCTGGCAGTTCACTGATAGCAGTATTCTACTTTTCTATCCTGGTTGCCCATTAAAATCTGTATAATTAGGTTGAGGCTATGAGATCTGAGGAGCATGTCTAGACTAGCCAATAGTGTTAAACTGTCATGGTGCCAGATGTAATGCTTAAGAGCAGATAGCACTGTCCTCCGAAATGTATTGAGGAAATATTTGCATATTGCACATCTCTGCTAACACTAACAGTAGTATAAGAACAGGTTTTTGCTTTTTTATTCTTTTATTTTTTATATCATATTGTCTTGGTTTCGGCTGGGATAGAGTTAAAATTTCTTCCTAGTGCTGTGTTTTGGATTTAGTGTGAGAAGAATGTTGATAACGCACTGATGTTTTCAGTTGTTGCTAAGTATCTTGTCAAGGACAACTATCCTCCAGGAAGCTACCAAGCTACTACCCCCACAAGACCGGGAGGAGGGAACACAGCCAGGACAGCTAGCCCCCCTGGCCAACGGGGTATTCCATACCATGTGACGTCATGCTCAGTATATGAATGGTAGGCGTGATCCAGGAAGTACCAATCGCTACTTGGTTATTGGTCAGCGCGGGTGGTGAGCAATTGCATTGTGCATCACTCATTTTATATATATTATTTATTATTATTATTATTATTATTTTCTCTTTTCTGTTCTATTAAACTATCTTTATCTCAACCAACGAGTTTGTTTCCTCACTCTCACCCTTCTGATTCTCTCCCCGCCCCGCTGAGGGGAGGTGGGGAGTGAGTGAGCGGCTGCGTGGTATTTGGCTGCCTGCCAGGTTAAACCACGACACATATGTAGTATTACTTCCTCAAATGTGTATAATATCTATACGTTCTGAAATTGAAGTATAAGTCATATGCAAAGGAATCTCTTTAACGTGGCAGGCATACAGAGTGGTATAGTCTGTCTTAGGAAAATATGGTAAAGATGACAAAATACTGGCTTTTTTTCAAATAAATTTGGCATATATTACTTCTTAGCCCAAATTAAATAATTGGATCACTGAAATTATTTTACTGGATGAAAAAATTCAAATCTCTTTTCCACTGGAACAAATAAGTGACTGTAAACTTGGGTTTAGTGTCTACCTAAGTCGTTAACAATGTTTTTGTTTTGATGGAGGTTATTCCACAGCTTTGAATCAGCCAGTCACAATCAAAAAGGGCAGATTGGTGTAGCTAATTGCATGTCTCCGGATGATACTTCAGTAAAGTCCCAGTTTAAAATAGCTGAGAGATGACCAGTTAAAAAAAAGAAAATGAAAATAAATAATTGAAAATAATCTTGAGCTTTTTTCCATAGTTGAGGATCAGCTTTGCTGATAATCTGCCTTCTGAAATATTTGTCAGACTAGGCCATTGATCTATGTGTTAAAGCGCCAAACTGCAAGCAACTTGAACACAGGGCTTCTTATTGTAATAGTGCGTTGTGCCCCGTAATAGAAACTGGACATTTTTAAAGGAGAGAAAAGCAATGATTTTTGTTGGGGTTTTGTTTGTTTGTTTGTTTGTTTTTTCAGGGTGCTGCCTTTTCAGGCAAGACATTTAAGGAAAATTGTCCTTAGTTATCATTGTAAGCACATTTGTTTGATGATCAGGAATAAAAAGTTAATTAGCATAGAGATCTAAACTTCCAGCCATGTGTGCACAGACATACATGGATTTTCCTCCTTATCCAACAAACGTGGTTTTAGGAAGCACCGGAATGATCAGCTAATTATGAAGCACTTTGGGTATTTCTAGATCTGTTTTGCGTAGTACGTTCTTTGATACACTGTACTAATCAAATCATTTCTATTCAGCCATATGAAGTGTAATAAAGAATGAGTATCTTATCTATTGCCATCTCCTGTTTGCTCAAATCTTTTCATGTGTCTTTTACAAAATTTTACCACTTAATGCCCTTTCAACTCTTCCCAAATAACACTTTTAATTCATAAGGGTAAAGAAGACCTACCAGTTTTATCTTCATTAGCATGTCATGTGGTAAACAAATTTGGCATGCAAGAATTTCTCTGTGTTAAGATTAATTCAATCATTAGACTAGCGTTTGCTGCACTACAAATACCCATTTCAACCTATTGAATTTATTATCTAATATCTGTGGGCACTGATTAGCAGTTTTGCTCATTATCACTCTGAACCTGCTACATAAATCATGGCCTTAAATTGTTTGTGTGATTGTTCCCTGAACTTTTTTTAACCTTTCTGGCTCAAGTGTTTCAACTAGGTTTTAAAAAGATAAATATTTCATTTTTTGTGTTTAATCTTGACTGTAAATCAGAACAATATATGAAAAATTCTCTACAGCTACATAGAAAGAGTCTTTGTCTCATTACTCAGCCTGGCTCTATGTTATGAAACAAGTGTGTACATTTTTATTTTGCTAAATACTCTTATATTTTTCAACCTCATTCACTTAATATTTTTTACACCCCCCCCTTTTTTTTTTTAAATATATCGGATGTGGTTTCCAGGATTATATAGAGATGTACCTGGTGCGGGTGCCCAGGCAGGGGCCTGCAGGGCGGCTTCTGTGAGAAGAGGCCGGGGCTGCCCCGTGCTGGACACAGCCGGTTCCAGCCGGCTCCGACCCACCCACCGCAGGGCACGGCTGAGCCCCGCAGCCAGGGTGCTGGCGCCTCGGGGGAAGCGTTATTTAAGAAAGATTAGAAATACTGCACAGGCAGTGAGGAATGAGGAAAAAAAGTGAGAAACAGCCCTGCAGACACCGAGGTGAGAGAAGGAGGAGGGGAAGAGGTGCTCCAGGCAGCCCCTGGAGAAGACCACACCAGAGCAGGTTTATCCACCCATCGGGAGCTAAGGAGTGAAGCTGAGCCTGGAAAAAAGGGGGAAGTGAAGGGAAGCTGTTGCTTTTTTTTTTTTTCCCCCCCTCACCACCCAGCTCTATTTTAGTTGGCAATAAATTAAATTAATTTTCCCCAAGTCAAGCCTGTTTTGCCTGTGACAGTAATTGTTAAGCAGTCTTCTCATCTTCATCTCAACCCGTGAGGGTTTCTATCCTATTTTCTCTCCTGTCCTGTTGAGGAGGGGGAGTGAGAGAGCGGCTGGGTGGGCATCTGGCAGCCTGCCAAGGTCAACCCACCACAAGTGATAGTTTAAACTAGTTGCCTAGGAAAATAGCCTCAGAGTTTATAGAAAAATATTATTCAATAAATATTCATCCTTACCAGTTAAGATCCCAGTTAAAACGTTATGACCAGTTTTTAATCTACCCTATATTCTTTTAATTTCTAACTTTCCACTGTCTCAGTTTCTATTTTATCTTCCTGAGGATGCTCTAGTCTACCTAGTCCATATTTGCATGTAAGAGAAATTTGTCAGATACTAACTCTGTGACATTACCATACAGATATATGTGAGGAATTTTGGCAGAAGATGTCATCACTCTTCTTAATTATACATAATGAAGTTTTGAGAAACTAATGTCTCGAATGTATATATATTTGCATTTCAGAGAAGGATCCTGTCATGTCACTGAAGCAACTCTCAGAAGTATAAAATTTCAGAACAGGGCTTATGCTGAAAGAAGTACTGTCCTCCCCCTGCCTCCATCCGAGGTTTTATTCAAGCCTTTGCTTCCTCAACAAAACCATTCCATGCAGAACAGCAAGCTTTCTCCTAAAAGAGCTGTATTATTCTGTAAGCGTTTCCCATCTAGGAAGGCAAGCTTCCTTAGTGACATACGAGAATATTATTTGAGTCATAAAGCCAAAGATAATAAGCCATGTCTCACCTATATTAGGGTCAGTGGGGAGAGGTAGCAGCAAGAAACTGGAATCTATTAAGCACAGATCGTTTTCCTGTTTTCTTATGTGAAGAAGCTATAGAGACTCTAAGTCACTCTGCCGTACAGCTCCTTACAACATCTGTAACCATACCACTCAAATAAAACACTTCCATAGTATAAGCTTTTACTTTCCATATAAGTAAAAGGGAGCCTGGGAAGAAAAACCATATCGTTTGCCAATTCGCTTTGCGCAACAGAAGCTCTTACAGGTTCCATATGACCTGTGCTGTGCTATCCCTCACCTCACTTACACTGCTTCCCAGAGATTTTGAAGACTGGTTTACACAGTGATGGAGTATAACAACAATGTTTTGCGATATTCATATTATTTTTTTAAAAGATATTTTTCCTTTCAGTTCTTACAAAACAACAACTATAAATAAAAAAAGAAATCCTGCATTACTGTCATAAAACAAAATTAAGATATGGATGCCAAAAGCTATCTGAAACATGTAGCAATGCTACTTTTTGGATTGGTATCTAGCTTTATCTTAAACACATTACTGTAAGAATCTCACTTTCTTGCTTCAGCAGAACAAAAAATGTTGGGTTTTCGTACTTGTGTTTTTCTTTCTGGAAACAGAGACATTGCAGATGCTTTGTACTGTACTCTCTTTCCCTCTTTCCCCTCTCAACTATAATACATTGCCATTCTGAATGGATTATCCAGAAACTAAGAAAATGAATTCTAAATATTAAATAATGCATATCTAAACCTGAAAAATGCATTTTAGAAAACTCAAGAGTTAGAGTCTTTCAATCCACACTGCACAAAACTTTTTTTAATCCAACAATACCATTATCATTTATTTCCAGGTGAGTATATTTTTATTGCATGCCTGTATCTGGAAAAGCATTCAGATCTTTATTTTTTTCCTAAAATTACTGCCCTGACATACAACTGTGAACAGCTTAAAAGGAAAAACTGTAAACAGCTGTCACAGAATACTTTGATGTTTCACAAGGCTTTGCTTGCAATCATTTTTTTTAAAGTACTGTAAGAGACTCTGCTTATGTTTCCATTATAGAGAGCCTCATTCTCTGCTAAATAGTGTGTGGATCTTTTGTCCCTGGTGCTTTATTATTTCATCCTTTGGTTCTATTTTTCGCTTGGTTGAATAGTCAACTATTTAACATGAGTTCAGATAACCTTTGAAAATGGCTTTTCCTGATGTTTGCTATGCAAGACCTGTTCTCCAAATGCAAGCAACAGCACTCCTGAGAGGATTTTTGGGTTGGTTTATTTTGGTTTTCTTTTACTTTTTTCCCCTTTCTTTTTCCTAATCTGACTACAAGGCATATTTAGGAGTGTAAGCCCACAACTGCTTACATCACTTCCACCTTCTGTCTGTGCAACTGGAAATCCAGATGTGCAATACAATGAGCATAATAAAGACGTGGGAAAAAAAAAAACAACAAAACCAGAGAGTAAGAGATAAATGGAGCAGTCTGGTCAGGGTGTCCTGTTTTGTGGTGTTAAGAGAGAGCCTTGACTTATTACGTTATAGTACATCCTGTGGGTCAGTGTCTGAATTTTTACATAGAGTATCTTGGGACCTAGTCACCCATTGACCAGGAGTATCCTTTAAGCATATATATAGACTACATTGAAATCCATGTCATTGTTTTTACTAATATTATAGTTTAGCTAATATGGAAGATGTTTTCTCTCTCTCCAGCAAAATCTTCAGAGGTAAATTCCAAAATGATACACTTCCAGAAAGATTCTGCTCAGTTGTTTGAGCTTTCTAGGTAGCTTATGAACTCTCAAGATACCTCCCTTCCCATCAACTGAACCTATTCCTGTTGTTAAATAATTCCTTATGATATAATGATGTAATTAAAGGCAATATTACAGCTGTCATAAATGCTCGAAATTCTAATTTGCTCCTGCCATCAGGATTTGGCAAATGTGTTGCCAGGTTAGTATGGCAATTCTGTTTTTACACAGGGCGTTTCTGTAGCCAAGGAGAGTTCTGCCATGACACGTTAACTTCTGATAGAAGATTGATTCCATCTTTTGATCTTCTTGGTATTCCTCAGATGGGATGAATTCTGAGCCATACAGCAAGAATAGTATCTGACTCCCAGCAAGCAGTTAAAATTGGATTATAGTTTATCTAGACCTGATACATGACCATGACCACATAATTTCCTAATTAGAATTGTTTAGCCTGTTGGGCTTTACATGAAGTTCAATATTCCTTTCAGTCAAAACACTATTAAAATAAAACAGAATTTAGAAGTCAGTAATTTGAAAATTATGATTCTTGAAACTAAGCTTTCTAAGCCATTCAGTTTATTTCTTCATCTGTTTGAAATTTAGCTACAAAGGAGGGACACTGGATTTTTAGTTAGTTCAGGCAAATAAATTTTTTTCATGTGCTACTCCTTCTTTGCAGAATTTTGCAAAGTACAGTGTTGTCTGCATTGAGACCAAAAACATGCTAACCACTGAAAATGGATGAGAGTGTCAGTTGAATTGTGGTGCATGAAAAGAAAAGTGCTTCTTTAACCACTCACAAGCATTATATAGAAACATAGCTCATGATGCTAAGAAATGGCATGCTTACCTTTGTGATAAGTGCTGATGATCAAAACAAGAGTCCTGAAGATGAGGAAGATACTATATCTGTGACTACATGTTATGTGAGATTTCTGTATTTAGGATATGTTGAGGAGAATGTGTCATATGTTTTATTCGGTTCTGATTTTACATTTGTCCTCCCTTTCCTGCCCCCCCCCAACATTGTGTGTGTGTGTGTGTATGTATGTATTCCTGAGGTTCTCTCTTTTGAGTGTAAAATAAAATAAAAAGTAATAACACTGAAAAGCCGATGGGCAAAAATTGATTCATAAATGAGAAGGTGGCATTCATCTAGGCGCTCTTATTGGAAACCTAAATCTCAGTAAATTTGTAGCCTAAGGATACAATGGGCTTAAAGGATTTCTGTCTCTGAAGAAAAATTAGAACGCCTTTGAGGTAAGGTAAATGGAAAAGGTTGTTTGGGCAAACGTGGAGCTCTAGCACTATTAAATGTTAAGCACCATCAGGGGGTATCTCAGTCATTAACAAGAGTGACATGTTGAAGATTGTTTCAAGCAGGAGAAGAGTTATGGATGGCTATGTGGAGGTGGCACAATGCCACAGGGAAATTATGTCAAGCAAAAAGAAGATTTTTTTAAAATTATTGTGGGGGAAAGAAGTACTGAAATAGCGTCCTTTCTTTGCGTACTTTAGAATCTTTTCCCCAAAATAATCCTATGTTGTCTTTTAAATGAAGCAAATCTGGGACACTAACTTTGAAGTCCTTTGTACATACTAGTCCGCCTTGATCTTTGTGTTCACTTGCAGTGTAAACATAGGTACCAACCTAATCCATACATAAGCATGTTCACTTCAAATCCAAGTAGTTAGCAGTCTTGACTGACTTGGAAGTGTTTTATGGACCTTGTGTGTTAGTTTTGTATATAATTAAAAGGGATCTCTGGGGTTCTGTAGGCAGCCAGTAAGTTAAGCTATCTGGTGTGAGAATAATGTGCTGCTATCTAGGGAAAGAAAGATTTAGGAGCCAAGCTAGGATCCCTGTTTCAAGCCAACAGAGCCTGAGAAGTGAGCAGACATGAAGTGTTATATCTCTAGGCAGTAGTTACCAGCTTTCTCATTACGCTAGCACATCCTCCTGGCTGCTCTGCAAAATGGCCCTGAGATTAGAAGCTCTGCAGGAAGCTATCTGTGTTCTCACAGTTGGAAATACGTTGTTAGGATGACAGCAGTTATATGGAAAGTGGGTATTAAGATAGTCTTTGGCATCAAAAATATTTTGCTTTCCCAGTTTGCCTTAAGGTATTGCTTGGAGACAATAGCAGGTAGTGTGGCCTGTGTTGTAATCCTATTTGAGAGTAAATAGTGAGAAATGCCATTTTAAGTTTATCTTCTAATGTATAGTGTACAATAAATTGTACTGTGTGACAACGTTAATATTTTGCTCATAGAGAATCATAGAATCATTAAGGTTGGAAAAGACCTCTAAGATCATCGAGTCCAACTGTCAGCTCAACACTACCATGCCCACTAAACCATGTCCCCAAACGCCTCATCTACACGTCTTCTAAATACTTCCAGGGATGGTGACTCAACCACTTCCCTGGGCAGCCTGTTCCAAGGCCTGACCACTCTTTCAGTAAAGACATTTCTCCTAATGTCCAATCTAAACCTCCCTTGGTGCAACTTGAGGCCATTTCCTCTCGTCCTATGGCTAGTTACTTGGCAGAAGAGACCGACCCCCACCTCGCTACAACCTCCTTTCAGGTAGTTGTAGAGCGCGATGAGGTCTCCCCTCAGCCTCCTCTTCTCCAGGCTAAACAGTCCCAGTTCCCTCAGCCACTCCTCATAAGACTTGTTCTCCAGACCCTTCACCAGCTTCGTTGCCCTTCTCTGGACACGCTCCAGCACCTCAATGACCTTCCTGTAGTGAGGGGCCCAAAACTGAACACAGTATTCGAGGTGCAGCCTCACCAGTGCCGAGTACAGGGGGACAATCACCTCCCTACTCCTGCTGGCCACACTGTTTCTGATACAGGCCAGGATGCCGTTGGCCTTCTTGGCCACCTGGGCACACTGCCGACTCATGTTCAGCCGGCTGTCAGCCAGCACTCCCAGGTCCTTTTCCTCTGGGCAGCTTTCCAGCCACTCTTCCCCAAGCCTGTAGTGTTGCCTGGGGTTGTTGTGGCCAAAGTGCAGGACCCGGCACTTGGCCTTGTCGAACCTCATACAGTTGGCCTCGGCCCATCGATCCAGCCTGTCCAGGTCCCTCTGCAGAGCCTTCGTACCCTCGAGCAGATCAACACTCCCGCCCAGCTTGGTGTCGTCTGCAATAGAGTGATCATTAGTTTAATAGAAATACTCTTCCATGTCTTCACCACTTCCTGTATAATTTGTTATCACATAATATCCTTGCAGCTACTTGTATTGGGCTTACGTGGAAAGGTTTGCTAGTGGAGGAGCTGCAGGGGTCGCTTCTGTGAGAAGATGCCAGAGGCTGCTCCCATGTTGGCCAAAGCCGGTTCCAGCTGGCTCCAAGAGGGATCTGCTGCTGGCTAAAGCTGAGACAATCAGCGACGTTGGTAACGCCTCTGTGATAATATTTAAGAAAGGGTAAAAAATGCTGCTCAACAGCACCTGGGAGAGAGGAGTGAGAAAATATGAAAGAAACAACTATGCAGACACCAAGGTCAGTGAATAAGGAGAGGGAGGAGGTGCTCCAGGTACCAGAGCAGATTCCCCTGCAGCCCATGGTGAAGACCATGGTGACGCAGATTGTCCCCCTGCATCCCATGGAGGACCACAGTGGGGCAGATATCCACACCGCAGCCCACAGAGGACCCCATGTCACAGCAGGTGGATGGGCTCTGAAGGAAGCTGCAGCCTGTGGAGAGCCCACACTGGAGCAGGCTCCTGGCAGGACCTGTGACCCCATAGGGGATCCATGCTGGAGCAGGTCTGTTCCTGAAGGATTGCACCCCATGAAAAGGACCCATGCTGGAGCAGTTCTTTGAGAACTGCAACATGTGGGAAGGACCCATGCTGGAGCCGTTCGTGAAGGACTGTAGCCCATGGGTGGGACCCCATGCTGGAGCAGGGGAAGAATATGAGGAGGAAGGAATGACAGAGACAAAGCATGATGAACTGACCATATCCCCCATTCCCCATCTCCCTACACCGCTTGCGGGGAGGAGGTAGAGATGTCTGGAGTGAAGCTGAGCCTGGGAAGAAGAGAGGGGTGGGAGGAAGGTGTTTTTAAATTTGTTCTTATTTCTCATTATCCTACGCTGTTTAATTGGCAGTAAATTAAATTAATTTCCCCAAGTTGAGTCTGTTTTGCCCATGACGGTAATTGGTGAGTAATCTCCCTATCCTTATCTTGACCCACGAGCTTTTAGTTGTACTTTTTCCCCCTGTCTCGTTGAGGAGGGGGATTGATAGAGCAGCTTGGTGGGCACCTGGTGGCCAGCCAAGGTCAACCCACCACACTACTAAGGTCAAAGCTTTATTATTTATAGGAGAGTTGACAACATGTGACCTTTCAGTTTCCTTTGAATTGTCATTAACAGCTGTGCAGCCCACAGATTACGAGGTCTTATTTATCTTGCTGTTACTGTACACTCGGATTTTAACTGTTTTTTTCATCATCCTTACTTTGGACCCTATGAAAAATGTGGTTGTGGTCCCTTTTGTAGTATTTTGTACCCTTTAAAATGGTCCATGGGATAGAACATTTCATCAGTCCACTTTTAGCTTTTGTCTACCCTTCTCCATCACTTTTGATCTAAAGCAGAATAGGAAGCTCTTCCTATTTTTTTTTTTTTTGTCTTTGGTCCACTTGTACAAATGACAGTTACTTTAGACCAGATTATGCATACAGTTTTAGATACAGATTCTGAGATTGCCATTTACTTTGTGAATAGTTTTACAAGTATATATAGACCAGGGATTGTGTCTCATTATTTTTTCCACAATGCTATCACCATTTGACAAAAAGACAGCTATTAATAGAAACAAAATCACACTGATATGCCAACTAAAGTATGAGCTATCATAAAGCACTGATGCAGTATCCAGGTCTGCCACACTTACTAATGTCTGCAGTAGAAACATAAGTCCTGAAAGAGGTTATGGATGAAGGGGGAAAAGTGCTGGACTGTGACCCAGATTATCACACATTATCAGGTTTCTCAGATGAGATGCAACTACATATCTCTCAATACCTTCTCTACTAAATAAACACCTTACTATTGATAGTTGTTATTTAAAGATTTAATTCATGTAATTTTGATTGCCAACTAAGACTGTAGAACTGAATGTAAATTCATTTTGATAAATGTGAATAAGTGAATGAAAAGAAATGATCATTATATTGAATCTACATTGATATCTCAATCATATCATGGTCTTTTAATAGTATTAAGGAAGGAAAGAATCCACTTGTTTGGGATACACTCTTGTACAACATTTAATAATAATGTTGTTAATATGTTCAGAATATGTAAACACCTTGGCAGAGTAGTACATGAAGGGTTAGTATGACTTGCAGTGTAGTGGCAAGATGCTGGGTGGGTAGATGGGACTTCACTCATTTTTCGTCTAACATTGTTCAGAAGAAATTCAATTTCAAGGAATGAACACATTCTCAGAAATTGATAACATAGCAGATATATATAATCATGCATACAGAAAACTAATGTGGTACTTTACTGGATTTGCTAAGCTCTTTTTTAGTGACAAAGTCACTCTACAATTCTTAACCAGCTTGTTCAGGGTATTTAATGTCTTTAAAAATTAAAACTCATTATTCCTATTTCATATTTAATACAAGCCTTAGAGCTCAGAGACTAAAAAGCTGTGGAAGAAAAAGATCAGTTTCAGACTAAGATGTTACTCCACTAATCTTGCAGAAACAGATCCAGGTGATGTGAACTTTTATACAGTTTGCACTTAAACATCCACTTGGCAAGAGGAATTAAAGATAAAGAAATGTGTGTAAAGCCCTGAAGTGTTGGATTCATTCCTTAACTAGACATTTTAGGCTGCAGATTTAATGCATAGCTTCTGAAAATATTAAATATCATACGTATTAGGGCTACTTAATTCAGATTTAACAGTAGGAGTTTTGGAGGCCTGCCACGTACAAAGTAAAGTGAGAGAGGTAAGCACTCCCCTGATGTTAAGAGAAGCCATCACTCAAAATCATTTCTGCCTAATTTAAAACCATAGATTGAAATCCTATGGAAAATTTGTGCGTCGGTCAAGAGTTTACATTAAACCCAGAATAAATTGTCCCGATTACAGCATCTATGTATCAGCATGAGAGTTTTTTGCTTTGTGTTTTCAGAGTTTGAATAAAAATGCCTGGTAAAACCAATTGAGGCCATTGCCACTTATAGGATTTTGATAAACTGTGCTTATTGAATGTAAAGAGTAGCAATATCAAGAGGTTATTGATAATAACATAATATCTGTTTCTTCCAAGCAAGTGTGATATTGATTGACAATGAATAGCTGTAAAGCAAACTTTAAATTACAGTATTTATTATGAATGTGACTTACAATTAATTATTTAAGGGATACATTTTGTCCTCGTTTACAGTATTGAAGTTCTCTGGAGTTGGGCATGCTCATTAATAGCAAAATGAAACTCTCAATTTAAAAGTTTCATGATTCATGTTTTGAATAAAGATGTTATTCTTGTCAACAGAGCTTAAAACATAGATTATGTTTACCGGAATCAGATACCACATCTTTTTGAACAGTTACACTGAGATAAATTTTTAGGTATTTGATTTAGGAATAAATTAACAAACATAAAGATGAATTTAGGCACCTATATTTGATGGGAGGGTACATGATTATGCCATTTACAGTCCAGTTTTCCTAGGTTTTGATATAAACACCAATTGGAGTGTTCCACAGTTTTGTTACTCTCTCCTATCTTGTATATCATAATTTCCTTTTTGTGGCTAACCATTAGTTAACACAGCTGATGCCCTCTTGAGGAGTTAGGAAACAGCTGAGGCATATACCTGATCCCAAGAAGCTGAACATTTAGAAAGTTACTTTCCACAGTCTATATGTAGCTCGTACCATCAAAGAACAGTATTTAAGAATTCAGTATGCTGAGGAAAAGAATCTCTAAAGTTGGGAATTACAAATGGTCAGAACAAAGATTTTGTATGTCACTAGACTTAATTGTCCATTTGTGATTCAGATGAAATTTCTACAGTGAGGCTGTGATTCACAATTAAAAATCAAGTTGTAAGATTAAATTTAAATAGCTTCTGTGGACCTGAATAAGTAGCTGAGGCATTAATAATGCTGGGGAAAGAAAATAAGGAATGTTTGCTTTTACATAATAGCCTGTTAAATGGAGCATCTCCCAAGAGAGTGGGAGGTTGCAGAGAGGATTGCTTTGGGGAAGGAATGCAAAATTCATAGGGTCAGAGAGAAAAGTATTGAAAGATTCCCCTGAAAGAAGGGGGATACTGGAGTCTTGTCCTACCACAGGAAACTGCCTCTGCCTTCTGTGGTCTTAGAGAGACCACTGGATAAATTATAACTGGAAAGATATAATGTATAAAGAAAAGCTTTAACGGAAGTACCAGCCTATGTTTGTCCTGCTCCTGGATTTAACATTTTCCACTACATATGGAAATCTGGAAAACAAAGTAGAGAGGAAGAATAATGGAAGGAACTGGCCATGTATAGTAGAGAACAAATGCTTTCAACCAAGTAATAAGTGGGGAGAATCCGTGCAATCTTCCCTGAGTGTAGAGAAGATGTGGCAATTGTAGAAAAAAGCTTTTTCGTAGCATACCTTCTTGGAACATAGATTGGACAACCCACTGACAGCGGTTCCACAGTTTTATGACATACGGATGATAAAGCCTAGTTATTAGTCTTGGTCTGAATTCAGCCTGTAGACAGATTTGGTACATTAGGGAAAGTGATAAAGCAAAAATGGTAGGAAGTAGTTAGTAGAAAGAAGAAGCCAAAAGTGTAGTTAACGATTAGGCTAGGCCACAGAATGCACAGGTATATCAGCAAATACATGTGCACCAATCCAAAGAGACACAGCGAGACCTCAGTGCAATGCTAAATAATTTCAGAATTCAATTAATCAGGAGAAACTGGATTAACAAGTAGGCAGTATTGCCTTGGAACCTAGGCTAGGTGAACTGGCTAGGAATAGGAATTAACATAAAATAGCACAATTCAAGGATGCAAACTGAAGAGGCAGGGTTCAGAATCAAGAATGAGAATCAAGAACTCAACAGGCAGGAAATTACAAGGCAGTCTACAGCTTTCAGGATATGCTCATGTAGCTCTCACTTGGAGGCATCCAACTGGTCATGGGGCATAGCAGGCATGAGTGAACCAGAATGTGTGTCCTCTGTATATAGCATCCATCTCATCCAGAGAATGACTGTCCGCTCTAGCCTTCTGTCTGCAGGCAGGCAATGATTTGTTAGGTGGTCACACATTAAACAGTTTGGATAAACAGAACTGAAATGTTTTCTTGGCTGCTTCAACTATTGCAGTTCCAACCACACCAAACTCCTCTGTGGGCTTCACTACACTGAAGAGGAACAGTGAGGATGAAAGAAACTGTGGATGTTCACTATTCGCTTTGTAAATATATCTTCTAGAATAAAAGATAGCTTTGCAGTCAGTGTAGAAACCTGCCAAGGAGGTCAGAAATAGAATTCAAAATCATCCAAATCACCCTGGTTTTGCTATTTATAGTCGAGGAGAGGAGGAAAGGGTTTAGTCATCAAACTACAATCTCATTAAGGAACAATTTGATAAAAATTCCATGTGGGAAACCTTAAGGTTTTCATTCATCCACATGATTTTGTATACTTTCCCTTGGGAAAGGTCAGAATTATTATGCCATCACCTTTTAATTAAATTGAATCCCTAAAGCTTATTAATTTAATATGCAATCATATCATCTTCTTTTGATTATTTCACCCTGAAACTGACACCTGACTGGGCATCAGCAAAGGTTGCTGAACGTCATACATCTAAGTTTATAAAAAGTCAAAACTTTTACTCTCTAAACATTTTTCTTTTTTTTTTTAAACCAGTAAGTCATCCACTACTATACAACTCAAGTGGAACACCCAATCTTAGTAAAATATGAAAGCAATCTCCTGTTGCTAGAACAGGCTGCTTCTATTTCGGTTGCTATGGAGCTTTACAAGTAATCAAATGCAGACATGAGCTATGACACACTGCACCTCACGTGTTCCATTGATAGAGACTAGGGACCCCAAGTCAGTGAAACATGTATACAGGGATGTTATATTCCCATATAGGCAAACCCTAACCTTCAAGCAAGAATTAAAGTTAACCTTAAAAAAGTAGTTGCATTGAATTTTCATACTATGGGCAATATAATTTTATGCTTGTAAAGTTAATTTAATACGAGAAAACCAATCCCAACAGTGCTTACAGTGTTTGTTTCTTAGTGAGATTTACTTGCAGAAGATCAAATATTGCAGAAGGACAAATGCAAGCGTACATAATGATACGCTTCATTCAATATGTTATTCATATGATTAGATGCAAAATTCCCAAGTTATTTCAGTGCTTCCTCATATTCTTGATGTGACAGCAAGTGTCTATTGAAGTTTTCTATTTTTCTCAGAAAGTTAAAGATTTTTGTTGCACTTTGTGAGCACTTAGGTAGGTATATATTTTTCTATTTGCTTTCCTTTTGTTGAATCGGTTGTATTTGATATTTTTCTTTGACTTTTTGCTTAGAAATTTAAGCCAAAAGATTGGTAGCAATATTTTTCTTTTGAAGCATGTAAATGCTAAATATAACATAGTTGATATTTATTACTTGTGTATAGACATGTTCTTAAAAAAACCCCAAAAATATGGGTAAAGACTAAACAGAATATGAACATAGGGAGGATATGCATAGTTTTAAATATAAAAATTGGCTCCTAAGGGGTGGTTTTACAGTATGTCAAGATGGAATCATTTAGTTTTTCCTGAACATGTGCAATATATTTTTAAATGTAAATCGCATTTCAATTTTGCCCTCTTATATGAGCTCATAAGAAAAAAAAAAAAGAAGTCTTTGAATGGTTCCTTTCTTCACTATATGTTATCCATAAACTTCATTTATGATTTGAAAACACACTGACTAATAATTTAGCAGTAGTAATTGTTCAGTAAATTATATCTTTCTTTAAGGTTTTTGGTAAGGATTTGTAAACATAATCAAAACTATTTAAGATGGGAAAGACCTAAACAAAGAAAAATAATTAAGAAGCAAGAGGAGATATTTTGTAGTAATAAAAATGCTTTTCATTGAACATTTTCCTAATAAAGCATATCTATTTTTATTTTAATTATATGTAGCAACTCTTTCTGACATCCGTGCTACATTTGTCTTCCATTTTTTATTTCTATAGTTCCTTTTCTCCAAGTATTTAATGTCACTCAAGAAAGGAAAATTGAAAAGGAGTTAGGTTGTGGCAAAATCATTGATGTCCCTTTAGGTTTGTCCCATGAGAATGCTCACATAATAGCCCAAATCCCCTTGATTTAGGTCTCACAGTTTAACTTGTCAATATGTAATTATGATTCCAAAACAAAACAGATTACTTCTCAGTTTTACTGTGCTTTCAACCACGCACAGTTGGTTGCATGGTTGCAAAACACCCAAGGCTGGTAAAAGGGATTGTCCCATTAGCAGTTTTTTATATAATGACCCATGGGGACTGGGACTATACTTGTGTACATCAGTTCAACAATCTGAAACAAGAAACCTTTTTAGATCCCCTAATTAATCTAAAAGAACTGGAACTTTGATTTTGATTACCAGTAATAAATTTACAAAGCAATGGCATATTTTTTACATACTTTACATGTTTATCTTTCTTTAACAGTTATTGGAAATATCTTCCCAGGCAGACTGGCTAAATAACGCTCTACAGATGACATTTTTGTCACTTCAAAGCATTTTCTGTTACAGATTGTAATTGATTTTTTTTTTTTTTTACATTTTATCATGGCTTAACATTAGTATGGATTATCAGTAGCAGTGCAATTTCCCTCACATAGTAAAGGGCATCAGTTAACGTAACACCTCTTCTATTAACATATTTTTAGCAGCTTGGCAAAAAACATGGAAAATGTTCATGCTTTCTTAATTCTTATTGCTCTATCTGTTGTTCATCCTCACCTCCAGTTTGGCAACTGGAGCTCTTTAATCCCAGCAAAGAGAAGTTACTTGTTAAAATGATTATACTTATTGCAGTTGTTAAGGGTTCCTGTTTACTGTACTTTGATAGATTACATGAGTCTGTGGGCCTTCTATTAAACCAGTCTATTTTAAAAACCAATAACCACAGTAGTGAAAGGCAACTACATATACACTTTTTTCTATATCTATCAATGTAACTACTATAGGTTCATTTTAATCCAGCTGGGGAGCCTGGTGGCTCAGTTGTGATCATCAGTGGGACTGTATTCCCTCCTCCAGTCTCTTCCAACTGAACCACAGCTATTAATGCTGAGGAATCCAAGAGCTTCTGATAGGAGGAAAATTCCTGCTATTACACACTACCTAATTTGAATACCAATGACAAGCATCAGTCATACACTTCAAAAATCAAGAATGTATGTCATTAAAATTACCTTCAAAGAAGTTAGTTTATATTTGTGTCGTTGGCATCGTTGAGATTGACTCATGAGTGGTTGTCTTCAGGCAGCTTGACAAGCAACAGCTTCAGCTAGCAAACGGCTGGTTAGCAGAATATGCTCAAGGAAAATCTATCAGAGGGGTAGACTGTAAAGGGAATTGCATCAGGCATATCCAACTCTATTTTGACCAACCTTCATTAAAAACAAGCAAATCATCACCTTCTAGCTCCATAAATTCACATGAATAATTCAAGTGTTCGTGGATTTCATTTCCACATTTTATTTTACCAGAAAGTTTCACAGTTTTTACTACCCTACAAATTCCTGCGATACTCAAATGAGTAGAGGACAATTTCAGGCCTGCTGCCACTGATATTAAACAGTAATAACATATAAATCAACTAAAACATGCATTAAATAATAGAGATGAAAAGCATCTGTGCTACATTTTAATGGAATAAATCTTTAAGAAGGTCAAAAAATTATATGGTGAACACTGCCTTTTAAATAATTGCTTTTATTTATGGACTAGATTGGTTTTATATATAAGTAAAGATATTAGAACCATGACCAAAGTTTCTTCCAGTGGCTTTCTACTAATTAAGAGAATTATGCAAGCAATTCAGTTTAACTGGATATTATTGTGTTCTTTGCTTGAATGGAAATGCTTTCTATTTAATGATATTCCCTAAGCACTTATTTTTTTTAATCTCATATTTTGTTTAAGTTGTTGCATTTTTCCCTGTGCATACAGCTCACTAGTTTTCATTTATACAAATATAATTATGTATGCACTGAAGCCGGAATGATTTGGACAGTCAAGGAAACAGGAAGGAAAATATCTTTTTTAAAATACAGATCTCATAATAGGTTGGTAAATGTGAATTTTTTAAGCAAATGCTTAAATTTAATAGAATAAGTACAGTAAACACCATATTGTGTTTGGTTGCCTTGGTAATAGCTTTATTCCTGCAGCATATCAAAACACGTAGTTCAGTTACTTGGTAGCTATGAAACTTGCTAGGAAGTGCATGATAGTAAATCTTCAGATATAAATTGTAAGTTCACTTTAATAAAATGTACTCTACCTCCTTCCCAAGTTCTTTAAAAATATTGCATTTATGCTTATCCCTCATATATTCTTTTTAAGTTCCCTACCTCCACTTTCCTTACTTTTTGAAAGAGATGACATATTCTAATACATTAAGAATGTTTTATTTGTTTTTTTTTTTTATTTTTCTTTGATTAGGAAGAAAAAGCTACATTAAGGGTATTTGGAGAAAAATAGACAATTGGAATTAAGGTTTATTCCCTCAACTGTCATCAGCTCTATTGTTTCGTTATTGTTATAGTCTTTAAGCAAACTGACTGAATCTTGACAATGACCTCAAAACCAATGTTAATAACAATAAATTTTGAAATCTGATATTACATTGAATAGAACTGTATTTCATGGAAATTAATATTATATTCAGGAGATGATACAAGGGAAATTTTCAGAATCTGGGAAGAAAATGTTACTCAGAGTTTTCATCTGCAATTCTCAATCTTTTCAAAGAGGGAATAAGTATTGCTGTTCAAAAAACAGTGTGATCACAATATGGGTATTTACTTAAAAAGTTTTATAACCTTTTCTTAAGAAATAAACTCATAAGAAATACATATTTCAATGGAATTCTGGCTTTAAATAGGTTTCAGGAAGTAGTTTTGAAAGCTTATGTTATATTTCATTGGATTGGATTCTTTTAAAATTCTTAATTTTTGACCAGAAAGCTATCAGATTTTTCACAGAATCGTAGAATCATTAAGGTTGGAAAAGACCTCTAAAGTCATCGAGTCCAACCGTCAACTCAACACCACCATGCCCACTAAACCATGTCCCCAAACGCCTCATCTACACGTCCTTTAAATACCTCCAGGGATGGTGACTCAACCACTTCCCTGGGCAGCCTGTTCCAAGGCCTGACCACTCTTTCAGTAAAGAAATTTCTCCTAATGTCCAGTCTAAACCTCCCTTGGCTCAACTTGAGGCCATTTCCTCTCGTCCTAGGCTAGTTTCTTGGGAGAAGAGACCAACCCCCACCTCGCTACAACCTCCTTTCAGGTAGCTGTAGAGCGCGATGACGTCTCCCCTCAGCCTCCTCTTCTCCAAATTAAACAGTCCCAGTTCCCTCAGCTGCTCCTCATAAGAGGATGACTTGTCTTGTATGACTAGTGCTCTGTAAATCATTTACTGCTTATACTTCCATCATCCTCTGAGTGCTTTTCTTCTCAGGATTTTTACATTGTCTTGCTAGGGATCTCCACCAGTACACCCCTCCTAAAATGTCCACTTTCTGAAGTTTGTATCACACTTTGTATTTTCAGATCATTCCTCCTACTGTCTTCTCTCTAAACTAATGTAATTGGTAATGTAATTAAAACACAAATGCATTTTGATTAAGCCACTGAGTTTTAAGTGTTCCATGATTAATATGTCAGTATACTGGAATAGTAGTTTAGATCTTTCTGTTCTTAAGGTATGGTAAAAATGCAAAGGATTTATGCATAATTGGTAAAATAAGTCCTAATAAGCTCTGATTTAATCCCATCATTTTCCTTCTGTACAGTTCCTGTCTTGGGGCGCCAATAGATATTAAATGACTACTTTGTTTAAGAAATCTAGTAATGTGCACTGCAGTTAATTTATTTGGGAATAATTACTAACAGGGACTTAGAAGAGAACATTACTACTCCTGTCCTCTTGCTGGGGGCACACAAAGGGAATGTGACTGACAGCGTGCTTAGTGGTGGTGAGAGATTTCAGCCTGTGCTCAGAAGTGGCCCTCCTCAAAACCCGGAGGGTGCAGAGCGGGCAAAGAGAAACACAATGCCAAGCAACTGGCCCTGTCAGTGTGTATGTAATGGAAACATCTTATGAGAGCTGCCTCAGTGAAGGTGATTTTAGAGTAATATGCAAAGTATTAAGTTATATCAATTCCAACTGTTTCTGTTGGCACTGTTTTTTGTTGTGTTTTTTTTTGTTTGTTTGTTTGTTTGTTTTGTTTTTAAGAAACACTTGTACTTTTGCAATTAAATGTTTGATCTTATGTAGCTGTTCTGTATACCTGGAATTGTCTTTTTGGTTTTCTGTAAGACATCTGGAAGTCAGATGTTTGAACCAGGCAGAGATTTGATGCCTCTGAAAGTATGGAAATCTAGGTAGTCTGCTTGAACAACATAGAAGTTTATTTTGCTTTCAATATCATAATTTACATGGGAAATTTTAAATTAGATAATAAGAGTTGCTTTTCTACTACCTCCAGGTGCTTTCTGTACTATTGTCTTATTGACAGATTTCTCTGTAATCCCTAACACAAAATTAAAATCGACCTGTAAACTAAAACAAGTGTTAAGCACTCAATTCGCCCCTCACTAACAGCATTTTTTTCTCCCCTTCCTTTATTAGAATACAAAAATTCCTTCCTAAGTACTTCAGTGAAATGATAAAATTCTTCAACATTAGACTGTAAAGGCAGGTTCGTTTATAACTTGGTATCTCCATACGTAACCCCTACCCTAATTTACTCTGTGGGAGGGAGAGAAAGAGATCTGTTGATCTGCAGCACTGAAACAGGCTTCTGATTCCATAGTAGCTGCAATATGTAAAAATCATAAATTAAAACAGTATCTCTGCTGCCAGCCTGTAACTTCTATTATGTACAGCCTGAATTCTCTTAGAAATCTTCTCCTCGCATGAATACTGTAACCCATGATCAAAGTGCCATGTAGTCTTCTCACAGAGAACTTAGGCTGTCTTAAATCTCTTGTTTTAAGAGCAGCTTTAAACTGTTGATTCATTCCTTTAATTCTTTGGTTGTTTTTTGTTTTTTTTTTCTTCTTTCACTTCTTTGATTTTTTCAACACAATTTTGGAAGCAAGGATTCCAGAGCTAGATACAGCTTTCCAGTAATGCACTCACTGCTATACCTATGCTGGCCCTATGTAAGTGCTAGACTCTCCGTGCTCCCTGATTAAGCTCTGTGTATTCATGTTGGTACTGTGTAAAAAAAGCAAGAATGAGAGAAACATCTAAGGAAGAAAAAAAGGTGATTCAGTACTGGACACAGCTTCTGAAAAGTGAAGAGACAGACCTAGACTGCAGAAAGGTTCACAAAGAAGCTTTGCAAAGGAATAGTGTCTCAAGAGAATACAGCATTTTCTGGCATCCAAGCTTCATGAATTTGAAGGTGGTTGAGCAATTCAGTCCTAGCTAACTTGCTACATGGTGATGGTGATCTAGCATAAAGACCAAACACAGAAGTACAGATTATTTAAAATTCTTTTCTTTCTCTAAGAAATTTGATGAAATATAACAATACTTCAGCTAAAGATGCAAGGTGCAGTTCTTTAATTTTTCTTTTAGTCCCAATTAAAACAAACAAATAAAAAAAATTCCTGCCTGCTGCCTTTTTTATCAGAGTAGAAATGTGGTTTTGAAATTCTAATAAATATTCTCAAAATTGAGTCATTATTATGATTTTAAATATTTATTTTAATTTGTTTTTCATAGCTAATTAAAACGAATAGGGTTTTCTTTCAATACATACCACATGTTTGTTGGTGGGTGGCATATTCTATTTGTATATAGAAATGTATATAAAATTACGGCCACTTACATTTTAGCAAATATTAGCTTTTAGAACAATGATTGACTCAAACTTAGTGAAATTTCTGACAGGTCCAAGGCAGAACACCATTAGTGAATAACTTTTTTTTGTTGTTGTTCTTCAGATAATTAACTTATGAAATATTAGTCCATGCAACAATAGAATAAATGCTTGAGTAAAACCAGACTTTTTATATAATCTCTGAGAATTATCATTATGTAATAATACATATAATGACTTTCATGATTTAAAATGGTAGAGTAAATTATAAGAAAATGTCTGCTTAATGAAACCCAGATGGAAGCTTTTTGTCTCATTGGGATTTTCTCCCATTCCCTCTGCTATGCCACCAAGCCATTCTAGCAATTTCAATTTGCAAAAGATGTTGAGAGTAATATGGTGAGCTTAATTCAGTAAACCACCTAAAAAGACCTAATTTAATCCAGAGGAAAAGGTCCATCAATATTTTATGTTTTGTTTGGTCTTCAGTTCAGAAAAAAAAGTTAAGCTTTTAAAACTTATGTGAAATATTTTTAAAAGCTATGTGCGGATTCCGAATACTCGTTTTCCTGGTGTAAAATCCTACCAGATTTTTATGTTTTGGCGTGGCTTTTGTTCCTTCTCAGCCTCTCAGTTTCTGATACAGACAGAAGTGTAATGATATGCTGAACAGAGCAAGTATTAGATCTGGCAAGGGCTTTCACTGAGTTGCCTGTAATTTTTATCCAATTATCCCTCAGCCTCAAGTTTTGGATTAAAAACTTTTCCTGTGAAAAATAATCCTTGGCATCTCTCTCCTCCCTCTACTCAGCACTTCTCAGTAGTCCTTTAAACTAAAAAAAAAAAAAAAAAAAAAAGATGCAGGTAGGCACAAAATTCCTATTCTAAATATGCACCAGTATTTTGATATCAGTGGTTAAAAAGGGAAGTATTGATACTTTAGTTAGGGGATAGTAGTGTCAACCTAATAAGTGAACTGCATGCCATAGTGAAAGAAGTTGTAATGCTTAGTCATCACATCAATTTGAACACAGGAAAAAAGGCTTTCTGTACAGAAAGGAAACCTCAGGTGGTGGCCTCTCTTACTATTAGAGTGAAAAGAAGGGTTTAAAGACAAACTGGTCATATTTGTTGCCAGCTATAAGTACTTTTGTATTCTCAAGTACAGGAATACATTACATTTTTAAATGTATAGCACCATTTTTTTGCATGGCATGGGAATGAAGACTGTATTTTAGTAAAGCAATGGACAACTATAATGATGAAAGCAAAGACATGGTGTTGTGCAGTTTGGTTGGGCCTTTTTTACTTTTTCCTTTTAAGACATTATGTTGTATGTTATTGTGTCTGGTTGCAGCGGACTGAGCAAGTGATAAAAGGAAGTTACATCCTCTGTTTGCTAGCATTATTTTCAGTGTTTCAAAAAGCCATTAAAATTCCTAGTCCTTTGTTCTGTCTTCCTTCTAGTACTACTTAGAAAAAGCAGTGGAAAAATTAAAATATTAAGAAAAAAAAGCCCCTAGAAAGTTTTATCAAGAACTTCCAGGAAGATTCACCTCCTCTTTGTAATCAGTCCCTTAATTTTCTTTTTTGGCAAAGCATTCCTGTCAAGCCAGTACAGATTATATTCCTTCCACCATGAAAAATCCATGCTCCTTAGGAAAACTTTTCTAGAAGATGTGAAACTTTGTTTCACATAGCTTTGAAATATACTTCATTACAACAGCTGATAGCCCCCAATGAGTCAGAGGATATGGCAAACAATAGTAATAATGTGGGCCAGTTTGTTTTGAAAGGTTAATGACGAAAACAGTGTTTCAAGCTTCTGCAGAGAACAGTGGCAGCTCCAGAGGGCAATGACATGTTAGAACCTCTGTTCCTTTGCTTTTGGTTAAATTGGGTTGAGAAAACTCTTTCAGATAGTTCTATATGGTGTACTGAGAGTGAAGGAATATTGCACTGTATTCTGAGTAATTACATAGTCCTGTATGATTATAGACAGCTTCACTTTCTAAAATGACCACTTAAATGATATATTAGCTTAGGGAGCTTAAACAAAGCAATGTAAAGCCAATTACTTATGTGTATTGATAAATCCATTGCAGAGTATTCAACAGCATTGGTTATTTTTTCTCTGTCTCTCAGTCCTACTAGAATTGTCATCTTTGTGAAGTGTTATAGGAGCTGCTGCTCTATTTTGATCTTAAAGACTCATTACTTTTTTCTTCTATCAAATTAAACTATTGTTTTCTAATTTATTCCTATTTGACGGTATATTGTGCTGAATGAATATATACAAAGCTCTGCTGGTCTACATTCCATGCATACTTATAGATAGATAGATAGATATAGATAGATAGACAGACAGACATAAAATGTTAATGGAATCTTAGCAGAGATTTGCATTTACTTCAAGAGAATGTAGATGTCCATTACCGCAAAGATGGTGAGAAAGTATAGCAGCAATAAGGCTATTAAATAGGCATTTTCCTAATGCCTTTCATTTTCAATACTCATTTTTTTATTTTGCCTTTAAATTAATTACTTGGAAATGACTTGAACAGTAATATTTAAGACCTTTGATATATTTAGATAGTTCACTAATTCTACTGGCTGTCTGCTTAGTTACAGAAAAAAAAGAAAAAAAATCTTGACTAATCTACTTGGATGTTTGGTCTGAAAACTTATGTCTAGTATGAAGCTGGTCCAAAAAAAAAAAAGTATTTACTTACATTAGTAATTATTTAGAGTGTTATCATAAAAATATGTAGATGTACAATGGAATGGTGCACAAAAAGTTGTTTTGGGGTGTGAGGGGTTTTTTTTCCCCAGTTTTGGTAATGTGGTAATGAAAAGCTTTATCTATGTAAATTCTCTCCTAACCTGCATGCAAAATGAAAATGTTTTTAATTACACAACTTGGCAGTAAAGTAACTGTTCCCGTATCTGTTTTAACTCATGTTTGAGCTGAATACAATTTAAACAAGTAATTAGTAAGAAAAAACAGACCCTTTTTTATGAGCTTCATTAGGGTTTTTTGCTTATCCTACCAAAATTTCTGTGGGAAGACCCTTGTGACTGAAACAGTGCAATACACCCGAGGGTAGGAGCCTTTCCCACTTCTCTCATTGTAAGGATTACTATGATAGCAGCATACAATGTTTGGGTTGTTTATTTAAGATAATAATTTTAAAATGTGGCCTTAAACTGATGGACCGGAGTAATTTTTTGAATGACTAGTTCATCCAACATTTGGATGTAGAAGCACTTTTGTTACAGGAATAATTTCATTGTAATGGATGGATTGTTTTCTTCATCCATGTAAAAAATATATCCTCTATTTATTTCAGGATAAGGCACTCAAGGGGTTAACTAAACCTCGTTTCTGTGGTGAGAAAAATAATTGGTATTGATTAGCAGTTGGTGCAACATTGCTGGAAGGGTTATTAAAGCCCTAAAGTACAGTACAAAATGATACTGAAAGCCTCATGTACTCCCTAGACTGTCCTATACTAACCATTCCTGTGTTTGAGATGTTCTCCTGACTTTGCTTATGATTCTCAGGAGCTTTGTTATACTTAGTGATTTCAAATTCTAAGGAACATTTAATTAGTTAAATGGGGGCTAGGGTGAAGGGGAATTACCCATATGTAGAGGCTGCTGTCTTTCTCCTCAAACAAAACTTGAGAGCTATTTAATTAAGAAAGAAATCATTAAAGAATTGGATCTTATAGCCATATCTTTTATGCAACTTCACCGTATGTGATAACAAAGTGACAGTAAGGGACTGGAAAGTACGTGTTTCTTTCTTTCCTTGTGCAGCTATTTTATATTCTCAGTTAATGTATCCTCACAGTGAGCCAAGAATACACTGGACTTCACGTAAGTGA
The DNA here is from genome assembly GCF_964195595.1 of Calonectris borealis. Taxonomy (NCBI): domain Eukaryota; kingdom Metazoa; phylum Chordata; class Aves; order Procellariiformes; family Procellariidae; genus Calonectris; species Calonectris borealis. Next base: position 179,072,362 of record NC_134312.1, read on the forward strand.
TATCCCAGCTAATCTACTCATATTTGTCACTTATATTTTAAGAAAATTGCTTGTCAAGAAATTCTTTAAAAATTATGCTAAATATAGAAGTAGCTCAAGGAAAACGTGTTAAAATTAGAATAGAAGTTGCATATCATGAACTTAAATCTCTTTTCACTTAAATTCATGCTAATCAATTTTTTCTGTATATCAAACTGAATATACTCATCATGACAGTTTCTGGCTGTTTCAACAAAAATAAATGTAGTTCAGTAAAAACGTCAGGCACAGTTAACTGCTTTAGGGCCTTATTTAGACACGAGGTAGTGACTTAGAGCAGTGTGGTTGGACTCTGTCTTGTGCCTGGGTCTGACTCAAGAGGTGCTTCTCCTGCACTGCCAGGTGGCTGTGACAGGTTGAGGAGCAGTGGAGAGGAGACTGCGGGGAGTCTGAGGGTGACTTTGCATGGTCCATGGAGAGGTCCCAAAGGAAGGCTCCAGTCCCTGTGGCTTCTACACTTGGATTACCTCAGTTTAGAAAATCTGCAATTGCTAAAAGATAAACTGCCATTTCATTGAAAGGTGTAGTGGTATTTTTTTAATTCAAGTTCTCTGGTAGTAAGCCATTGTAATCTCCTAGTAGTACAATTGTTCTAACCTCAGTAAATTGTTTCCAGGACTTAGCACAACCAACTGCTGAAATGGACTCTTCTAGCAGATGCTGAGCAAGTGAAGAAATGCTGTGGCAAAGCTCCACATTTTTCTTCTGCTATTTCTCCTTAACTTCAGTGTTCTATGTCACCCAGTCTGCCTGAAGTGATGGGATTAGAAAAATCTGGTCCAACATCTAGATTTTTACAAGTAGATAGTAATAGAATGTATACCCATGCTATTTATGTCCATATATATACATTGTTCCTATTAGTAAAAATAGTATTCTTTTCTCACTAGTATAAAACTGCATATTTACTGTATATTATTAGTGTTAATAACAAACTCTTAAATTTTAATTTTATTTTAAGGAAGTGAAGTGAATCTATCATAACAGCATTTTTGATTAACCTAAATGAAATCTCATTCAGATTAAAAATTGTAAATGTACTATTTAGGAGATAGAGGGTAGAATGAATGTTAATGCAGTGCATCAGAGAATAGCTGAGTAATAGAATTCCTTCCTGCCAGATATGTTGTGAGCCACTTGACTACCTATAGTAACACACTAGCAGACTACCTAGCTTAACTAGTCCACCTGCCCAAAAATTTTAATGGGGTAAAAAATTGAAATAGCCGATCTACAATAAAAAGCTGTATTAGCTTGAATTAAATCCTTCCAAGTTAGCCTTACATAAGTGTGAGTAAATGAAACATCAGCTGTCCATCATGAAACAGACAGCTTCACAGAGAAAGCCATGTGTGTTGCTGGTTTTGTGGGGCCACATTTGAGTTTTAAGTTACTATATAAAGGTAATACCTATTTGCAAAAGCTTACTCCAAAATAATACTGTGGTTTCTGATTTGATAGGTGAGGCAGTGCTTATCCTGTCCTTTGAAGCTATTACTATTGGCTGTTTAATGTTTCTTTTTACAAACACACTTTTACCTGGTGACACACTGCAATATTTTCTTTATCATTATGGTATTATCCTTCAATTTTAGCATTGAACATGACACAACATATGCTATGATTGCTGGATATTCACAGAATATTGAGACTAATGTATGAATAATGTACATAGGGATCTTTTGAAAATATTGTTTTACTTCTATTTTCTCCTGACTCCTCTCTTCAACTCTACTACCTAATATTCATTTATTGCAGTTTAATTTTCCAGGTATTCTCAGAGTTGCCTCTATTTTAAAAATAAACCCAAATATTGTACTTTACACATGATCTAAACTTCTATTCAGTGATGAAAGAAACTGCTGTAAAATGCTGAAAGAACTTAGCAGTAACTTGAACAACAGAGTTGCCCACTTCACATATGGTGACAAATTAGACTGAGTACTGAGGCTAAGTACTTTAAAAACAGCTGCTAAACAAAGACACAGGTAATGATAAACTAATCAAATGCTTTTATGGGTGACTGTCATCCAGCTTTACCTAAGAACAGGCAAGCTGTCAAATCAAGCTAGTTAGGAGTTACTTAAGAAAGACTCAGGAAAGCAGTTGATTTGAATGTGTTTCAAGTAAAATAATGTATTTTCTAACAATTATTTGATCTGAAAAACACGTAAGTAGAAATGCATTAATCCTGGATTCACATCTTGCCATGAAAGTAACTCTGTAAAATTTCTTGAGAAAACTGCAGGTTTCAGTCCCGATGTTGGACAGTTCCTTTACTGTTATCTTTGGTGAAAGAAGAATCCGCCATATTAGTGTATTTATGAAACTTCTCATGTGTGTCCATTCCTTAGTGAATGATAGTTTTCAGGCCTGTAGTTCCTGTGGTCTATTTGGAGTAATGTGGAGAGCAGTAGTTTATTTTGCATTAGAGTAGAGAATTTAACAAAGTCTACAACTGTATGCAAATAGATATGCCTGTTTTGGTCAATATGATTATTAGGGTATTATACTGCTTAAAACTTAACTGGTAGCAAGGCTATACATAGTCTGCTTACAAAAGGATGTAAGTCACTGTCATGTCAGTGTGTGTGTCCTACAGGGAATGTCTTTGACCATTTAAATGTGAGAGGGTTAGGTGCACAACATAAAAGCAGGAGGAAACGCTGAAAATAAGCTTTCCATCTTCTTTGGACCAAGAATTGTCCTACAAGCAGAAAAATCCTAGACTGTGTCCCTTCACCATAGCCAGGAAATGCTACCAAAGGTAAAGGTGTATCCTTTCATTATCTAATAGATCCAGGAAATTAAAATTCCCCTTGGCACCTTGTTAAACTGTAGAAACTGCACAGTAAGCTACAGGTCTTTTTGATACAATTCTGAGTTTCTCTGCAAAACTTGCAGGTTACCTGAGTGTGTTTAAAGAGCTGTATTTAACAGAAATGAACAGACAGGGCAGCCATGAGGCACCTGGTTGTGCAGAAACATGTTAAAAGGTTCAAAGAGAAGCTGTTCTTTACTCCATCCTATGGGCACAATGTTCTTTCTAACCCATCAGTCTTCAGTACTTTCACTCACACTACTGCACCTTATTGATTTGCATGAAATAAAGAAATATATTACTTTTTCCTTTGGAGCTTCTTTATACTTTTCCTTCTTATAAGTGAACTGCCCAAATTCAGCTTCTTAACAGTAGTAAAAATACCAGAATGAAATGGAATCCCAATGAACTATATTTACTAGAGCTGATCAAAGAATTTTGCAAGACTTAATATTTCATACATATATTTTTCCTTTTTGTATCACTTCTTGTCTTTATCCATCAGTAATGTTTCTTTGGATTCTTAGCTTTCTGCATTCCTTTTCTCAACTGTCTTTGATTTCAGTGAGAGTTCTTTGACACTTAAATGTAAGGAGAGAAATATCTCTTTTCAATGATTGAGTTTAGTTATTTGGAACAATGTAGCCTCCTCGCTAAGGAGTCGAAATGTAAATTTGAAGGCTTGTACCTGTATTCTGTTATGAATTTACTACTAACCTCCTCTGTGGTCTTGGATATGTCATTTTTTGTGCTAGGCCTATGTTTGTCCTCAACTTTTGTGCCTGGTATTTCCAGTTCAGATGTAAATAAATTTGGTCAGCCTTTTCTTCATGGCTGCCCAGCACCTGGTTTCACTAGAACCTTAAAGCTACAATAATAAGAATAATAAACCAAAGCAAATATGAACTCATTGCAAATAGCTCTATCTTCTAGTCTTCAATTTTGTGTTGGAAGAGAGAAAATTATGCCTGGTGAAACTCTACTGTTGCTCAGGAATAAGTTGGATTACTGTGTGCTCTTTAGTTTGACTGCTCAAATGACTAAGTCCACAACTGTAATGGCGATATTCTTTATACACATTAAATCTTTCTATGGTGAATTCTTTTTTCTTTGTAACTTATGACTTCTGAAAGATGTGAAATGATTTAATCAAATAGGTAGAAAGAAAGATAGGGAAAAATTGTGATAAGCATGAAATCCAATGTAAGATGTAATTTTCCACCAATTTGGTGTCTGCCTTCAAAAGATATAGTTGGATAAAGGTTGGGGTTGAAAATAATTAGTTTTGTTGTCTGTGTTTGCAGGGTGAATTGGGACACAACCTGAACAAATGATGTTTCTTGTAAAACTGTATTAAAGCAATTTCTAGAAGAAAATTGTGGAAAAAGCAAGACATTTTGCTATTGGTGGACAGGTCTCAGGAGTTTACAGTTGAAAATATTAATGATTTTTGCATTAGTCTTAACTCCAGGAGATTAAGTCCTTTTGACTACGAAATGAAATGGCAAATTGTGCCTTCTTAAACCATATACTAATGAGATTTGTATAGGTTTCTGTAATTTTAGTTGAGTTTTATTATTTTTTCCCCTAAGATCTGTAAGCTAGCTCTTAATCATTGTAAGACATTTGTGGAAAAAATTGTGTAAGTCATTACCAGTCCTTTTTATTGTTTCTTTTAATGGAGAAACTGATCTTGTGTGGTCTCTGGCTAGTGTCACGGTGAACATAGTAAAATAAATAAGAACACGGTGATATTACCAGGACAGGGAAGGGGGAATTTATATCCTTTAAGTAATGCAAACAAAGCAATGCAAGGACCTTATTTTTTTAAAAAAAGGAAAGCATATTCCTCTCTGTTAATTTTCATAATTTCAGAAGCATATGCAGGACCTTTTTCACCCTTGTTCTTATTCTTCTATCTGAAAAGCCACAATTTCGTGTTAAAGAGATGAGTCTTAAATTAAAGACAGCCTCCAAATATTGCTGGTCTGCCTCCTGCTGCTGCCCAAGAAAGGTAGATGTGAGGCACCACATGTGGTAGAGAAAATTCTGCATTATGGCTTGACTGGAGGAGCAGCAGTGACAGGGACAGCACCAGGACACTGAGTATTACTATTGCTGTTTTACTGTTTTAGGTTTGTCTCTTCTGATGTTTGTCTAGTGCTGAAAGAAGATAGGGACAATTGAAGTGACGTGACCTATCACCTCATATATGCTGTGGCGGTTCTCTCTGTGTGCTATGGACCCAATCACTCCCTGGGTAACATAACATATAATTTCCATTGATTTTGGTGGGAGTTGAACAGAGGCAAGTAAGAGCAAAATTTGGTCTTTTGGCTGCCATTATTCTGCGCTTGAAGATTGCAAAGGCAAATAAAGGTCTGTGTGATTCCCTGCCTTCTGAGTAAACTACTGTGTGAAAAAGACTAAAAAACCAGAAACTTGCTGCAATGTCATTATCGGTTTGAAGCCCCAGCTTGTGTCACTGTAAAAAGAAGGGGAACATAAGCCAAGTTTTTGAAAATGTCAAGAATTATCTCTGCTTTGTCAGATTTGAGAGTGGCGTCATGGGGCTTAATTAGACATCGTGTAATAGAAAATGCAGGGGTGTTAGTCAGTAGTGAGTGTCTTTCACAGAGATATAAACATTCGTGCTGCTATATTATTCGACATCTTTCCAGTGAGCTTGTGAATGACCTAAAATATAAAGAAAGATTATTCTGCTATGAAATGTCAATCTGATGCTCAGGTATAATTCTTCCCTATCTGTTTCTAAGAGATTTTTTCTAAATCTACTAAAGGAATCAACTACAATTATTAGGATTTTTAGATATAAAACTTTGGAATTCTTTAACTGGTGTTTTGTTATGGGAAAACTTAAAAAATCCATTGCGTAATTTTGAAAATATTATTTTACTTTTTTTTCCTTTGAGAGGCTTTTAATTTGTAGGACATTGAAAGTATTTTATTCACAGCATTCAGCTATGCTTTTCTGAAAGTGTATGTGCATGAGCCTCATAAAAACCCCTGATATAATTAGATACAAAAGTTTTGCAGTCCCTTGAGGTTTGGGCATATCTTTGAAGAAAATTAGCTTTAGGAACGTGTCATCTATGAAAATTATAAGAAATAACAAACTTAAAAATCAATAAGTCCAAGATAAGCCCTGGTACCATTTTTTTGCCCAGTTTTGGAATTTTTTTTTTTCTATCCATCTTATTACAGCTTTAGATAATACCAGAAGACTGAATTTTAAATAATTCCAAAGGGGACATGCAGAGCTAATCATACTGGATTATTTGGCTGTTAATGGAAGGTAATAATGGATGAACCTTTGCAAAATGCCACCTAAGATTCATGGTTGTAATAACACACTTTCCCTACTGTGATGCTTGAATGGGTACTAAACTGTGATAGAAATTTAAGACAGATTATGATGAGATGCATAATAAGTGAGCTGTTTATCTTTTTTGCAATAATCATAGAAATAATAATTAATAAAATAAGAAGTTTCCACTCTGGAGGTGGGATTGCATTAATGTAAAAATGCTATGTGGAAGAAGAAGCCTCTTTCACAGTACTTGAAAATCTATATCCCTTTCAGTTATATTGGTTTACAGAATGGTTCTTTCTTCTGTATATCAGCAATTACTATTTTCTTTCAGAAATATCAAGTATTCTTTGTTCAGTTTTTGAGATGCTGTTTTTGAGATTATGCTGCTCAAAACTAAGATTACACTTTCTATTTAACAACTTGCTGTAATAGAAACATTTTGTATCCTCACTGATATCAAGGAACTGGAACAGTTTTTACATAGGGTAGTGTTCTGAAGATTGATCAGACAATGAGAAGATCTCTTCTCCTGGGCCCATGTATTTGCATACTGCTTCACTTCACCTGGTGTATGGAAATATAAATGATAGAAATATAGAAACTTATAATGATGGACACTATAGTAGATCTATGGAGAAATGCATGACAGTATCTGTTATGACATCTACTTCTGGGTTAAAAAACCAAAACAAATCTTTCTGAAAATCTCAAAAACTATAGTTTATACCTGTTTTTATTAACGTTGAGCTGTCCAACAATTAATGCAGTCATGCATTAGTTATGCAAATGTTCTTACTAATATACCGCCCTGCCACGTTTTGCCATCACTGAAACGGAAAGATAGATATTCCATATATACATATATATGCGCGTATGTATATGTGTTTGTATACATTTTGAGTATACATAATCCACATTTTGGGTATTTTTTCAGCTTTATAGTGGAAAACTTTCAAAACCTGTCTTCTGCTACATCAAACATATGCAGCTGGGATCTTCCAAAAGAGAACGAAGTCTGAATGCTTAGCGATTAGGTCTCCTATAGATACTTTTATCAATATGTATGTTAAGATACAGTATTCCATACTGTGTCTGTTGTGCTGAAAGATATGTGATACATTTATTGAAATTTTCACTGTCTTAAGTTCAGTGCTATTGTCAATCCCATGATACACGTTATATTGTGGAAGCCATTCCAAATTTTTAAGGAAAAAAAAATCTAGGAACAATCTACTAAGGTATGTACTGAAATTATATTTTATTAATATATAATATTAATATATAATACATATTCTTCTCTTTTTTTTTCCTGATTCTTGTAGTACCCATGTTATTACAATATCAAAATACCTTGCCATAGTTGAAAAGCATCATAGGTATAAAAATATAATTAAGTAGTTCCTGCTATTAGAATAATTTCTTAAATAATTCTGATCTGTCTAAGACTTTCCGTCGCTGCCCCTTCTGTCTGTGAAATTTCTAAGGTGGAATCAGACTCTAGGGATTTCATTTCTGTGGCTGACTGAAAACCTGAGTATGCAAGCCTCACTGTGACATAATAGATGTATATCTTTTTTTTTTTCCCCCATCTCTTATCTGAAGCCCAAACCTAACACAGTAAATCAAAAGACAATAAATAAATAGTTAAAAAAAACTATCAAATGCTTATGTTCTCTAACATACAAGCAGAATTGTTTCATCAACCCCTGTGAAATTTACTTGCAAGCTTTAGCTTTTATTGCTGAAGATGGTATTTAGCTCTTAAAAATGAACAGAAGTAGTACTTCAAAAAAAAAAAAAAAAAAAAAAAAGAGTGCTGTATACCAGAACAAGACAGAGAAAGAAAAGGGTTATCAGAATCTTCCTACTCCTAAATACTGCCAACATGTTTTGTGGATTCTAAAATGCTAAAAGTGGGACACAAAGCCAAACAAGGTAAAAAGCAAGAGCTGTAGTTGTATCTGTTCAAAGTAGCTGAACATAGGTTTTAACTGGTTTTATTTCCTATTTTATAATTACAGAGATATACTTTAGCCTAGCTGGAGTTTGTCTATGAGGAAAATGGAGAAAGCACCATCACTGCAACATGCACAAGTTTTCCTTTTGCTGCTCATTAGAGGGAACGTCTGCTTAGTGATCCCATCTCTAATTGTTTACACCTTTTAAACATCTGCTGCATGTGGAAAAATCCCTAGCTCTTACAGTAGAGACGAATTAGGCTTTTTAAAATAAAACCTGCCAGCCTAGGGTTTTCTTCTGCATGGGTTAAAAAAACAACAAAAGAAAACCAACCAAAAAAACCCACACATCCAAAAAAAAAAAAAAAAACACCAAACCAAAAAAACATCAGACAAACAATCCTGAGACATCTTTAACAACCAATTTCATAACAACTGCCCTTCTCCCAATTTTCCAAATAATGTGCTACATTGTAACTGGTCACATTAGATTATGTCCATCATGTAGCACTATAGCACCTGATTTGACATAATGGGATGTGAAGGCAAGTATTAGATACGAAGAGAAGAAAAGGGTTTTATGAATGTCGAGGATGCATTTGTGTGTTTGTGTATCCTTACTTATCTTACTATTAATTCATAAAAGCAACATTTTGCTCACATTAAGGGTTTGACTTCAGCCCACTATATCAAAGTCATTTTGAGTGCAGAATAAAGCTGTGTCCTTAGCTCACCCACAGCACCCACACTACAACACATTACTGTCTCTGTTATGTAACATCAGTCATTCTTTCAAAGACTTGTCTGTTGACATTTGAGTGATTTAAAGGTACTTTAATTCTGGGAGGAAAAAAAAAAAAAGCTTTTTTTCCCACTTTATATCATCTAGGCCACTCTTGTGTGTGTACTTATGAACAGGGTGTGTTTTCAGCCCTAAGCAAAGCTTGTAGAAGTAAGTTTCATTTGTTTTCCTTCTCCATCATTTGTAATAAGTAATAATAGAGTAACAGAATAATTTGCGTTCAAAGGAATCTCTGGATGTCATCTAGCCTAGCCTCTTCAAAACAGGGCTAACTTCAGAGTTAGATCTGGTAATATGTCCTTTTACTTTTTAATGTAAGTATTGTATTACCATAGTTGGTGACTATCATACAGATCATGTAACAGCATCCAAATTTTTCACTCTATACATGGATCTTTTATTTCTTCTAACCTAGGGCCTTGTATTTGTGTTTTGTGCATCATAAGCAAATTGTTATGCCAAATCAAAAAACATATTAATAACATAGAGTAATAGAAATTATTAATAAAATTATACATGAAAATAATGCACTATGTTGTCAAAAAGGAATACTTTGTTTTACGTGTAATAACGAAAGAAGGCCATCTTAATGATGGCAGTGGGTTAAATTGCAAATTGAACTGATTTTGGTCTTGTTCCTTAGATTCTGTTATTTAGAACCTCTTGAGAACTATTCCCAGTCTTATGTAAGGCTGAAGGAAAGTGCTTCAGAAAGTTAGCCAAAGGCTGTCTTCCCTTAATAAGGAAGACATACAGCTTTTATTTTAGCAGTGCAGGACATAGTGTCCTGCTTTACTTAAAACTCAGTCTACATGGCCAAGTAGCTTCAGCATCTTTCTATTTTAGTATTTATTCCTACTGTTCTCTAAGAAACATTACTCGTATTCCCATCTACAGGAATATGGGTTGGAAGAGACCTCGGGAGGTTGTGAGTTCAGCCTCCCCCATGAAGTCAAAAAGCTGGACTCTTGAATAGTGACTGTGTCAGGTTACCCTGGCTTTCTATAGCTGAGCCTTGAAAATCTCCAAAGATGGAGATTTCACAACTCCTCTGTGTGACCTGATCCAGTGCTGTACAAAAGTTTTTCCTAATGCTAAATGTAAACCTCCTAAGTCACAGCTTCTAGCAGTTGCTCCTTGTTTTACAGTTTGCCACTGCCAAGAGTTTGATGGTTACGGTCATAGATGTCCTTCAAGTAGTTGTAGGCTTATCCTCCTCTTAGCCTCCTCTTCAACAGACTGAACAAACCCAGCTCTCTCAATTTCCTCTGGCAGGCAGGTACCTCACTACCTTGGTAGTTTTCCACTGAGTACTTTCCGGTTTTCCAGCATCTCTCTTGAACTGAGACAAAACTGAACATATATTCCAAGTGCAGCCTCACTGGGATTGAGTTGAAGAAGATAATAATTTACCTTTACCTGCTGACCACAGTTAGTCTTATGTAGCCCTCTATGTGGTTTGCCTCACTGACAATGAGAGCACACAGTTCAATCCTACTTAACCTGCCATCCACTGTAATACCTAGATTATTTTCAGTCGGTCTGGTACTCAGCCAGCTGCTTCCCAGTCTGTGTAAGTGCACAGGTTTATTCTGTCCTAGGTACATAATTCTGCACTTTTCTTTGCTGAACTTCCTGAGATTTCTGTTAACCAAATCCTCAGCCTTGCAGTCAGTCGTATCAGGATGCTCTTTTAATATCCTCAGGTGAATCCCATCCGGTCTCATGTATTAGGTCTACATTTGTGAGCTCCAGGCTATATATATAAAAAAAATCTGAGAACGAATGTAAACACAAAGTATAGGTTTCAGAGTGTGAGGAATATAGCTGCTTTTCTCATCAGTAGGCAATAGCTTTTCACTATATCCTTGCCCTCACATCTTCCTGTGAGCTACCATCTGTAATTTCATGCTTTGATCCTCATCTGGTACTCATGAATAAAACAGGTTCAGGCAATACTAGTTTCATATATGAACCACAAGGAAAGTTTCATTCCTCATGGATAATGCAAATCCCAAAACTGACTGAAGCATATAAGTATTTCCTGTTGTGCATTTGGGGTTTTTTTCCCCTTTTTTTCCTTTTTTTTTTTTTTTTTTCCTTCTTTCAGATCAAAACACAAGTGCTATGGACCTTTCCAGCTCAAAATCCAAAGACAAAAATTTTTCATTTAAATGTTTTTGACTAGTAAAGAATTCCAAAGAACAGAAAGAGCAGAAACAGACCACTTTGGAAAGGGTATCAGATTTATTTATTTTTTAATCATAGTATGAGAGTTGAATGTGTGGCAATACTGTTTCTTCAGAAAAAGAAAATATGAAAGCATAGTTTTCTATGAATAAGGGGAAGATGGCTGAAATCCTCTCTGATCTGTATTTTTGGTGCATATAGCAATGGCAGTCAATGCAATGCCAAATTCTAAAATAGATGGTGTATTTTCACTATATAACAGGAAAAGCCGGAGTCATAAGTGGAGATTAAAGTATTACAAATAATTAGTAAAAAATCTATGAAAAAATAACTAAGTAATACTAAGTTGGGTGTTTATAAACACTTTCTATTGATACCAGTCGTGACATCAGTACCCATAAACAATACGCAATTGAACCTTATGGGTAGCAGTACAGTGAATTTAGCTTATTCATTACTAAATAAATCTGTATTCTTGATGTGTCACAGATTATGCAGTTATGTGGAAATACATTTTTTTCCAAGGAACCAATTCATTGTTCATTGTTCAGTTATTATCACTCCATTACTTTTCCCATTTCATGTCATCCTTTTTTCTATATGTAATGTTGACTCCATCTTTTGTGGGACTTTGTTTCCTTAATGAATCTCAAATAACCATCAGGAAATTCAGGGGGAAAAAAAATAATGACAGCACTAAGCAAATCTTTTTCATCAGTTAAACTAGATTTTTACTTATGTTGCACTATTTTTATCCCTCTAGAAATTTGTCTTGGTGATGTTATGTTAGCAAGACAGATGCAAAATTTTGATGCCAGATGTGATTAGAATTGTTGTGGGTTAATGAATTGTCATATAATATTTTGACAAATTCTGATGGACAAATTATATACACTTTTCACTTACTGCCTGATAACTTTAGTGATCTAGAAGAATATGTCAGTATTTCTACAATTTGATGTACAATTGATTTCCTCATTCCCTCATACCATTCCCTTAGGAAAAGCATTAGGCAAAATGAGAAAATAGAGAGGAGGAAACTTTTTTCCCTGAAAACTCAGTCATATAAATTGTTTATAGCACTTCATTAAACTAGGTGCTGAATATAAAAGGCTTACTCTAAGCTTTAACATACTCTCTTCCTCGACATGGAAAATTGTTTATGTTCAGGAATGTATTCAAGATAAGCTACCAATACAACACACAGGGAACTGTGTGTTGAGTAAATAACTAAATGCACCACCTAACAACCATTGACTTTTTTGCTGTCTGTTTACTACCTAAAATAGAGACCATTTCCAGTATCACGCTGTCATGGCATTTTCCTTGGACTATGCATTTTTCTAATAAGACTTGTGATGGCCATTTCTGAATTGTTCTAGTTTTACTTCTACATGTTTTTATATGTTTCTCACATGGTGAAAACTAAAAAAGAAACCATTATTGTTTTGAGAAAAACAGAGCATTAACAATTTTTTGAAAGACATTCAGTACTGAATTTCTTTGACAATATGGGATTATAACTGAAGGAATATTCTGATGACCCAGCAATAGTCCATTATCAAGAAATTTGCTTCATTTTTTAATGTAGCTAATATAACACAGCAATTCTTATTGCTCTGACAGGTTATTAAAAAAGTAAGTAATTGTACATAGTGAAGTGAAATTTTGTCGCAGCTCAAATATTGGATAAAACAGGATGCAAAGAAAAAGTTATGTGTTTGGGTTTTTTTATGGGAAAACTTCATCAATGAGGCTGAGTTCAGGTTCTGTATTTGTTCTTTTACTTTTCACCTTTTTTTTAAATATCCATATTAATAGCCTGAACATACAGAGAGTATACAGAGGTAGCTATATATTTGCAGATGACATATTTAACATCAAAGAGATGTTCGTTCGGGATCAGAGGAATCATGGGGTTTCTTAGATATGGTAAATGAAACAATACAATATATTCAAATTGTGGGAAAAATAGCTTATAGTTCAATTCAATCACATAATTTATAGTCTTTTAAATTGGATATACCAACTTAAAAAATAATAAATGTATATGTATAATGTATAATGGTATAGAACTCATGGAGCAATTCAACTTAACATATAGATGTTAAAAAAAAAAAGCAAGCTTTTAACATGTGTAAGAAAAGGGATAGCAAAGAATAGAAAAGATATCATAATGCTTTAAATTCCTCTTCTAGAACACTATGTAATACTGACCATCCTGTATCTTAAAGGGTACCATAGAAGAAAAACAGGTTCAACAATAGATAATGCAATCATGAAGGGTGTGGAAAAGTTCTGTTGAAAGAAACTGAAACTACTGCAAAAGAAAATGAGTAAATGAGGAACATTATAATAGTTTTTCTGATTTATGTTATAAATCACATATTTCCACATGGCAAATTCTGCAAGAAAAAGAGGACAGTAAATTGAAATTAAATGTTGTGCAGTCCAGAAATGGTTATAGGTTTACTATTGTTTTTCATGCACAAGTAAATGGATTATAGAGCTCCATAAAACAGGACATATGGTTTAGATCAAATATTGAGGAGTTTTTTTAAAAAAGAAATAATGGTGTTGACAACACATTTAACTTCTTGTAACAAATTGTAAACCATATTGTTTCAAAATGAATATTTCAATCTTAAGGTTAAAGTATTCTCTGCCTTTTGGATTGAATAACCCTAGATCTGACTGTTGTAGGTTTCTTATATCTTCCTCTGTCAGAGACAGAATATTGAACTAAACAGATCTTGGATCCATTCCAGAGTATCAGTTCGTTCTTTGTGCTCAGTGCACCATGTGTTTATAGTAAAGGTCTATTAATACCAAACTAAATGCAGGTTCCCTGTAGTGAGGCACAGTCCTTATTTCAGAAATTCAGAAGGGAAAAAGAGATGGAATGAAGCCAAGGAAGTTATTGATGAAGGGAAATAGGTGATAGAGGAAATGATGTAGATGGTAGGTATACAGAATTAATCAGTATAAGCTCAGGCAGAGGACCAGTATGGGAGATTCAACTTTGATTTAACTTGATCTGGTCTTCAGTTAAATACCTAATAACTAAAGTAAGACATTTTCAGCTTTGAATCCTATTTGCTTCCTTCCACATGGAAAAGAGAGAGTACTGAGTCAGAGGCTCAGTTTGTGGCAAATTTAGGTACAAAGCTAATTCCTGGCCCCAAAATCACTTAGTTATATGCCAAAAGTATTTGCCTTTGCATAAAAAAATTAGCTTGTTTGAACTATTTTCCTAGTCTAAGTAGTTTTGCCCAAGTCAGTCCCCAAGGTCGCATTGTTCAGCTGGTAGAATTTGTCATCCCTAAATAGTTCATCTATCTGATATATCGGATAGACCTCTGTGCAATTGCCACATTTTCTGAAGATACTGTCTTGGCAGTTTTACAGTTCAGATTGTTCCAGGCCTTTTTTTTTCAGAGTCTGGCACAAATTCACAGTCTGCAAAACTTTCATAAACATTTCTAATCGACCAATCTAATTGCACTGCTAATAGCTGCCATTGAATTTGATGTCCTCTGGATTTTAATTTTCAGATTTATTCTGTTGTAAGCCTTCTGGTCACTATCAAGGTAAACAATTAAGAGCTAATCTACCTGTTGCTCAGCCATCAGTGAGTGCAGAAGACATACTGGCTTCATAACAAGAGAATGGCTTCATCCTTCATGCACAGTTAAGAACTTGCAGCTGACTTGGCTGCGTTTGGGGCTCAATGGTAAAAGAGTCCATTAAATCATTAACTGTTAAGAGTCCATTAAATCATTAACTTTCTTCCTGGATATAAGTTTTTTAATAACATGATTACAGGGATCAATGGCCAAGAACATCTGTCCTATTGTTGCTGTACCAATACCAAAACAAATCTATGCCAAAGTTGCTGGATAGAGTCTTCCATTCTCTTAGCAGGCCTGATACCAGGAAATGCATTCCCTTCTTTTTTCTAAGACCTTTTGTTCTTTTGATCTGCATCCAAGCAATTCAATATAAAGTAAGTTTTCTTTTCATAGACAAAATATTTGTCCTTTCCAAAGTGCTCATACAAGCATCCTTGCTATCTCTGACAGAAACTTTCTAGGCCTGAAAGTAACAGAAAAGTTACTGAACTATAATTTGTTCCATTATTTCAAAAAATGTTAGTTATGTGATCTTAGGGCTATCATCTCCTCCCTGTTCTTCATGTCCCTTAGCCTCATTCTTCAAAAAATCCTGAATGTAAGTGTTAGATGAACTGGGATTCCTAGTGTCCTTAAAGATTCTAAACTAGTATGTACCAGGCTACCTAGTAGCTTACCAGTATATCTGACTAATTTCTGCACTAGATGTGCTGCAAATTTATTCTAATGTTAATTCTGTGAATTTAATGAAGTCTGATTTAAGTCTTAGCTGTCTTCATTTTATTCTGGGCCACAATGGCCTTAGTTCTCTTCCCTAGTATTTTCTGCGCCTTAAGAGCACTCCTAATTCACAGGCAAATTTCTGTCCTGGTTTTACTAGTTTTTGCCTTGAGAAAGTCTATCCATTTCTGGGAGCACTGAGAAAGGGAAGCCCCCTTCACTTAATTTTTTTCTGAAATTTTGGTTATTTTTTCAAGTCTTTCAAGGACAGGATCATTTTCTTTTCATTCTGGTATACCAGACAGAGGATCAGAGAAGAAGAAAGAAAATATCCTGTTCCCCTAGCTATGCTTGCATCATAAGCCTTTTCTCCCCAGTCCATTCCTTCTTACAGGTGCTCTATTTAATTATTATTTATTTGATTAATTACCCCTCTAATTGAAACGGGAGGGAAAAACACATTGCATTGAGATTCAGTTATACTTGTGATTTATTTGATGGTTAGGCAAAGTTTAGGAAAAAGTAGGAGAATTAAATAAACTATTAGTTTTTATGGTTTTAAAGGGAAGAAAAGATAGACCTTTAAAGCAGAATGCAAATACTAAATTTAAAAAAAATGTGTAAGAAGATGTTTTCTATTTGAAAAGTATGCAAAGGTCTTGGTCATATTTCTATTATGGAAATATTTATTGCAGTTTAGATAAAAACGGATTTAAATTAATTTTACCATAATCAGTCCTTTTATGTTCTGACTGAGTACCTTGTGTTAAAAAATAGTAAACAGAACACAAAGACTTGAAATACCCTGACGAGGCCAGTACAATACACAGTGCCTAGTGAGAGCTCTGACTGTTGATTTACAGAGAGATTTTTACCAATATAACTAATACAATAGGCAGCACCAAAAAAATCAAGTGTGAAAGATGATTTTTCTGTTCAAAGTTCAAATACTACCATCAAATTATGAGCTCACACGTCCCACCAATTTCAGCAGAACCTCTAATGCTGGTTTTGGAGAGGTAAATAAGATTGTAACATTATGTTCTTACATAGAATCTACTCTGGTTTTATCCAAAATCTTATTGCTGAGACTGTGGAAGTTATCTGCTAAGAAGCAGCTAAATAGCTGAGCCTTTTACTTAATAAATGGTGCACAATAATCCGGTGTGCCAGACATCTATAACCAAAGACTCATTAAGCCAAGCTAATTAAATAAAAACAGTAAGCCAAATAATTAAGATGAAAGTCATGACCTGTAATGACCCCTGGTCCTGTCTATGACACAGAATTAATCTTTAATCATGCCTAATGGCTGCTTGCATATTTAATGCCTTCTATAGTTACTATCCTTCCCAAAGGGAATCCTTGGTTTCTTTCCTTCTTTCAGTAGTTCCTTTGGGAATGTGTGTTAATTGCTCTTACAGAGAAACAAAAGTAGTTCAAGTTTTCAGAGCTTTTCCTTTTCTCTTTTTTTTCCTTGATGACTGTCAGCAGTGTAAGTGTGCATAAACTTTTAGTTGTGTCCTCAGTGGCATCACATGTAAGACTAACCTCAACAGTTCCTCAGAGAACTTTAAACTTTAGGTGTTGTGTAAGAAATACCTAATAAATAATTTTCTGATCACATTGTTCAGACAGCATAAGTTGCATTTAATTTGGGTGTATGGAAGTGACAGTTTGAAACATGGTTCAGGTCAAATTTAATTTTTTGCTGAAATGACTAAGTTGGCAAAACTGGCACAGCCATATCAAATGTGCTATGCTAATCTACCAGTTGTTTCTCAATATTATTAGGGGGTTTAGAAATGTTATTGCCAATTTTGTTGTTTGCTCCTGCTCCGAGCAGGAGGAGATTGATCATCAGGTTTTGTATTCTTTCTTACTTTTATTTCGTTCTTCAATTCTGTTTAGTTTTAGGAGGGAAGAAGGTGTTTCTCTTAGAGTTGTAGATCCCTTTGAGGAAGAATATGCCCTGTCAGAATTTCATAGGCTTTCACACTGCCAATGAAGTTTCTAAGCTCACAGAATGCTTCTCCCCTTCACTGTTGCAGGGAAAGGTAAGTGTCATGAATTTAGTCTAACTAGACTGCAGCCTTTCCAGGGTAACATACATTTAAAGAAACTGTGATAAAGTTGTCCTTTCCTGCAATCAGTTCCACCTTTTGAAGGGCTGCTGTCTCCATGAAAAAAGTGCCAGGGAGCTAGCTATGGCAACACGATAATCTATAAATCCATGATTGCCAAAACCAAAGAGACTGCCACGGGGAACAGAAGAAAACTGTATCACACAGCTCAAAAACCACCAGCAATATATGACATGGTACCTTAAACACCCCAAAATTTTTACGTCGTGTTGATCCAGATAGATGTTAGGGAGGGTTTTTTCCTCCTGGTGCATTATGACCTCTTTGATGATGGGAGAGTTATATATAAGTTTCTGTGGCCAATAACCTTGTTCTGCATACTCCTGCTTATGTGATTTGCCATTCAGCTGTTTCTCTTCAGCTCAGCCTCCAAAGAAGCTATGAGATCGCCTTTGCCTGCATGTCTAGTATCAAGTAAGCATACTGCCGTGGTTTAACCCCAGCCGGCAACTAAGCCCCACACAGCCGCTCTCTCACTCCCCCAGCGGTGGGATGGGGGAGAGAATCGGAAGAGTAAAAGTGAGAAAACTCGTGGGTTGAGATAAAGACAGTTTACCAGATAAAGCAAAAGCCGTGCGCGCAAGCAAAGCAAAACAAGGAATTCATTCACTGCTTCCCATCAGCAGGCAGGAGTTCAGCCATTTCCAGGAAAGCAGGGCTCCATCACACGTAACGGTTACTTGGGAAGACAAACGCCATCACTCTGAATGTCCTCCCCCTCCTTCCGCCCAGCTTTATATGCTGAGCATGACGTCTATGGTATGGAGTATCGCTTTGGTCAGTTGGGGTCAGCTGTCTTGGCTGTGTCCCCTCCCAACTTCTTGTGCACCCCCAGCCTGCTCGCTGGTGGGGTGGGGTGAGAAGCAGAAAAGGCCTTGACTCTGTGTAAGCACTGCTCAGCAATAATGAAAACTTCCCTGTGTTATCAACACTGTTTCCAGCACAAATCCAAAACATAGCCCCATACTAGCTACTATGAAGAAAATTAACTCTATCCCAACCAAAAGCAGCACGCATACTTTTTACATAAGATTTTATTTTTTCCTTCGAAGTTTGATGGAGAGAAGGCACTTTAACAATAAGTAAATTTCATTATCATTCTAATTCAGTAAATCATTTAAGCATGTGTTTAGTCTTCCATATCTTGTGGACTTCACATATCAGATATTCAGCTAGTGTAAATCAGCATAATTTCACTCACAACTGAAACCACTCAGATTTACACCAGCTTTAGAATTGGCTTAGCCTCTGTATCAAGAGTTGCAGGTGGTTAAGAAGAGACTTGAATTTATTACTTATTATAAAGTGTCAGGGTCCAATACTCTCTGATCAAGTTCTTTTAGATATTCCAGGCGTGGAGGGTGTAATGTTTAATATCAGATTTACTTATTTGAATACAATTGATGTTCCGCTAAATCAGAAATTTAGCGGAACGATGCAAAATATACTGAAAACACAATACAAATGTAAGTTACGCTTAGCAAAATATAGCAATTGCAATGTACAGTTCAATCACAATACCAATGTGATTCCCATTACCAGTCTCTGTAATATGTTCAGTGAAGTGAGGTTTACATCTTGTGCGAGGTCATTTTTCATTTTTTCCTGTATTTTCAAATTTTCCTATATCTTAAGATATAGGAAGGTGTAACATTTGGACCATTTGAACTTGTGAATCCAGCAACTTCATGTTTTTTCTCTGTTTACTTATTCTCCCAAGTCATGATATTAATGGTCATAGATGATTTAAATATAGAAAGGAGGGAAAAGTCAAATTTAGACAGAAACATGGGGCTATGTCTCAGCCCATTACAGAAGTACTGAATAAGCATAGCACCAGCACAGGATTAAACGCAACTAAGCATTATGAAGCTAAAACAGAATAGATCAAAAGATCTGCACATCTATATCTATACAGAAAGAAAAAGACATTCAAAGCACCCCATATAATTGTTTTAGAGTGCTTATTGTTTTATTTGAGTGACTTTCAGTCCCCCTCCTTTGGGCAGAGTAGCTAAATTTCATGAGCAAGCACCTGACATGTATGAGACAAGCATTCAGAAATCCAGTGACTGCACTGTTACTTTGGGTGAACTCCTGAATCCATACCATATAAATATTTTCCTATGTCTGGACTGGAAGATACCCTTCCAAAAGTAATCTTCAAATGGTAATGGTGAGTTATGGCTACAACACATGTGGGATCTGGTGCAAGTCCTTACAGTGATCCTGTCATCCAGTGATTACTCACCCGCGAAGCTGGAAAAAATCAAGTCTTGTTTCAAGGTTGTATATGCCTAAATTCAGGTTCAAGCCATTTGATATTGTTTTTCAGTCTGGAAGCCTGAAACTTACCGCTATCAGACCTCTCGCTCTGGATGTGCAAGTACTTGCAAACAAGGACCAAGTCGCACACTCACTGTTCTCATAGATGACCTCTGAGCTGGTTCCTGTGTTTTCTTGATATTTACTGAAGTGTGCATGCCTGGTTGAGTTTTTAGCATCTCACCCAGTGTCAAGTCTGCAAAGTTTAAAATATTTCCTCTGCTTATAGCACTGAGTAGAGAGCAATTACTTATGTTGATTCCCAAATACTTGTTGAGGTACTGAGTGGGCTGGCCAGGAGTGGTGGGGGCTCCTGCTGGGGTCCATCAGGGCAGGGCCTGGCAGCCAGGGCCCATCCCACCCCCCAGCCAGGGGCAGGGCAGCCGGGGGGCACTGGGGCAACCCCAGCCCTGGGCATTGGGCACCTCCATGGGGATGGGCTGAGGCCAGGCCCACGGTGGTCCTGGCTCAGTGGGGCCCATAGCCAGGCAGGGCAGGGCTGTGGGCAGCTGGAGACCAGCCATGCTGCGGTGTCCTGGGGCAGAGGCTGCCGGCCCCGGGGGACTGAAATGGGGTCCTGGGCTGTGGGCAGGGTACGGGGAGGCCCTGTGTGGCCTGGGCAGGGACAGTGAGTCCTGTGAGGGCCCTCAGGGCCTTGACAATCCTTTTCTAAGCCGCTGCTTTCTAAGGCTCCTAATTTTTAAGTACAGCTTGAATTGTTAATTCCCAGGTGCATTAGCTTTTATTTACTCTATTAAAATGCATTTTGTTCAATGCGGCCTTTGAGCTCAGTGATCCGCATCGTCCTGTAAAAGTAACGTGTCCTTAGTATTTATTACTCCATCAATCTTTGTGTCATCTGTAAACTTCACTAGTAAAAATGCTAAATTATCCAGTAAACTACTGGTAAAAAGTACAGGAATTGTGCTGGATTTACAAACCCTCTCTGCAGGACCACAGCAGGACTTGAGTCAGTAGGCCAGCACTGGCAACAAGGGAAGTAAGGGAAGAAAAGAAAACCCTTCTTCTTCCCTTTGTGTTTCAAGTAAGATATTGTGTTGTGTTCACAGTGAGAGGAGCCATTTGGCCACCGATTTCTCTGTCGCTCTTCTCAGGTTTTGGGGCATTTAAGGACATACAGCCCATTGTGTCAAATGGAGGCTGAAAGCAAGGTGCTCGGTAGTTGCGGTGCAGAGCGGTGACAACGTGTGGCTGTGTTTTGAAGCAGTGCATCAATGCCGGTGAGCTTGTGGGAATAATAAAGTGATGATGATGATGATGATGGCGGCGAAGCAATGTCAAGGAGGTCACTCTGCAAATTTACAGTTCTGGATGATTCTGTCTGCAAGGTCAAATTGTGGTATGCTTTAACCATTCTGTATAATGATCTAGGGGACTTTTTCTTTTCATTATTAGCTAGAAAGTTTTATTACATTTTGTGAACTCCTCTGTCAGATGCCTAGCACCTGCTCACTGCAAGTCACTCTGTTTCCAGCACTTTGTAAAACCTATAGGGGTTTTGAAGGATGATAGGTTTTCTTATTTTAGTTTTTTAAAGCTATTGAAGCTTCTTTAAACTACTGGCCTTATTTGATAAGAAGTCCTGCTGTCACATGTTTTTGCTTTTTCTAAATCAAATAGAACACACAGAGATGAGCTGTACTTGGGGACTGAAAGAACAAACAGTTCATCTTGTGATCTGAAATGTCTGCTATGAAAATATCAGCATCTTCAAGACACAATAAAGTGCTAGCAGTGGTGGAACATTAAAATGTATGTGAGTTTATATAACTGTTTGCCTCTCTCTTTTCCTATTCTCTCTCTTTGAAGGTAGATAGGAAAGTAAGCACACAAAAGTGTGCTAAATTAATGAAAAGTGTGAGCAGAACATTTGCATTGTCTACTCGTGTCATTAGGATGGAAAGCTTTATTTAAGTGCACCTTTGTCTCTTACCTAGACAAGTAGGATAAGTCTAATGAGTGTGAGCAGCCATTGCTTATATGTGTATAAACCCTATCTGTACCTTTTGTCAGGCAGAAAAATAATGATAAAAAGGAAAGAAGATTAGCCTTTGACAGTGACAATTCTCTATAAAAGACTTAACAGTCATTGATGGTGTTTAATGTATAACTCTACTGGATAACATTTACCTTTACGATAAAAATGCATAAAGAAACAAAAGCATTGGCTTAGCGGGTTTTAGCTGTAGTTGGACATTATATGCTACACAAATCCCAGCAGAGCCTGCTGTTCGAAGACTTCATTGTTATTCAGTTTGTTAACATGACAATGATCAAAGATATCCAGGCTAAACCACTCATTTATTCTAATTAAAATAACTGTTTTGATCTGTTATAGGTTTTATCCTTACAGTGTGTATATCTAGCAAAAAATTGGTAACCTTAAATGTTACAGAGAAAGGCATAGTGCATTCTGTCTCCAGGGGCACTGTGATTTGATGCAGAAGGACCGGAGTTTTTAAGAGCAGTCCAGTTTTGCTTCATCTCACTTGTAATAAAAGCATTGGTCATTTATGGAGAGATGGGCTCCTGGCGGTTGACCAGGTAGCTTGACACTTTATTTTGTATTACAGTTGAAAATATGACAATAAGAAATGGCGCTAAGCAGACTGATTTATACCTACTTTAAGCTTTCTTTTGTTTCAGAAAAGTATGCAAAGGCAGGCTTTATGTGATAGTCCAATTGATTTATTTGAATCAGAAACAACTCTGTGGTATATTGATTCTTGGTACATTTTATTTGCTGTGTGTCGTGTCATATCCTGCAAATTATTTGTATTTAATTTAAATTACCTGACCTTTTAGAATTGCAAAATAATTAAGTGTCTTTCTTACAGTGAGAGGTGGGCTGGCACTGAACTGATCAGCTTGCTCAGCAGTTTGAACATCATCAAAACATTCAACCAATTGCTTAAAAATAAAGGACTGATGAGTGTGCATATTCTTTTCCATTTTATATCAGCTCTTACACCACTCTCATCTCAGAACCAAGCTC
Organism: Calonectris borealis; assembly: GCF_964195595.1. Lineage (NCBI taxonomy): Eukaryota > Metazoa > Chordata > Aves > Procellariiformes > Procellariidae > Calonectris > Calonectris borealis. The sequence continues at coordinate 179,095,343 of NC_134312.1, forward strand.
AGGAGCTGTAATTAGGTTTGAGAATGATAAGTGATACAGTCTGCCTTCTTTAGGAACCTAATTTAAGTTGTATGATTAAAGTTATGTGCTGTTAAGTGTCCCAGCCTTAAATCTTTACCTTTGGTTAGGCAAGACTACTGATTTATCTGCTGTGTCCAAATGACAGTTATTGGACAGAGCAAAGGACAAGTTAGGTTGGGGATTCTTTCAGTGGGGAAGTAGCATCAGAAACTACCACTATCATTGTGAAAGTTTTCTAGTTTTCTCGCGTTCACTCAGCAGGAACCAACAGTCCTCTGGTAGTCAATGTGATTCTCCCTATCTTGGAGAGAAAGCAGCACTATTATAGTATTCATCATCAGTTCACAGTGCTGGTTCACACCTGAGACCTGCATCCCACCTAGGTGGGTGCATGCATTACTTAGGAAGTGCGGCTGGGCATCAGGCTCAGCTGGGAAACTATACTTTTAGCTGCCACCTCCAATGTATGAAGGGAAGCAGGAATACTCACATACTCAGGCTCTGGTCTCAGCTGTGAAGCAGCAATTACAAGCTGAGATAGCTACAAGCAGATTTCTAACTGCTGCTGCCTATAACCTACCATTCTGTCTACTTGACGTATTGCAACTCAGTAGGCTTTCCTTTATGTCTGGGAAACTCAGTGAGTATCAAGAGATGAAATCTATAGTCTGGAATTAAAGATTTAAATTCAGTTAAATGTTCAGTTGATGAATTAGGGCACAGGCTTGAGATTAATACTAAGCCGTAGCCTATTTCCTGTCCTTGGCTGCATCTGACAACCAGCCACAAATAATAGTCAGAATTCTATAGCTGTCTAAAATGCAAGTGTCACAGTGACAGAATTTGAAGTCTGGGTTGTTTTGTTGCCCTTTGTTAATGCAATATTTTTTTTTTTGTTGTTAACAAAGAGTTAATAATTTTTTCTCCTTCAGGAAGAAAATGCTGGTTGACATATTACTATTCTGCTGGGATTGTGTGTTTTTCCTCACAATGAATTGTCAAAATACTAAACTACATTTATAAAATCAAGGTCAAAGCAGCTACTTGCTGTATTTGTAGTAATGAGGTTTGTAGGAAAAAGGTGTAAAATTCCCCTTTATTTCTGAAATCCCAATTATTTTTTCATACATCCATTCCCTGCCACCCCAACCCCACCTGGTTTTATAGTCATCTTAAGTGAATATTGTCTTTTTTCTTAAGAACAAAGTATAAATATTAATTTTCTGCTTTTATTAAATATATGAAGTGCCACCGAGGATAACTTGAGCACAGCCCAACTATACAGAATTCGGATTTACTTCAGTGGAGTCTTATGGCACAGATAAGCTGAGTTCCTTGTTTTTAGCCAATTGTGTGAGACAAGGAAGATTTTCTTTGTGACAGAGACTCTTGTTCCTCAAACTTTATCTCTCTGTCCATATTTCCTGCATAGAACATAGCTGTGAAATAGTATTTATATAAAATCTCCCCCTGCAGTGGCTTAACTCTGTCTTGTAGTTTTGTCACAACGGGTGGTGGAAAAAAGAAACAAATAAGCATAGAAACACAAGAAAAGCCTCAAGACCTGAAAATAAACTAGAATAAAAATATACCTATGTTATTTATTTCTACAGTATACTGTGATATGATAAGCAGACTAAGAATGAATGATGGGAATAGGAACTACATATTAAGTAAGGACAAGAAACACTTTAAAACCATTGCTTCCTTCTGTCAGAAGCAAATCAGGCTTACCTTTTCCTGACTTTTCATCTTGTTTCCCTTTCTTCCCTGCCTCCCTTACCGCTTAAGCTTTTCACCCCATCGGTTAGGCCAACAGCTGAATCAGCTGTTGATGGAGATAAACATTAAGTGAGAGAATGAAACCTAGCAGTGAGCAGGAGATCAGTGACTGGGCATAGAGAGAGATAAGTAGGTAGAAATAGAATAGCAATCTCTTAAAATGATAATGAGAGATAAAGTGTTTATAAGTCATGAAATGATAATTGGGAGGTGCTTATGGTGTTACAGCTCCCGCTGACAGCTTGATGTTCAGCTTTCTATTTGGAACGTATTATGCCAGAACATCTCGGAACTGTCCAGCTTGAGGTCCTTCCTTTGCAGTTTTTCTACATTATTTTGCACTATTATTCTTAAAACGTAAAATTAGCCACCTGGCTGTCAAAGAGAAAGGAATAAAGTAGTCACAGAAGAGTATTAGCACTGTCTCCTTTACATCACTGACTTGCCAGTTCTGAATCACCACGCTAGAGATGCCTCCTATCTCCATTAAGCATACGGGGACCTTAGGAGCCTATTTTTATTTTCTAACTAATAAGTAGTGTGGACCAATACAAATACATTGGCAAAGGGCACACTGTTCATACTGTGTACATTTCAGAGTTTTTATTTTGGACTGGTTTTATTTTCATCTTTTAGATTAAATACCTGTTAGTGTTGAGGACCCTGTGTCCTCACTGAATATGTTTTGGGGTGTATACTCTTGAGAGTAGCTCTGGTTTGATCCCGTGGACTGAGTACCCATTACGATTAATGGTGGCAACCAGAGTGTCTTTTGTGTCTTAATTTCATCCAAGAAAAATTCTGTTTGTGTGCTCCAAGAATTCTCTATGCTGTGAGTCAAAGAGCAGTAAATGGGAAGTTCAAGAGATTTCCTTCAAAAGTACACTCCTGATCAAAACTAAAATGCTAGTGTAGATCTGCCCTACTTAAAATACCTAATTAGACTAGGTGAATAGATACTTAACAGTTAAATCTTGACTCATATTGAAAACAACTTAACTTAATAAATAGTCCTATTAAAATCAATAATGAGACTGCTTCACAGTGAAGTGCTACCCAATATGAATAAGAATATTAAAATCTTCTTAAAGTAGTAATAACAGTGTTCAGGATCCATAATTGATGGACTCATTTGCAGACCAGAATTAATGTATGAGCTTTTGTCATACTGAAGAAGAGAAATTTAAGCCGTTGCAATGTGTGCTTTATGGCTTTTATTCATAGATTTTCTGGACTGTAATTGTTTACGTACCCACGGTTAAAACAAACTTTAGTAAAAATCAGTCATCCCAGTATTAAACATTCATGGAAGCGGCTGGTTACTGACAGCAGCTAATACAGTAGTGATTAAAGAGCACTTTGAAGGTATGTTCTCCAAAGCAGAATGTTTAGAACATTTAAGCTTAAAGGAAATGGCCAGTGGCAAATAAAAGATTTGTCTTATAAGATTTCTAAAGTCACTAGTCAATGCCAAGCAAGGTTGACAAGACTAATAATATATAATTCCTTTTTAAAAAAGTAACCCCAAAACTCAGGTGTTTAATTATTGATCCAAGTAATATTTTCCTTTCAAACTCATCTGGGGGCTAAAAGCCATTAGTTAAGCATCTGACAGAAACTCTTCTTAAAGGATTAATGAAATGAACTCTTCAGCAGTTGCAAAAAAGGATTTTTACACTAGTAGATTAAAGAAAACAGACATGTAAAGCATACTGATTCACTTAGAAAGAACAATAATTACACTAAGGTTTCTTCCATTCCTCCTTTCCCTGTACACCACTTCCAAGTGATAAGTGGTACATTAGTCTAATCCAAATGGTAATTAATGTTGCATGTGAAAACAAAATCATTTTCAGGCGAAGTCTGCTACCTTTATTCATGCTTTATTACTTTACCACCCAGTATGTCTGTTTATATAAATAAGATTGAGTAATAAGATTTTGCTCATTTTAAGGACAGATACCATAATTACGGACCTGATTATCACTGCCTTTCTCATCTTGTGACTGTTTAGATGTTTGTGAATGATGTGTACATAAATATTTCAGTATCTTGAACATATAAATATGTTCAATGTCTTTACGTTTGAGGCATGTGTAAGGTATGCAAGTTCTGTTATGGCCAACTTAGAAATCTGTAACTTCTCCCCCATTCTGTAAAGTCAGCATAGAAGTTAAAAAGAATTAGATACCTTAAATGCTTTTTTGAAAATCTAATCTGGTGCCTGTCTGTATTTCTTGAAGCCTAACACCTTTAAAAATTGAGTCCAAAGTGACTTTGCCAAGATATTACTGGAAGAGAAAGGACTTTAACGCAGATCCTAGGTTCATGCCCCAGCCCTTGGATCACTTCTTTACAGTAGTTTTTCAGTCTTTCTGCAGTCACAATTCTTATAAATGTCAGTAGAAGCAAAATTACTAATACTGGAGTTATAAGCCAAGAGGGGGAAAAAGCCCACTTAGATAAATTTTATTTTGCAGTCTTGCAAGCCTTTTTCAATAATCCACTTTATGGTCCTCTACACCCTATTGAATTGTGGGATAAAAAAGTACAGCTGACATAATTCACCACTGAGCACCTAAAGGCAGACTCTCATTTTGAGAGTGGTGAAGTAGGAAGACAAAATTAAATTGGTTTATTTTAAGCCTCAGGAGCTGTAATGCTTGCCTATGCCATTTTACCTAAACAAGTGTTTTCAGTGTTTTGTGTAGAATCAAAAAGCGTACATCAGAATTCCTATCTATTGTAAAATTAAATAGATATTTTCACTTGAGTGTACACCAGGAGTGAAATTATGGCCCCATTCAATCTGATGAAACTTTTTGCAATTGACTTCAGTGGGACTAGGACTTCACCCCAGGAGTGTACTTTCAGGCTAGCTAACATCTTTTTTAATGTACCCCCTACGTAGCCTATTAAATATTCTTGTCATTACAGAATACAGAAGAGCCCATTTTCCAATTTGTCACGCTCTGACGAGCACTGTTTCATAGAGCTACCCTCAACCCCTGTTGTTTCCTACTTACTAGTTAGAGCATGAAAAAGCTGGTGGGTCAGAGGTTGCTTTCTCAGTCATCACGTATACCTTATAGCAGCTAACGGGGTATGAAGGCTTCCTAACGGGCAACCTGAATTTAGTTAGAGGCTTTTGACATACCTGGTCCATCTATTATTTGAAGATTTTTATTATAGGCATGGTTTAGTAAAAAAACATGATTTGAAACAGCTGGCCTATGGAAGTCGTAGGGAGAAAAGGCACCATGGGAAAGAACAGGAAAAAAAAAAAATTCTGAGCGTCTCTTATGCAACCACAAAAGAAAGAAAAATGATGCCGGGTGTTAATGACTGTATCTTTTGTCACTCCTTACAAAAAAGCCGTTTTTAAATTTGTGGTGCATTTCAAGAACTCTGAAAACAGATTACCTTGGTACATTCGTAGAAGCACCCTAGAGTTCGTGAGTACCCATGTGTGCTGCCATCTCTGTAACAGTGCCGTGGCTATTGCTGTTCCACAACGCTGCCTACAGCTAAATGGAGGGCAGAGGTGAAGGAAAGACACATAAAACCAGTTATTTTCCCTCAATGATGTTTACTAAGGGATACAGGGGGGTTGGACTTCATCACAATTAAATTTGAGAGGGTAAAATATGACAACTGAAATAACACTGAAACTGAGTGCAGGTTTTCCTTGTGAAGAATCTAAACTGCTGACAGCTCAAAGCAATTTACTTGGATTTGATGGGAAAACTTAGGAGCCTCACCTGATGTAGTTAGTTTAGTGAGCATTTATCTTCTACTCAGATATTTATATTTAAGAAATGTTTCCATTTCTTTGTGTAAATAGAATGAAAATGAAATCTTAACAATAAATTTGGGGTTGCCAAAAATTTGAGTTAACTACCTGTTCTACCCATTTACTTCATTGTAACTGAGAAAATATGTGGTCCTCTGTTATTATAATGTTCTTATCGTACAAAATACTTCAAGAACCATATAAATTAAGAAAAATAATAATGGATACAGTCTCATGAGGACATAATTATTTGCTTCGTTTTTATGGACACATTCAGAAACCTAAACCCATGTGATCAAATCCCAGTAATTAGATTACGTTCTCTAGTTTTCCTTTCAAGTATCTTAATAATCAGCACAGATTTTCGGCTGTTAAAAAATGTGTAGGTCATAGTTTGAAGGAAGATAAATAGAAAACAATTGTGGTTTTAGATCTCAGAACTTCTGTTGTCTTTTAAAATGTATTTTGAAAGATTTTTCTTTTGTTATTTGATTTTTAGAACACTGCATTAATCATATACATTCAACATAGTGTTTTCCTCAAAATCACCCACAATACACTGCTCCAAATCTTCTCCGATACAAATATGTGCAGGCCAGCACTTTATTTTACTGCTTGTGTAGACTAAAAGCTCTGCTTTAGGACTTATCTTCAAAACATTCTACAAACAAAGCATTCTTGTAACTGTATTCAAGTGTGCAATCATTTTTAGAGCTTGAAGTGATTCTTGCTTAATTTGGGAAGGTTTAGGGACTTTTTATGTATAATAGAGCTCGCTAATATAAAGCACTAGTATGGGCCTGATCCAAAAGCAGGATAAAAAAACCCTCTATGCCCTGCATATCTAATACACTCAACAGTTTTCAAGCTGATTTACTCAACATATTGTATTGTTGCTATGGTGACTCTACATTATGCTGTCTCACACATGGCCAATATATATGTAAAGACAAAGACCACTACATCCGTACATCAGAGGATTTCATATAGTTTATCTTTTAAGATGTTCTAATTCACTGCTTGAAAACTTATTAATGTATATGTACAATATTCACAAAGAAAATTAAACAAAGCCCTTTCTTTCCTTTATTTGTATTCAAGAAACGCCAGAAACCTCAAATGCTATTGCAACCTCATTGTGTGAGGGGCTATAAAATATAGATAGTAAATCCTTTTTTCTAAACAGTTTAAAAAAAAAAAAAAAGATTGAAGAAGAGAAGTGTTCATATCCCCCTTTTACAGCCAGAAGTAAGGTTGGAGGACTGGGTCATTCAATCAAATATCTTGTTAAAAATGCGTTATCTTATTCCTCTTCACTTCTGTTCCCAAATATAGCTACCAGAAAAGTGGGTTAGTGAACTGGGTGTGTGACTGGGTGTATGTTTGTTTGTTTTTTTTATAATTTATTTTAATTCTAGACTCCTATCCAGTAGACTCTCTGTTACACCTAATTTTATAGTACAAATGAACCATGTATCTGTTTATGTTTTGCCTTTAAAAATCAAAATAAGAACAAAGCCTTTCAGGATGTCTGGGAACAAGCTCTTAATAAGGTTCAGTCTGAGCACTTTTCAAGAACACCATTTTAGCAACTTCAATCCCTTTTGTTTTAATTATTTATCACATTTTAGATAAATGCAAATGGTGAGATAAATTAAGGATAATACCACAATGATTCTCCATCCAAAGGGCAGTAGTTGGATATTTGAACTGAAATACTTTGTTGGCAATGATAGCGGGTCAGTCTTTGCCTGTATTGGTCTGTGTAATGTCTGTGTAGTTAATGAACTGTTTTTACCATAATTTAAAAGAAACAAGACTAATTCTATTGCTGTTATTAAAGTGAAAGAGAACTGGCCATGATGAATATATGGATGGATGACTATCTCACAGTGCTGAAAGCCAGATGCGAACAGAAAAGAACAGGGCAATATTTGTAAGCAATACAAAGCTATCCTTTTGCACTGAAAGCTAAAAAAGGGATTTGCCTCTCCAGTAGGCAGTCATCCATCACCTTTTATATAGTTTTTCTTGTACATATCCACATTCACGAGAGTTAATGTGAGTGTACTGAATTGGGTAGGAAAGAGAATGTAACTATCCTGTTCTTTGGATATGCAAATTATTCCAATACATAGGCATAGATTTAAAAGGACTTTGGGTCATTCACAAATACTTCCACTTACCTTTCAGTGCTACAGAAACAAATGTGCAATCAGGGGGTCTTAGTTGCACCACCTTCTGTAGTAGTTATCATTGATTTAAATAAAATAAAATTATTTTCTTTACAACCTACAGGGCCTGGTTTTATGCATTCTTTGGTTTACCAGTACATTTATTCTCAGATTTTCAGTACGGCTAACTAACTGGTAGAAGTATTAGTAAATGGGATAAAAACAGTAAAGTAATCAGTTTAAAAATCAGCAATCTCAGAGGGGTCTGGATATCAGCTTACTTAAAAACATCTTTAATGTGTATTCTTGAGAGATATTTACTGGTGGCTTAAACTGCAGCCAATCAATTTCTCATTCTCACAGCATTTCTTGTACACCTTAAATGCACAAAAGGGAAGAGCAAGTATTTTCCATCCATCCCTAGCTCTTTTCAAAGCTCTGTTGTCCCTTTAAAGCCTCTGCAATCGTTACAACAAAGAAATGGCAAGTAATGAGGTATGTGAACCATCAAGAGTAGGATACTGAGCCGTTCCAGGGAGAAGTGCAACTCCCAGTCTGAGAAATTAGAATATGCTTGGAGACCTAGAAATATTTTTAGTAGGTTGTGGAACAATAACTGCAAAAGAATAACTGAATATTCTTATAAAGGTTGTAGTTACTTTCTGTTTAATCAGAATGGTTCATCTACCCTATTTCCTATATTGCGTTGCCATCTATCTCTTTAATACGAACATTCAAAGAATGCAAAGGAAACAGGGTGACTAGGTTGTGGGTCATGCCAAATGAGGGTTTTTTCCCCATCTTTACTGGTATATCATGGGAAAAGAGATGTCACTTGTCACTGTCTTGTTTTCCCAGGAGTAAAATGACTGTTTTAACAAAGCACTAGAGATTTATGGATGAAAAGATAAGTAAGAATCATTATTATTAAAAATAAACATTCTTGTAGTATCTTTGTTGCAAGTTGAAATTTAAAGATATCACTGTTTTAAGGATAGGGTGATAGCCTCATACACAGCACTTAAAATATGTTTATAATTTTTACCCTTTTCATGATGTTCCTGGAAAATATTTAGCATTGTATATGGACTAAATTGTGCGGGTTAAATATAGCCAGAGCTAACATTACTATTACAATGTGCAAGTCTGCAGCCCAAAATCTGGCACAATTTCTCTTTCTGAAAGGATTCAGGACAGAAATAATTTAAAAAATATTTTTATTTTTTCCTCATATCCGGGTGTATAGGAATATGTTAATAAGCGACCAATGATTGCTGTTCTAACTTTGACTTTAGGAATTACTTTCAATTGTATAAATATGTTGTATGACCTAATCTACCCCAAATATCATATGCTACTGTGGATATGTCATTAAAACCTCTTTCAGGATCTGAGTGTTAACATTTAATCGTCATCAACTGGTCATCAACCCCCCTAAGGTTAATTGTCATCAACCCTCCTAAGGTTAGATACCTTTATACCTTTAAGTGACTATGCCAAGTATCTCTGGCTATATCTATATTATAAGGTGAAGAGAGGGCTTTACTTCACCAACTCGGGCGCCCATTATTTCTGACCACGTTGTTTTCTATAGCACAGCTGTGGCAAAGGCTCAAAGCACGCCCACAATACTTAGGAATTACTGATTCGTCTGGACTATTCAGTGCTTGGCTGTGATCGTGCTTGGTCAACACAATTACAGGAACATGCTAACATGCTGAGAATATTTAGGGGCTTGGGCTATGCACATATCTGAACATAACCTTGAGGATTTCTAATGTAAATACAGAGTAAGTCTAGCCTTGAAAGTTGGCATGTATGCTCATTAAACTATTGGTAGGTACTGTATGTCTTAGTTCCCCTTCCACAATGCTGTATATTAAAGCAAGGAAAGTAATTCGGTACTTAGAATTGCAACAAAAATCATAGATAGGCCCTTCATATTACTTTCACCTAAAACTGTGGGTAAAAAGCTTACTGGTTTATTTGCTTTGTCTAAAAAGTGATGTGGTCCAGACAAAGCATCTGCACTAGACAAGGACAAACAGTGAGAGGAAGCAAAAGTGATAACCAAGGACATTCTGTCTATTATGATATTATACTGAACTGTCAGGAAAAATTAAATCAAAAGGTTGTCTAATCTCAGAGGAGAATCATACAGAACTTTAGCTAACGTATATGCTATTCTGCCTTATTTTTACTTTTAATCATCAACTCCCTCTTTTTTTCTGTGCTCTCAATTTTAAGTGTTATTCAGGACTGACAAATGGGCAAACATGACACAGATACCATTTCAAAGGATGCAAGGCAGGCTAAAATCTGTTCAGAAGGGGATATTAGGCATCATAGTTTGCGCAGCATTGGTTTTACTGCCACATTAGGTAGAGAACATATATATATCATAACTGAACTATTGTCACAGTACAAATATTAGTGAGGGACAAAATGCTAGTGTGAATTTTTAAAAGTTGCCTTAATCCAGTAAAAAATACAAATGTACTTTGGAGAATGTTAGGCATACAGATGGTATTTCAATAAAATATACCTAATAGACATAAACAACTACTATCAATCATTGTTTTAGATCTTCAGAAAGTCAAAATTTGAGAAAGAGTAAATGTCTACCTAGAAAGTGATCTACAGTGAAGCTTTTGTAGTTTGAGTAGTGTCAGCAAAGGTGCCTTCTTCAAAGTCAGGAAATTTTAAATGGCTATTTCAAGATGAAAGAGATGGTATTTGAAATTGTATATGGCTACTTTCTGAGTTTTATGTGACCCTTCTGTGTCTTAAATAACATTGCTATATCTTCCCACTGCTACCATCCTCATTCTGTATTCTCAGTAATGTTGCAGTATTATTATGTATTTTGCTGATGTCCGATTGCAACCAACCATTGCTAATCGGCTTACTCCAGCTTCCATATATAACTTTTAAAGAGCTTATGAAGGTAACCCATTGAGATTAAGGAGGGATAAGGCCTGTTGTTTTCAGGTACCTGACAGGGAGATGGAAATGAAGCCACCTTCCCATACAGTGAAGGCAAAAGTAGAGCAGCTTTCTATCAGTAATTCTCATTTATCTTTAGTGTGTCAGATTCAGCGCTTTATCGTCAAACTCGCTGCCTTATCATTGCCTAGTCTTGTATCAGGAATACATCAAGAATTGAGTTGCAAGGAGTTCAGAGATTGAATATTTGGTTCAATATGTAGCAGTATGTTTTTCTTCCATTGTGATTTAAGGTTGTCTTTTATGAGGTTTAAAGAAAACTATTGGCATAGTAATAAGTATTTAAAAAACAAATACAAAGTTAAAGAGAAAATCAGTTTTTCCTTTAGAGACAGTGTGGAAGTACTGAAGGTGAATGAGGAGAAAACAAAAACCTCTTCTAAAAATCAGTTTCCACATTGATTTTACAAATACTTCAAAACAAAAAGTGATTAGTGAAGTATTTCAGAAAGCATGTTTAATACTTTCCACCCAGTGTAAACTCTTTTGGATTACAGTGCAAGAAAACAGCACTGAGATCATATACCATTTCACTGCATAAAACATGCAATACCTTTTTTTGGGTTATTATTGAGAAAAGACAAAAAATGTATGTCAAATTAAAAAAAAAAGGTCATACAAAAAAAAACTTATACTGAAATGACACTTGGTACATTTTAAGACACATACACATTTCTGAAAACAAACAAATTTCTTAGTTCCTTCATCTTATTCCCAGTTGTGCATTTTCTCTGCAAAGGGCTAGTATTCAAGAAGCTAGTATGTTTACTGCACTCATTTGCATTTCCTTGGTGGCAAGATATTTTGTCAAACATGTTTTAAATATGTAAATATAAAAATATGTTTAGGATTTAATATGACATTGCTGGGCTTTGACCATGTAAATATACATAATTGTGCAGATGTCCATCTTCGGTATAATTAAGAGGAAATACTGGTTCTCAGAAATTTTAAGTTGGAGTATTTGGGTATAAAAAAGGTCTATTTTGTACAGCATTAAAATTTTCATTTTTCTGAACATCTTCAGGTTTTCAGCAGAAATTAGAAATAAAAACATTTCCCCCTCCCCAAATAGTCTTTAAGTGACATTAGTATATTGCCATTGACTCCCTGTGTTGCTTCTGTGTGTCAGGCTTGTATACACATAATCAGGCTAACTGAAGTGCTAGCCGTGTCAGCTCAAAGCTCAGAACAAACTCATTTACCTTCTTCTTTTGACTGTCCTTCCTCTGTCTAACCAATTAGCAGCAGAGTAAAACATTTTTTTCCTCCAACCCATGGGGTATATGAATGCATCGAAGAAGGTTACTCCTGTCTTTTCTACCCTGTCGGGTTTGAGGTGCAGACAGTGCTCTGAAATGATTCAGGTGCTCTGAAATGATGACGGAAATTTGGTTTTGGAAAGCCAAATCAACTAAAATCAGAGGTGTTTTGAAAAAGTACTCATGAAAAAGAGGAAAGAGTAATATAAAGATTCTCCTCTCTAGCATACACATACGCGCGCATATGTAGTATAACATCCACTGAATGTGCCCATCTATCTATTCACCTTGTAGTACTGATTGGTGCAAACCTTCTAAGTTTAACATCTTTACTGCAACAACTGTAATACTACCTGTATCATCTACCTTATCTGTGACATAGGCCACTGCTGTTTTGCTATATTAAAAAGAAAAGAAACTGTGTTTGCTTTACATAAGCAAGTACATTAGACTAACAAAGTTAAACTTTTTGAAGAGGACTTAAGGAAACATAGATAGCAGGAATGAAGTTTTAGTTTCTGAGTATCTCCAACTCATTCCTGCATGTTGATTAAACCTAAGGAGACAATAAAACATGGCTGTATGAAAGTAATGTTTTGATGTCTGATTGTTTCTAAGATATCATGAAAGGAAGATTATTTTTCCTCCGTGGATTTTTTTTTTTGTTATGTAGATAATTGCCTTCCTATTATCTGATCAAATCCAATTGCCGCATATCCTCCAATGCCCAAGAGCTTTTTGCTTTTTGTTTTTGAATATTTCTCTGTATCAAAACATTAGAACTCTTGGGCAAATATTTCCTGTTTTCTACTTTTTAAAAGTCTTGAAGTTCTACGCCTGAACTAAAATCTTTAATCCCAACCTTTTGAGTCTAAGTGTGCTTTATTTCAGGTAGCTAAAGAAACTGTAGGTCAGCAATTTCAGTCCCCCTTTTTCTCTCATGATGATATCTCCCCTGATGAAGCTAGGCTTGTAGCTCTCACTGAGAAGTCTAACCAATAAAGAGAAGAGAAGCACAGGCATCCAAATTTAATTTTCAAGAGTCACTGCAATTCTTTTTTAAAGTCTCATTTTTAAAGAACTAACTGAAAAGTTTTTGATTTTAAGCTTTTTATTTTTCTTTTTTTTTTTCCCTTCACTGAAAAAACCTCATCACCTGATCAACTGTATCCTGCTGATGGTGTCTTGAATTGCGGGCAAGACCTCAGCACTGCCCTGTAGCTATGTGACATGAAGGTAACTGCTATGGGAACAGCTAGGAAATAAGTGAAAATGTGCGTCTCAGACTAAACATATGAGACTTGGCAGGTTCTATAACTGTTCAGGCTAAAATTTTCTATGCTGGCTAGTCACCTTAGGATGATGACTTGAAAAAATCCGCCAAAATGGTTCAGCTGTTTCCAGCAGCTAGGCTGGAGAAAAATGTGTTGTTTTTCAAAGCTAAATTTTAAGTGACCTTGAAATTTGGCAAAGGAGTGGCATTTGTGTCATGGATGTTTCTTTTGCTGTCCTGTGACAATCCAAGCAAATTTAGCCAAGTTGAAAAAGCACATATGTTCAGTAGATACTTACCAGGACTTCAGTAGTATTACCTCTAAAAAAAGTCCCTGAGCATGTTTTAGTCTCTTACAGTTCTTACTACTGTCCAGATGATGAGATGCAATGCTCAAGTATGACAACAATACTTCATTCAGGTCAGAGCTGCAAGGTTGAAACTAATCACACCTTTTGTGATCTGCTTTGAGCAAAGGCTGGCTAGGAACTCAAACGGGAGCAAAGGAATTGGTTTCTCTTTCACCTGCTTTCTCCCTGTCCCAGTCCCTTTTCTCCTCTCCCTCCACAACATGGCTGAGAAAGCCAGCTAGCTCAGGTACACGGCATCTAAGCAGCCAGAGAGATACATTGATAATAGGAGTTTGGGGAGAGTTTGGCTGGGTGAGGAACAATCGAGAGGGCAGCTGAGGAAAGAGGCAGCGAGTGAACTGAATGAAATTAAATGAGGAATTATGGGATTCAGTAGTTCACAATTGCAGATCAGGTGGAAAGCAAGGAGGGTATAAAAAAGAGAAGGTTACTTTAAATAACTTGTAATAATGGTATCTGACATAAGAAGCTGCCGTGCCATGACATTTTTTTCCAGAGCCTGGTTGCTTTTGGTACAGCGTTTCCTCAAAATCACGCCTGTTGTTGCTGTAAAGCTAAACTGTATAGCTAGAATTTTCCATTTCCCTTAAGCGGGATATTGGTTTTTCTGAAGAAATGGTGCATTTCAATCCCTCTCGGTCTGTCAGTATTTGAGGAGTTATTAACTTAGTTTCCTTTTTCTCTGCCTTTCGAAATCTGACATGGATTTGTCCCACATCTCCCAGAGGCTTCCATGTGCAATTAGCCATTGGATTCACCGAGTAATTACTTCATTTTTCATGTAAAATGTGCTTGATTTATTGTATACTTGGGAGGGGATGGCAGAGATAGGTCAACAACAGTTAGAGGAGATTAGCAGAGAGATTCTCTGCTGCTGTGGTAGCAATCAATCCCTGGGGAAGCTGACTGTGCGGGAGCAATGCCACTCAAGCCTTGGCAGAGTGCATCGTTTGACTTTGCCACTCCTCTGTGGAATTAATATGAGTGACTGCCAGGCAGATTTTAATCCCTACCTAGCTATAGGAGCCAGCAGATTGTGTAAATGATGGAGGTGTCTAAAGAATGTGCTTGGAAAAAAGCAGATACTTTTTTCTCAGTGGGAGTTGTGAGCTGTTTCAGAAGCTATTTGCCAGGCAGAGTAGTTACAGTGTACTGGGGGAAAAACGTAGACTGGCATGTCTTTTCAGACAGGTATTATTTACACTCACTGTTCTGGGTTAATGGCTTTTTAAATAGTGGTTTCAAAATAGTTATGCTAGCAAAATGGTATGGAATAATGAAACTTTTTTTTTTTCCCCTGAAAAGCAAAAAGCATGGAGAGACTTCTCAGCAGGAAGCATGAGCTGCTTCTCATATATATGTGCTAGATTAAATTCTGATAAATCCCATAATGAAAATAGTTATATAATGAACTCTCAAAAAATTTCAGTTGTTATGGAACACCTCATATTTACTGTGCTTTTATATAAAATGTATCAGTGTTGATAATGATTATTCCTTTGGTTTTTTCATTAGTTGTTTTATTTTAAAATCCTCTAAGATCTTTAAAATTGAATTTCAGAGATTAAAAGAGAATCATAAGGAGAACTAAATGTCACTTTGGAAGATGAAGGTATTTAACCATAGGCACGATTTACCAACAAGCATAATATATTAACCACTCCTTAAAATCTGGGAAAGGTTATTGGAATTTTTTTTATTAAAAAATAGTAAGTACTTTTACATATAGAAGTAAGTATGAAAAAGAAATTGGTAGGTGAATCTCTACTGCTTTTGTATATGAGATCAAATAAGTGACCAAAAGAGTACTATTTAGCTTTAAAATTAATGTATTTGGATCGTCCTTATCTACTAAGCTTGTGTTGTCAGGTCTGTCTCTCAGTATTCCTTTTATGAGAAACTCGTCAGAAATATCAGATTATGATGGTGGATGCTTATGAGCTTTCTGAAGATAATGAAGATAATTTGTTACATGATTTTATTTTGTCCTACTTTGGAATTTTTTACTTTAATTCTATATCAACTTTATAATTCTAATCAATGTCAGTGTATAAAGAGGTCATTGCACTGAGAAGGATTTTTGCTATCACATGATATTTGTGATACGCAAAAAGCTCAGTGTGTACATATAAACTCAGGACATATAAACTCAGTATTCCACAAAAGCTCAATGTAAGCATTAAGAAATGAGAAATATATATGTACCAATTATAAAGATGTAGTAAGACAATATGATGTTAAAACAGAGAACAGTTCAACACACTTCCAGTATTTAGCTTATACTCCAAAAAGAAAGGGCAAGTTACTGTCCTGAGGACCATTCCCCCTCTCCTCCCTGAGAAATAACCAGTAATTGTAGTGTTTTTCTTCCATTTGTATAAGTAAAGAGGATGACCAACTAAATCTCTCACTAACACGGACTTACAGTACTCTGGGAGTGATTACAACTTGTACAGGATTCATAGAATTACACAACAGAAGTTTTAAGTAATCATATATTTCCTGAAAGTTTGCCAATACTGTGAAGCAATTTTGTCAGAAAAGCTTTGTTGAGGATTAGTAGGTGTCAGTGCTGGCATGCAGACATGAAGCAGTCCTGGACTGAGTAAATCCTATGCATATCTACAGTCAAATAGGTGTATCTGGTATTTTCAGTGCATAACTTTATTTCCTATATCCTTTTTTTTGTTGTTGTTGTTTTTCTTTAGTAATATTGTACAGTATTTTTTCATTGAAGGGTTTCATTTTTATAATTGTCTGTGTTTATATAATTTTGTTTCCAACAAATCACAATGTAAAGCTCTTTTGTTCTTCTTCCCTTTATTCTAACTCCAAACTTAAAAAAGGAAAAAGAATAGAAGACCCCCCAAACCAGATTCCATAAATTTCTGTGACATAAAGCACATAACATATAAGATTGATAAGTGATGTCAGTAAGACTCTATGAGTATAATTTCTGATATGCTGAGGGGGTTTGAATGTCTGATTTATGTGCAGCAAATCCAGACAAGTGATTAAAGTGCAAATGTACCCTTTTCTTCTAATTTTGGAACTTTTCATTTTTTCCTGTGCAGTAGAACAGAAACATGAAAACTGAATTCCTTTATTAGCAGTGAAAAACAGCAAAATGGCTTCCAACTCCGAATTGTGAATCATGTGTGTAGAACAGCTTGCTTGAGTATTGCCATTGTAAGATTGTGAAAAATGTCCATCAGGAGAAAAAAAAAATGTTGTCTCTTAAAATAATTTAAAAAATCAGCACTGATCAATAGTTGTGATGGTGTGGTATCAAAATTATGGTTACCACAGTTTTCCCATGTGATTATAGTGGGCACAGTCTGTGGTATCATCCTAGTAATGTTTAGTAAATATTGATTTTTTTTTTTTTTGCATGGTTTTCCCTTTCATTCATGAAACATAAGGTAAGTGTTTGACTGATATGGGGAGATGAGAGAAAGGGAAAACAATTCCAAAATTCAAAGTGATCATTGTAGGCCTAATCTTTTTGTCAGCTTTGAGTCAGCTTTGCTGGAGGTGCTCTGTCTTCAAATCCATCCTTAACCTTAACCAGGATGTCTTAAAATTGATGCCAATTTTTGGCTGATCTTCTGAGTTTGCCCAGTTTGATCTGATAATACAGAAATCATCTAGATGCCCACACTCTCTATTTTATAACAAAAGACTGAATAGTGTTTTGGCAGCTGATAAAAAATACTGATAATAAATGTGTATATCGGAGACAATACTGGACATTTGTAACTAATTATAGGATTTCTATTAGGCCAGTTTTGAACTATATTTTTCTAAGGTTCCCTAAGGAATTCAGTAGCTGGTAAGATAAACTTAGCTTTAGCTGCTTAGTGTTTTCTTGTAGCATTTTTCAGAAATCAGAAGCTAATCAAACGAATCCTGTCTCTAGGAAAAAAAATATTCTCTTATCCATAAGGGCATTAAGAAACAAAGAAACAAACAAAACCCAACCAAACAAAACCCTCTCTCATTACTTTAGAGGACAGTTGTCTTCCATGTTTAATATTTCCTCAATTATGTTGTTTGTTTTTATTTCCCCTTTACTGTCACTGGACTTAAGTGCCGTTTAGGAGGAAGGTGAGGTACAGAATATATTTGTTTTCTGTCCTTTGTGATCCTTGGTCGGCTTTGTGATGGGTGACTGGCTATCCAGTATTCTTAGCGCACACTGGAAGGCATCAAAGAACACCCAACAATATTGATTGTAAGGGTGTAGTCATGTCAGAGTCCTGATCTTAATGGAGCTGTATTCCTTCATGAGGAACATAGTGGAGCTACATTGTTGCTACAGTACCTGAAAATGGGGTAGCCAGCCAAATGTCTTCTAATTCATCTTTATTCCATCACCAATACAATGTTTGCTGTAAGATAATTGAAGAGCTCAATCTAAGATTTCCCTTTCCTTTGTATTTTCTCAGATGGTCTTCTCTAGAGCTGAATGACATTTTCTCAATTATTATTATGTTCAAAACTTGTGTTTCCATTATTATGGAACTATTTGTGAATTTCAGATAGCATTTAGTGATTATCTTGAGCTGAAAAGGATGCCATGACTTTCCTTTTACACAAAGCTTCGAGGGCTAAACTTCTCAAAAAGAAACAGAGAGCAAGATCCATTCTGACTGAGGAGCTTTAAATTACTATTTTTCATTTTGCAGTACAGGTCTCTAAATATTACAGTCTAAGGATTTTAGACTTGGATTTTACTCAGTACATCCTGCTGCAGACATTCTGCTCAATGCAGGAAGTTATTAAAATACTTATAGGACCCAAGAGTGAAAATGTTACTATTGCCTGATGATTAGGTCATCCATCCAGCAGATAAACATGCAGCTTTCTGTTTCTCTTCCAGTTAATTTTTAATTGTTTATATAGAGTAGATTGACAGGATCTCCCAAAAATATCCTTTTGTGAAGAGGAATATCCTTTTGTGAAGAAAAAGAAGAAAAAAGTGTCACGTCCCTTCAGGCAAACAAATAAGTCAAACCTGTGTTCTCGTAAGACTGGGCTGTTTCTAACCCTGTTCCTCCTTCTCTTTTGTCAATTTAAAAAATGCTCTGATTTACCCCTTAATTTACTCTGTTTTTCTTAAAAGTTTCCCATATAAACATTTAATTTTACAAATATTTTAAGATTTTATATCAAAGAATATGAAATGTATTGCATGTTTCAGTAACACAGGCATACATTGTTTTAGCCTAGTTTATTTTTGTTTCTTTCTTTTGTTCTCTACATATTCTATTCTGACTTTCATCATCCCGTGTAAAACATTAGCATATCTACAATTACTAGAATATACAATGTCTTGATTTACACTTTTTCAAGGTAAGAATTTTATCAGATATTATCAGGGTTGATTCTTCATTTTCAGCATCTATTTAGAAGACTAATCTGTGTAATATTTTTAGCGTAAATTGCTTTTGATTTCCTAAATTTAGCTTTTTGCACTTTTTCCTCAACTGATGTCAAATTGATTAAATACTAATGCCCTGGTATGTCCCTAGACTGTTTTCATCTGAGAAACAGAGGTAGGATAGTAACTTTACAGCCCTCAGAGACTTCCGGGTGAAATGAGTTAACATGTGAAAAAGCTGCTAAAGTGTCTCTACTTTCTATCCACTCTGTTCAGTCATAGGAACTATTAACCTTTGATTAACCATTCTGTTAACTGTATATTTTTAAATTCCTTGTAAGCACTCATGAGAATTGAAGCCTAAATTTCAGCTAATGTTCACAAAGTGTTTAATTTTCAAGTAAGTAACCTGATTTTCAACAATCAGACCAGAAACTTTAGAAAAAAAATTTCATGGGCCATGCTAACAAATAGACATTCAGGGTAGCTATGTGTGAAATATAACTAAACACATAGATGTGAAATGCGTTCAGTAAAATATGATTCGGCATTGGCTGAATGGACTCACCTTTCAAAGGCAAGTGAATGTAGGCTCTGAGCAAGCTTCTCAGCAGTGTAGGCAAATTGAACTTTGTCTCCTCTGGGTAAACTGACGTATAATTTATTTGGTCCCTACTGCAGGTGACATTGGAATTACATTTTGAAGGTGGTGTCCTAGTCTGTTGGGATAAAGTCTGCTCCAACCAATGCATTTAACCTGTTCATTTACATTTCTGCACAAATTCCTCCTGTAGTGTTTTATTACCAACTCCTTCCTTCTTTATGCTTACCACTTACTTTATCCTTCTGGTTTTGTTATGTGTTTCTTTTACTTTTAGTCTAGGGCTATTCTGATATACTTTGAAAGGTTTTGCTCATCTTATTCACCTCTCTTTTTCTTTTTCTTTTTTTTTTTTTTTGGAATCTATCTCTCTAGCTGTTCCATAAAAATTCCCAACATTATGCCTTATGCCTCATCTCTTCAAATTAACCTTTTCTGACATGTTCTTCCCCTAATCTCTTCTTAGTTCAGTTGTTTGCTCAGACTTTCTGGCTTCTTTCCTTTAGCAGTGTCCCTGGTTCTTTTTTTTCCCTTGTATGTCTCATCTGTGTCTCCCCTGGGGACTTGTGGCTGATCTCCCCTTCAGAGCTGACCATTCACAGACAGAATGATGAATGGGATGGGGGGGTGGCAAGGAAGCACCAAGTGAAGAAGGTGCTGCTCTTGTGGAAACTATAGTGGGACAGCTAGGTAGTTAGAAAAGTAAGTCAATAAATGTGTCAAGCTATCAATCACAATATATGAGAGAAACAGGCTATATTTCTGAAAACTCCCTGTAATTCTGGGACCAATCCTGTAAAATGGTACATTCTGGACACACTTGGATAGCCAATCACCCAAAGTAAATAAGCATCAACAAGTAATGAAAAACCAAATCAAAACTATAATCTAATGAGTGTGAAAAAAGAGCATATGTGGTTCTAAAGGAAATTAATAACCATTGTACAACATGGTTACTTACTGAACTCTGAAGCTCTATCACAGACAATTCAACTCCTTTCTCATTTTCCATTACTTTCCATTTGTTTGAATATAACATAATAATTTCTCTAACACGATGGTGATAAAATAATGTGAACATGAGCTTTTCAAAAACAAAAACTTATGATTGTCTCCCTATTTATGACTCATATTTCTTGTTTACATAACTAAATAGTGATGGATAAATAAATTGCTAATATTAGCTTATGATGGGAAAACTTAAGCTACCAGTAATAAACATATCATGTGGTGAGCTATACGAAAATACCCCAAATTACTCACCTTCAGGAAGATTTGTGGTAGTCTTCCAGTATGGGGTGTTTTCAGAGAAAGCACTCAAAAACTATTTAATACAGAGACAATTTTTTCTCCTTGTGCAGCATTTATGTTCTGAAACTAGACATGTACAGAAAGCTATACATGAAACTAGAGGTGGAAGAGATGCTGGCACACACAAAATCAAGGTATCAGGATACTGTCTCTTGTCTTATCTTTGGTGATGGCTGCAGACAAGTCCTATCTCACCTTTTTTCTGTAATCACATATCTAGAAATAGGTGAGTGTGGTACAGAAACTCCTAAACTGGCATATGTTGGGTCTAGAAGAATCTAGAATTTTGCACAGCTCTGTGTCTAACTGATAACTCCTGACAGGAAAATGAATACAGTCATAAAGTTTCTGTATCCCAACACTGTCGGATGAACACAGACATAGTTTCCAGCTCAGAGGTCCATTACCCAATGTGGGTGAGCAATGTATGTTCCAGGTTCAATTGATTATATCAGGATTATAAAAAATTTCTAGTAATGATGGATATTCTAATGAGGTTATTTAGCTAGCAACACCTAAGCAAATATCTCAGATTTTGATTAATTTCACTGAGATTTCATCTCTTTAGCTTGACTTTAAGAATAATTGTGGTTTTAGATGAAATATATGTATATAATAACTGTATGCATGTTTAAAAAAAATCAATGTCAATAGATTTTACATGAGTATGTGGAAAATATCAGGAAAAGTTAATCATATAATAATGATTTTCCCAAATAGGAAAAAGGCAGAGTTTTGAAGGCTACTGTATTTTGTATAATATTAAGCAAATTGTCAATACTAAATATATTAAATCAGTTAATGTATTTTCTACCAACACAGAAGTGCTTCCTCTTATCTATTTCACAAAGCTCAAGAGTGTGCTTTCAGATAACAGCCAAACTCCACAATAGATATTGTATTTTATCTAACCCTCATCCCCTGGTTGACCTGTAATAGCTGTACTGTAATACAGTTGTATGTTGTAATTTTCATAGGTGTGTTTTTTCATTGAATAGAATGCCTTTTGTTGGAAGTTTTTTTAGATATACTATTTTTTTAAAAAAAAGCAAAACAACCAAACTTCTACATTTTACTGTCAAATTTTTATACAAGAGAAGATACAAAAATGATGAGTGATGTAATGCTGTTTGTTTTTTTTTCTTTCATTTAGTTATTTTAAGAAAATCTGTAAACTAAATATGTCTCTTTTGTTTGAGAGATATTGGAAAGTGAGAAGGAAAAATCCAGTTCTGAATGTCAGAATGGCACATGTTGTGACTGCTATTCAGTATCAAAATGGCCAGCATCACTGTGGTAATTTTTTTTCTGAATCTTACCAAACCACATTACATTCTTAATCCTATTTACTCTGTGATTCATTGTACCTTAATTAACCTCAACATGTTTAGAACCTTAGCAGATTTAAAGTCAGCAAAATTATGTGGTTTTGCTCTTTACACAATACAAAGAAGAAGTAAAAAAGCACAATGTGGTGGTACATATCATTGATTCCTTATTGTAAATACATACATGCACAATAAACTGTGCACGGACAAAATGAGGCAAATTCACACTGGGAGGAGGAAATTACACAGCAAATTAACATGTTCTTAAAGTTTTCTTATAGGGTAACTTTTGCATCCCTGATCTCTTTGGCAGTCTGTGAGGTGTCTTTTAATTCCTGCATCATGTTTTTAGGCTGGAATTAAGGGAGGAGGAAGGGAAAGAGAGGGCAGCTAGGAAATTAGAACAGAAATGTGTAAGAAGTGGATTTCTGTTAGTTCTGGCATCTATCCAAAGTGGTCGTTTAGAACTCTTATCCTACAACACCTTTACTTAGTCTAATGTAAAACTACTTTGGTGCTTACAATACGTAACTACTGTTACATGCTTGTACGCATGTGCACCTAACACCTAACTTTATCAGTATAGTGCTCTGTATCAGTACTGTAAATTGAACTGATACAGAGGTAGAGGTGCGGAGTTACAGAGGCTGCGTAAACACAAATAACTTGTTATTTACCGAGCTGCTGAACAGCCTTCAATGACACTTAGCATTGTTTACTGTACTATTTGTTTCATACTACCCAAATGCTTTGTCAACAGTAAAAAACTGAACTCAATATGAAAGTGGCATGTCAGAACAGTTGTGAGTCTCACAGACCTAATACTTCTGTTCCAGTTTCAAAATGGGATTGTATAGTTTCTAGAAATGACTGACAGGAAAATTCTGTTTATAGCCTGGTGCAGAAGCAGCAAAACTCATCACGGTCCATTTCCTTTCAAATTGCTTGGGAAAATAAAAGCTGAAAAATGTGAAGGAAATGCTAAAGAAGCAATTTTTCACTCTGCTAATAATGTTCTACAACACACAAAGCGAAATACTGCATTTTATCTCTGTGAGTGTAACTCAAATTCCGACTTGTAAAGGGTGTGAGGGAAAAAGATTTAAACAGGTCTTGGTTTAATTTAGAACTGATTGCTCATTAATCTTTGGAATAGTTACCCAAGCTGTTTTCCAACTGCAGGGGAGGCAATTGGCTGCTAGCATCAAACCCT
Source organism: Calonectris borealis (assembly GCF_964195595.1). Taxonomy (NCBI): domain Eukaryota; kingdom Metazoa; phylum Chordata; class Aves; order Procellariiformes; family Procellariidae; genus Calonectris; species Calonectris borealis. The sequence goes on from NC_134312.1 coordinate 179,118,861, forward strand.
GCTGTGCAGTATTCAGTTCTTCTTTGGTACAATATTTAGCCTTTTGTTCAATGTTTATATACACAAAATTATTGAGAAAAAATGGCTTAATGATCTAGTAGAATTGGATCAAAGGAGTTAAACATTCAGTATCTGCAAGTGGGTAGCCGGTGTGAACCCACTTGAGCTGTTAGATGTAAAACATAATTATTTCACTCCTTTGATTTGGTGAGGCAGAAACCTCTGACTCCATGGAAACTGAGGAACTGCCTGAGTTGCTGATTCAAAACCAGGGATAAGATGTGCAAAGACTAGATTTAATTATTGAATTATTACTTTGTGCCTTCTCTGAACCACAAGAATTTGATTTTTCTCTTCTGCAGGATAAAGAAGCAGCACTTTGTAGCTATGGACTGAAAGATTCTGTGGGATGGTTAAGCCTATTTTAGCTTTTGGCTTTTCCTGGTGGCTATATCAGCTGGCAATGTGGAAATGATGAACTCTGATGTGTGTCCTTTCCACTAAGCAGGAAAAGAATTGGCAAGAGTGATTTCCAATCAGGACACACATTGTATGTTTGCTTGAGCAGGTGGGAACCTTTCTTTTGGCTCATTTAAAAAAGACGGGCTATTTGGTGACCCATATAATTCTTTCTGTGTTGACTGAAGCTCTTCTTTAGTTTGAGTGATAAAGACTGAATTCTTTGAAGGTCACATAAAATGTTGAATGATGTAATGTTGGTCACATTGGAAACCAGACCATGAACTATCCGTCTGAGAGCAGAGCTGCTAACTGACCAATTCCACTGGTGACCTTGGTTCAATATAACTTTTTTTAGCTAAAAAGTATCATGGAACAGCCCAAGTTCATCAGCCTTTACGTTCTGACTTGGCACAGAGATAAAATAAAACAGAAAAATAATAGTATAATGTGTTGAATGACAAAAATTCTATTTTTAGATGGGTATCTGAGATGAAAGAATAGTTCTGTACACATGCAAAAATGTCAATATAAAACTGTTAGTGAATTATCAATCAGAATGGTATTTATTTTTGAGAAATAAGTGCATTTAAATGTTAGTATTATCATGATTAGAAAGCAGCATACTAGTAAAATCTAAATAAAGAATACATGTGAATTTCAAGACTGCTGGCCTTCAAGTAATTTTAAGGAGCCTGAGGACAAGGACTTTTCATGTTATGTTTCTTTTGATATCCCTACTCTGGCAGCAAAGGACAAATTGAGTAATGGGAAACTCATGCCAGTCAAAAACATTTTATTTAGCGTAATCCCTTGTCAGGCTAATGTAAAAGCATATATCTTATTTTAATGGGACTGCCACTGATCTGTCAAATAAAAAGAGTTAAGTTGTGCAGCTTAAACATGTTAGTCTTTCTGTCTTGAAAAGACACCCAAATGCGAGCTATGGCTGCTGTCTACAGCCATATAACCAAAACATCTGACAATGATCAGAGAAACTAAAACAGATGTTCTACCATGCAATCGAGTCAGAATTAAAGAGTTTTACCTGTTGTGAGCCCTATTATTGTGGAGCAAAAAATTTTGAAGGAAGGAATATTCCATGAGGGTATAAAACAGAATAATTGTGACAGGTACTTTCATCATATGTATGGAATTTTAGTTACTATTACATCAGCGTAGATCTATGAATTCTGTATAGAGAGACTCTATTGCATTAGTTGTCTGTCTATTCCATTTGATATATAAGACATACCATTTTGGGAAATAAATAACAGCTTTGGGTTTCACTGATGAAATATTTAATCAATTTTTTTTTCTGCCAATTCTGCAAATTTTAAAAATTTTCCTTTGAAAATAATCAAGGGTCATTCTCTTTTCTTTGTTGATGAAGAGTGATAGCAAAATTGTATGTATGTATGAAACATAGGTTCTCCACCACAGTCGTGGAAATGTTTTTGTATATTTATATATATTTATAGTCATAGTATATAGTATAATATGTATAGTCTCATATGGTATGAAATACATCTGTTTTCCACAGAAAAGTTGAAATTCCTGTAACGGTTATATTAGTGAAAGCAAAAAGCTTCTGTCTGAAAACTTTTTCCCATCGTAACTGGAATTTTCTGTGGGAAATATGTAACCATGTTTAATCTGGTGTGGGGGTATCATGTTGCAGTCTCTTCCCTCGGAGTGTTGGCTCTGAAGGAAGGTAAGAAGCAAATCTGACTGCATAGGCCCATTTGTTCAGACAGGGTGTCTCGCAAGCTAGCTGTTGAGCACCTTATAGATGGTAGAAACAGACAATCTCTTATCTCATCTGTCTCGTTCCAAACAGTGTCCTATTATCTTCGAGCCTTATTATGCTTCTACCATGTTTAGCTTCTTATCATTTAATTCTTCTAATCTGAATGCCTAGCACCAGGTCAGAAAATAAAATATTGAGATATCTGTTTTTCTTTCTAAATCTTTGCAAGCAGACCAGCCAGATCCTTTTCTCTGCAACTCTAAACTATTCCCAAAGCATTACTATTTTATGCTTTTACCTATGGCTGTCAGAGTAAATGCGTGAAGCCATGTTTACAGGTATTATAAATACATATGAAAACATGCTAAGCCCTTATTTTAAAGTACTGTAACTTTACCAGCCCAGAGATGTAATGGTAATAATGGGATAGCCTTTAGAGATCACATGTTTGGGTGCTTCTCTTGTCCTTCTCACATTGAGGAGTGACACAACACCGTCACTCAGTGAATTATTTAAGTCTGCAGGTGTGTCCACACATGATCTTAGCTAAATATGAGAACTCTTGTGCAAAGACTCATTTTAAATTAAAACATGAACTATTTTTCATGGTTTCGGACATTCCCAAACTAGTAGTATGGGCTCCTTTTCTTTCTTTCTTTCCTTTTTTTTTTTTTTTTTTTTTAAATCTTTGAATGTTTTACTGACCAGACATAACAAGGGGTATCCCAGACAGGACAGAAACAAAGGACATCTGTCAAAAGTCTTTTTGAAGATAAAATTAGAACAATTAACAAGAAAAAAGTGATGGGTCAAAGGCTTCAATGTGGCGATTTAACTGCATAAAGTCTCCCTATGCTACGGACACAAAGTAATAACTGTAACCTATTAAATAGTTAGGCATGCTTTTGAAAATTTTATTGGGTTGTTGCCGATCAGAAGTGAATTTTTGAGTCTGATATTCTTGACTATCTCATGTCCCAAGCAGCCACTCTGTAGAGTTACTGTCATGACTGTTTCTCACCATCAGACACCACAGTTGGATAAACTCATTTCATCCTTCATTTTTATAATCAGTGTTTCAGCTCTCATTGCTTGGCTTCTGGCTGTACTTCTTCATGTGACTGATTGAGCCCGTGGTCCCTGCTCTTCCAAAGTGTTGCTGCTTAGATGGGATATTTCATTGTTCGTTCCACTTGAAAGGATGACTCTCAGTGTTAACAAAGTCTGTGTAGACTGGACATCAGTGTCAAGCATCATTTCTGTGTAATGATTACATGGAAGACTGTTCTACCACTCTTCTCTGTGGACAGCATTTCTCTACTGTACTCAATATTTCAATATTTCTACAAATAATCAATATGTATCATATATGGAAGCAACATTTTAATCTAAACCACAAATTTTATTTTAACTTGGATTAATATCCAAATATTGATGAGTAAAAATAGGTGAAACTGTAGAACTAGTTACCATAAAGATATTCTTCAGGTATCACAAAAGACCTGGCATATCGGTAATGCTCTTATACTCTCTTAGTAGATGGGTTAAGCCAAGGAACATTTAATAAAACATGAAATCAACAATAGTAATGTAGACTAATCATGAAGAAATGGCAAATGAAATATGGCCTCTGGTTATTAACTAAATAGCATAGGCAGTGTTTCTGTTTTCTCATTAATATCTTAAGCAATAAAATGTGGAACAGCAGCTGAACATACTACTTTGGGAATTATCAATAGTTTTAATCATAGCAGATAAAGAAGTCCCTCAGCTTTGCCTCAGGGTCCATTACTTTCCTAAGCAGTACAAAGCTGCTGATATAAATGCCTCTGTCTCAGGTCTTCCTACTTAATTGTAACCACTATGTACCATATGTATTCTACTGTCTCCAGCTAGGTGTTATTAATACAGAAGCTCCACTTGTATTATCCATTGAATTGCACTTCTTCAGGGAAATATAAATTAAATTGAATTATTACATACTTCCTTAGGTTAGTAATAAATGAAAAAGAGAGAACTAATCTTTGTTGATACACTAATTCCTTTTAAAACAGGGGAATTCAAATCACATTAGGATGACATGTAAAGAATTCTCATAATATTAAAGAGATATTTTCTCAGCTTTAGCAAGGATCAGTTAATTTCTTTTAATACCATCCTGTTTTGCCATATATTATATTCAGCTTAGCAACAGAACATTCAGCTAGGCCCACAGAATAAAGGAATAAAAAAATTATAAATTATATAATGCACCAGATACCCATGATTAACCAGGAAATCTTTAAAAAAAATGGAGTGCAAAAGGGACTTTTGCATTAAGTGTCTTTTTCTCTAAGCACAGTATTCTGGGTTTTAGTTGGTGCTGGTGTATTGGCACACAAAAAGCTTTCAAGATAAAAAAGTTGTCTTGTGAGGTTAGATGTCTGTCTTTTCAGTTAGTATTGGAAAGTGATGGACTGTATCTTTGCCTGGAACTTGCATTTTAAATGTCTATATTTCTTTGTAAGAAGGAGTCAAGTATATTGGTTCCTAACAACAAGGTTTTTTTAGCATGAAGTGCTGAAATATTTATTGCCAACCTATGTCATAGACCAATTAATTTGCACAGAACTTTGGAGGACTTGCTTAGAGTAGGATTTTGCTTTGTATTGTGAATTTTAAGGAGTATGTGCTCATGCTAATCCAAAGGATGACTCTCCCACAATTCATAAGATTATGATCTGTATAGAAGCAGCCAATCAGACGCAGGGCTGACTAGGTGCTCAATAAACTTGCAGTGCTTATGCTTTTGGAGGTCTTTCCTTTAAAAAATTTACTCGAAAAGAGTTAAATCTGCTGCAAATGTACAGCACTATATGTGCTCTGCAATAATTAAGATTACAATACATATACATATATATAATGTATTGCTTGTACATATTTTATATACATTCTATGTACATATATATACATGCATACAAACTCATGTATTTTATGCAATTGATAGATAAAAATACATTCTTCTTCTTGTGGGCCCATGTGAACCTCATGAAGTTCAACAAGGCCAAGTGCAAGGTCCTGCACCTGGGTTGGGGCAACACCCAGTACCAATACAGCCTGGTTGATGAATGGATTGGTAGCAGCCCTGTGGAGAAGGACTTGGGGATACCGGTGGATGAAAAATTGGACATGAGCTGCCAATGTGCACTTGCAGCCCAGAAAGCCAATCGCATTTTGGGCCGCATAAAATAGCAGCGTGGCCAGCAGGTCAAGGGAGGTGATTCTCCCCCTTTACTCCTCATGAGGCCCCACCTGAAGCAGCCAGCTCTGGGGCTCCCAGTACAAGACAGACATGGACCTGTTAGAGTGGGTCCAGAGGAGAGCCATGAAAAGACCTGATCAGAGGGCTGGAAAACCTACAAAGAAAGGCTGAGAGAGTTGGGGTTATTCAGCCTCGAGAAGAAAAGGCTCCAGGGAAACCCTATTGCAGTGTGGTGGGTTGACCTTGGCTGGCCGCCAGGTGCCCATCAAGCTCTCTATCACTCCCCTCCTCAATGGGACAGTTGGAGAAAATAAGATTAAAAACTTGTGGGTTGAGATAAAGGCAGTTTAATAAAGAAAAGCAAAGGCTACATGCAGAAGCAAAGAAAACCAAAAAGATGTATTTTCTCATTCCCATCAGCAGGCGATGTCCAGCCACTTCCTGGGAAGTAGGGCCTCAGTACACATAACGATTGCTTCAGAAGACAAACACCTTAATAATGAATGCCTGCCTACCCCGCCCCCACCTTCTTCTCTTTTCTCTCAGGTTTTATTGTTGAGCACGACAGCATATGGTATGCAGTGTCCCTTTGGTCATCTTAGGAAGCTATTATCCCCTCTCAACCTCTTGCCCATCCCCAGCCTACTGGCCTTGGCAGGGGGGAAGGTTGGAGAGGCAGCCTTGATGCTGTGTGAGCACTTCTCAGCAGTAGCCAAAACATTGTTGTGTTATAACACCCTTATAATTAGAAATAGATAGCAGAGTATTATGAGGGCTTCTACAGGGAACGTTAACTCCATCCCAGCCAGACCCAATAGTATATGAAGCCTTTAAGTATATGAAGAGGGCTTATAAGAAAGGTGGTGAAAGACTTTTTACCAAGGCCTGTAGTGACAGGACAAGGGGAACGGTTTTTAAACTGAAAGAGGGTTGGTTTAGATTGAACATGAGGAAGAAATTTTTTATGATGAGAGTGGTGAGACACTGGAACAGGTTACCCAGAGAAGTTGTGGATTTTTTTCCTTGGACTTTTCCCCTTCTTCATCTTAGTAAGTTTTGTGCTAATTATATTGCTTCACTTAATGGTAAGAAAAAGATTTTAATTTGTGATATCACAGAATGGTGAGTTCTGCTCCTTTCAAGATAGCATCCAACAGTTGGTATTTCTCATTGCAATCAATGACTCTATCTGTTCTCTCATAAAGAGTGGTTTCCAGTTCAGTCAATGTGATCCTAGTTCACATACGCATTATTTCACAAAGCATACTTTGACCACATTGTATCTGTTCTTGCAGTTTTGCCGTCTGTACAGTGTCTGAGTCTACTTTAAAGATGCATCTCAGCCAGCAGTGCAGACACATCCAAAGAGTCTGTATCTTCTCTAAGAGTGAAACTGAACAAATGATCGTGATTCATCCCATATTAACATAGAAACTTTTCTAATTTTAGTAAGTCAATAGCAAGGCATGACCCAGGTTTTGTTTACGGAACAGTACAGGCGCAATTAACCAAAATACATATGCTGTCTTGCAATGCTTCTTTAAGCTTCTTTAAAACTGTCTTATTTGAGGGATGCTTCTCTTTCAGTTCTACAGATAGAAACTGGTAAAGGCTTGGGGTTTTTTTCCTTCTTTTTTCCTTCCCGTAGGTCTTCAGGCTTCTGATTTTTCTTAGGTTTTGGTTTTTTTTTCCCTACTGGGAGGAATTGTTTCATAAGGGAGTAGATCAGATCCTTGCAAAAACTTAAAAATGGAATTTTGCAAGTCGTTGTTATGTCCGACTGTGTGAGTGTAAAACTACAGAAGTGCACTGGAGCATCAGATCCAGAAAGCTAAGGCTGAAAAATCTGCTTTTTATTAGCAGAGATTTAATGTCATACTTGTATTTTTTCATATTTTAGGGTTGAAAGAAGAACAACAAATTTATTTTTTGCTAGTGTTTTTCCAAATTACAGTAACTTCTAAAGTGTAAAGTAATGTGTAAATATGTAATTCCATTAATAGAGGACTCCTGGTTTGATTAAGGACATGCAATAGCAAAAGACCCTTGGGCAATTACAAATTGTTATATACTGGATACAGGCAGTAGAGAAATTCTCCTGTAGCACCAGGTTCTTTAAATCTACAGTTTATTAAACGAAGTCCACATATGGTTAGATACTTTTATTTCATTATGGAGCTGTGAGAGAAAGTTTTTCTTTGAACTTTGTGGGAGGGGTAGTAAAAATCCTGACTTCCACAATTTCAAGGACAAAGCAAAGTATAATCTTTTCATTTTCAGGATATTTTTAAGCTAAAGAGGGTCACATCATTTGTATGCTGACATCCTTCCTATTGTTTTCATTAAAGAAAGAAGAATGAGAGTCTGAGAAATCTTGAGCTGCACCTGATAAGAAATTTTTAAAAGATGACCCCAACCTGTGGAGGATGATTTATGAAATCATAGTTTTCATTATTAGACTTAGTGCTGACTCCGTTGGTTTTGATTGATATACCTGGAGCTTATAGCTTCATTTTTTTTGTCTAAAGCGAAGAGCAAGGGCATTGGAATTTTACTGGAGAACAAAGTTATGTAAAAGACATCCAGGTACAGGAACAGGTGTCACTGAAGGTAAAAGGGCTACAGAGGAAAAATATTCATGCTTTTTAAATTACTATGTAATGTATGTAAAGTTTAAATTTTAAACAAAACTTTAAGGATAACCATTTGAAAAAAAGAACAATTTACTTTTTATACACAATCACTGATTGTAAGATATTCCAGATAATTTGATTCCCATCTGCGTATCTGTCACTACAAGCAAAAAGATAATAAAAAATTCCCTTAAAATGCCAGAAAAAAAAAATGCAGAAACTGTAAGAAAAAATACTATAGTAGTCATATTTACTCATATTGGTATATGTGTGGTGCCTAAACTGACAATATTGTGCATATCTCTTCTATTGGGGTTACAAAATGATATGACTGCTGTTTAAGATACTGAAGATGTCTAAACTGAGTTGACAGCAAAATATGTCCTACATTAAGCTGTAGTTTAAATTTCATAGACAGTTCACCCATCCCGTTATCAATGTCCAAGCAGATGACAGTGTAATTTGTCTCTCATTTTTAAAAGTCTAAATTGTCAGAGTAATATTCCTCTGTGGAAAAAAAAAAAAATCCTGTAGTTTTGACTTGTGCTAAATTCAAACTAGAGAGGGAGAAAGTTACTTTGTTTGGAGAGCTAAGACAACAAAATGATTAATGTATTTTTATGAAATGAAATTATTGATTGAGAGTAAAATATATTTATGGAAAACACGATAGGAACATGTACTATAGTAATATTTACTATAGTTGGTATTATAGTCCTGTTTGCTGATAGTTCGTGAGCAAGTTAAATTATGGAGGAACATAATACTCTAAAAGAAAGATGATACTGTGACTCACCTATCAGGATCCAAAATATATTATTAATATTTTGTTGTCTTGTGATACTTAGATTCATAAGTGCTGATATATATGGCACCTATTGCTAAGCATCATAGCAGCTGAGGCAAAGCACTTTACATTGGAGTTTTCATCCTCATCTACTTGCTGTAAAAAAAATCCACTTTACTGCAGAACCCATTGGAAATGAACAATGAGGACAATTAAGCTAGATGTGGAATGAAACTACTACTACAGCCAGAACACGTTATCATGCATCAGTTGCACTGCAGTAACTGACAACAAACTTTAAACTTATAGATTTACCTGCATTTGCTGTGGGCTAAGAACATGCAGATGGTTACTTACCACAGAGATGGGTTTACTCACCCGTGTTTGTAAAACCTCATTTCCTTGATCGTTTGCCTTAGCTCTAAGTGAGCCCTATTGCACCCGTAAGAGTTAAGGTGCATATACCCACCTGAAAAAGAAAAGAAGGGGATAAGGGAGATGTGGAAAGATGAAAATGGAAAAGAGGTTCTTCTGATGAGAGGGTTCTAAATCTCTTCTTTACTTATACCCATTTGTGCATATGTCCGAATATCATGTGCATAGTGGCTTTTAGACACCAAACCAGTAATAATTCTGTTATTAACATGTGCTGTGCAATAAAAGCTTCATGCTGTAAGTTGAAAGCTAATAAACCACAATCTGAGCTACTGATTTTTGGGAAAATACTGTAGACATTAGTTGCATTCTACACTGCACATGTGCATACAGTGTCACATGTATTATAGTAAATTTCAATATGAATACAAGAATCTTAGTGTATTTTTAGTATGTGCAAAAATTTATATTTTTGAGACGTTCAAGTTTTTTTAAATTGGTATGAGGAAATTGCTGCTCTGAAATGTCACTGATAATAATTAGACTATTGCATAAATTGCTTTGTGCCACTGCCTCTTTTTAGCATAGATTCTAAATAGTGTCCATAATTGCAGTGCTAAGCATAGTAGAAAATAGTCATTATACAGTAGCGATATGAGTGAGGAATTGGTGAACTTCAAGAAACTGAAGATATGTTCTTGACACCTCAATTAAATGTCAGGAATCTTTTAGATCATTAGAATAAATCATTCTTCTAGTGCCTATTTCGTTTTTATTGGTTCAGTTTGTGACAATTTCTTAAAAATAAAGAGACATATATTCAGCTTTATATTTTTGTTCTGTTTTGTTTGTATGCATGAATTTTCTTTTGGCAGACTAAGTACATAGTCCAGGAAACTTATTTCAATAAGTTTTGGGATTTTCTGGTGTGTTTTTTAATTGAAGCAAGCTATATTGAACTGTATTCAATATTCGGTATTACGTTTCAACTTTATTGTAATCTATAGTCTGGTAGATGAATGAAAGATTTGGGGACCATAATAAACTAGCTTGCTTGATGGTTGGCTACTAACATAAAACTGTCTCGGGACTGGAAAATATATTGCATTCCTTTTAATGTAATTGTGTAAGCAATTTTGCTAATTTTTAAACAAAATCTCTCAAACAATGTTCCTTCTGATACCAAAGTACTCATAACAGTTTGTATGCAAGAATTTAGACAGATCCATGTATAATATATCTTCTTTCTGCTGCAGACCAATTTGCTTAGGCAAAATATGTTTTATTAGCAGGGTTTAAGGGATTTGGCCGGTTCATTAATCCCCATTTATCACTTTTTTTCATGAAGCTGACTCTTGCTTGCGTTTTCATTAGGCATGGTCATTCCACCACATTCCGAGAAAGGGGAAGCCTCTTCTTTCCAATTCAAATCACAGCTCTGTCCAGTCCTAGTAGAAAAATGAGTTTTTAGAGTTATATCAGGTACCTTTTTTTTTCCAAGTTCTTATGTGAATTCATACATTATTTACTGTAATACTAAAAGCATTATAAAAAAATAACATATGAAACCAAACAGACCTTATTTAGGACAGTCAATAAGATTCTGAACTAAAGAATTGATGCATGGCTTTCTGTGAGTTCTCATGTAGATGAGTCCGTGCCACTTCATACATGCTTTGTTTTTTTTAAAAGCCATAATACTCATTTCAATAGCTTAACTGATTTCAGTGGTGTTTTTTCTTAAGGTAAAACAGTGACATTTTTGTACAAGCAAAGGAGAGTGCACATGTTCATTAGTTTTCTATTTGGTATTTCAGCAAATGACATTACAAATCCGACTCAGCTGGAAATCTATACTTTTTTATCACATTAATAACATTGGAGAAAAAAACATGTTGCATTAGAATAAATGTTTTTATACACCCTGGGATAATTTGGTCTATGTTAATTTAGACTTCTTAAATCAGCTGTCATCCATGGAACAAGACATACTCAACCATACTTGTACTAAATGAAAGGACATAAGCACCACAAGAGCGTGACCCTTCCTATCTGTTAGATGACTATTTAAGACATCTCTGTACCGTTCTCTGATTCTCTGCATTGATTGTAAAGGATGCTAGCATCACTACTGCATGCCTAAACACGTAACTTTTAGGAGTTCTAGAGTTAAGTGAGATGATTCTTTCTTTATGTTCTAAATTATCACTTTAAAATAATAAAACTGCTGTAACATATCTGAGAAAGCAGAGAATCCATATGTTCATGAATTTATTTTTCAATTTGCAAACAGATTTGTAAAATGGCAGCACATGTATTAATTTTCCCTCATAGAAAAAAAGGAATTTCTCAATTTACTCTGAGCATGAAGTATACCAATACATAAAATAGAACCATCCAAAAGGATAGCATAAGATTTTTATCAAGGGTGATAGATTTTTTTTTTTTTACCTGATCTGGTTTAACTTAATTGCAAAAAAAAAAAGAAAAAAGCTTCTTGTTATAAACCTGTCGTGGTTTAATCTGGCAGGCAGCCAAATATCACGCAGCCGCTCGCTCACTCCCCCTGCCCCCTCAGTGGGACGGGGAGAGAATCGGAAGGGTGAGAGTGAGAAAAACTCGTGGGTTGATAAAGACAGTTTAATAGAACAGAAAAGGGAAAATAATAATGATAGAATATACAAAATGAGTGATGCACAATGCAATTGCTCACCACCCGCGCTGACCGATAACCAAGTAGCTATCGGTACTTCCTGGATCACGCCTACCATTCATATACTGAGCGAGACGTCACATTGTATGGAATACCCCATTGGCCAGCTGGGCTGGCTGTCCTGATTATGTTCCCTTCCATCTCGTGTACCTAGCTCAGTCAGTAGGCACGGGAGCTGTTCTTGGACTAGGAGGATACTTAGCAACAACTGAAAACATCAATGTGTTATCAACATTCTCCTCATACTAAATCCAAAACACAGCACTAGGAAGAAATTTAACCCTATCCCAGCCAAAACCAGGACAAAACCTCAAACAAAAATGATCCCTTCTTTTTTCTATTTTTTGTAAAGGAACTTGCTGGGACCTTCAAAATTTATTTTAGGGTTGTTGTAGATATGAGAAAAATATGCTAATTATGTACAATATTGATAAATTGTGTCTTTATAATACCTAGGTACCCAGCTTTCTTCACCACTGGGTTTGAACATAGTAGCTGGTCTGGGGCTTCTAAAGGATTGGAAGTAGAAGATGATTCCATAAATCTAAGAATCCATTATAAAAGACTATTTATGAAATTCAGAAACCCTGAATCACCGTATGTTTTATGAAATTCTAATCCTTTTGTAACTCCTTTTTTTCATTGTTGCAAGGTACAGTCCTGTGCCGAACCTCTCTGAATCAATTGGAGGGAAATTATAAGTAGTGGCATGATAAACAAGTAATCTTTCTTCCAAGTACCTATCTTTAGATACTTTAGGCTTAGCCCAGAATGAAAGAATTAATTTGTCTGGCATGTGAAATGGGCATTTAATAGCTAGATGTTGTTGCTTTTATTATCTCACCTTGGAGATGGAAAATCCGTTGGGATTTCAGATACATGCACAGTCTAAGAGAATATACTAATGATTTAGGGACAAAGCCTTAGCCATTACTCAGGGACAATTCATGACGCCGGGAGATAAAGAATTCAATCACATTACTGATACTTGTATCCTCTTCAACTAGTTTCCTGTTCTTTTAAGTAGGAATTTTGATCCATGAGGAACCATGAACAATTTCTTTGTTCTTCTTATGAATATAAACTATTAGAAAAAAAAAGTATCGCTAATGACAGATAAGTTTTAGTATTGCATTCTCTTCATTGACAGCATTGATTAAAATTTCTTTCCCAGAATTCATACCCGGAAGATTATAGTTTTTGGATATACTTCTGGTAAACATAACTAAACAATAATTAAATATTTCTAGCTGTGCTGTTCATCAAAAAGAAGCAGAGATAAAACGTGTTTTCTGCAATTAGTAGTTTGAGTTCATCCTTTTATAATTTGGTTCTGACACCTGCTTAGGCAGAAGCCAAGTTTAATCTAGAAGTAATTTTCCTACACAGTACTTGGCACTGGGAGGAAAAGCATGAGGCCAAGACCTTCTTTCATATAGATGAAAAGCCTAGGGAGAGAAATTCTCTTACGTCATACAAGGAAGATAAGCACAAATGTCATAGCTTTAAACACAAGCCTGTCTGGCATTTTAAAATCTTAGAAAAGGAGAACTTGTATGTATGATATGGATCAAAGACAAAACAGATCATTAATTTAATAGAAGTTGGAAATTCCTGTAAAAATGAGAATGTAATCTAGAAGAAAAGTCTTGCTGATTATGCTGTTTTACTGGGTTGAAATTCTACCTGCAAATTGAATGCTATGTAATCATACTGAGTCCTTCATTAAAAAAATGAAGTAAAATCCCTTTATACATGACAAGTTGACCCAAAGACCGCTAGACTAGTTTTCAATGCTTGTCTTAGTCTTATTGACCAAACAAGAGAAACTGAAACCCCACACTTTAATATTAGGAGAAATGTCTCATTGCTTAAGTCAGAAGTCCCAAACCAACGGTGAGAATTTGTGCTTGAATGAGGCTATTGGCTGATGTGTTCTTGATTTTTTTTTTTTTTTAATTGAAAGTTGGGATCTTACTCTAGAGATAAAGGGGCCAGTGCTCACTAAGGGCAACAGTTATTCATTACAGACAGTGGTTCTCATTTAAATCCAGTACCAGCCTGAGTCTTGAATATGTGTCATATATTTTGCTGATTTTCCAAAAATGTGTTTCCACTTCCATTGTCTCTCTGCTGGCAATTATTTTATATCCTGCCCTAGCCTTTATACCTTATCTGTTGAGAAGCAAGCAGGAACCCCATAAAATATGTCCAGAACTGTCTTTAATATACAACACAAAGTTATCTTACACAGAGAGAAAGAAATGTTGTGCTAAGGAATTTTAAAGGGGAAAGCCCTTCTACACATAGAAAGTTGGATATCTGAGATGGTTGTAAGTTTTAGAAAAATATATGAATGTATAAACAGATGCACTTTTATTTGCTTTTGTGTCTCATACTTTTTTTTTTTTCTGATTTCGCAATTTTATAAAACTCATATTTACTTATTAGTGTTTTGACTCCTTCATGATGATAGTAATGAAAGGAGGGAAGATATTAAATATTACCATTTTTACTATTGTCTCAGTGTCCTTTGAGAGCAGTCCTGGGGGGACAGCCATGAACTGAGCATTTTCCCAAATCCCTCTGCTTGCTTCCCCTTTGTTCTGCTGCCTGGATAGGGTTGGTCTGAGGCTGCCTGGAACATGGTAGCTTACTAAGTCTCTTGACAGTTTTGCCCATGCTGGTACCTGCAGTATCTGGCTCACTCTTTCTCTGTGTGAGTATATATGGCTTTGAGACACTCCCAAAATATAAGGTATTTATAGCTAATAAAATTTACTCTGAGTAGAATTTAGTAATGTGACATTAAAAATTACCAAATCCCATGCTAGATTCCCAGTGTTAGAGCAAGAATATTGATAATAAAACAAACAAAAAAACTCTCTAAATAAAATAGTGTTTCCCCCTTTGAGCACTATAAATGAACCAGATTTCAAGTGTGTGGGCCATTTTCCAATAATTTGGTTGTAACTGCCCAAAAAAGAATTTCCCTTGCGAGGAAGAATCATTTGTTTCTTCGCCCTGGATCACTGAATTTTCTCACTTCTTGTATTCAGAGGAAATCTTGTCTAGGGGGGAATTTAACATTTTGTCTTTATTTACTCAGACATTTTTGGTTCCATAGTGGGTAAACCCTGAAGTGAATCTGTAAATTGGAAGTTGAGTTAAGTCTCAAGACATTACATCCATCTGAGGATTTAACTGGACTTTAGTCATTACTGTAATCACTTATTCGCAAAAGTAATTCTCCTTAATTTGAAAGGCTACTACCTGCGGAAATGCTAAGGAAATGTAAGGAAGTTCAGATGGTCCGAACTTAATCCCTTCCACAATTTATTGTCATTTTATCTGAACAACAGGTAGGAGATCAGTCTGGATGTTTGGTTTGCTAAAAGTAATCCATGTTGGAGAAGTAGTTTGCCTAGCCAAAACAATAAAAAGCATGCAACAAAAGAAGGAAAAGAATATCTGTGTAAAAAAAATCCAGATAAATGATTATTTGACTGTCCAGCCCTGATAAATAGACATCCTGAATTTTTGAAACTGAAAAAAATCTTCTACGGCTTAAGTACATTTTGCCTTGAGGAACTTCAGTCAGTTTGAACCTGAAATGCAGGCCAGGGATGAATATTTAATTTCACTTTCCTTATAAGTGAAGTTGAATCACTTCCACAAGTCTGTGGGTGACAGTTTCAAATTTCAGCTCAGGCAGGCAATCATCAGAGAATAACATTACAGCAGGGCAAAAAGTTGGTGACTCAGTAATGACATTTTAATATTACAGAGCAGTAGTAAAGAGATCTGCAGTCCCTTGTGAAAGCTTCTGTTGACTTATTAATCAATATCATCATAACAAGCAGCATATGTAAAATCGCACAAAGAGCAGTGCCTGAGGATAATGGAAAAATGCATTCCTCACATTTTCCTGGGTTTGCAGTTTATGGCTTTTTCTTTATAAATGATTCAGAGCAGTACTATTTCAACCTGCAGCCCAGATACGAGCATTGAAGGCCCTGTGATCCACTCTTGGGACTTTCACACTTGTGGTCAGAATTACTCACATTTATCTCAACCCCAAATTAATTTTCTCTGGGGTATCTCCTTACCTATTCTAGGGTTAGGGTCAGATCAGAACATGGTTGACCACAATATTGTTGCAATTAGTGTAGTGGAACCTGCTAGCCAAGCGCTGGTCTTCACTGCTATCTTCATAGGCTGAACCCTCACTAACCATGCCTGTGTCCAAGATCCAGAAAAGGGTTTGGTGCAAAGGAAAGGGACCTGTCACTCTGGGCAAAAAAGTGAAATGACAATAAATTAAATGGAGTAGAAGCAGAGTGAGAACGTAACTTTAATTTTAAAACCTTGCATGGGTTTGCAATGTTTCATTGTGATGTAACATAAATAAGAGACAAAACTGAGTCCTGATGGTGCAATATCATGGCATAAATCTGACACTGACAAGTTTTTATGGCAAAATAATTATATGAGCTCTTAGTTATTCAGTTGCAATGTTGCAGTGTGTCCTGAACAATCACAAAAGTGCATAAGTAATTATTATTTGCCTTTAATAAAATGACAATGAGCTGTGAGTTCTTAAAAAATAATATTTCTACCTAAAACAATTAAAATTCAATAAATTATATTTTAAAAATTGATTTAGAAATGCATTTTTGAATAGTTTTGGATTAGAATCTCATTTATTGCCTGCTTAGCTCCATTCGGTTTCATAAATGGTATCTTATCTGTATTCAGATATTTGCATCTAGATATTTGTGTGTGTGTGTTGAGGGATAAGCTTATTTGCAATTTTCTTTAATATTTTCCAGGGGATAGTTTGCCCACTTTTCCTGTAAGACTTCTAATAAGATGAACAGCTTTACCGTTTAGATTTCAGAAATTAGTAGGAGGAACGAAATAAAGGAGTAAAGACCAGAAAGTAAAAAATGACTAACTGGTATTTAAAATAGCGAGCCTCATACTAGTTCATTTGTTCATATTAGTTTGCTTCCTACTCACATGCGATAGAAAGGAACAAAATAGTAAAAATTAGGCTTGTATACATGGGAGAGGGAGCATCATACCTCTTTCACTAATGTGAAGGGTAGTAAAATGTGCTAGATTTTTTCTAATTGATTCTAGTAGATTGATTCCTGTAGCTTACTGAGATCAGTGGATCCCCTCATACATTCCAAACCCAAATAGTGCTTTGCTGGATGTGGTCCTAATCACTTAACAGAGTCTCTGTAGTCATAAAAACAGAACTTTGATTGAAATCAGCAGTTGGATTTGAGTAAGAAAAAACCCTAAACAAGCCTCCCCCCAATAATTGTCGTTGTGAATTTAAAACAATTTTTGAATAATTTTTGGTTTTAACATAGATCTGTGAAATACTCAGTTAGAGAAGACTTCCAATGTGTAGAGTAAAAAAGTGTTTGCTGGCTCACCCAATGATAAGGTTGCTTCCTAATTAACATACCAAATGTAGGTGACTGTCAATACAATAGACCTTGCATGCTTCACAATAAGGGAAAATGCACGTAACCCAAAAGGGAAACGGAGCAGAAATGAAATGCTAATGTTAATTTTAATACATTTTAACAAACTTAGGGGACAGCAGTCTTCAGCATACAACATTCTTTTTTAGATTTTAAAAAAAGATTCAACATAGCATTAATTTTAACTCTAGCATAAAGGTGAATATGTAAGTAAATCTAGGGAGACTTTTAAATATTATCATTGATGTGATTTATAATTCCTTTTGATATTTCTTACAAAATCCTGTTGGTCAATTTTGTACTTCAAAAAGTCAAGTTTCCTCTTAATAAATGTATTGAGATCATGCTCTGTGTTACCTCTTTAAAGGGTAAGTGCCTAAATGAAGAAAACAAAGTGGAATATTATTTTTACCAAAGGGGTGAAGGAAGGCAGAGGCTTCTTGATGTGGTAATAATTAAACAGTCACCAAAGGGTGAATACTATTTGCACTGAAGTGAACATATTAAAATATTGGTAATATAGCCTTGAAGTATGTACTGCAGGGACATTGGTAAAATATAATTTTAGAATGAATTAATAAAGCAGATAATTATTTAGACTTTTGATCTTCAGTATGTTTCTACACATTTTCTTCTACTGAGGCATAACTAAGAGGAGTTTTAAACACTATTCTGTACCTTCAAAAACCTTTTCGCTATCAGGAAATTTGTGTTAATACTGGCATTTACTGGGACTATGCTGTTACAACTGGAAATTCAGCATTCAAGTCTCCTTTGCCTTCAGATTAAAAAGTATATGCTATTAGACTTTTTCATTTCTTTCTTTTGTTTTACTTTGCCACCTTATTTCTTTTTATTTTCTGGTCAGGTATCTGTAACTTTTCACACACATCATGTAACTGTCCTCAACAACATAGAAATCTGTTGCCATTTCCTCATTATGTGTCTTGTTGGATTGCTAGAAAATGGCTTTCTAGCCATGAAGTATTTGGGAATCAAATCCAAGTTGTGTGCGTGTCAGATAAACCCCCACGATTTCAGAGGCTGTGGGTTTGTAGGTGACAGGTGAACTGTTGCATGCAATTTTTTTACCTTAATGTTTATGATAGTCTGTCCTCTCAAGGTTTTTAGCTTTTACTGATAGAATGTTGTTGTGCCCCAATGAATACAGTTCATTTATGTAGGGTTAGGAACTGCAATATCTGAGTTTATTTCAAAAACAAATTAATAGTGCAACTATCATCCAGATATTGATCCTTATCTCATCCCATTAAAACTGTTGATGTAATTTTCACTGATTTCAGTTGAAGAATACTGACCACTCTTCTTGTTTTGATCCATATTTTTGCACAAGAAAGGATGGACCAGTAAGAAACAGGAAAATCTTTTACATTAAAAAAAACCTCCAAACAAACAGAAAGAATAAGCTATGGAAGTGGGAGTATTGCCAGAAAACAGTATTTTATTCATAGCTAGTCTCTTTTCCACCCAAGAGAAGTAAATGGGATAGCTACATACTGCATGTTTGCATTATATCAACATAGAATCATAGAATAATAGAATCATTTAGGTTGGAAAAGACCTTTAAGATCATCAAGTCCAACTGTTTACCTAACACTGCCAAGTCCACCACTAAACCATGTCCCTAAGCACCACATCTACACATCTTTTAAATACCTCCAGGGATGGTGACTCAACATCTTCCCTGGGCATCATGTTCCAATGCTTGACAACCCTTTCGGTGAAGCAATTTTTCCTAATATCCAATCTAAACCTCCCCTAGCACAACTTGAGGCCATTTCCCTTTGTCCTATCACTAGTTACTTGGGAGAAGAGACCCACACCCACCTTGCTACAACCTCCTTTCAGGTAGCTGTAGAGAGCGATAAAGTCTCCCCTGAGCTTCCTTTTCTCCAGGCTAAACAGTCCCAGTTCCCTCAGCCGCTCCTCATAAGACTTGTTCTCTAGACCCTTCACCAGCTTTGTTGCTCTTCTATCTATCTATCTACCTATCTATCTATCTATCTATGTATCTATCTATCTATCTCAGCTATAACTAGCTGTTTTGTGCTTGTACCAAATCCCCAAGTACACCTACGATTACACTGAATATTTTCTTTAATCTGGAAGGTACTGCTATCAAGTAGCATTTTGAAAAAAGACCTTGATGTAAAAATGGTGTTACCCTGTGTTCCTCCTAGTGCAGAAGTCTATAGCATGGGATGACTATCAGTACCCAGGATATGTCTTAAAACATACTAAATTTTATTTTTAATTTTCTTTAAGCAAGGAATGTGCATTTCCTCACTAAAACTGGAAGCAAGAAAAATCAGTGCCACATTATGCTAAATAGTTAATGTTCTTAATTTTGCATGCATCTGTTATCACGAAACTGAGTTGAATTAAAAATTACAGGAAACAAATAATGATCTAAAAGCTTAGGTAATGATTCTGGAGAATCTTTTGTAGCTTTTAGAAGAAGATTCTCCATCTATGGTATGTGTTAATTTAACAATTTTAGCTATAGTCTGATAGCAGCAACAATATAGAGCATATGCAAAATAAATATTCAGTAGATTTACATTTTTCATATGGGATGTCACTTATTTCCCATCAAAACGAGAAAATTGTATCTCTGCCCTGCAAAGCTGCGGATTACGTCTGTAAAACAGCTATAAACAAATTCATACCAGCCTCTATCCCAATTTTGGTTGATTTAAAGGCAGTTCTGAAATGCAAAGTAACTGGTCTGGTCCCGTAGTTGCCTCAAGTTTTTGCATTTCTGTAAGTGCCCAGACTTACTAAGAGCCCCACAGCAAGCATTGCTGTGTCTGTAGTAACTGTGTTTTGCTTTATGGCTGGCCAGTCATGTTGGGAAAAGCAAAGGAAATGAAAATGTGTTGTGCACCATCAGAGGTGGACAGTTTGTTTCCATAATCTGTTGACCTCCCAATCTGATTTTGTGTTTTCAGCCTTTTCAGAGTAATTTATGTTTTCAAGGCATTTGCATAGCTGGCCTCCTGGAGACCCACTATCCCTGGTTTCTGATCTGGACGTGTTCTGCTAGTTTGAGCACTAAACATTTTAAAATTTACTAATTCTGACAAGCAACTGGTGACATTATGATGGAAAGTATATTTTTAAAGCTATTAAGTACTTACTGTGTATATATCCTATATTTCACTTATCATTTGACAGCAGAGTAATTGCAAAATGAACATTTAGATTGGATTCAGGACACCATAAGCTTGAACAGCTGTGGGTGGGAAGGAAGACAGGCTTGGTGGTACACACTTTGCAGAATGTCAAGATAATAAATAAATAAAGTTTGCCACGCTGACAGAATGCACAAGGTAGCAATGGTACTTTCTTGCTAAATCCTCACGCCTGACCTTTTATAGCACTTGCCATATGACAGGTTAATTCCTGAGACTTGGGTGAATGAAATCACCTTTTGGAGTATCAGTTGGAATATATGCTATTCATTTATTGAGTAGACTGCATAGCAGTTCTATCCCACCCTACATCCCTTAATTAAGTTTCTAAAATTGGTGTTGGTTAGATGACTTATGCTTAAATTTAAGCACAAGCTTAAGTATTTTGCTAGATCATCATCACAAATATTTATCAATTATATTTTACTATATTATATAATAGAAATTTCACAAATATTTACGAGTACTATTTGCTGCAAGCCTTCATTTGATAGCAGTTTGTGAATACATAAGTTTGTTATATGGCCAGTTTGATTTTCAGAAGACTTGGTTAGAAATGTTGTTGGGTCTGTACAAAGGAAAGAAAACTGTAAACAGTCCCTTGAATTGTCCAGAAAAGAAGACTCAGAAACCTCTATAAGCAGTCAATACGAAGCTTATTTTTAGTTTTAATATTAGCTTCTGCAGAAGATGTTTCTCAAATAAAATGTTTTGAAATTACTATATCCCAAAATATTGGTTGCCTTATGTATTTCTTACCCCAATGCAAATTTTCTTGTTTTGCTGTTTTAATATCAAATGTAAACTCAGAAAATATTGTTTCTGTTAATTTTGGGTCTGAATAGTTCAGCTCCTTTTAATGAGGTGGACTATTTGCCTCATTAATGTAATTGCATTTCTATTCTGCATTATTATCTTCAGCACTAGGCTGTTTTCCAGCAACAATTGTTATACAAGTCATACTAATTTGTACGTTTTCACTGCCCTAATATTCCACTGAGATACTACTTTAATTAAAACATGACCTTATTATTCATAACTAAATGTGAAACATAACCTTTTATCCTCAAGGAGTGTCATCAAAGGTTGCATCTTAGTTCTGCATCAGATCAATGACTGTCATGCAGGATGAAGCTCCTATCGTCTGTGAATGGCACCCGATGGTAATTTATAACATTACCTGCCAACTCATCTATCTTTAGAGACACACTGCAGTCATTCTCAACCTGCCTTAGATGCTTTCATTTAGCACTGCCTAACCATCACTCCCCAATGATAGTCAGGAGACAATTCATAAAATCAGAGTGAATTACTATGTTTATGTGTGCCTGAGTATGAAAGGCAGTAAGCAAGTCTCCGAAGGCTGAAATAAGTTTGTATATGCTGTACCATCAATTTATTTTGTTATTGTACCCGGAGGGGAACCACTTTTGTTTTAAAAGGTGAGCAGTTCTGCTTCAGAGTTAGGGGACTGTGAAGCAAAACTGAATGGTCGGATCTATCTCAGAGGAAGAGTGAATGGAACACCCTGCAATAAAAAAAGCTAGCCTCAGGTCAGCATAAAAATTCATTACCATGGCAATTGAATATGCTGTAAGAAAAATAACTAATGAAATAACAAAATGAACTGCATACTGTCATATATGAATGTTAAGTAAGGATTTTTTTTCCTTGACAATAGAGACTTTTCTACGAGTTAAAGCTATGGACTGGAAACCCCTAACTTTTCCATAAAGGATACCACTATCTGCATCACTGTATGTGGTCCGTTCAACAGCTAGTTCCATCAGGCAAAACATCGTTTTGCAAAGCGTCCTTATGCACTGACCCACATGCAGTTCTTTGGGCTCCTGTTCTCCAGTCAACCTTGGCATTTGATGGGCCCTGGTGGGGTGGAAGGGATAAGGATGATGGAAGAGGAAGGGCTATGCAGGAAAATGTAGAAGCTATTTTAAGCATGTTGCTGGATTTAGATAACCATTGTGATTTTGTCCTTATTGCAGTTGGACATCTTTACAGGGAATTATTTTGTTTTACTTTTATGTCACAGCCAAGCTAAAAACAAAAGTACCTTTCTCGAGCTAATACTGTTAAAAAAGGTCATTTAATGAAATAATTTTGTTTGCTGGTTTTGCTCATTGTTTAGTACCAATTGATTACTCTCATAACATTTAATAGGACTAGGTCTAATCAAAAGGTCAACTGACAATTACTGTTACTCTCTGGTACTCAGATGGCAGAACACATGTGACTATGGAGCCAAGTAACTTTTTGCAGCTGTAAAGGTATTCTTAATTTTTTTCGAGTACTAACCATTTCTGTGAGGATCATCTAGAACAAGGTGATATTTTGCTTCTTTGTAGCACAATGAAATAATATTACAGAAACTTCAAACTTATAAATTTGCAGGGGAATAAAGTTTTATTATTGGAAGAGTCTTAGTATAATTAGAAGGCTCAGTAAATTGCATGTTGTAGAATATATAAACCATCTTTAAATTGACCGAAACTACAGAAAGAACAAGTATTGATAAAAAAAAGTCTGATTTTCTTCTACAAATTAAATTAATTTTCATAAAAATCCATGAATTTTAAAATCAATTTTCAACATCCCAGTGAAAGAAACATTACATTCCAAATAATTTTTTTTTTAAAGTTACTATTTCTATCCATCTCAGAAAAAGCAAAACATTCTAACTCAAACCAGTAATTCACATCATATCCATTACACCAGCTATGCAAGAAGCTACTTCAAAATCTCCCAAAGTATTCCTTCTTTTCCCTTCTGCCTCCAATTTTTTCAAGGTTCAGTCATTGGCACCTCATTTCTTATACAGCCTTCCACTGCTGAAAAGCATGCAGTCGCGTTAGTATAGCATCACTCCCTAAGGAAAAAAAAAAAAGAAAACGAAACCAAAAAAGCCCTACATGGGTAGACATTGATAAAAAGGTGTCGTGGTTTAACCTGGCAGGCAGCCAAATACCACGCAGCCGCTCACTCACTCCCCCCACCCCCAGCGGGACGGGGAGAGAATCGGAAGGGTAAGAGTGAGAAAAACTCGTGGGTTGAGATAAAGACAGTTTAATAGGACAGGGAAAAAAAGGGAAAATAATAATGATAATGATAATGATAAAATATACAAAATGAGTGATGCACAATGCAATTGCTCACCACCCGCGCTGACCGATAACCAAGTAGAGATCGGTACTTCCTGGATCACGCCTACCGTTCATATACTGAGCATGATGTCACATGGTATGGAATACCCCATTGGCCAGCTGGACTGGCTGTCCTGATTATGTTCCCTCCCATCTCGTGTACCTAGCTCAGTCAGTGGGCACGGGAGCTGTCCTTGGACTAGGAGGGCACTTAGCAACAACTGAAAACATCAGTGTGTTATCAACATTCTCCTCGTACTAAATCCAAAACACAGCACTAGGAAGAAATTTAACCCTATCCCAGCCGAAACCAGGACAAAAGGAAAAATGTTTTATTATAATAATTAGTATTTTCATTGTACAGCTTAGCAATTCTTTGTTGAATTCCTTATACAAGAGTTACAAAAAAAACCACCACAAAAAAAAACAGGTTAATTCTGCTGTGAGAATGACCTATGGATTAGTGTTATGCACCATAACACTGAACTTTGTCATTGCCTTTCCTTTTATTGAATCTGTTTCATACTAGTTTGCCAGTTAAGAAGGAAAGCATTTTTTCTTCCTTCAAGGCAGAGGGTTTTCTAAATCTTAGCAGTATGTCATTTTGAGAATGTACTTCAGAACAGAAAAGAAAAATATCAATAAAGCATGTTCCTGTCCTAAGAACTGGCTTTAAAAGTGCTATGCCAAGTTCCATGGATGTTTTTTAGTGAACTCACAAATTTTACTTATATACGTATTTTTCCTTTAGAAATTATTTCCTGGCTTTATGGCCTTTAATGATCAGTTTGAGCTTTAATTTTGGTGGTGAAGATGCCATATTCTAACATTAACCTAGGGTTCCATTCTTGACTGGAGTCTTTGAGAGTGCTACAGTAAAATAGTAAGGAAGAGTAATAAATATCTGCTAAAGGAAGCTTAGCCTCCAGTCCATCAGGATTTACAGGACCTTTTCAGCAGAGCTGCTACCAAGCCAGTCCATCTGTACCAGCACAGGGGGTTCTGCCTCTGCAGATGCAGGTCTATGACTTTGTCATTTTTTAATTCCCTGACATTCCTGGAAGCCCATTCTTCCAGCCTGTAGAAATCCCTCTGAATGATAGTCATGTCCTGCAACATATTGATTGTTCCCCTCAGTTTGGTGTCATCCACAAACTTGATGAGAATGCATATCTAACTTGTTTGGACTTACTGTTGTTTACCTGTGACAGATGTAATTAAGTTATAATCATTTGTGCAAAAAAGCAACCTTTGGGGGGGATGGGTGTGTATGTTTGTATGTATTTTCAGAATTGCTTGGTTGTTTGAGGTAACTGTAACAAACAGAATATTTAGGATGCAACATTTATTTTATTACAAATTTTTTTTCTCGATGAGTTTTAGAAATCATAAGGATCATGAGACTTCCAACATATGCCATTCAAGTTGAAGTCATACATTGTAATGCAGTTTTTCCACCTACGCAGCAGAAATCAGTGCTTTACAGGTCAGCCATCCTTTTCATTAGACTAAATTGTTGGTCTATTACAGACACCAACTAGTACATTATTAAGCTTTTTTTGTTTGTTACAGCATGAATCTATGAACATGCAAAATGGTTTTCTTCTGAGTTACCAGAGAACTCAGAAGCAGGTAATACCCCTTTTTTGATATAAAGTACCTTTGTTTTTTTGCTCACTAGATCCTGCCTAAATACAGTATATCAGTGATTTTAACATTCTACTCATGCAAATCTTCCCACCAGGTCTCAGTAATACCGGCTAGATCATAAAAGAGCAATTCCAATTCCAATTTCTCTTTTTTATTACCCAGGCTTCTAGCATTCATATATAGGCAACTAAAGCATTTCTGTTCAAGCTTCTTGGTGCCTTGATTAATTTTGTTCTTGATGTCTTGATTTTGTGCTAAACGAGTGTTCATTTGTTTCTGCTTTACACCCTCCTTGGTAGTTTTTAGTTTAATGTCCTTTGACTGGCTGAGTCAGCTGATTCTCCGCAAGTTCTATGAATTGGCACTTGTACTAAAATGGACCATCACCAATAAATCCTTGCACAATGACTACAGATGCATAAATAATCTTCTTTTTATGCTGTGGATAATATTTATTTTAGTAATGTAAGTCAGGCATCTAGTCTAAGTTGCTCAGTAGGCTTTCTCTATAGTCAGGTATCTCCATTCTCCAAATTTAGAGGCACTCTTAAGATGGAATGAGTAATCATCTGGAATCTTTCTGCTGGTGGAAGAAACAGCGTGGATAAAGTTTCGTTAACTGGAATACCATCTCTCATGTTCAGGGGTAGGACTCATTTAATGATTAGACGAGTCATCTTCTGGAAATGATTATTTCTTTTCATTCACTAGACTTGCCAGCACATTGCTGACATTCCTAAGTGAAGACAGTCGAATCCCAGTCAACGAAAAAAACCAATCCGTCCTGTTATCTGTCTGTTAATGCAGGATACTCTTTCTATCCTCAGTAATGAGTCCTTGAAAAAAATACTTGTCTTTTTTTTCCAGTTGATTAAGTTATTTCTGTTTGTGAGCAGCCATGGTTATCCTGCAAGACTGGCTAGGCAGCTGTTTTCAGCAGTTTTCTGTTCCTTTCCACAAAATAGGTTTTATTTCCTACAGGAGGACCTTCTCCACATGTGCAATTTTCCCTGGACCTCTAAACCTGTGTTTCTCTTGTCTTGTTCATTCTCATCTCTCTCCTGTCATCTAGAATGTTTCCATGTCTTCTAACCTGTAGGATTAAGTTGGCACCCTTTTCCTCTTGTTGCCATTCTTTGTTCAGTATAAAGTGGGTATAATTCTTAAATGAGATTATCAAACTCTCCTCCTCTGTGGTGCTCTTTTTTATTAGAAGATACATACTAACCCTAATCTCTGCAAACCACTGATCTTTATTTTGCAACATGGCAACTTTTTTGTGCAAAGGTCCTCTTGACTTCAGAAAAGAATTAAAATAGAGCATCAAAAACTCTTGTAGGTCATATCCTCTGTTTCAGTGCTGACCAGTGCAGTGTGAAGCAAACGACCATACCTAGAAAATGTATCTATCTTCCTCTTTTAGACATTTTGTTTGCCTGTTCTTAATAGAAAGTGTTCTGCATCTCAAATTTGCGTCATTTCTGTAACCACTAAACAGGTTCAAATCTTAAATAAGATTGTGCACCAGAGTTATTCTGATTTTGCATTTAAATCACAAAACTTTTTTGTGTCTAGTGCTTTGTAACATTTCTTCCAGGCTTTGGCAGGAGGGGTGAAGGGGGCGTGTCCTGTGATTAAATTAAAGCTTATGATGTGATTAAAGAAGTGGTTATTACAGTCTAGTGTCATAGTAAGGAAAAACACCTGGGACTCCATTTCAGTGGCTGTACTGGTTCACTTCATTGTGTCTGGAACAAGACATTTAAAATAGATTCTCCTGTTCTGCGCCAGTTCTAAGTCAGCTGACAGCATACTGAGAAGAAATCACATTGAGTCAACACCTGCTACAGGCCTTTGTAACACTTCTGTTTCAATTAAACAGTTGGAATAAAGAATTTATGAAGAAAGAAAACTTAATAACCTGTTTTGCAAAGACTGAAATTCAATCTTTAAGTTCATTCAGTGCCTCAGTTTCCCCATCCATAAACTGAAGATAATTATATTTCCATTTAAAACTTATTGAATTATGTTGATAAGAGAATTTTATAGGAGAGCCAAGCATTATTATCACTCTATTACTGTTACATTTATAGATTGTAATCTGCATACTGACTCATATATGAAAGCAATTACTTTGCATAGTGTCCTATGACTGAAAGCACAGTATGGTATTAAAGGCAAACATGTACAATTATAGATTGCCTGCATACCAAAAAAAAACAAACCAAAAAAAAACAGCCCAACCCACCAAACTCTAGAAAAGTTCTTTCTTTGCAGATAATATATGACTCAAAGTTTGCTTTTCCTCTGATAGCTCAATGCTGGAGCTTTACCAGTCTCCAGGGGAAATCAAGATCTGCATTTAAATAAAGTTATTAATAACTAGAGCTAGGTTTTATTTTGCAAGGATGGTAAGTGTTGTAAGGTACTTTGTATAAGGCAGCATGTGAAGTGAATACCGAACGTCATTCCAAAATATTCTGAAGTGTTCATCTTTTGTCATTTATCACATCTTGTACAGTAAATTATAAGTTATATTGTAGGGACTCTAATAAATGCATTATTTAGAAGTTATTGGTGGAATTCTAATAGAGCATTTCAAGTTTAACTTTAGTGTGTATTGCTAGGACTGGTCATACGCTAAGAGGCAGCATATGTTCATTAAGGTTCGTCACCATTACATAAGAAAGAAACAGAAAAAAAGCCCCAAACCAAAAAACCTAAAGAAAATAAACACCCAGCAGAACAATTTTATTGGTGGAAGCAGGCAGCTATGTAATTTAGTCTTGGAATAAATGTTTAATGGGAAATGAGAGTAACAGTCTTCTGAAGATTATGTAAAGGTTAGGTTAAGGAGACTTTTGGGCGTTATGCAAACAAAAATCTGGTTCCAGAATTTAGTGTGAGGGACAAGAAGCAAGAGGGTTTGCAGTGATACACAGCTGTAGGGTGGTAAGCAGTGGTCACATCCCTGTACCATACTTCCATGATGATTTTTTTTAGTGGGAGATCCTCAAGAAGTGTGACATCTTTCCGAGTGTTAATGGGATGTACTAAATTATAGTTTCCGTCTTTACATCTAATCACTTTACTTAATAGCACGGGACATTGTGTTGCACTTGGGCTCCATTGCAAGTTACAAAGTAAAGAACCAAAGTCCTCTTTGCTGTTAACTAAATCTTGTTTCATACTTCATCACTGACAGTTTTGAAGTTCCTATGCCTTTTTACCCTTCTGGAACTGTAAGTCTTTTTTTTTAATAGTACTTTGAAATCATGTTTTTTTAAGGTGGCCATGAAAGATGTCATTTCTGCTTTTAGACTGCATAACTCTGCTCTGTCCAACAAAAAGTACTGCTAGGGATTTAATTCTCAGCAAGACACAGTCAGCATATTTCCTCCTAATTTTGCTTACAAATACTATTTCTATCTGTGTGGATTGGGAAACTGAGAACTGGGAGTGATCCAAAATAAAATTGTTTATATTCTGTCAACTTACTATGTCTTTTGATTTCTCATTGTTTAAACTATAAATCTTTTCAAAGCTTTGCTATTTAAGATTGATTTCTCAAGACAGTGTCCAGCAGTGCAAGTACACTGAGGTGATCACGTTTTGTGCTGTGCTTAATCTGCTTTAGGACATACCAAAATGTAGCTGTGTGAAATAGCTGACTCAGCTCCTCATGAATTCCCCTGGCTCTGGCTGGGTTGGCTTGGAGGTCAGCAAGGGTCTCTTTTTTTAGTGGGTGGAGATGTCCTACTGATGTTTTCAACCTCCAATAGTGGTTGCTGCTGGTCAGGTGAAGGATTGAGCAGATGATGGTCTTTGCCCCTAAGTTTTCTCTTCCAGCCGCAGAGGCCGGTGCAGGAGCAGGTGGCTCCCTGCCTTCCCAGCACCACTCCTCCTTGTTTCAGCTGTGTCGGTTGGCTAAGAGGAAGGGAACGGTGCAAATTTTCCAGTATTTCAGCTTCAAATCCCATGTGCAGTAGCAGAAACATCTGGGAAATATTATGAAAAAAGATAATATTTTAATATTGAACACAGGGGTTTAGATCACAACACAGGAAATAAATTATATGAGAAACGTATTTTTTAAACAGAGTAACAAAATTTATGAGGATCCCCATCCATCATGACCTTGCTTAATTGGTGTTTTTCCATAGAAGTAGAAATGGAGATACCTGTAAGCTAAGACAGATACTAGTACAGTTTAGTAGGTAGAGTTTATCTTATATACCGGGTATTAATTGCAGTCATGATCAATTCCTGGGCTTCTGTAAGACGTCAGTAAGTGCAGAATGAGGCCTTGTTTTTGACCTGGCCTTGTCCTGGTAGGATCAGCTCTAGTGGAATCTAACTTTAGATAGCAATTCTTTTTTTATTCTCTAACATTTTGCCACTATCAAAATTGTGACAAAAATAAATTAGAGAATACTGTCACTTTAGCGGTTGAAGTGATAGCTGAAAGTAGATTAATACTTACTCATTCACGCATGAGGGGGAAGAATGGCTGAATGTATTTGAAGTGTTGTCTTTTTTAAGTTATGATCCTTCTCTTCTGTAGTCAACCTGTAAGTAAAAGAGTACCATGCCCCAGCAACCTCTGATGTGTACTATTCATAAATAAAATGACACTAGAAAAAAGATCTTCATCATATTTTCACTTTATATTATTATGCCCTCAATAGCTGTTTCTGCAGCACTTTCTTGTGAGACAACATAATGTGCTTTTGTCAAAGCACAATGTTTCTTTGTGCTGAAAACAGATATATTGCTGTCCTCATTAAAACAAATTAAATTGTCAACCACGACTCTATATCTAATTATTTAATTTGCTGACTTTTTCTAAGGAGATGTGCTGAATGGAAATTATTTATAAGTCTGACTGAAATGCTGCTTTCCAGGCTTTCAGTATTCGATATATACTGATGTATGTCCATGTAAAGACAGTATTTTCTTGGCTTTATTGTTCTTTCTGTTATAGCAAGGACTCTTGGGGTCAGACCCTTTGCCTGCATAAATCAACAGAGCTCAGCTTGCTCTCAGGCACCAACTTAATTTCATTAGGTGTTTCTCTAATAGATACTGCAGGTTAAAATACATTTATAATATACTTTGAAAAATGTTTGAATATTTTCTCAACAGAGTAAAAGTAGCCTAACTTTTTCCATTGAAAGACCAAACCTTTTTTTTTTTCCTCCCCCCTATTATGTAGCTGAAAATGCTGAACAACCAGTAATAAGTTGTAATAAGAAAACAAAGTTAAGGAGGGGGTGGGGGTCAAGAAACAAGAAAAAATGAAAATTAGGGGGAAAATTTTAATGGAGGAAAATATTCTGAAAAGCAAATACTGAATATCTTGTAAGCAAAGAGGAAATAAAGATATACCATTTCTGTAATGATAAGCTGCACTGGGGCAAGAGTTCATCAGCTGAGATCTGGCTCAGTGTGCTCACTGACAAGCCTTGTGTTTTGTTTTCTAGTATACAGCTGGAACTGTAAGAATGCATTTTTCAATAAAGAGGGTTTTTTTTGTTAGAAAACACAAGTTCAGCAAAATCATAATTTGTTCAGAAACATGCCAGTTCCAATGAAGATTGTCCCAAGAAATATTTCCCACATCCATCGATCATTTTCAAAAAAGAGAGGAAATAGCTACTCTGTAACATTCGGTAACTGGCATTCACTGGGATATTGAGAAAAGTTCACGGCTCTGCTTTGCCTCATTAGTGTAAGGGACTCGAACACAGGCCTCCGGGGGGATGCTCGGCTCCAGTCCCCACCGACCCCTTCTCACCCGTTTGTCATACTGGAGTGGACGTAGCTCTCTCCCTACTCTTGAGAAACTTTGAAAGGCCTTTGTTTGTTCAACTGTGGTATGAGAAAGTTTATGAAAACTTGCAGAGTAAATCTTCATGGAAAAATTATTTCCTGGGCAGCTTTATTTGTGGTGAAGTCTGGTTTACTGCCACGGTTAACAGTATGTCCCTATCTTAGATCGGAGCTTGCTCCCAGTAAGTGATCAATAAGCCTCAGATTCTTTAGAAAAGAAGTGTAAAGTTTTGGATATAATATGAAAAATATTTATTTCTCTCTTGGTACTTCATGTAATTTTGTGATGTTCTGCTAAATGCAAATTGCTCCTCATTACATTATTTTAGTGGCTTGTTTTCTGCTGTTCGTCCACATGTTTATTTATAAACAGATTGCTATATATGATAGCAATTACAGTGTCAGTAAGAATAATAATCCAGCAAAGCAAAGCCAATAATCATTGTGAAGAAGTATATAGGAAGGGCTAAATTAATACCAGAAAAGTGTAGTCATGCTACAGTGAAAAAATACCCACTTAGGATACTGTGCTTATGACACAGTCTCTCAAGCATTAATAACAACATGCTCACAACAAGAAAATTTGATAGTTGAAGGAAAGGAGTCCTAAATACCTATTATTGTAGTAATGCATATTATTAATGAACGTAATAAAATGTGTGAATTAGTAATACAAAGGAGCATAGCATATGAGAAAAACTTAATGCTAATAGTCTTGCAGGGGAGGAAGTGGAAGCCCCATTGCTTGAGTTATTTAAAATGGGAGAAAATGCAACATTTTAAAGAAACAGCCCGTGCTGCCAGGTTTTTGCACCAGACCGAATGCTACACTGTTCTTGCAAAATCAGACAGAAGTGGATAGTGAATTTAGCAGATGAGGGTGGCAGTGTGAGCCAGGTGCTGAGTGCATAGTATCACATAGGTAAGCTGGTCTTTTGAGAATATCCTCAATGAGTCCCAAGGGAACTGAGATCCAGAAGATTTTTTAAATTTTTTTTCATCAGTGCTAATGACCAGACAGTCATTAGACAAGCTTTCCCAGCGAATACACCCATTTTGATTCTGTTAAGGTGTTTCTTTTGCTCCAATGACTGTACAGAGAAGGCAGAGCAACTTAAATGCATTTCTTTAAAATTATCTGAGTGCTTTATGTATCCAGCATAATTTGGAATTTGGAAGTTGTTTTGGGCCCTTATAAATCTTCGTTGTTTGACAAAGGATGAAAGGGATAGTACTATGCTTCTGTTGCTATGTGGGAATAACACAAGAAAGAAAATTGGTCATCAGATTGTGTGGGTTTACAACACACATTTTCCTCTCCTTTCGTGTGATAATATATTTGATACTGTTTCCTAGAGAAAAGTGGTATAGAATATTAATTTTTCACAGGTTCTCAGTGAGTATAATGAATAGCATTAGATGGGGCTTGCATACTCAAATATATGCTTACTTTGTAATATAGTCAATTTGTATTAAATTACTAGTTTTCAAAACAATTTTGTTTCAGCTTGAACTGACATTTTCAGAGTCAAGGCAATTTAAATTTACCAACTTGACTGCACTTCTTAATTCAAGTGCACATTTGAAAAGATTGAAAAAGCTGTTACAATAGCTTAACTCTAGCTCAACAATTTGAAAGCCAAGAGTAATGGAGAGTTGAAGTCATTCCTCTCTCAGCACAGGCTGTTAAAATAATCTGAGGATTAAATCTAGTATTTTGGAGGTACAACAAAAAAAAATAGAACTGATACTTT
Organism: Calonectris borealis; assembly: GCF_964195595.1. Lineage (NCBI taxonomy): Eukaryota > Metazoa > Chordata > Aves > Procellariiformes > Procellariidae > Calonectris > Calonectris borealis. The sequence continues at coordinate 179,151,929 of NC_134312.1, forward strand.
TGCTGCCCATCCAATTCTTCAGTGAGACAACTGGACTTCTAGGTTCTTCCAGGAAAACGTAAGCAAGCTCTTAATGCATCCACAGGAAAACTGTAGGCAGGTTTGTTTTGTTTGGTTGTTTGGGGTTTTTTCTAGTCTAATCAGGAGGAAGACTGAAAAACAGAAGAAAAAAACCCAAACCTTTCTCTTACCCCCATACTTTCCTGGACTCTCCTGATCACATCCAAATGGGATTTTTGTGAGGAAGCTGAGAAAAGAAAAAAAAAATATTTGAAATTGCTGTAACTCTGGGTTATAACATCATTAGTTGTCTACAGATTTCTCAATGTAAAAAACATCTAGAAATGGGTTTGATAGAATACTAGACTCAGGGAAGGTCTATCAGATTCCATTTTGCAGGCTGTACTTCTTGCATTCTCTGATCTGTTAGGTAGTGTTCTCAATCTATAGTACACAGGGAAAACCTTGCATTTAATATAGCTCACACTCACTGAATATTGATAAAATAAAGTGGGAAGCAACAGAAAGGACATAATATGATGGTGCAGATTCTTCTTACAGAGTGCCATTGCCCATGGATCTGCCAAGCTAGGGGACTATGCTAATCCATTCTCATTATCTTTCTCTTTACTTTCACATGTTTTAAAGCATATGTAGATTAATAATTTATTTTCTGTTTTTTAAAATTGAAGTTTAAAATATATAATTTATTTTCTGATTTAAAAAAAAAAAACAAAACACTGTTGTTGTTTTTTCCAAAGTTACTGCCTGATGATTTTAAAAGTTCATTTCAACCCAAATAAAACTGAGGTATACTGATAAATAAGCTATGAGTGACTTCATAGTGAATTATTCATTGATATACATGAAGTAAGACGTCCTTACTACTTTTCAGAATTCTGGCTTTTGCATCAAGATCAAAGCAAACATAATTGTAATGATGCTAACAATGCTATAAAATATAGAAAATTGAGAGATGGAGGGCCCAGTCCCTTCACGTTGTAGCAGAACAAATCTTTAAAAATAAGTGCTTTCACAGCTACCTAAAAATCAAATATAGGAAGCTCTGTGGAATATTTTGACAGTCTGTTTATCAGAAATACAGTGTGTCTGGGAGGAATTCAGGAAATCTATTTACATTCCTGCTAACTTTAATACATTAAAGATTTGCAATATATAAATACATGTGCGGTGGCAAGAAGCTGTGCTGTTTAATAGTGGCTCACTTTCTTTTACCCTACAGTTATGTATTTTCTATCCATCACAAAAAACTGAAGAATTAATTTGGAGTTATTCTGGTCTGAAATACCTGGTTTTGTGGACTTCTGTCCTTCTGCTTGAGAATCTCAGAAGTATTAATGAATTTACTTATCAAATCTTCATGAGCCAGCGTTATTGATTTTTTTAGCAGATATCACCTGTGGCATGGAAAGATTTGAGTCCATATTTTTCTTTGGTGTAAATTGCAAGAAAGCCTATGGAGTTTGCCCAAGGAAATTTCTAGACTGACTGGAAACATGGACCCAGATATTTCAACTCTCTCACTAAGGAGAGATCTGTCTCTCTTTGGCTATTTCAAAGTTGAGATGCAATGCAAGAGTGAATCCCATTTCATGGGTTAGGCTACATGCTCCAGTCATGTCCTGACTTTATTCTGGGATGAATTCTGAGCTATTTGCTCCTACTCCTTGACAAGTAGGCCTGGGTTTCTAGGTTAAAAGAAACTGTGTTGTTCTCCTGTGTGTTCGATGAAAGGAATGATTGGGAAACCACGTGTATAGACCAGTGTTGAAGAGCACCTGTCATGGAGAATATAACATCTCTGTAGCCTTCTTGACTTCTGTGGTTAATTTTTTTTCTTGTTGTCGACAGAAGGTAAGCTGAGAAACATACCATGGTCAAATTTGCTCTATGTAGGAAAAGACACAGAAGTGTTTCATGGTATCTTTTGGTTTGATATTGTCACTGATTTAAGGTTAACTGCATTTGTGTGCCATCTGGAGACAGAAATCTCTCTACAAATCTATCAGAAGGCAGCAGTTCCTTTGGGAAGTAAGTTAGGGTTACAGCAAAATTAATGAGTCAGAGACTATGCTCTTGCAAGTCTCTGAACACTAAATCTTTCCCAAGATGCGCATCAGAGGACAGAATTTGACCCTTAGCAACAAACCTGAATAAATATAAAGGAAGTGAAAGTGTTCAGTTACTTTATTCTCATATTATGGCTGGGTTAGTTTAAATTAAAAACAGGAAGAATAAAAATCCATTCCTAAATATTTAGGGTTTTGGTGAGGACTTCGTACTTAAAAAAAAAATTATCTCCACTTTTGTGCAAAGGACACTGAGTTTGACCTATTACAGTGGTCTCAGTTAACACCAAGTATGCTGCAGGGTCTCAAAACTTATGTCATCATTTGAGATTTTCTGTGTCTTTCTTCTGTGACTTACTTCCACTGTAACATAGGTACAGTCAGTGTTTCCTCGGTGTTTTAAAAAAATAGAAATCCTATTTTGTTTGCACAGTAAAAAAGCAGTGAAAACTTGCAAACAGAAAAATGCCTTTCAGTTAAAAATTCATTTGTTCACTGAAAACTGTTACTTTTTAAATATTTACAGTACTTCCCTAAAATACTTTTCCATATGATTCAATCCTATGTCACCCTCTCCTCTGTAGTTTAGATCTTCCTTGGTCCTGATAATGCAGCATGAACATCTTTTTTGCCTCTTGCCTTACTCCTATGCAACTGTAACAGGAGCCCCAGCATACTTCTAGTGTAAATTTATGCCTGGTTTTATCCATCTGATTTAAGACAGCTACTCAAAGCACTGAAATTAGGGCCACAATTACCTAGTTTTTCTCTATGAAGAAATAGGCAGAAATCATCCAGAGGATGATTCATTTATCCTCTGGAAGGAGTCTGTGTCTTTTCATATAGGAACCTACCATGTTTTCAGTAATTACCTGAAGTTAAGCTGGCTAAACTGAGCCTTCACCCCTATGCAAAGTGACCGTGGATGGGCAGATTTGGAGATTTAGTTTGAAAAGGGAAGAGGCAATGCAAGTTTCTCCGCAGTGCCTAGCCAGCGTGCAACAATCCTGAGGCCATGGCTATGCATGAGGCCATGACTATGCATGGCTAAGCACTGAATGCTTGCTCATTCGGTGCTTGACACTACTGCTCAGGCTGCCAAGAAATGTCACAGTTCTTCTGGATGTTTTATAAGAAGGACAGGCTTAGCCACAAGGAAGTTAACTAAGACAACTCCATTTCAAGAAGAGAGAAAAAGGAAGCATCAAAGAATTAACTTCAGTCTGATGAATAGTGGACTATTGCTAAGCCAATACAAATGCCAACCTCTGCACCAGAACTGTTTAATTTAGATGTGTGCATTCAATTAGTTTAGTGTTATTCTGTGTTTTGTCAAATGCCTGAGAAAATCTTGTGAAAACGGGTTGGTGAAGAATGAGTGTCCGAAGTTATGACTAGACAGTGATTTGGGAATCAGCACTGAAATTTTAAGTCCAGGAAAAAAAATGAAAAAAAAAAAACCTTGTTATTTCATCTGTCTTCATTAATAACAAAACCTGTGGGAGTTCCTTGAACTGACTTGATCTTTAAGAATAGTAGCCAAGGCTTGTCCATCTTTTAAGAAAAAATGTTGAATATTAATTTTGTTTAAAATGTTCAGTAATGAAGTACAATTATCAATGAAAGTCTGGTTTTAGTTAATACCCTCACTGTTTGAAAAACTGTAGTTAAAATATCATGCCTTACTTCTAATTCTGATTTGTCTTTGTTGTTGGTTCTAACTTTAAGGAGTCTTTCTGCCCAAGAGCAAAACCCAAATAATGTGTTTTGATAATAAAGGCTAAAAAGAAAAAAAGAAAAAAAAAATCCTTCAGAATGGAATGGAAACATGAAAGAGAGAGTTGGAGCACAATCAACATGAATACAGAGTGTCAATAAATTTGTACTTTTTATCAGATTAACAAGGATAGATATCAAGGTGTTTATTCACATCTCATTAATGAGGCAGAGCTGAAACATCACCCCTCTTCCAATTTCATGGAATTTGGGTATTAGCAAAATGAACCCCGGAGAATGGCTGTGTTAACCTCGTAATCAGTCTTCCATGTCTTTGTATATAGTTAGATTTCATTTCAAAATCTCTCAATTTTACAAACATTAGAAAAATCACCCAGGAAAGCCTCCATGTAGCCCCCCCCTTAACTGTCTTAGGGAATTCATTCTGCCATTGCTGTTGAAGAGAACCCTTCCGAAAACAATCCCCTTGCAACTTTTCAGCAGCACAGTGTTCTGATAGCCTTTCTATCAATAAGCTAACACATATCAAAACTGCAGAATGCCTGTTCATATTTATGATCGCAAAATATGTCTATTGCGTTCAAAATTTCCTAAGACGTTATGTAAAACTTGGCGTGTGCTGGCGTGTGCTTCAAAATTTCCCCGATCTGTACTGATATGTATCAAATGACTGAAGCAGGCATGTTAAAACCTTACCTTGAGCCATTACAGTTTACTGTAGTAGATTTACTGTAGTAGTTTACTGTACAGTTTACTGAGTAGATTACATCCTGCCTAATTATTACAAGGACTGTAATTCCACAGAATCAAGAATTTTTGGAGCTCTTCTAGGGGTCCATTTGAATAAACAGTTGTAGTGTTTATTTCTTTTTTCCTTAATATGTTTTACACAAAGTTTTTTTTGTCCACATTTACCCATGTTGGTGGTTAATTCACATTAGGGAACATGGAAAAATTCACCTTATCATGTATGATTTCTTTCATATTCTTTTTCTGGGAATATATAGTAGGAAAATATGTTGAAATAATAACCTATTTTACTAACAAAAATGGGTACCACAGAAATAAATGAATTTTATTCTTTTTCAGCTAAACATGGCATAAGGCTGTTCCTCCTTATAAAGCCTGGAAGGTTGACCTCAGTCTTTCAAATCTGTGGCCTTTCACATATTTTAGGGACTTCACTCCTAAATGAAATCACATGGATTTTATTCATTGCAGTAAACCACAAAACCATTGTTGTGGACAGTTAACTGTTTTGTAAGTAATGATAACTTCTGATTTTTTTATGAGTGTAAGCTCTATAATTGGCAGACTTAAAATACAACTTATCACTGTGCAGCTGTAAAATGGCTGCAGTGAATTCTGTCTCTCAGTTATATACTAGTGTCTTTTGTTTACAGAATGCTTTTATACATATAGTAAGATGGCAGGAAGATAAAGTGAATTTGACTTTTTTTGTTTAATTTTATTTATTTCTTGGTTCTGTTTAGAATGAATTATTATTACCAAGGGGGGGGGGGAAATCCTTCTTTTTCTTCTTAACTACCTTTTCCATTTTTTAGGTTTGATAGCATCTCTAGTTAATCAGAGAAAGGTGACTGCCTTCCTTACATTATGAATGTGCAGCTAGTACTTTCTTTTTTTTTTTAATGTTTAGTTACTTTTACCAATTTTAGTACACGTCATAAGTATACAGAGATACATGTGCATTCCAGCACCACACTGAAACATGGAAATACACTGTGGGAAATAATAATAGATATAAGGCTAGCTCTATAAAGAGACAATGGTTCACTTAAAGAATCCTTATTCCCCAAGTATCTAGATATTCTTTGTCAGTTTGGTGCATTACCTATGCCCCAGAAGGAAGAAGGAGTAATTTTTAAAGAATGTGATTCACAAGAACTTTAAATATACATTTTTTTTACTTATTTAGCAGCTTATTGTGCACTTGGCGTTTTTCTACTAAGTAACTTGAGTGCACAGATTTACTTGGGAAATGAAGAGAAAGGAGCAATAAACCCAGTGAATTTAGACTCCTATTTAGCTTGGGGTTGCACTGAGCACTGAGACGGGTATCCTTTAAGCCTCACCTTTTCAAGAGTGTTGTCCCTCTCACTGGATTCATAGGTGAACATGTTCTGAAAACAGGGGTTCAAGCCAATCTCTTCACACAAAATACAGAATAACAAGGTTCTGTACATTTTTTCTAACAGTTCACTGATTAAAGAACCGTTCACCGTATGAGAAACTTTTCCTTAGATTCTTTCAGTGCTTGATGAAACTTGAATGCATGTTTCCTACAAGATTGCATCAAGTACTAGGCTATAGATATATTCTGAATAAAGATGTGCTCAATCTCTTTCCTTCTTTCTCTGCTGTACTTGTATGATCTATTTAAATACTTGTTGGAATGGAAAAAAAGATGAGGCAGGATCTTATTTCATAAACTGAAAAGGCTGAAGACTTCCACAAAGATGGATATATGGTTTACAATCTTTTTTCTCTTTTTCTCCTGAAAATGGATCACTGCACAGATAGAAACACAGAAGAACTAAAAAGATGGCAAAACTGAAAACCATGTGATTCCAGTCCCAGTTCCCAGATCTGGGTTTCTGAAGTCAATGATCTTTGTATAAAACACATAAACACTCCTGGAGGCTGTGACAAGAATGTTAAAATAAACATCCTGGACAGACCAGCAGATTCTGTCAAGCCATTTATCCTGTTTGTGATGACAGACAGCCATTTGAAACCAGAATTTCATCTTCCCCTGCAGGACCACGGCAACTACCTTCTCTCCCTTTTGGGCCTTTCATGATTCCTTCAGGCCTAGTCACACAACAGTGGTGCTTAAAGCAGGCCTCACCCCTTTTTTTGTGTCTTTCCTCTGCAATTCACAAAAGAAAGTTTTTTTAACATTTTTTGTGGAAATGGCTTTAATTGTTGTTTGCGCTGAATGGGGTAGATATCTCTAAATCTACTGAAAGAAAAGCCATGCAAGAAGCCATGAGTACTGTATGATCTTTGATCTGCTTTCAGATTTGAAGAAGCAATTTTTCCTCTGGTGGTGAATTAATGTGCATAACGGCCAGGCTTCTGCATGTCTTCCGGGACACCCACTGGCAATGCCTAGAGTTATATTTGCAATTTAGTGTTCTGATGGGTTTGGCCTCAGCGGTGGCACTGGGGTGGCCTACACAATTCCTATTGCCATTGCTTCATCCTTAGACAGGCTTTGAGCACAGATTTCCATGATTTCAAAGTAGAAGGAAGGCCTGAATCAACAGGAGATATTCCCTGGCAGGGCCTTCTGCTTCTGCACGAGAACTAATTTAGACGTACAGGCAGTTACAGGGTCCGAAGTGGAGGTGTTAATGTAAGGTAGGTGCTTCCAGGATTTGACAACAGAGGCATTTTCAAAATCCTGTCTTCAGCACCAAAGTAGAAGATCAGCATCTCTTCCCTGAGACTTATTTTGGATCTAGCTTATTCTTCTTTTAGAGCTGATGAAACTTTTCTCATTTACACTAGCTGAAGATGTGCATTAAGTATGCACTTAGTTTGGACCATTGCGTGCTTTCACAATAAATGTTCACCTAAGCATAGCGTGTATTTAGCACACTATGGCTCATGGAAAAATATGATCCCGGCATTAATTACTTATTATTAAATGATTGTAATAATAATTGCAATAATAATTGCCTTCTATCTGTGAGTGTAACTGAGTGAAAGTGATGGCTGTACCTCTCTAGCTACCATGTTATTTTGGGTTGAACTTGATTAGTAAAGCAGATTCTAATGCAAGAACAGTGCATTTACTGGTTGCTCCACATGCCTTGAGGGCTACCAGTCAAGCAAACAGAATATTGAGGTTGGTAACACTGACAATAGAACAATTTTTAAATGGGATGAAAATGATGACATGAGAATAAGAGCTTCCAGGAGGGGTATGTTTTGGTTGGAGTGCAGAGAGAAAAATAGGGTTGAAGAAACAGGTGATGCTGGCTTTCCTTTCTAAGCCAGCAGCACTTCAGATAACAAATGTACTCTGAGAATTCCTCATTCTGAATTTCAGCTTAACTATCAGCGTCAAAATTCTCTCTTTCCTGAACTTGTTTTCCTAACTCTGCTTGCCATCATCTCTTATAATCACTACTTTAGAAGGGTACTCTTGCCAATCAGTCTTTATTGGAAAACTATAGATTAGTCTTCTGTATGGTTTCCTTGGGTTAGAATCACTTCAGGCAGGTAAAGCCTTTCAGGTGTTCCTAGCAGTTAGAAAAAACTGCAGCTCTATAACTGGCTCCTACTATTAATTTTTATAACTATGTGACAATTCACTTTTCCCTGTCTCTTTCTCCATATTACATTCAGTTTCCTTATATAGGCTTATAGACAACTTAGGTTTTATTTACTCATTATTTAATCCAGTTTTGGTGTTGTTTTTTTGAGATATGGATCTCTATTACAAATATTTTCTTTGAAAATTTTTGTGTAATGTATACAGTATATATTTCACTAATTCTCAAAAAATGCATAGTAAAAACAAAACAACCAAAAAAGTGAAGTGATTTAGATTTAAGAACGCTAGAATATCTAATTTAATGGCAAAATTATTTTTTAGACTTATTGACTTGTTTCAGAACTGTAACATACATATCATTGTAGCCAAGAGTCTTTCAGGACAATTTAAATAAAATTCAGGACACAGCTGCATTACATGAAGAAAAAATTAGAACATCATTAGAACATTTATACCTTCTTTACTCTTTTTTTGTCTTCCCTGGGTTAATGCAAATTTTTAGTATCTGCAGATATCAAAATTTGACACTAAGTCTGTGATACTGAATTTAAATTGAAATGCAGCAGGAAATTATGTACTAATTGCTCAATACTAAATTCCTGAACATCTGAAAGAATTTTATGCTAGGTGATAATATTATGATGAAAAAGAGAGACACAAACTTTTATTGAAACTGCTGGATAGTGACACAGTAAATTAATTTAGAATGTTTAGATACACATCTATGCATCCATGTACTAATTACTGTAAATGGTAGTCTGTTCCATAATTTCATTGAGCTAATTCCTGACTTTCATATTGAGGAGAGTAGCTGTCAGAACTACAACAATGGCTGAAAAAACACACCCCAGATTTTTCTTGCCATTTTAAAAATACAGAGCTTTTGATCATGTCAGAATCTATCAGTAGGAACAGCTATGGAGGTATCACCGAAAAGCCATGTATTTTATCTACATAGAATCACAGAATCATAGAATTGTTTTGGTTGGAAAAGATCTTTAAGATCATGAAGTCCAACTGTTTACCTAACACTGCCAAGTCCACCATTAAACCATGTCCCTAAGCACCACATCTACACGTCTTTTAAATACCTCCAGGGATGGTGACTCAACCACTTCCCTGGGCAGCCTGTTCCAAGGCCTGACAACCCTTTCGGTGAAGAAATTATTCCTAATGTCCATTCTAAACCTCCCTTGGCACAACTTGAGGCTGTTTCCTCTTGTCCTATCACTTGTTACTTGGCAGAAGAGACCCACACCCACCTCACTACAACCTCCTTTCAGGTAGTTGTAGAGAGCGATAAGGTCTCCCCTGAGCCTCCTCTTCTCCAGACTAAACAACCCCAGTTCCCTCAGCCACTCCTCATAAGACTTGTTCTCTAGACCCTTCACCAGCTTCGTTGCCTTTCTCTGGACACGCTCCAGCACCTCAATGTCTTTCTTGAGGGGCCCAAAATTAAACACAGTATTCGAGCTGCGGCTTCACCAGTGCTGAGTGCAGGGGCACAATCACTTCCCTAGTCCTACTGGCCACATTATTTCTGATACAAGCCATGATGCTATTGGCCTTCTTGGCTACCTGGGCACACTGATGGCTCATATTCACTGGCTATCAACCAAAACCCCCAGGTCCTTTTCCTCTGGGCAGCTTTCCAGTCACTCTTCCCCAAGCCTGTAGCATTGCATGGGGTTGTTGTGACCCAAGTGCAAGACCCGACACTTAGGCTTGTAATTGTACAAACCTCATACAATTGGCCTCGGCCCATCAATGCAGCCTGTCCAGATCCCTCTGCAGAGCCTTTGTACTCTCGAGCAGATCAACACTTCCGCCCAACTTGGTGTCGTCTGCAAACTTACTGAGGGAGCACTCGACCCCCTCGTCCAGATCATTGATAAAGATATTGAACAGAACTGGCCCCAATACTGAGCCCTGGGGAACACCGCTTGTGACCTGCCGCCAACTCCATTCACCACCACTCTCTGGGCTCGGCCGTCCAGCCAGTTTTTTACCCAGCGAAGAGAACGCCCATCCAAGCCATGAGCAGCCAGCTTCTCTAGGAGAATGCTGTGGGAAACGGTGTCAAAGGCTTTACTGAAGGCTAGGTAGACAACATCCACAGCCTTTCCCTCATCCACTAAGTGGGTCACTTTGTCCTAGAAGGAGATCAGGTTAGTCAAGCAGGACCTGCCTTTCATAAACCCATGCTGACTGGGTCTGATCACCTGGTTGTCCTGTACATGCCGTGTGATGCTGCTCAAGATGATATGCTCCATAACCTTCCCCAGCACTAAGGTCAGACTGACAAGCCTGTAGTTCCCTGGATCCTCCTTCAGGCCTTTCTTGTAGATGGGCGTCACATTTGCTAACTTCCAGTCAACCTGGACCTCCCCGATTAGCCACGACTGCTGATAAAGGATTGAAAGTGGCTTGGTGAGCACTTCTGCCAGCTCCCTCAGTACCCTTGGATGGATCCCATCTGGCCCCATGGACTTGTGTGTGTCTAAGTGGTATAACAGGTCACTAAATATTTCCCCTTGGATTATGGGGGCTTCATTCTGCTCCCCATCCCTCTCTGCCAGCTCAGGGGGCTGGGTACCCTGAGAACAACTGTTCTTACTATTAAAGACTGAGCCATAGAGGGCATTAAGTACCTCAGTGTTTTCCTCATCCTTTGTCACTGTGTTTCCCCCTTATCCAATAAAGGATGGAGAGTCTCCTTAGCCCTCCTTTTGTGGCTAATGTATTTATAGAAACATTTTTTATTATCTTTTACAGCAGTAGCCAGATTAAGTTCTTTTTGGGCTTTGGCCCTTCTAATTTTCTCTCTGCATAACCTCACAACATCCTTGCAGTCCTCCTGAGTTTCCTCTCTGTTCTTCCAAAGGTCATAAACTCTCCTTTTTTTCCTGAGTTCCAGCCAAAGCTGTCTGTTCACCCAGGCTGGTCTTCTTCCCCACCGGGTCCTCCCTTGGCACATGGGGACATCCTGCTCCTGCGCCTTTAAGATTTCCTTCTTGAAGAATGTCCAAGTCTTCTTGGACTCCTTTGCCCTTCAGGACTGCCTTCCAAGGGACTCTGTCAACCAGTCTCCTAACCAGGCCAAGGTCTGCCCTCCGGAAGTCCAAGTTAACAGTTCTGCTGACCCCCTTCCTACTTCTCCAAGAATCAAAAACTCTTACCGTTTTGTGATTGCTATGCCCAAGACGGCCTCCAACCATCACATCACCCACAAGTCCTTCTCTGTTCTCAAAAAACAGGTCCAACGGGGCACCTTCCCTAGTTGTCTCACTCACCAGCTGTGTCAGGAAGTTTTCTTCTACACACTCCAGGAATCTCCTCGACTGTTTCCTCTCTGCTGTATTGTATTTCCAGCAGACATATGGTAAGTTCAAGCCCTCCATGAGAACAAGGGATAGTGATTGTGAGACTTCTCCCAGCTGCTTATAGAATATTTTGTCTGCCTCTTCAACCTCGTTGGGTGATCTATAACAGACTCCCACCATAACTGCCTTGTTGGCCTTCCCTCTGATTCTTACCCATAAACACTCAACCCTATCATTACCGTCATTAAGCTCTAGACAATCAAAACACTCCCTAACTCTGCCTCTCCTTCTTTAACTATCACTTCTGAAGAGTTTATAGCCATCCATTACAGCACTCCAGTTGTGCGAGTCGTCCCACCATGTTTCCGTGATGGCAACTGTATCACAGTTTTCCTGCTACACAATGGCTTCCAGCTCCTCCTGTTTGTTGCCCGTGCTGCGTGCATTGGTGTAGATGCACTTCAGTTGGGCTATTGATCCTGCCATCTTTTTGGGGAAAAAAGCCCTAATTCCTATGTGACCATTCTCAGGCGCTTCCGTGGTTTTTAACACATCAATAACCCTTGCGTCTTTGCTGCTGCATGGATTTCCATCCCCTACCTCCACTGAGATGGCAGACTGAAGGACCTCGCTCAAACTTTGGCGTGCTGTCCCCAGGCTTATCTCTAGTGAGCTTGGTTTTATCCCTTTTGCTTTTCCAATCTAGTTTAAAGCTCTTTCAATGAGTCCTGCTAACTCCTGTGCAAAGATCCTTTTTCCCCTTTGAGAGAGGTGTACCCCATCTGTCGCTGGCAGGCCTGGTGTTGTGTAAACTGACCCGTGATCAAAAAAACCCAAATTCTGCTGGTGACACTAGGCTTGGAGCCAGGTATTGATCTACTGGCTCTTCCTCTTTCTTCTCTCATCATTCCCTGCACTGGAAGGATAGAGGAGAACACTACTTGTGCTCCTGATCCCTTAACCAGTCATCCCAAGGCCCTGCAGTCTCTCTTGATTGCCCTCAGACTTCTAGTTGCAACTTCATTGCTGCCTACCTGTAAAATCAAAAATGGATAATAATCTGAGGGCCATACCAGAGCAGGAAGTTTTCTCTTCACGTCTTTTACCTGGACCCCAGGGAGGCAGCAGACTTCCCTAAGAAGTGGGTCCGGTCTGCATATTGGGCCTTCTACTCCCTTCAGCAGGGAGTCTCCTATAACATGTCTTCAAGTCATACAGAATACCATTAATTATTTTATTTGCCTTTTCATTCATTCCTGTCTGCTTTTATGTACTTGCTGACAGCTGTACTTAGTGGCATGACACACAACCTTCCCTGGAGCAGAGCCCTTTGAGCATGCGCATTATTGTGTTGCTCAGCTGGATGGAATCTATTGCTCTAGGTCAGCCCATCCACGTAGGTAGCCACTTAAAGGAAACTGATTCATTTCTACCCAGGATGTAGCAGGACCCTAAATTTGTGCTGGCAGCATTGTCAGTACTAAGCAGAGAGAACTGACCAGCAAAAAAGTGTGAAGATCAGGATGCTCTCCTGCTACTCCTTACTTATTATTAGCTACAGTAATTGCAGAATATTGCTTTAGTTTCACATTCTGTTACTGCATTAGTCTAAATAAAATTGGGGTTTTGACAGTAGATGTTACAAGTCATCATCTGAAACTCAGGCTATTCAGATATTGTTGGTAGTTTGGAGTTTTCTTTTGGCAATTAATATACTGAACCAAGCACGATTTACATAAGAGTATATACGAGGTGAGTTCTTTGTTAAGTTGATCTAAGATCACTGTTATGGGGAGGACACATTGGCTGTTCATCTGCTGTGCAAAATGGGGTCATACTTCTGGCAAGTCACAGTTTATTCAGTGCAAACGGTCTTCAGATAATGTTCCAGGGAGAATCAAAGTTTTGTCATATTTTTCTGTTGATGCAGTTTTATTGTGTTCAACTGGCTTTTCAATTCAAATGAGATAAGTACTTACTCACTTGTCTCTTACCTCCTGTTCAGCAGGAGGGTGGAAAGAAACAAAGTAAAATGGTAGTCAAACCACAGAAATTAAGAGTATGCTTTCTATTGCAATTTATAAACAAAGAAATCAGTCTATCTAAAAATAAATAATCTCATTTTCATGCTTACATCTCTCCTTCAGAGGCATGAATGCCGGGTAATAAGTAATGATGCTCTCTTTCTGTGATATTATAGCTTAATTATCTTGCTGCTGCTTAGTAATGCCATGGATAACATTTGAATGGGTCATCATTAAATCTGTTTCGGTTTCCACGCGGTAATCTACAGGAAGAGAGCTAGTAATGTTGCAAGAACAAGTTAAAACCTGATTACGTGCCTGCAACATCAATTTTTTGTAAAGTCTCATTGGAATGGTAGGAAGATGTCGGAGCTGAAGTGCTCATTCTATACTGTCTGCTCATTGCCAGGGCTGGGGAAAAAAAGACTCTCCATAGTCTCAGTATTTCTTAAACAACATATTTCCATTGAAAATGGTGGATATTCTGGAATGCCTGCATCTTCCTCCGTGCCATAAAGAAACATGGCACAATAGTCATAAGAAGCCAAACATCACAAACTGGTCAGAAATTTGTTAGAAAATGTATACTCAAACAATTGTACTAAATTAAGAGAAAATGGAAAAGCAACATGAAGTTTATGCTGAGTACTCTGTTTTCTCCCAACAAAACTGTATTTTAAAATGGGTAAATGCCATAAAAGTGTATTTTCAGCTTCCTCTCTCTGGCAGATGAGCACAAATTAATTTTTGCTATAAGCATGCAAGCTTCTGAATACTTCACTGAATTTCACCAAGGGCAAATAAATGCTATCAAAGTATTTTCATGCTTCTATAGCTGTGCAACTAAACAGAACTCTTTTACAATATTAGCCAATGCAAATCAAAATTGTCAATATTCTGTAAGTAGAAGGAAAAAGATATTATTGGTCTCCATGTTTGAGTGAATCCATGCGTGAGGAGGTGTTGCAGAGGCATTTGATTTTCTGACTCAAGTCTCTGTTTTCTTTCAGTAAATCAATTGCTTCACCAACCTATACAATAATCAGAAATTTCAGAATGATCAATTTCTTTTCATATGTCTGGCTATGTAAATTGGGTTTATAGCTTCTTTATCAACAGGAGAGTGGCGCTTGTGAACACTTTAATTTTCTTTAACAGTCATTGCTTCCTCTTGATCCTGTAGTCCTTACTGAAGCAAAACAACCATTCTCACTGAAATAAGGGCTACAGAGCCCTCTGTCCTTGCTAACAACTTTATCCAGTGAAAAGGACTGGTGGCACAATGTAAAACCTCTGAACTATGGCTAAGAAATCTTGAATTATCTTAACAAATCTACCACTGACTATTATAAGACTTAGAACAACTCATTTAACCACTGTTTTCATCTATCTTTCCGTTATCTGATAATTTTGTGTATGTAGGTAATATTAGCCAATGGCTTGTCTCCTCACAAGTCTGCAAAAGAATCTTGGATACCTAGTCTCAGTCAAAAACTCTGGAGACATACTATCATACGAAGAAATAATAAATCAAATCTACAGGAGGCTTGATAAATGACAATAATTTATTTTTATGGGCATCAAATAAATTAGACTTGCAGTCCACTTGGAGAAATCTGCATCAAAACAAGTGTCTTTTGCCTGACAGCTAATTATCTTTAATTTCTGCTCAATCTTTTCTTTTTTATTTTTCTGCTTAAGAAATATAGGTTTTTATTGGCTCACTCCCACCTGCAATTACACAGAGATTGAGGAAATGTTGCTTAACGCTGCACTTAACTATCATTCCAGCAGCACATATCCTTTAAGACCTGTGTTTACTGACAACACAGTAAGCAAATGCTGTGAAGGTTAAGCAGAGAAGTTAAACAAAAAATAATCCTCCTACATGTTCTTCCAAGGGCATTGCCAGCAGATTAAGAGGACGGGAGGATGGGAGTCTGACATTCAGTGAGTAAGTGTTCTTTGGTTCAGTCAAACTGAGAGAATCACAGAAAATATCTTTTTTTTCTCTCTCTCTTTACAAGTATGCCCATGCTCTTTATTGGCATTTTGCATATGGTAGTTACTTCTCTCTAACAAACTGCTTATGATTTGCTATCTCTATGGAGAACAACTATTGATCGAGGTATGTGTTAAGGCATAGTATATTTACTTCTGATGCTAATCAGAGGGGAAAAAATAACATTCTTTTACATAAATTCATGATCCTGAAATACAGATCACAGGATTAATAAGCCAGATGATCCATGCATTATTCATTCTTTCGTTCTCCAAAATTTTTAGCAGAATAAAGCACTATTTCATAGTAATGTCATGGTATGAAAGTTCAGTTACAGGACCTCTTAATCTAGTACAATAGGACAGAGTATATTTTGAGGAAAATGAACACCTTGTGTTTGTAGTTTGGCCTTAACTTGTTACAATACTTAGGTCTAAATTGCTTTCGTAAAAATAAAGGACTCTGTGTAAAAGACAGAAGAAGAAGAATTATAAAGGAAGAAATGTATATTGTTGTTATCCATTTCATTACTAGCATTTGTGGTGAATATTTGAAGCAAGGTACCTGCTACCTTGAGGACACTTATGTAAAGTGCCTGCATAAAAAAGACTTATTAGCATACTTAGTCCTTATTAGTATACTTAGTTCTGCTAAGGACTGCGTTGCAAAACAATAGCACCTTCAGCTAAAGTTATTCATAATAGCCAACAATCAGAGACAGAATACTTTGTCTGTTTCTAGGAAATTAATAAACAGGCTGTTGTTAACCAAGGAAGAGGAAATTATTTCAGCAACTAGGGAAATTGTAGCACTCTGCCACTGAATCTCAAAGGAATAAATCCAGATGCATTAGTAAAAGTTCTTAATTTTTAAGTCAGCTGTAGCAACATATGAAAACTCACTATCGGAGAGGAAGGAAAAAGGGGACAGAACACCTTAACAGTTATTTCTTTTCTAAATACTTCTTTTCTTACAAAAGATTATTTACAAAGACTTGCATAGATGTATTTTGAATCTCTTTTCCTAGCACTAATTACTTACATCTTTAATTACTACCCAAGTCAGTCCAGTGCTTACATATGAAATTTAGGTTAAATCAAACTCTTTTAGAAAAGTATAACTTTCAAATGTTTGCATTTATTTTAAAATATTGTTAAACGATTTTTTTTAAAGAAAAGGGTCTTAGTATTAACTTTGTGATGAATCTTGGTGTAAGTGGTAATTAAGATACCATGTAAGTGGTAAGGAAGTATCTTCATTTTCACATCTATTAGAATGGATTTTCTCTGACTCTCTCTAATATTACTAAGTCTCCTTTTGGAGGAGGTGTTTATCTTTCTTTAAGCAAAGACCACACAAGTGAACTGTGAGAGAGGAGGATGTAGAAAATAAATTAATCATAATTTTTTTTTTAAATTAAAATTATCTTGCCTTTGATTCAAACAATTACCATAGTGTTATTCAATAAACCTTTCCTCACTGGCAGTACTATTACATTTAACAGGGTTTTCAGCTAGACGACACATTTTTCTGTAATGCTATTTTGTATCACCATATCATCTCATGCAAGAGTGGGTAATGGAAATTAATATTGTAGTGATACCCAGTGACACTAATTAGACTAGCTTACTTCACTATTATTGAGGAAAGAGGATTGTCTAAAATTTGTTTAGAGGACTTGCAGGAGAAACAAATACAATGCATAGTGTATGCATTTGTCTGACTACTAATAATTTACTTGGCTTTGCAGAATGTTATTAAAATACCTGAGTATATGGTGCATAAAATTACATTTTGTATAGAATTGAAAAGAAACAAAAAGAGCCAAAGGAGTAATGAGAAAGGCTTAAAAGTGGAGGTGTAGGAAGATGAGTGGATGATCACTACACGAGGAAAAAAAATCCACATGAGCTTGAGTGACATGCACTTAAAAGTAGCTTTCTTCATTCTAATTGCTGTCTTGAAAATGCTTGCCAATTTACAGAAGATTTACTAGTTATATTTAAATTTGTCTTTCCCATTTATCATACTCAAGAATTAAATAATCTTCCCTGGATACAGCTAAGGGAATCACCTACTAGGATAGCAGATAGACCATTTTATTTGCTACTGATTTTATCATCAGCTAAACCATGCCTGCAGATAATCCAGCTGAATTATAGTTTGTGTAAAGTAAACATGTCTCCAGCCAGTGATATCCATATGGTCATTTAAGTGGGCTTCTGGGACTTGAAATGACACTTATGGTAATATACTTCTTTTAAATATATATGTACCTACTGTGTATTTGAATTTAGTCTCAAGCTGTTAATAGGATCTTTTATTCATTCATAGTCTCTGCAGAAAAAAAGCTATCATGCGTTTGTTACAAGACAGGTGCTGAGAATACTTGTATGTGTAATGGCATATAATATTATTTTTTCATAAGGTGTGAGTAAAATATTTCCAGGCTTTTTTACCCAGAGGCCTTTTCTCAAGGTACAAGTATTTCATTCCTCACTGAGATTATAGTAAGGTTAATGGGGAGTGAGATATCCCCCACCTCCCGTCGTCCCAAACAAGTGCTAGATTTTTGAATTTCGTTCCTTTCAGCAAATGTTTGGAAGAAAGGCTGTAGGCTGGGTCTCAAAATCCCAGAGGCTCACAGGAGCCAAACTGCATCTGTTTCCAAGTTACACAATTTTTGGTTTTGTTTTTTTTTTTTGTTACTGCCCCCCACCCTCCTAGATTTTGTTTACTTTTAATGACTTTGTGACTCTGCCAATATTTTCCTGTAGTAACTGAGCTTTGTAAAAGCTAGGCTTTTATTTTGGTCTGAGTTTATGCTTGAACTAAAGAGGATGAGAGGATGAGAGGTTGTGCATGTATCCACTCCAGTGCACAGCCCCTAGGAAACTTGCATAAAAGTAAAGACATCGGAACTTGGAGTAAATAATAAAAAATCAGAAAACCAGATTAACCTCCTGTGACTGCTAAGCCTCAGGGAACCCGGTCACAAAGAGGCAGAGCTATTATAATTGAAGTAATGGTGTTACATACTGTAGACATAGACCAATGGGACTGTAAAAATGGCTGTCCATTGCAAATACCACCTGTACTGCTACTGTGAAGAGGTTAGATGTAGACTTTCCTTTTGATATGATTGTGTGAATATATGTACAGTGTGATTAGAGTTGATCAAATTTAACACAAAAGATGATTCATAGTTCATAGTTCATGCATTTTGGAGTTTTTATGTGTGAAACAGAAAGCTGCTGCTTTCTAAATGTTAAGTATACAAGCAAGGGCCAAGTGCACTGTTACTGTGTGCATTTCTGGTAGCAGCTGGAAACATCTGCTTTGTGTCTCTTGGAATGAGAACTCCACGAGCCGGTCTTGCACTGTCATTGCTCAGAATCTCATGCTGTATAGAGCTAAAAGACCATGTCACAGTAAGAAGGATGACAGACACCAAAAAAATCACATGTGCATTATCTTTTGAACTTATTGATTTCCTGTCAATGAACTCACACCTCGTGGATTTGGAACTGCTTTTAGAATGAGTTCACATGCTTATCAGAGTTGACAAAGTGACAGGGGAATGAAAAATAATTCCCTGCTGTTTCCTTGATTCAGTTTCCTATCCCTTGCATTAAGATTTCATGGGATCAACGTGAAAATAAGACTTGCTTTGAGACTTCAAACAAATCAACAAACCATTGAAAGAATGAAAACTAATGCTTTCAGTAAAGTACTTGATTTCTTTTAAAGAAATGATACCTAATTTACTTTTAATACCAGTTACTTTTAACATTATTTATGCTCAGTAATTCTGCAGAAAATATACTCCTAACTTGCTAACCTATCAAGCATATCTTATTGAATGATTGACTATTACCTGCTGCAAATATGTTTGAGTGTTGCAAGTTCATCATATCACCACGTGCTCAGCATCTGGGGCAGGGCAGATTCACTTCTTCTAATTATTCCTCAAATCTTTTCCCTTCTGGGCCAATTTTTTATAATTTCTTAACTTAGCTTAATCACTGAATATAGGAATCTTCTAGATTATATTGGCAAAGCCTTAGAAGTGCACATTTAACAATAGTATGACATTATCTGTATTTACAGACTGAGTTTTGTCTTCTGAGGAGCAAAGGATTAGGTGGGAAAATAAAATATTTTAAAGTTTGCTTAAAGTACTGATCCTAAGAATGGTCTTCTAATGATTGTATATCTTTACTTGAGTGTGGGTATTTTTCCTCTGGTAAAGTAAAAGCAGGATGCGCTGTACCATTCTCATTTTGCAACACTTCAGGTAAGTAGTGAATCAAGCTCTTCTTACCACATAAAAAATGTCTTCTCCACTCCTGAGATTAGTGTTAAGGGAAAGTCATATCATCTGTTTTGGACAGCTGTCTCGAAATGAAAGAATTGTCCTCTGGAAATGCCCCACTGGATGTAGAGTGAGTCTGAGGCTGTAGTGAATAGTAGATATGCAGCTTTTAGGTGGATAAAGCTAAGGGAGATGCATCTCACTTTTGTTTTTCTCACACAAAAAGTCACAGCAACCGTGATATAAACCAACAAACTTGCCTCTTCTTTATAGTATGCTAATAGCTCACAAACATCAAATGTGACATGCTTAGCTGATGAGTGGTAACTCATTAAGCCTAAGTTATTTAGTTAAATCTTGATTTTTCCCTTCTCTTTCCTTCCCCTCAGTTCCTCCCTTCTTGAAAAGAGGTTGCTGTGCCCCTCACCCCTGCCTGATATTTTCCCTATTTAAATAAAACCCCAAAAACATTAGCCAAAAGCTGCCTCTGCAGTGAACTCAGTGGTGTCCATGTATCAGAAATGCCTATCGGATAAGGTCCATTAGGGATCTCAGGTGCAGGTCCATTTCTGACTTTCAAATGGGCTTCAGGTGTGAAACTGCTACTGAAATGCTCAGATTAAGTAAAGTCGCCTCTGCAGCAGCCCCTGGCTCTGAGCAATAGCAGAACTTGAGGCAGCTATAAGTTTTCTTGGCAAAACCTGGATATTGTCAGTACCTGGATATTAATCAGATTACTATGCTCTTCCTGCTTAAAGTACATTCTGTTTCCACTGGACTTTGTGCATTAACTATTTGTTTGGTCTATCTTTGCCTAAATTTTCTATCTTTGAAATATGAGTTTTAATGCGTCATTACTAACAAAGATATTGCAAAGCTAAAATTATTAAATAGTTTAAAGAAATCTGGGTCTATGGTGACAGAGGTCAGCTATTTATTACCTTGTAATACCTGGTTAAAAGAAACCATTTATATTTTACTCTCATTATCCATCTTAGCTGCATGAAAGGAATAGAAAACTCTGCATGTGACCCTCAGGTACCTCCTCTGAGTGACATAACTGAAGGATACTTATATGGGGGCTGGAGTTTTTGCAGAAACAATTACAAATACAACATTTTCATTGATTCAGTACCTTTCCAATAATAAAAATGTTATTTATTGAATTTTTGGGAGGAGTGAAGGCCAGTTCTTCATGAACTACTTTGTAATTTATGCTGTTATTTTGCAAAAGCCATGCTCTTGTTCATATTTGTAAGCTAGTGGTTTTGGGAAAGACAGGAGTGATAAACTATGCACAAGTACTTTTACACTGATCTTGTCTACTGGCCAAAGGAATGTGTGTTCCTATGAGCTTATATTTAGAACATAAAGAGCTAGCCTTCAGGAGGTCTGAAAAAGAGAAATTATATTCAGCATTAACATGCAGAAGTTAAATATAATGATTTATATAACACTATATTACTAAGAACAAAAGAGTACAAATCACAGCATGCTGGAGATGCCGTTCGTTAAAGAGAGAGAAGGGAAGGCATAAGGAAAGAAGGTGTACCTGGCTAAAATAGAGTTAATTTTCTTTATAGCAGCTCATATGGTGCTATGTTTTAGATTCGTGACCAAAATAATACTGATAAGACACTTATGTTCTAGCTTTGCTAGCATGAAGGTCGCCTCTGTTTCTCACTGCGACCCCCTAGTGTAAAGACTGGAGGTCACACAATAGGTTGGGAGCTGACACAACCGTGCAGATGACCCGAACTAACCAGAGATACTCCATACCATATAACATCATGCTTAGCAATAAAAAGAGAAAAAAGGAAGTTTTAGGAAGGTTAGCTATCTTTTGCTCGGGAACTTGCTGGGTATCTGTCTGCCCTTGGGAGGTGGTGAATGATTGCCTTTGCATCACTTGTTTCGTTCTGTTTTCGTCTCTCTTCTTCCACTTATCCTTCACTTACTAAACTTTTTTTTTTTTAAAGTCTAGACACTCAAGTTTTCTTGCTTTTATTCTTACTTTCCTCTTCCCCCGTCCCCCAGTGGGATGGGGGGAAATGAGCAAGTGTCTGTGTGGTACTTAGCTGCCCACTGGGGACTACCAACAACAGAATGGGTTGGGAAAGGAAAGGAAAAAATTCATACTAATTGTTGATGCTCATTATGCTAGGGTAATATGGATTTCTGATTTGTAGTATATTAATTAAATTGTGAGTGAAAAAATTTAAAAAGGCAGTGAATTACACTGGTTGTTAGCAGGTACTCCATGACTCTAATTTCAAGGAAGAAAAAAAGTCTGGTTTTGAGAAAGCATAGCTTTGTACTCTGAGTTATACAAATCTATATTATCTTGAAACTGTAACTGTTCCATTGTGTAAAGGATTGAATTATGAAACTGCTTTTACAATCCTTACTATTTTCAGGTTCTTTTGACTACTTAATAGCACCACAAAGCAGTTATCATTTTTGAAATTATTGAGCTCCGTGGCTATCCGTGTAGTTGCTCTTAGCAAAGCAGATCATATTCCTATTCAAATGCCTATTGTCCCTTTTTATTCGTAAACTAAACTTAGGAGGTTTCACTGAGAGGAACAGATGCTCTTGCAGTTTATCCCTAATATACAAACACACATTCCTTTCCGAACTGCATTAAAGAGATTGTCTTCACGGTTTAATTTCTTTATATTACGCTTCTGTTCTCTGACAGGAAGCTGGATAGATGATAGAAACTGAAAATAGGTTTGTACAATAGACTAAACAACAACAAATGTAACCTTCAATGGCAGCCTGCAAGACAAGATTTTTAAAGTATTTTTCTTTAAACAGTGTTACCTTACTGTACTTCTAGATGAAATCTCTTAGCTTATTTGCAATGGACAAATACTTTAAAACAAAATCACATAAGAACTAATCCTTTCCAATACATTGCTGCCTCCACAAATAGCCCTTGCTATGTATCTGTCTGCTACTTTCTTAAATAACTCTATCTTTTTTTCATAGCCCTATTTCCAAATATTGATTTCCCTTTGGCTACCATACTCCATTGGTTGCTTAAGTCTTGGTCAAGTTTATTTTTCTTCAGTCCCATTTATGCCTCTTTTTAACCAATTTCTTTGAAGTGCCCTTATCTGAACTAAATATGAATTTGTTTACATTGCTAAGAGCCAGCATATATAAATTTTCCTTTTTTATTTAACTTTAAGGTTTTTAAACTGTCTGCATAACTCTTTCCCCTTAACCCAGTGACAGACCTGACTAGGATTTTTTTCTTGCAGTATTACTTCTGCTAGATGTAGTAAATGGCAAAAACCTTCATGTCTTTCTCTGCCTTCAGAAGCAAGAGACTATTTCATCAGAGCAAGATATACTCACAGGAAGCAGAACCTTGTTGGCTGGAAAGGACCACTGGAGGTCCTCTGTCTGACCCCTGCTCAGGGGAGGTCCAGTTAGAGAGAGTTGCTCAGGGACATGTCCAGTTGCATTTTGAATGTCTTGATGTCCCTGTGGAGACCCTACAATCTCTCTGGGTAATGTCTTCCAGTGTTTGCCCACTCCCATGTTAAAAAAAAATTCAGAATCTCCCATTCTCCAATTTGTGTCCATTGCCTCCAGACCAGTTTCCATGTACCTCCAAGAAGACTGGCTCCATCTTTTTTGTGCCCTCCCACAAGGTATGTGAAGACAGTAATGAGGTCTCCCCTGAGCCCTCTCCTCTTAAGGCTGGAAAGACCTCGCAGCCTCTCACAGCCTCTCCTTGCATACCATGTGCTCCATCCCCCTTACCAGCTTGATGACCTTTGCTGGACCCACTCAGTGTACCAGTGTCTCTCTTGTGCTGGGGAGCCCAAAGCCAGACACAGCACTCGAGATCTAGTCTCACAACTGGCAACCAGAGAAGGATTGCTTTTCTGGACCTGCTGACTACACTTCTGCTAATGCATCCCAGGTTGCAGTTATCTCTTTGCTGCAAGGGTGCGCTGCTGACTCATGTTCCATTTGTCCACCAGAACCTTCAGATACTTTTCTGTCAAGCTGCTTTCTATCCAGCCAGCTCACAGCCTTTAGTATTGCATGGGGTTATTCCCTCCCAGATGCAGGATTTTACACTTTGTTGAACTGCATGATGTTGCTATCAGCCCATTCCTCACACCTGTCCAGGTCCCTCTGAATAGCAAGCCTGCCCTCAAGCGTATCGTCTGTTCCTCCCAATTTTGTATCATCTGCAAATATGCTGAGAGTATCCTCTCTCCCATTCTCCAGGTTGTTAATAAATTCATCAAACAGTATTTGCCCCAGTAATATTACCAGCTGGCTTTTTTACTGCTGTTCACCACTCTGTAAGACCAACAGTCCAGCCAATTTTTCTCCCACCTTATTGTTAACTTATCCAGTCCATAGCGTATGAATTTGGCCATAAGAATACTACCAGAGACTGTGACAGATGCCTCGCTAAAATCAAAGTATGCCACATCCACCATTCTCCTCTCACGCACACAGCCGGTTCTCTCATCATAGAAGGCAGTCAGATTGGTCGGGTACAATTTGCCCATAAGGGGAACTCAGTGATTAGTATGTTTCTGTCATGATGCAAACGACTGATCTGAGGCTGGCTTTGTTGTAGGCTAAATTGTGGAAAGGAGTGTTCTTCTGCACAAAGGGCAGTGGGGTGAAAGAGGCCTTTGGTTCCAGATATTTTCTGTGTGAACATCATGACATAGAAGAATCACTTGTCAAGTCTCAGTCCATGTTAGGTATGATACAGGTCATGATAGAGGCTTACGTTAATTTGAGTCTCCTATCCCCACTCAAGGGTCTTCAGTAGAGATTAGCCAACCCTATGAAAGATTGGTGCTCCTACTCTAAACCAGGGGATGTACTTTGCCTTTTTTTTCACCCCAGTTATATATCTTGTCAGATTCCTCTCACCTAACTTTACCTTGTTACCTAGATTACCTCTTTAGTTACTGAAAAGAAGTAGGCTATTCTAGGTTATGATTCAACTTATTTATTACAAACAGCTACCTGGTAGTAAAATGAGATCGTACTCTAAAAATGTTAGTTCTTTTTACTGAGTATAAGGAACTCTGTCTTAGATGTAGATTTAGTCAGATAAATCTCACATAGAAATATTTATTTTGAATTTCCCCAGGATATTTCTATTACAATTCAGTTGTTATTAAGTGGATAGGTGAAAGTATAAACCTAGATTTTCCTCACTTTTAAAATATTCCAATCCAGAGGTCCTTGAAGATTTTGTATAGCTTACGGTACATTGTGTCTCACACTAATAAATATATGATTGAGTTTCCTTCTGGTGCTATTAGCTGTGTTCTATTTGCAATATCTGAACAATCTGTTTCCTTTTGCTGCTGCTAGCCATTGTATAGGTATTTTGGAAACATGTCAGTTTTTTAAGGGATCCAATCTTGCCTGAGTCAAAAGTAATGGGGTTTTGCTATTGCCTTCGATAAATGCAGAATCAGGTCTTCAGTCTTCTTACTCTAATGTGATTCTAATTATGTTGCACTTTTGTCTTTCTTCTGTTCTTTCCCTTGCAACATTAAAATTAATTTGTTAATTACCCAACATTTACAAATTACAAGGCAGATCTGGAACTCATTTTATTTCCTTTGTTACTTGCTCTGTGTCCTCTCTCTTAAACAAATGGAGTGATAAGCGTATGACTATTTTTTGCTAAACTTTGTGTCCTTTATTAAAGTCTGGTGTACAGTGGTCCCCCCTGTAGTCTTGTCAGACAAATTACTTTACTCTAGTTTTGCCCTGATTCAGAAAGATACTTAGGGTTACAACTATCTGCAGTTGTGTTAGGAACAATACTGAATTTAATGAGACTGCTCATGATGACAGTTAGGGTTGTCTGTAATTACTATTTGGTAGTACAGGCTGCTTTCAGAGTAATCTATTACAAGGATAAAAGCATTTATGAAATACTGTAAATACTGGAATAGCCATTTACCTAATGCAAAAATGGCATGTCTAAAAAAGTAAGTTTTGAATAATGAAAGTAATTTAAATGCAGAATTCCATCCTTTACATATATTTCTTGAAATATTGCTGAGCACCACATTTCTACTGAGGAGGGGACTACTGTCAATCTGAGATTAGCTACAAAGAATATCCTCTGAAAGATTATTCAGAGTCATATATTGAAAAAGCCAACCAAACAAACTGTCTTCTGCAAGAAATCAAAATTTCTTTATAGGTTTTCTCCATGTCTGCTCTATTCATGGCGTTCTTCTTGATACTGTCAACAAGAATGTCAGTTGTAATGCAGATACCTGTCCAACAGGAAGTGAACTGAGACCATAGGACCAATTTTTGTAAGCAATTGACTAGCCACCAGTCAGTAATTATGTTTCATTTGGAAATATTAATGAACTGGATCACATACAAATTAATGGTCTGCAGAAGTTGAAAGGTCATAGTCCTTTTACCAGCCTTTATACCCTTTAGTACTCTGAAAGATTTTACTTCATTTTCCTTCTGCTTTTTCTCTCTACTTATTATTTTTTATAATATTCCTTTTTAACTGTCTTCTATGCCTTTTCACATGATATTTTTTATTCGATGTTGTATTGTATCAGGCACATCTAGGTCCTTAAATTTGACTGGATCTCTTGGCATTAAACTAATAATACTAATAGTAAGTAACGACTTCATCTCCAGGTAAAATTAGACCTGAAAAATGGAAGTAGCAATGCTTGCTTCTCCACAATCATCGGAATGATTCTTTAACTGCTTATAGCCTCTGAATGCAGCATCCTGGAGGTTCAGATCTCAGATCACATTTGAAAGATTTCCAGGTTCGGAGTCTTGTCTCTGCAGCAGGAGTTCCCCGATGCTCCTAGAATCCTTACTGTAACTGCAATGCTGAAGAGTGTGACTTAAGCCAAGGATTTTGGGCTCCTTCTTCCAAGAATAGAAGGCAGCGAGGATCTGGCAGCCCTGCAGCCATGAGTCTGGAACTCAAGGAATCCTGTTGCAGGGCCTTCCACCTGCCGGCATCTGCTGCAGCCCCGCAGCTCAAACCTCTGCCCATCACCTGGTATCTCCTGGCTGCAGAGCATGTTCATGGTGTGCACTCACTGATCATTTATACTCCACAAACTAGAATTATATTTACATTTCTGGTAGTATTTTAGGAAACTGACTGCCGACTATATTCTGGCCTGCTCCGTTACCTGTGGCATGAATTTTAGTAGTCTTAAACTTTATATAATTTCAAACTTGAAAAATTATAGATTTGCAATATTTCAATGTCTGTCTTCTGTCCTTTCATGGCAACTTCTACAGTCATTACTAGAAGGAAAAGTGGCATTATCAATCCCTTTTGTCATTTCCTGTTATTGACTACATGCCTTACTGTGAGGGTCATGGTTTCAAAGATGAGTCTCTGATTTTGGGTATGTACGGCTGTAGCTGTTCATGTAATAAAAATGCTTGCAGTCGGATGTGTACACAAGGCCTATAGGCTGAAAATTAAAGTTTGAGTCAAAGCCGCCAAATTTGTCATCCTAGAGTCTCATCAAATATGCATTCTTTCTCTCCACTCAGCCTTATCCCATGTCTTTCTCACCTGCAAAATAAAATCCATGTAATGAGCTCTTGGTTATTCTTTTCTTCTTCTCCCTTCTCTCACTCCTAAGTCTATTTAGAGCTTCCAGGAATACTTACTGTAAATGTACCACCATCCCTTGAATTAAGCTGTGCTGTGGTAAATGTAGGCATATATAGTAATTTCCAGCTGCCTTCTTTTCAAGTTTAATTCATATTCTAAACATGCATCAACCAACTCTTGAATTTGCCACTAAAATAAGGATTAAGTATTCATTTGGCATGCTTGTTATATGCTGGCTACTGCTATGCCAGGGGAACCAGCTGGACTGTGGAATAAAAATCTCATATTAGATTTTCCCAAGGACTTTTTCTTTAAAGAAACGAACAGAAATAATCAGGGGGGAAAAAAAACAAACAAACAAACAACCCAATACAAATGTTTACAGCACGAGTTGGAAAAAGTGTTTGTCCTTGCTGCTGGAATCACTTATCCTCACATTTAAACCTACCGTTTTTGAAGATACATGATTTATTCTGGCATGAAATTCCTAAGACCTGTAGCAGTTTGAGTTGCTCCCATTAACACATGAAACACCGACTAAAAGTGTCAGCGTTATATAGTAGGTATATCTTAACTGTAGTTCATCGTATTTCATTCCTTTTATAAAAATCCTCTAATTCACAACACTCGTACCTGAAAGAAAACAACCAACCAACCAAACAAAAAAAGCCACCTCAAAACACCCTCAGAAGCCCCAGCTATTAGAGGAGGGCACTGCAATGTCTTTCCTTGTGGAAGCTTTCCAATAGTTAAAACTGTATTTTTTTGTATGCCTCTGAGCTACGGTGTAAAAGTCATCCTACTAAGATATAATTAGAAGTGTAGGATAATTCTAATGCTGTTTTACAACTGATGAAATCTGCTTCAGCTCTGTCTACCACCTGATTACCATGGAAACCATTGCTGCCCAACAGAGTAATTCTGATCAAAAGGAATTGCTATTAATCTTCCCAGTCAAGGGTGGATGGAGATTCGGACAGCTTATGTTAAAGTTTCTGGTACAGACTGAAAGGTTCAGTAAGGGTAAATATTAATTCTTAATGTGTTAGAGAGTAAGAGTGTTTTGTTATGAGACAAGTACAACTGTCTGTCCAAAAATCAGATATTAGCAGATTGCAATATCAGCTGTGCACCACCCAGGAACTGGACATAAATAAAGGCAGTTTTCTGGATGGTAAGGAGCTACAGGAAAAGCTGACATGAGAAAATTAACTGTCTGTTTCAAGGACAGTCAAATGCTAGTTTAAAACCTAGTGCTGGAAGGAAAAAATAGTAAGAATGTTGTACACAGGTTAGCATTTAGTCAGGTAAATAGCTATTTTTGCTGAAATACACTCAGGTAGAAAAGGTGCTCTTTTTTTTCTTTTATTTTAAAATATGTTTGATATACAGAGACAATAGCCATGGTTTGTAATAAACACTGAAATCTAAATATTTTACAGAGGTTTGAGAGGAGGTCATAGAAGACTATATCTAACTTCTGCTATTAGAACAAACAGCATTTCTTGTTTATAGTAAGACTGTCAAGGCAGAGGAGAGGCCACCATTTTCCAGGAATTCCCTGTCTCTTGAAACAGGTGCACATTGAGCAGCATTTGGTGTTTCTAGAATTGAGAAGTTTTTCAGTTCACAAATTGATATTTATACCAGACACCAATGCCACCAAAAACATGATCCTTGTACGTTAAAACTACAATTTCATTTTCCCAATGGATCATATTCCAGAAGGGCTAAAAAGAAAGGATCCAAAAAGTCAGCAAACATCACAAAGCTGGAGTGAGGGAACAATGTATGAGGAATCTATATGGAAAAGAATTGCAATAATTTTGTTCTGCTTTATGTAGAACAAAAAGGGTTTTTTACCTTTTTATCAGTACGTAACTATTATTTTACCTCTTTTCTCTCTCCTTTGATGGAGGAAAGACAATTAGGCACTTAGTTCCCAGTGAACTCAGTTACAACGAAATACATAGCTATTTAGCAATTAGTTGTCTCAGTCAAGCTGTTCTTCCAGGCTGTTTCTGTAGACAATGGAGGTAGGTACCTTCAGACAACGATTTAACTCCATTTCAAAATGTTGTAATTAACCTAAATTTCAAAGTGGCTTTTTGTTTCCTTTAACTATAGAGGCAGTATGGATGATATGTTCAACTTGCTTTTAGAAGACTAACCTAGGTGAATGAATCTTGCACTTGAGGATCTTCACAAATGACCGAGTGACTTGGTGGTTGATCGCTTGTTCTTTTTGTCTGATACTGCCCCGGTGACTTTTAAAAAAGCACAGGCCACACTGGTTTAAGTATTCAACTGCTTATAGTTTTCTCTGTAGAACAGATTGGAAGATTAATATCAGGCTGGGATGGAAAGCTGTTGGGAATGACAGGGAATGGATCATTGTTAGTATAGCAACATACCAACAGGAGGGTTGTTTTGGGGTTTGCTCTTTGCTTTTTGTGTGTGTGTGTGTGCGACTGGATTAATATTGACTATATGAACATAGTTATTTTCCTGGATTTTCTATAAATAAAAAATTAAGAAGGAAACATTTTGCCTAATCTAATGATTTGGAAGATGAGAGGAAATACTGATATGTTGGAAGCCAAAAACATGGAGGGACTCTGGAACTCATCATTGTGCTTTATAATATCAGACTCTCAGTCTCCCAATGGGAAATAAAACAGGACTTCTTTCTTATTGTCTTCACCCTTGGTGGCCAATTAAGAGTCTTTTTTGTTCCAGCTGAAGATTTGGCAGGTCTGCTGTTTTGGCCACAATGTGGTGAGGCGTGTAATGAAAGTTAAAGTTAAATTAGAGTTCAGCACCTGTGGCTGGCTTGGCTCTGTGTTCACATTTGACACTAAGCCAAGGCAGAGCCAGAGTGAGAATGTTCTAATGTGTTTCTTGGCAGTCAAAGTCACCTTAAATATCAGTTAATACATTTATCTTTTCTCATTTATATAGTTAGCTCCAATGCTTTGACTTCCATCTTGCCCAAAGGGACAAACTAGGACCTTGGCATGTTTCTATTACCACAGGTTTGGCTGAAGGAGTTATGCAGATTGAAGAGAAATTTACTTTCTAAATGGCAAAGATGAACCCATAGCAGTTATTGAACTTTATTGGGAAGCACGGTGTTGTTGTTTTCTTAAAAACTTTTTTGATCTCCTATTTGAATGGGAAATTATTTTTTTATTCTGTGGAGTCTTTCAAGATTTTTTAAGTTTTGTGGTCTGTATTTAATAAAACTGAGACTTTTGAAACTCCTCAAGAAGAAAGTGAGACCTGTTTATTTCAGAATAGCCATTTTTATGAGGACTATTATACTTTCAGAGAATGGGTAATACCTGTTTTTCAAAATTGCCGTGAATGAGGCCAAGCAGATACTCGGAGCTGGTTCTCTAGAGTAAGTAAAATAAATCTATTTATTGATTCTTTTGGGTTGGGTTTCTCTTAGTCTCATTGTGGCTGTCCCTCTTTGAACTTTTTATTAAAAAGGCACTGGAACAGGATCTTGAATGTAGTTATTCTTTATGAGGAGGGAGTACTCTAAATCCTTCATTTTATGTAAATCGATATGCCGAAAAAATGAAGTAGGTACACCTGGAGAGCAAAAAGGAATGGTATTTATCTTACAGGCAGCATCTAGGGCTGAGCTACATACTAGACTCTGATTACAGACTAGAGAAGAAAAAGGCAGTTCTAGGCATAACTTATCTTATCCTAAAGCAGATATATAAGAGATCAAATAAATTTCATGCTAACAGCATCTGTTTCTCTCCATTGATTATAAAGGAAACTAAACTGATTAGCTCTGTTGCCTACATGGAATTTTTTTTTAAAGTAGATAAGATTAATTGTACCCATGTTCTCTCCATGGTCTAATGTTTTGACTATTCATCTGGAAACAGATGGGGAGACTCAGCCCCCTCAAAAAGACTGTAATGGGACCACAAAAGGATGCTGATACTTTACAGAAAGATTAGATTAGCAGTAGAAAATGACTGGGGTAGCCAAGTATACTAACTTGAGCAAGGTGTGGTATTTAAGGCAACTGTTCAGACTACATGTTTAGGAAAACACAATACTTTTAATTTTCTCTTAGTGAAATACATGTAATTCTTGAAAAAGTTTCTAAAGCTAAAATTATGTCATTTAATTACTTACTTTCTCAACTATTGCTCTTATTTTCTTATCAAATTTATATATACAAGGTTTATTAAAAATCATTAATTTTTTGTTCTTTCCATACCTCTATTGCTTTCAATTTTAAGGATGACTACATTACAGAAATAGTATGTGAGCAGTAATAGATTTGTACGATACTGTCGTTTGACAGTATCAAAATAAACCAC
The DNA here is from genome assembly GCF_964195595.1 of Calonectris borealis. Classification (NCBI taxonomy): domain Eukaryota; kingdom Metazoa; phylum Chordata; class Aves; order Procellariiformes; family Procellariidae; genus Calonectris; species Calonectris borealis. The sequence goes on from NC_134312.1 coordinate 179,183,714, forward strand.
TGATATTAGTGGAATACATGCATATAAGTATTTATGAATGTATATATTCAACCACATGATACATATGTAAATGTATACTTATGTAGGCATAGGTATATGTTTGCATATCTGTTATCTTTCCTTCTTAGAAATGGGACCTATAATACTAGTCAAGACAAATGTTCTCATATCACAGTCGAAAGATTACAGGTTACATGCTTATTTTTCATGATTATATAATTTTTATCTTCATCTCAATCTCTTTCTAAATGTGTCTCTACCCTTATATATAGGGAAGTTGCTTTTTCTTTTTCTATTTGATTTTTTGGGGTTGTTGGTTTTGGTGGTTTATTGGAGGTTTTGGTGGGAGATTTTGTATTCTGTTTTTTAATCCATTGATTTCCAGGTTACTGCTAGGGAATAATATATAGTAGCTGTTGCATCTCCTACTTCAAGGCATTTTTCTTAGGAAAATAAATGTTAAACCCAAAATTAACAAACCCGATCTAACTGGAGGAAACAAAGACACTATAAACTTATTTAAATAGGAAATCTGGGGCACTATAATGTAAGTCATGCCCAAAATGTGTGTTGAGGCACAGTTCTGCTTTCATTCATATGCAAATATTATGTATTTGAAAGGGAGGGAATCATAGGTGGTTTATTACCTATTAAGATTTATCTGTCCTATTATAGCTACAGTCCAGAGGGTGGAATGCTACAAAGAAGGCCTATTAACACAGCTGACTAAAAAAAGAAATAAATTTAGAACTGAAACTTTAGATAATGGGTCACTGCCACGGTTTTCAAGACTGTAGTTCGATCTGCAGCACTGTACCTCTATTACAGCTTCTACCGAAAAAATACTGCAGTGAAATTTTGCCTCTAGAAAAAAGAAGTGCAATTCTTGCTGTTCAGGAGTAGAGAGCTGAGACCCAGATTGTGCATCATAGCACTCTTTTTTTCTACCCTTGTTCCAAAAGGAAAGTAAACTATGCCAGTTGTGGATATCTGACTCATTACTTCTTTCTGCACTAGCTCAGCTGTGCTAGCCATTTCAGGGTGACAGCTGAGTAAAAGCCCTGACTGTGTCTCCATCCACTCATTCCCACCTCTCCCAAATTTTCGGAAAAAGTTGCAGCCCATACACATAGCTCTTATAAATGCCTTTGGATTCATTTTACCCTTTTCTGGCCTGCATGCTAACACAGGTAATAGCAGATAGCAGTCTTGTCTGTAGATTCAAAAGATGAGTACAGCTCATTCCATGAATACAGTCACAGGTAGGGGGGTACCTCTGCTGAGCTTATGCTTAGCTAAATAAAATTTGTCTACATGCTAAATGCAATAGGCATTCTACAGATAATTTTTCTGTGGACACATGCTATCCCCTGTGAAATTTGTGTTGACTACGGAAATGCACCTTATGAAGCACCAGGAATTTACTGATTGTTTAATCAATGTTTGAACTGTCTAGTCAAAATAAAACCAAAGTTATTATTAGTCAAATTACAGTGATACTAACACCTATAGACAGTTTTATTAAAATACTGCTAATTCCCAGTAAAAAAACAGTGAGCACTGATGCATACAAACTTTCTCATATCCATCTACTTTTGCTGCTGTTATGGTCACCCTCCCAATGCTCTGCTGGATCCCAAGGTAAACGGCACCGCTTTCCTTCAGGGAGAACGGGAGGCCATTCGCATTATGCACCGTTTGCATTACAGAATGACATAATACATCCTGCATATACAGTTACGAGAACTCCCTCTTTGGCAATTTCCCTTCAACTTTCTTAATGAATAGAGATGTGTGTGTGTGAGGAAATGTGGCAGCTTCTATCTTTTCAAAAATGTTGTTTAATTTTAAATTTATGGTAATTCAACTTGGAATATTTTTCTTATCCAAATGAATAAACCACAGCTGTAAAGCCGTGTTTATATCCTTTGTCAGCGATCGTACGAGCTCCAACATATTCCTTAATTAAGATACCATGCTAGTATGGTAGTCAGTTATCAGAGAGTAACCAACTGGAAGTACAGGAAAAGGATTGAGGACATCATCACCCCTTGATGCAATAGTCATACATCAATGGACGTATTCCAGGAACCTGAGTTATTACAGTGGCTGCACTGTGAAGAGAGGATGCTAAGACTGCCTTTTGTTTGACTGTTATACGAAACGCAATCATCTGTCATCGTATTAATGATATAAGGGAAATGTTGCCAGTAGAAATGCTTTCTGTGACCTAGTGTAATAAAATATAAGCCTGTATACTTAGGAAGTTACTTAAACAGTGAGAGTTTTATATCATATCTTTGGCCTGCCTTTCGTCTTAATGATTTCATTTAAACTAATATGATATGAAAGGTACTTGACAGTATATGATCTGAGAGCTTTACTGAGTGAGTGAAAAAGGAAGAAGCTAATCTCGTGAAAGTTCTTAATAAGTCTTAAAGTATTATCAATGTTTTAACATATCACTTTGGTATGCTATTAGGGAGAGGGGAGTTGGCTAATGTGATAAGAAACCAATTAATATGATACAGAAGCAAGTATATGATAAGACCTTTGTTCAGAATATTGCTGGCTTTAATAAAACCTCCAGCACAGTCATTCAATACCTTGTTCATTGCAACTGTGATAGTTTTTTTTTAACGTCCACCATAGAAGAACATGGGGATTTGTTTCTTGCTCTTTATACAGCTTGTAGCATTACCAGCAATGAAGTAACAATTTGGAAAATATTAGACTACCTCTTTCTCTGAGAACATTTCAATTTCTAGCCCACAGCTAAAACTCATGGGTAACTGACACTTTTAAACCGTATTTGAAATATTCAGCTTAAATGTCATTCCTTCCACTATTTTTTGTGTGACCATTTGGAATATTACAATTATCATCCCCCTAAAATACAAATATTTTATAATTTAACCTGGAGTGAAAGAAGTATCTGATTGCATGCTTCTCTTATGAACCTCATGATAATCTTGTTTTTGAGAGGTGTGGAGCTCAAGTCGTTCAAATAATATGCATATTTATAGGCAGTGAGTATGCTTCAGTAAACACATAAGCTTGAACACATTTTTTAGATACAAATCCTAAAAAAATCTTTTGTACTACTAGATGTTCTTACATTCATGTTCAGCGGTCTATACTTTGCCAAACAGGGTATCAATGAATAAGAACAAAAATAATCAGATATGTTTCTTTTTTATTGATGCTATTGTCCTAGGCAGTATGGTGTTTCAGTGATTTCTAAGTGCATCACTAAAACTCCTACTAGAGTTTAACAGTCGTGAAATTTAAAAGGTTAGGTTGGTGAATTTTCCTTTATTTTTTAGTCTCTTTCATGTGCTGCTGCTTAACATTTTATTCTACATAATTGTTAATTTCTCCATACTACAGATATTGGTTTCCTCATATATTGTTAAGTCATATTGGAGTTCTGTATCTTTAAAACATGCAATAAACCCTACTTTGAAGCAATGTTGAAACTATTTTGACAGGCATTTGTCATTTTGGATTGTGATTTATCTGGGATCTCCAGAAGTTTGTCATGTTGTGTCACTCTAAAACTATAGTATGTAAGACAATATATATTTCCATTTCTGATTTTTTCCCAATAAGTCAAGTCTGTTAATGGCTGCATTAAAAAAAAGTGGAATATTTTAAAAAAGAGATAGTTAAAGAGGAATACAATAAAAAGAAAAAAGAGGAAACAAGCAGTGCAGGGCAAGTGAATAAGCAAGGAAGCTTGATGCTATCTCATAACACAGATAGGCAAGACATTAAAAAGAAATGAACAGTGGAAAGTCGAAAGCTAATGAAAGAAAGTGAAAATTGCTCTTTCCATAAACAAAGTGCATTTTCTTTAATTTTTTTCTGATCATAAGTTTGGCACCCTGTGCTGGAAGAGAGGAGGACTAGCAGATGCTGCCTTCTAAGGCATGTTCAAATAAGTTCTCAGCTTGAATTCGGAAGATGCAGCTGACTTGATTTTAAAACTGGGGGAAAAAGATGAATGCAAGATTTAAAATCTGGGTGACAGCAGTTAAGGGAAGCTAATAATATTTTTAGTTAACAATTTTTTGAATTGGTTGCCAAAAGGCAGTTGTTAAACAATCATTTGCTTTTTCAAGGTAAAGAATTAAAACCTCCACCAATGTGTTTCTTTTCTTACTTCCCCTCTTCCTACAAATGAGATGAAGTTGCCCTTTCTGAAATAGATGCTGAACTCAAGGAGCCTTGAGATTAAAGCATTGCTGTGTGTATTTTAATTCTATTTTAATTACACTACCTTAAATATTTTCTTTTAAATTGTTCTATTGTGATTTGCATTTTCAGTTCACTAGGTTCTATTCTAAACATCACTGAGCTTGTAATTGTTTGAGGCACAAATAATAAAAGCTAATTTGTTGACATTCCCTGAAACACCAAGGAATCCAGACGAGACTTAATGGATTTCTCTCTCTCCTCCTTAAGAGGCAGTTTCTAGTTTAATTCCTGCTCTGGCAAAGTATGTTTCACTGATGCGTAAATTCAGGGATCTAAAGGTTATGAATATAGCTCTTTGCTGTCCTATTTATTCATACAGGGTCATGAAAGCTCAGCCTGAGATACTGATCTCTTTTTAACCTTCAAGACAAAACTAGAGAATACAGTAAACAGAATGAATTAATTTCTCTGTGTAAATGACAAACACATTCAATAATGTTATTTACTACTATTAAAAACTTGATAGGTACTACAAGTGGGACCTCTCAAATAATCAAAATACCTGACTGTTGTTATAATAAATCTGTGAAATGTGAAAAGCTAATCTAAATGGACTTCTTCCTCTGGATTGTCCAAACAACTGTGTCTTTCTGAGCTTGTTGTCTTCTATATTCTTTTCAAAAAAAGTTTCCTTGATAAATGCATACGTTATTTAGCTCACAAGCTGCTTAATAGTATTATTCAACAACATAATTGCTAGCTCTGATTGCCATAATGATGTTTCCCCTGGATCGTCTCAAAGTCGTTTACTTATTTTAGTTGCTGCATTTCATAATGCTCTAAATTTCTAAACATGAAGTGGATTTTTAAAAAAATGAATGTGTATAATGTGACTAGTTGGGACTGATATAACTGTAAGAGAAAATTGTAAGAGAAAATGGTAATGTCTTAGTGACTGATCTTTAAATGCTTTCAATCACTGATACTGTAACTATCACTGATTTTGTGATTCCTAGGAAATCTGAGAGTTTTGTAGTAAATTTAAAAATTATTATTTTTACCTGTGGTTAATGCTCCTCTGTCATGTCTTCGTGTAAAAAGTGATAGTCAAGAACATTCTGGATAGAAACAAGGAATTTGGTTCTAAGGGAACAAGTTTAATTTTATCTTTCTTAAATATATAATGACAAAGAACAGGAGTGCTGAAATTAAGCAAGGAGTGGGGATGTTCCGTACAATTCTCCATCCCGTGTTGCTACTGTCAGCTGAACTCAGGAAAAAATTCTGAGGGGCAAACCCAAAGATTACAATTCCTAGGAAACAGAAACCCCTAAAGGTATGTATACATTCAGGAAAAACACTAAGTACTTTAAATTTGGTGTCCACATCTGAGACAGGTGGGAAAGCTCCCACTGTAGTCAGTGGAGATCTAGCCACAGTAAGTAAGCATCTAAGGCTTGACTTAGCTGCTCACACAAAGGTGCACGATATTACGTATGATAGAAATCTGCATCGGTCAGTCATGTAAGACAGATAGATCTGCTAGCTTTGATGGAAGACTTCTTGATAAATTCCACTAAAAAAAAAAATTTAAAAATAACTTTTTGTTAGTTTATTCATTGCTTAATACTCTTCTTCTTAGCAATAATCAATTTCCATACTGGCATAAAGCCGTTGGCTTTTACTCCCCTAATTTATCCTCTTGGGAGCCACATAAGTGCCCTGCAAAGCTAGAACTCTTTAATTGCGCGTTAATTTCATGTAACTTTTACATGAACATCATTGAAAAGCAAGATAATTTGACCTATTCTTTTATAATTAAAGAACTACAAATAAAAAAAAGCACTGAAATTCTCCTTATATTAATGAATTAAGCTTTTAATCGATGACTATACATTTAACCTGCCATTTAAAACTATGATAATTATAGGTTAGCTTTTTAATTTAGTTGATAATGTGCTAATTTTCATTTAATAAATGTATTAATTAAAATATGTAGTGTTTTATCTTTATTTCAGTGTGACAACTATCAACCCAAGTTGATAATTTATGCAGTACAACATCAGAGAACACTCACAATAAGTATATCATTCTGTATATAGTTTAGAACCATCATAAAGGGAGGCTAGCAGGCATGATTGCTAAGATTAAAATATTAAACTGCAGTTCTTTCAATGATTTATTAATCTGTAAAAATTTAACCTAAAAACTTATTCTTGCTACAGTTGGTCTGTGTCTACAGGGTTTTTTTCTTTGCCTCCCCACCTCTCAGCACCCCACAAAAAGGACTGAACTTGTGTTTGAATTCAGCTGTTTTAAAATCTGAAGGTAGATGGGAAATTTGTAAAATACAGCCTTTAAACCCCTGTTTAAAATGGAAGCTGTGCTGATGTTGAAGGGAAATACCCAATAATATGTTCTGCTTTAAATTAATTTACCTGTTATTAACTTTTAATATTATGTATGTGTACTGAGCCTGGCTAGGATAGAGTTAATTTTCTTCATAGTGGCTCATATGGTGCTGTGTTTTAGATTTCTGACCAAAACAATACGGGTAAGACACTAATGTTTTAGCTTTTGCTGAATAGTGTTTGCACAGCATCAAGGCCACCTCTGCTTCTCACTCCGCTCCTCACTCTGCTCCCCCAGTGAATAGATTGGGGGGTGCACAATAGGTTGGGAGTTGACACAACCATGCAGATAACCTGAACTAACCAAAGAGGCACTTAATACCATATAACGTCATGCTCAGCAATAAAGGGGAAAAGAGGGGATTTTAGGAAGGTTAGACATCTTTTGCTTGAGAACTGGCTGGGCATAGGTCTACTCTTGGAAGGTGATGAGTGATTGCCTTTGCATCATTTGTTTTGCTTTGTTTTCTTCTCTCTTCTTCCACTTATTAAATAATTAATTCTTTAATCTTCATTCACCTTTTTTTTTTTTTTTAATCTTGACCCCAGGTTTTCTTACTTTTATTCTTCTTTCCCTCTTCCCCCAGCCCACTGGGAATGGGGTGGGGGGAAGTGAATGAGTGCATGTGTGGTGCTTAACTGCCCACAAGGGTTAACCCACAACAGTATGATACTTTTTTTTTTATCCCAAGAAAAAATAACTCATGGCTATATGTTTATGTCTAGTTGAATCACTGTGATTAAAAGGAAAAAAGGAATACAATATTTAGTAATTCCTTTATGGTTTTTAAAGTGAATGAAAAAAAAAAATCTGTCCAACTCATCTTGTAATCAGTTTTTTAAAGAACATTTGAAACACTTCTTTGATTAAATTATGGAAAATGGATTATAGACTACGCTGAATTATGTAGATATGCTCTAATCATTGTAAGCACTCCTAAGCCAAACATGTGAGATGTGTGTGAGGGACAAATCATGCTAGCTTTGTGACTGACTTTTAAGTGGAATCAAGGGGAATAGTAACTATGAAATACTTGGAGTGCGGTTCTTTACCAAGCTGGCAAAAGAAATCACACATCTAGCCAATATTCCAAAAAGTCTTGGCAGTTCCAAGACTGCATGAACTTTTGTCTTCTTGTTCCTGGTTATCATATCCCGCTGTATCTATTTCATTATTCCTCCTCTTCCTCCTCTTCTAAGCCTCTTTATGCTTCCTTCTTACCCAAAATGTTTATTTAATTTTGCAACAGCACCCTACCATTTTCCCATCGCTACAACAAATTATTTGTTGCAGTTTATCAAAAGATCTTTTTCAGTTTTGAGCCTTTCCTATGTTTATTACAGTGCAGATGCAGTAGCCACAGCATGCCCCTTGAAATATTAAGTTCCTTTGAAAAATGGTGGACTAGAGACCCTCTTAGCTAGTATCCTTGTGTGCTGTAATCTCTTTGGTGTACATCTGTCTAAATTGCTGAACACTGTGAATAACATTTTCAGTACTGCTTTTCTCCAATGGTAGTGGGAGCTGTGCACGTATTTGAGTAAGTGTCAGGCAACACAAAGCAGAGATGATAGAAGCCAATCTGAGCTCCTTATACTAAAAGCAAAACACATGCTTTAGAATGTCTACTCTATGCAACAGTGTTTTTCTTCTGGGCGTTGTACCCGAAAAAAAACCCCCACATGCTAAATAAATCACTAACTAGAATCACCAACCCTAATTCACTTTCTAAGTACACATTCATTTTAAAGTAAGCCCCCCATGGAATGGAAACAAGAACACTTAGTAAAGTTACTTTTTAATAGCATTTTTTATTTCACAGAACTATCAGTCCAAAGTCACAAGTTTACCATATCCAGCATACATTACTTATTTTCAGTATCTAGGTGCCATACGGTTTTGTCAACACTTACTTTTATTACATTTCTAAAATTCATTTAGGAAAACAGATTGTAACAAATCCTTCATATGACACAAGGTTAATGTTTTATGCCTGTAACGACAGACACAAACATTGAAACTGATGCAAGATTAAGGAGTAGGACACTTGTTTGCAACTTACACAAAGAGTGTAAAGAAGAAAATGAGTTTTCCTTTAGTAAACAATATTTAATACAATGACTACTAGAGTGTAAGGTTTGGGGACAATTATTGCCCAGGCCTTCCTAAATGACCTTGCTGTTGAGAAGTGATCATAATGTAATATCTGAGAGGAGTAAAAATTGTTTTTTGCCATATTCTGGACACTGCACAGTGAGAAAAGTAGTAAAGAAAATACTGTTTTGAAGACAGTGTAGCTCCACATGTTTAGTAGAAAGAAAGCAAACCTCATATATCATCTTTGCAAAAATCCCCAAACATGGTCTTCTTCAATGATCCTAGCTAGCCCAGTTGTATTGCAATATTGTACTGTTAGTTATTGGCTGCTGGCATCAGACTTTGTCTCTCTGGAGGCTGTAAATAAGCTTTGCTCTCGTACCAACACAAGACAGTTACAGTGTAGGCAGTTGTGTTACCTTTGCTGTTATGTGATAGTGGCTTGGCATATGGACATGTTAATTTGATCCTTATTCCATGTCATTTCCTATCACTATAACCAGGAAAGTGCATTTGAAATTACACTTTCTTTCTGCAGAAAGGCACAGTACTTAAATGTTGGTTAGATCTGTTTAAGCTTATCAGACATAATAGGTTTACTTGTTACTAGCAGCATAAATTCATAGCATTACACAATCTGTTTTTTGTTTATTTAGTCTTATCATTTTAGTCTGTATACTCATGGGAGCTGATGTCCATGAAATTTAATGAAATCGTGATCTTGCTAGTGTCAAAGGAATTTTGCGATTGTCTTCTTTTAAATTCACAGGAATTCACACAAGATACTCAGGACTTCTGTGGATTCAGATTTCCCTCCTCTTTGTTTAATTTAAAAAAAATATTGCTTAAATAATGGCTCATCTGCAGATTTTTATTCATGAATGAAGAAAATGGCTTCCTTCTTAATGGCTGTTCCTTAACAGTTTATACTTCTGTGGTCTTTCCTTGCCATATCTCTCAAAGCATTTGAAAAACTGAAAATGAAATTTTGCCAAAGACAGTAACTTTATAAGAAAAAGGCATGCTCCAAAAAGTTACTTTTAAATGATGAGATTTGTGGTTAACATCAATCTAGCTGGTGTGGACAAATATTTCAACTCTTATGCATAAAAAGTTTGTGTAAAATTAAAGTCTTACTAGTATCTAAATGAGATCCTAAAAATATAACCGTTAATTCTTGAGACGTTCAAAACATAAACAACTGGACATTGAAATTGATAGTGTCTCTCCCATCTTTGGTCTCTTTTAGACCTGCGTTACAATGAAAATGTGAAACCTAGGGGCAAGTGAGCTGTATGTATGATATCATTTGTGCATAATAATGCCAAAAAACATCGGACTGGGCAGCTACTCAGCCCCTTGCAGAACCATGTCACATCATTCCAACTAATGATTTATCTAGCCTTCGCTATAGCATCTGCAATGACAGTGCCTTGACCAAATGCCCTTAAGGAGCTTATTTCTGCAACCAATTGTTCTTAAAGTTAAGAACTTTTTCTCATTTACTGGCACCACTTTTCTGTACTTTGCTTTTGGCCAATGCCCCCTATCTTTACCATTTTCTAGACTAAACAAATCCCTTCTTTCTTTTATGTATTATTACCCTGAAGGTATTTAAAGAGACTGATCATGTCCCTAGACTTTCCAGTTTCGTAGATGACACTAGATCATTTAGTGTACCTTCATATGGTTTATTTTCTTCTTGTTGTATTTCATTTTCGCTATCGATCCTTGTCTTCCTTTAGTTTGTTCTGTGCAACTCATTATCTGTGAGAAACAGCATTGCAGATACTGGGCAACAGACTCGTGGTCAGGACATGCAGCTTCCCTGCCTAAAGCGGAGTAGTAAAAGTGCCTCTGTTACTGTTGAATGTGGTGGCCGTCCTTGGGGTGCTGGTATCATAAGAGACTGATCTGTGGGGTATGCCACATAGTGCAGTCCCTAATGAAGGGAGAGGAACAAAACCGTGTAACACTTAAGGCTGCATTTGAATTTCGGGAATTGTTTTGTGAGCTTTGCCATGGTCTACACTGAGGGATGAAACTAATCCTGTAGTTGACACAGAGTTATTGAGGAAAAGCGAGGGAAAGATTTACTCTGGATGTTCATGCTACAAAATGCAGTTTTTGTTTGCAGATTCAGACTGGTGTCAGACATTTACACTCTGCAAGCTTTCATCTTCTTTTTAATTCTGTTGTGATACTCTTCCACTACAGCTAACTACGCATCCAATTGTACACATACCCTCATGGAAAGGCAGGGTAATAATTTCTACCTGGGCTGCTTCTGAGGGTATAAATTTGGGTCTCTTTGCAACATATTGCATTTTAGCATTCCTTCAATGATGAGAGTTTTGCTGCTCCTAAAAGTGAATGGGCCTGGAGAAACCAGGCCTGATATACTTCATGCCCCCCTTAGCTGATAGCTTTATAGATGCCTTGAGGATGCGACAGAGAAGCTTACACTGTCTTTCTCGTGTGTATGTATGTACTTATAGACATACTCTCCTCATGTACCATTGGAATATAGACAGTGGTGAAATTACCTCCAACATGTCTTACAAATCTCAGCTGCAGTGCAATAAAGTAGACCTTGATTTTTATGTGCTTTTTTTGTTTTGTGTTGTTTTCTTTCTCTAAGTGTGTGCAGCTGAGGTGTTGACTACAATGATGTTGAGTACAAGCGTGAATATTTACATCTAAAGAGAAAATAATCTCCAGAATTTCAAGGGATATTTAAGACGTTCATGATAGCATTACAAAGAGAGCAGGTAGCAGAAATCTGGTATCAGCTGCCACACTTTGTAGTGCTGCTTTCACCTTGGATTCATTTTTAGCAGTTGATTGCACCTGCACCCACCCCAAGAGGCTGATCCCATGTCAAGTGGTGCAGAATGGCTCATGTGCAGAGCATCACTCAGGGCTACCCCCTCTCAGACCAGACTCGCTGCATCCATGCTACATAGCACACAGTCCTGGCTCTGTAATGCCTATATCACCCTAAGACAAAGCAATCATTTCTTGTGTGTTTTCTCCCATCAGGTTGTCTGAAATACTATGAAAGGTATGCTGCAGTCCTCAGCATGAGAATTTTAAAGCACCAAAGAGGGTGTGAGGGTGGCCTCTCCTTTGACGTGGCCTGAGGGCAGGAATAATGCTTGCAGGTACACAAGCTGCCGGAAGGATGTTAGAGAACTGTGTAGGGCAAAGGAAGCAAATCTGGTGTAGCTGTGTCTACAAAAATGATCCCTGGAGCAAGCTGTCCTCAGAACCGTACACAGGTTTTCTTTTGGAAACAATTAATTGGTTTCCTCTAGAAAGTTACGAATGAACTGAGATTTGTGTAGTAATGAAAATTAGAGAATGAGGACCTGGAAGTCAAATGGGCAACAAATCTATTCAGCTTACATGAAGGTATTTGTTGAATATGGTTTAAGATGTTAGTTCTTCATTTCTTATCGCTCATAAAATTGTATTCCATAGTTTTCTCATTTGTAGATTGGATTGCAGAATATGATTTCATATGTATCAAACTTTTTACCTTGCACATAAGGCAACAATGCATTTTACCCGGGTATCTATGAACAGTGATATTTAATGATTAGAGAGGCTTGTTCAAATGAAATATCAATTACTGTAACAACAGATACAAAATTCCAGAGAAAAATAATATTTTAAACAAAAAAAATTATGGATGTGTGGGTGTGCCTCACTCAACATTTATCACCCTTTATGGCAACTCAGGCAATTTTAGATATGCTTCTTCCTACTCCAGTGAGTCAGTGTGGTTCTTCTGAAGAATGTCCGTTCTCTACAGAAAAAGAATGGATCATTAATCACACCATATTTTATCTCACCATTGCATTTCTGTATATTTTTCAGACCATTCCTGTGCAGATTTAAAATCAGTTTAGGAGGTTGGTATTAGGAAGAATTAATTAAGTTGATAATTTCGGCATTGTCCCTTAGTAGATTTTTAGCTGTTTATTTATGTATGGTTTATCTTGAATCATTTGTTTGCCTCCTACATGTAATCTAATTAACACAGCTGAACTCTAGTGTGACTGTTTAAATGTTATAATGATCTGTATATATTATTTATTAATTGTGTTTTATTGCTTGCCAAAAAGAATATACGTTGAGATTTCAGGGTTCTTGTTGAGATTGGCTGTGGAGAAATGTATCTTAAATATGTATTTTCTATTTCACTATAAGAATCATACCAAGGACAAAGTGAATCTTATATTCTTAGAATATTTCTAACTGTGTTTATTTGCCCAGTAAATACTCATCTCTCCTGCCTAGTGTCTAAAGAAACTCTCTGTAACAAAAATTGTCAGGCATGATAAAAAAGGTGAAAAAGCCAAAAGCAAAAGATGACCACAGTCATTCCTATGGGAACCAATTTTCCAAGCTCTGTGGGTTCTTCTGGTTCATCAAACATATCTGAGGTAAAAGGGCAAGGTCCTGCATCAGTTGTTCTGTCCAGTATCGCTCCAGTACTGTATGTCAGAAGCAAACTTCATGGACGAATGCAGTGTCAGGCTGACTTCCAACTTGAGACTAATAGAACAGCACTGCACCTTCTTGTATGGCTGTATTTTGAAATAGGTGTTGAAAATTTGATCTGATGATCAGTTGACTTTTTTATGTCTTTCAAGGCTTTGCATCTAGCCATTATGAATTTCATTCCCTACCTCATTGCCCAGTAGTACACATATCCATTTTACAAACACATCAATGTCAGTTCAATCATAGTCTGTGAATTGGGTATAAATTTAGGATGATGTAGAGATACATTCCTCAACAGAGAAAGGAGCAGTCAGTGATATCAACTGAAGGCTTGCTTACACAACAGAGAAAGAATATGGCCCGGGATTTAATACATTACCTATTTTATTTTAATATTTATAATGAATATTATTATTCATGGAAAATTACTGAAAAATTAAAATATTTTAAGAGTTGTACCAAATTCAAGGAAAATATTAGAAAGGTTGGACAGGAAAATACTGTTAGGTTCAACAACAGCCCAGTTAAAAATATGCTGTTCTGAGAACTAAATTACTGGGTTTTATTTTTCTTCTTTTACACTTTTCATTTCCATTCTTTTTCTTTGTACTGAGAGCCATTTTTTCTTCTTCCTCATAGGAACTTCTTGCTTTTACTTCCTGCTAGCTACACAAGTCAAAAGTAACACCTACTTTAAAGTTTTATATATTGGCTTCAAGATCAACAGATCTAATAAATTAACGAGTAGCATGCAGCCCCTCTCTTTGACTTATTGCTTAAGTCCATCTTCAGACACAAAAAGAAAGGTTTTGCTTCCTAACTGGAAAAATTCTGTTAAAACCAAAAAGATGATAAGTATTTCTTAACCTTTTAAGTAAATGGCAAAAGTTTCAATTGACATCAGCAAAGGCCAGGTTCACCCTTCCTTCTCTGTGAGGTTTGAACAAAGCATGAAGATAACAAGCTACAGGAAACAGGCCAGGTCTGCCTTCTTGGTTGTATTTGTCGCCCAAGTGTTCCCACATCCTAGTTGGGAAATTGCGACTCTAACTGCTACGCTTCCTTAGCCATAAAAAGTCTGTAGTGGAAATACTGACTCAGCAGCATTTTAACACTTGTGAGTCTCTGTCTCACTCACTTGGAATTTTTATAGGTTCTTCATTGTGATTTGGAATTTGAGCAGATGTGCAGAAAGATGAACACATCATTACTAAGTTCTGAGGGATTTTTCACATCAGTGCATTCTAAGCTGCTTAACTAGATGGCTTTTTTCCCCTTAAAAAAAAAAGGGTGGGGAAGAACATGAAGTGTAAGCATAAGAAGTCTGTCATATCTGTACTGCTATATCTATACTTTCAGCCTGTAAAACTGGCGTTTTATATGTGCTTTCAAGGGAATTGTAGAGATTCTACACCCAAGAGATAAGACAGTAGTGTAAGATAAATACAACAGGGTGAAAGTCATCTCTGGACTCAGTATTCCATGAGCTCAGAAGAGTTACATCTGTCCTTATCACAAGGTTTAAACACCAAAGGGAATTATAATTACAGAACGGTAAATATACATAGTACTTTAGTCACAAATAGTAAGTCAAGGTTACCTTCTCCAGTCAATTTTTAATGTATCGAGAGACCTAATTACAAAAGTGCCTGTTTCCCCTTCAGCTGACTAAAAGCAGCACAAAAATATCCACTTCCACTGTTCATTCCTTGTCCTAACCTCTTTCACAATCAACTCAGCTTAGTGGAAGAAGGAATTCTTTAAAAGATTTCAAATGTTTACAAGATAAGGGTGACATTTACAAGATAAATGTCTATATTTGTATATTTAGAATGATCTCTATTTTTACATGCTTTATTTTGCTTAATTTCAAAATTAATTAAATCATTAATTTAAACATAGACAAGAATACAAGTCTACTCTCATTGAAGTTGATGAAAAACTTCCCGAGATTTCTAAATGAACATTTCTGAACCAATCTGTCTGTGAATTTCACTTTCTAAGGCCATTCTTCTAAAATAATATGTAGTATCTTGTTGGGTGTTAATGTGGGTTGGTATTGTTTTGCTTTGCGTATTTGTTTCTTAATGTTGATTAATTTTGAATAGAAATTGAGATATTTACTGTCAAGTCATATATTATTTATTATGCCACATAGGATTTGAACTGAATAATGCAGAAATTATGTGATACTAATGATAAGCAAACCTTTCTGAATGAAGTAAAACTGAACTAAAACCTTTAATAACATCGGCACATGGAATTAAAAGCTTTGTAATTTAAATACTGGATTTTTTTTTTACTTCTTATTATTCATGTTAATCTACTTCTTCATTTCATAATATCATCTGTGAGGGGAATCAGATTTACCAAAATCATGTACTATATACTTTATCATACAGTATATACTCTATAGTATATATAGCATATACAGAAATTTCTGACTTGATCAGAAAATAACTGTGCAAATCTTCCAGGAATGTGTTTTCATTCGGTTTCTGCTTATTTCATGCAAAGCTGAAACACATTTCAGCTGTGCTTTGAGAGTCATGGAATTTTACTTTAGGAATGTTAGGATCTTAAAGTTCAGAGAAAATCTTGCTGGCTATATTTGAGAAGTGCAACAATCATAGCAATTGCATTGGGACTGAAAAAACTATAGATTTGTTATAGCGAGGCTATAAAAATAGAGTGTAAAATCTATTTGCTTATAATATATTCAATAAAGCCAAGAAGTTAAAAGCATATTTTAAAGTGGTATACACTAAAATGCCAAAACAGGATGCCAATTTATAAAATATGTTCAATGGTGTGTCAAGTTTATAAACATGTTTGCAGAGATTTTCAGTGATTAACAGTGGCATATTCACTAATCTCTTCTTGGCTATTTCAGGTGTATATTCTTTGTATGTAGCTACCTAAAAGTGCATACCACTATTTTAATCTGTCTGAAAATTTAGCATTGAGGGCCCAAATCTTCCATTAGACATACCTGAGCAACTCCCTTGAAGTCAATATGAGTTACGTGCGAAAGCGTTTGAGGGCTGATCAAGCCTAAAGGCTCTTCCTTGAAATTCTCAAAGAAATTTAAGGTTAAAGTCATTCAACTCAAAGAGGTTTCAATAGTGTATGAAAACGATAATGCAATGCTAGGCTTAACAATTCTTTTTACTTCATCAGAAGCCCTATAGTAGTATCTGATAATGTTTATAAAGGTTAAACAGAATTTTGAGTAGTTTATTCTCACGCCTCACACTGCGTTACCCAGTTGTGAGTTTAAAACATGGTTTTGTGGGAGTTAGTTGCCTCTTTTAGCAATAATAGGGTAAACATGAAAATCTAATCCCATGTGTCCTGAAATACACATCTTTGTGCACACAGTGACTATTGCAGGAGAGAAGTTACTGTATGCTTTTTGTTTGATATTAAATCACTGCGTTTGGGACAAAGGTTGGGAATACAGCTATTTTTACTCCTCCTGTTTTCCACAAAAGTGCTTACTGCAGTTGTCCTTCACTTACACCCCCTCATCCCACCCACAACACACACTTAGTGTATAATGCTTTATTGTTTAATCATTCGTTTAACAAAGGTTTTAAGGCATGAAGTTTAATTTATCAATTTTGTAGGATTCTCCTCCTCCTCCTTTCTTCTTCTCTGAAGTATGGTTTGGTACTTCTTGTGCAGTGATGTGAAGGTAAAAACTGAAGTGTTGTTTTATGTATTTCCTTAGGCTCTTCTTTTACATCAAGAATTTTGTTTTTTTTTTTTTTAAAGAAGTAGCAACATAATCCTTTAAAATACTCTACAGTGGAATACTGTTATCTCTTCTCCTGTGAAATCAAGCCAAATTGTGGTGCATAATGATTAATTTCAGTTTCATTGCTCCTAGAAGTATCTAAATAACTGTATTCAGTTCAATAAGAAATAAAACGTGAAGTAGGTAAAAAAATAGAAGGATATACAGTCTAAACATTATCTGAAAAATCTTGCATATGTATATGCTCTGAATTTCTTGGGGGTTTTTGCTTGCTGAGATTTGTATTTTTTAGGCTTCAGGGAAAAGACATAATGTGGCAAAATACGGGACTAAGGATAAAAACTGCTGGTCTTGAAGTTTCTCATAGGTTTCCAGCAAAAATAGGAAGAGCAGGTTTATTAGAAAAGTATATAGAACAAAAACTGTTTAAAATTTCCTACAACATTTCATGAACTTTGTGCTGGTGGTCTTGCTTTCAATTTATCATCTAAACATATATTTTTTTCTCATAGCCACCTGTTGAGAAAAAAGATCACAGTAGTTCACTTAACAGATTTGTAAGGGTGTTTTTTCTTTCCATAGACTATCAACACCTTACTGTATTGGTCAGCATTTCAAACATAAATTTTGTCTTCCTCTGCTGTTCTGTTACACTTCTTCTCACACATTCACACTCACTTGTTCTCTCAGGCTCTCAGTTCTGCAGGGTTCAGAGGCATCTTACCTAAGTTTAGGCATTTAACTAACTATGCAGACCTTAATTTACCTGCGGAAATATGGGGCTATGCCAGGCCCTTTCCACTGCTTCGGAAGGGTAACTGAAGGCCTCCTAATTTATTTGTCTGAAAAAAGGACCTAAAATTAAGTAGTGATCCAGGTTCTGTTGCCCCAAATTTTTTGCATTTCTAGTCCTTTTTAAATTTTTTTTGGTTTTGTTTTTTTTGGGTTTTTTTTTTTTTTTTTTTTTTTTTTTTTTACTTTACCTCTGAGATATGTAGTAAATGTAGTAAGTCATAAATAGAGTAGTACTTTTACTAAAGCTGGTGAACAACTGGATTCTCATGACCAACATATGTTATTTACATATAACAAGTGCTGCAGCATGGTTCATATCCACATTTTTTGGGACTGTGTCCCTCTGGAACAGACTGGCTGTGTCTACTCTACACAGCATCGAGCTGTGGGTTTCCTTAGAGCCCCAGCTGGTGCTCCTGTATGAGGCATTAGTACAAGTTCAGAACATTGTGAACTGATGTGAAGGCTGTGTCGCAAACCATCAAAGCCACGTTTTTATAACATGAAACAGCGGGTGCGTGTTGTGTTTCAGGTGTAGGCATACGAGGTCTTAAAGAACGCCAAGGCTTTACCCGCATTAGCCTGCTGGGACAGTGCTGGTAGAGAGCAACACAGGGCAAAGGGATCCAAAACTGCTATGGTTACATCCATGCTGAATTTTAAGGTCTCTGACAGGAACCTCGCTGTGAGCTGCGCTGGGATTGTCCCCTGGCAAGAGCTGTTAAGAATGCTGCAAATGCTTCTGCAGTAGCAATGGCTAGCGCTCCAGCTTGCTCCCTAGTCTCATTTATTTAGCAGTACAGATATACTCTGTGTTTATTTCTTCTTATCTATGTATTCCTATAGCACTACTGAACAGCTGCATTACTGTTCTTAAGGCTGATCCAATCTTTGGCATTTAACTGACTTTTCTGTACATTCTATACGAAGATATATCTATATATATACACACATAAATCCAGATAAAACTGCATTTTCAGTGCTTTCAGATATCTTTCAGTGAACTGAAAAAAATAGCCTCATACTTAGTATTTAGAACTGTATCAGCATTTCTTTGCTGTAGTTATTTTTTTTTTCCTTTTCATTTAAAATTTCTCCCACCAATTCCAGAAACTTTTGAAGTATTTCCTAATCCTGGAATAGCTGTTTGTACTGTTTCCTGACTTTGTTCATCAGGTTTTGTAAACCATAAAGCAGATACTTTATAAACCATAAAAGAAACTACAGTACTGGGTTTATCTTGGCGAAAAGAGCCTTAATGCTCTAACAATTTTTCCTTTATAAGCAATGTCCCTATTGCACTGTGGGTGCCAAAAAGCATCACATGCTTCTTTTTCTTAATCTCTTTAGTAGGCCCTAAATTTTAGTTGTGATTTATAGCTTCTCAGTAACTAGTTTCTAGTTTCATACTCAGCAGTATCACCGTCCTCAAGTTGCTGACCTGCTCAGCAAGCAGTTTAGGGGAAAATTGTGGCACCTGGCTGGTTTCCAAGCGTGCCCAGACCTCCGTTATTCTGGAACTCCAGGGTTCAATTATTTCAAACCAAAGCAGCTTACCCAGAGAGCTGAAATAATAATTAAAAAGAAAAAGAAAGAAAAGAATGAGCAAGTAAATTTGAAAAAAAAACCCTAGTGAACTCTTAAGTACGTTGCCCAGTATTTGGGGTACTGTCTAACAGGTCCTCAATGCGGTATTTATGCTTTCTATCCTTGTATTGTGTCATCCACGTCAAAGCTGACTCAAAGGAAAATGCAACGTGAAGATTCTTTTTTTGAAAAGCTGACTGTGCCACTGTGCCATTCACGGTTTTGACGTTTTTTTTTGTTTAGTATTAATTTAGAAATAAAGCCATAATTTTCAAATAGTAGCTTACAACTCCATTACAAGGAGAACAAAAACTAAAGAAAAATGCCTTTTTTTCATTACTGCTTTTTGATATCTTTCACCTGATCAGGGGCTAAAGTTGAAATCTAAAACTGATTGCCCGGATGTGCTGAGTTGAGACTCCTTTCTGTTGAAAGAGAGGGTATGTGTAAAAGTGCCAGTTCTTTACTGATTATCTACTTTATTACTTCATTTTTTAACATCTCTACCTAGCTAGCTTTAGGAAAACCCCTGTGCAAGGTGTTAACACTGCACATGATTTTGTAAAAGATGTTAGTACTGAGATGCCTGAGACATATGACAGCTTTGTCCAAAGTGTTGAGCAATCTCAAACAGACTCCTTTATAATGCCATAAAAATGTTAGGTAGGTTCAGTGTTCAGAGCTGACTTCTTTTCCGGTAGATCTTCACTGCTGCAAAAGATCTGGAATGAGTTTCTTCTGAACTGTTGGCGTCCACCTCCAGTTACACTCTCTATTGTCAGTGGAGATAAATAGGCACTTTTAAGGAACAATTCATGTAACTTGCTTTAGATATCCCCTTCAGTACGAGATGAATCACTCAGGAATTTTCTGTTTCTCTGAAATGACTATAAAGGAGCCTAACTTGTCTTCAGATACAGACACCTCCATAGCATAGATATGTGAAGTTATTTGATAGAAATCCTTCCCTTTCAGTCTGCTAAAGCCTCAAATTCATCAATGAAAATGATGTTTAATCTGGGCAGCAACACTGGTATAGATTTAGCATTCAGATGGCATTAAAAATCTCTGCAGAGTAACTGAAAGTGCCAAAAAATAATCCACAGTTTTAACCTTATTTTAAAGATTTATGCATGTAGTTTACTTATTTGATAGTAACCAACCTATGATTAGTATTTACTGCCAACAGCTGCAGCAACCTCAGAGAAACTGTTTTTTACTACCAAATCTAGAATTCTTAGTCACCTTGTATCAGGAAACATTGAACAGTTTTTCCTCTGGGGGTCTTTCCCCTCCAAAAGCTACAGAGGCATACATGGCCTGCTTCTTGTGCACCAATTACTCTTTCTGCAATACACCATCTTTCCCATAGGTGGGAAAACAAACCAGGCCAGTCTTGCCCTTAAGGGGAATGTTCAGCTTCTGGTTTCTTGTTGCTAGTCTCTCAGTCTTCTTATCTTTTTTTTTTTTTTTTTTTTTTACCACGTCCTTTTAATCAATTAGCTTCTCTCCGTTATACAAAGGAAAAGTAAACACATTCAAAGACTATTCATGCCAAGCCATGTGCATAATTTAGGGGTCTTCAGTAAACTTGCACCCCAGGAATCAGAGGCCACCAGACCTGATAGGATTTGTAAGACCAAAAAGATGATTCATGAACAACCCTTTTCTATGGAGAAAGATTGCTACTTAAGAATTCATTCCTTGCATTTATTTGTCTTTAACCCTGTATTTGCTAGCTGGCACTATACTTGAAAGTGTTTTTTAATTGGGAGGGGTTGTTTTTTTCTTTTGTTGGTTTTTTTCCCAGGGCATAAGGAAACATTGCTTACTGTCCTGCAAAATAATGATTGGAAATGTCAGCATATAAACTGCAGTAGATGGTCAACAGGTTCAGATAAGTAAATTTCTGCTCTGATAGCTGATAAATGCAAGCACTTTAAACTTCTGTTTTATTTTTAAGTATCAGTGTGAATCTGTTCGAGATTCAACCAAAACTGTTTGCCCGCAATAAGTCAAGCTAAATCCTTCATATAGGAGATCAGCTATAACTGTAGGGAGCTTACTTGATTACTTTGGAATGAGACGTAATGAAAATAAACATTTTTTTCTATGAAACCGGTAAGTTATAATCAAATGGTTAAGGCTGTGATGTGTGGCAAAGTCCTGAATTATGTTTTCCCTAGATTGGGATCACATGTGCGGCAGCAGCACATTTCTCTATGGCTGTTTGCATTAGATGAACGCTGCTCGAGGGCATGGCAGCGGAATTGGCTTCCATCGCTTACACAGTTATATAATGTACTTGGAATGGAAAAAAGATGCCTCTCCGTTAGAGAATCCAAAAAGCTGTGTCCTGTACTGAACCCAGTGTTTAATATGCAGGGGAGAGCCTTGAGAGGGGGAAGGCAAGGAGAGAGTGAGCTGTAACATAGTGCTCTTACACAGCTTCATAGCAGTTTGGGTGTTTGTTGTTTCATCGTTTTTTTTTTTTTTTTTCTTTTCCTATGCTGTGCCTAAGCATACTAATTGCTTCTTTTCCTCTTCCTTGTTAGTTCTGTAAGTGCTTCAAACACTGTGCTGTGCATAATGCCTTACACTGAAGGTGAAAGTGTGAAGGTCAGCTCTTTAGTAGAAAGGTTTTACCCTCTAGTATTCTTTACACATGGTCTTTTCAGTTATAGCTGTACTGTGTATTTCATTTTTAACTTGAATGCATGGTCTGTTTCCGAAGGACATTGTTTCTTTTTGTTCCTTTGTTGGGCGGTCTTTTTTTCTAACTAGTGTGTGTACGTCATGTGAATTGTGGCCAGAAGTTTTCCTTGGAAGCCTTGGCTTGAATTTATTTGAATGAGGGGCCCAGGCACTGTTCTGTAAGAATGCCTTTATGAAAGGCCCATTGTTGAAATTTTGGAACAGTGGAGAATGTATTAGTGCAGTCCTGAGATATAAAGTGACTGTAAAAATGATAGTATGACACTATGTATTTGTGTTTCCTTCACTCTTTCTCAGATGGGCTCAATTATCAGTCAGAAAATAAAAAAAATCTTTTCCAAATGCCAGGTCAACAAAACGAGCCTGGAATCGGACAGCCAAGCTAACGTGTGTTTTCTGATGGTACATACTTTGTGTTTGTAACCTAATTAAAATCTTCGTTGCTGTTTGAATTTGAAAATAAATCATGCTCGTTTTCTTATATGTGAACAGTGAGAGTGGCAAACTCACTTTGCTACAGAAAAAAATGAGTGTGGGAAATAGAAACAGTAGTCATTAATAAGATCCAGATTTACCCTTGTCATTGGTTTGACCTTCTATCTGCTTAGAGTCGATGTTCCTGGTGTGCCTTGTAAAAGAATTTTAATTCATGAGACACACATAAAACCTGATGACTATTAGGTTTTGAAGAAAATGAAGCATTTGCACTTATTATTCTGATCTATTAGCTGTCAATGATATACAGGTGTCTTGAATAGATACAGGCACATTTTATAGTAGTAGTTATAAATACCTGTAAATGGTCTGCATATAAATCACCTGCTGTACCACGGCTGCATCAAAACACCTTGATCTTGAGGGTACAAAATCATGAAGGTTTTGAAAGTGAATACAAATAATGTACTTTACAAAGCCAATTTGTACTCTGTTTCTTATAATTTGTCTTATTGATAGGATATTAATATTGGCATGTCTGAGATACATCGTCTTTCTCTTACTTTAAGTTTTGGTGTTCTAATGCTTTAAGTGCATTTTGTGTGGTTAAATACAAACATGATATTGATTTAAAGTGTTAGGAATTAAGCATTTTAGTGTAGATGAATTTAACATATTACATTTTTCACATGTCGGAGTTAATAGGAGCTCTAATATCTAACTAGTATATATAGTATATTACAACATGAATAGTGACACCTGTGCACTATCCATTATGAAGATTTAATAAATCAAAAATCCAAGTCAATCAACAACAATATTGCAAATAATAATAACTTTCAGATACTTAAATTAGGAGAATGAACATTAATGGTTAAATCAAATTACATTGGCATATACAGTTTATCAGTACAAAGCACAACAAAATATCTGCAGTCATTTATAAAGATTCAAAGTACTGGAATTCTTTTTAACCTCAAAAGAAAGTTTTGGCATACTTAGTATGAAGTGCCTGGACTACGGAGTAACTATTATAGCCCTATTTGCCCTGAATTTTCAGTTCATGGTTTTGATCTTCAGAGCTAAAATTGCTTCTCAGATGGTGCAGTTTTCCCATACGTAGTAAGCAAGAATACAATTGATTTATTGTATATGTCTGTTGCTAAACAGCTAAACAGCTACTAATCAGGTATTAGAAATAGGTTGTCACAGACAGCATGCTTTATTTGGTTTCTAGTTTTGCAGTATCTTAGTTATCTATCTTTATTTTCAACTATCCATCCATGTGTTTACCTTTCTTTCCCATTTGCCTGCAATATTTGGACTTATAATATGGCTTGTTTTGGCAATATCTGGCCTATATAACAAAATATTATGAACAGGTGTATAATAAAAAATATTTACACTTTCCTTTATGCAGAAATACTTGTGTGTTAAAATTACAAAAGACTATTTACTGGTTTTATATCAGCGTAATAATAATTAAATGATTCATAAAACATATGCACCGTACTTTTGTACCAATATATATTCCTCTGTACATATCCATCTGGCATTAATTAGTAATAGGTAAATTACTGTAATTTTAGCACAAAAGAAATAAATATGTCAGCTATGGACTGCATAGTATTACTGTATCCACTTAGCTTTCACCACAGATTTCGCACACAAGGTTATACTAGATGTAAGAAACTTTATCTTTACTGATATTCAGTTTTGTCAGCATAGGTCTAATATTTGTTTCGATTGAGCTATACATATATATACACATATATATGTAAATTCTTAGACCACATATGTATGAATTGGCCAAAGATCATTTTTAATAGAGAGATATCTATATCTATCTATATATATATGGATATAGGTATAGATATGGATATAGATACACCTACACACACATATGCACAAAGCAATGTATGTATACAGTAACTCTAAGAAGAATCCTCATATCATCCTAGAAAGAGCTTTTTTTTGTTCTGAAAAGCCTCTATTGTTAAAAAAGCCAACATACCAACAGTAAGTGAAAAGGATATGTTAAACAATCAAAGGAATGAGGATTGGGACAAAGGGAGATGAAATGAGTTGCCAACGATTACAGAGGAAGTCTTTGGCAATCGGGAAACTGGACTCAGATCTCTGCAGTTTCACTAAGCACCTTAACCACACATTTTCTGTATACATTTCCTTCCCATATAAAAAGAGTTCACCAAAATTAATTAAGTTCAATATGTTGTAAATGGGAAATAAATAGATGGAGTTTCCACTTCATGGAAATAGATTAAATCATGAGATCTGAGCTTTTTTTTCTGGAAGCTTATTCATTTACTCTTCAGTAGGAAAAAAAAAGCCAGTTTTCAGCCAGAAAAGTGTATTCAAATTTGTAAATGTCCTTTGTCTTGGAATAGAAAACCTGTGTCAGTCAGTAGCACACAGACTGGCACTGATGGGTGGTACAGGTTGTCCATTGAGATCACAGTGAGTCAGGAGAAGATTTGCTTTTAAGCAGAGATGCAGATCCAAGACAATGACCGTACATGCAAGAGGAAAGTGATGATTTATCTAAATCAGGCCTTTATTTAGCCAGACAGTGACAGCCAGCACCGGCTGCGGCGGGATGGCCGGACTGGATCGTCAGGCAGCTCTGCCTCAGGTCACAGGGGAACGTGGACCCACAAGAACCGTCAGAGGACAAAAAGCTATGCCAAGTGGAAGCAGAGCAGGATCTTGAAATTAAATTATATCTTAGGCCACCTTTTCTGTAGTAATAGGTTGGATTCGCATGTCAGAAAATACAAACAAAATTGCACGTTCACTTTCAGATAGGACTCTACTTTTCTGTAGGGCTCTTAGCCATTTAATTAATGTTGAAGGTATTGCAAATAAAATATACAATACTTCGTGGTTGGGACAAACTGATGGCAAATTATTATTCTAAAGAACATTTATCTTTGCCCCAATAGCTTTAACTCTTAAGCATGTGCACCTGTTTCTCATCTGGCAGAACAGTAAATCACTAGAAAACATACAAAAAACATTTCCTTCTTTTACAGATTTGTCTTTACTATTCTGTTATCAGTTGTTCTATTTCTGAGTGGGTATTGAGTGGGTTAGTGTCAGGGTGACAAGAATCTGTAACATTTTAGGATCCAGTACACGTATCTTTGTACAAGATGGGTAGAACTTTTGGCTAAAAAAGAACTTGGTTGACCAGTTGGCAAGTGGCTAGTCAATTGAAAAATACTTATATTCATATAGAAACAGAATGAGGAATCTGTGTGGTTCATAGAAATGAAACGTGCAAAGTGCTTTGTTCACACTTTAGAGTGGATATGCTTGACATCCTTTATGAAATGTTAATAATAAATATACGTTTACACAAATGGATTATCGCATCACAGAACCCCAAAAGACAATATGCGTATGACTTTTCACATGTGTAATTATTAAAATAAATAAACCTACAAAGTGAGAAAAATAAAAGATGTTTCACTGAAATAGTAAGAAATACTAGGCTTAAGTTTTACCAAGCAACCTGAATTTGATCCTTCTATGTGGCTGAGGTACCTTTTCAAGACAAGATTTGGTACCTGTGGAGCAAAAAATAATTCAAGTGCTGTGTTTTGGGGGGAAACACACATGGCATCCAAAACAAAAAGAATCTCACATTTCTTTCTGCACCAGGTTGTTTTTTTTTCTAATTTCTTATTGTAACTTGGTTTTTATATTAATGAAAGAATCAAGGTCTCATCTGGTGTCAAATGTCTTTAAATCCTCCTAGACATTTATCTGTGTCTAGAATGTGATTTGCATAGATAGATCCAATCCTTGGTTAGGCAGGAAAGCCTTTCATATAACTCAAGATTGATATAAAAATGATCTTTACATTCCTCCACTCTTTAGTTGTTTGGATTCCATGCTGCTTCTTGACAGGTATCTTCTCTTGCTTCAGTGATGTAGTTTTAGCATGGCTTTGGTGATTCAGTTCAACTATCATTTTTCCAACTTATTTCAACCTGTTTATTTTTATAATCTTTCAAGTCCCATTTGAGTTCTAACCTTATTTTGGAAAGATATTATCATTCTGTCTCAACATTGTTGCTTCAAAAACATTTTTTTAGGATGGAAATTTTCATAAAACCATCTGTTTTTTTTTTGTTTGGGGTGGTTTGGGTTTTTTTTTGTTTGGTTGTTTTTTTTTCAAAATAATGCAATATGACACCCTTTAAAGTAAATAACATTAACACAATATAAGATGTTTCATGATAGTTTGCAAATGGGTCACTTAAAGCCTATTAACAAACAGTTCTTTGCAACCATATAATTTATTCAGTGCATTAATAGATTTGTCATTTTTACCTCTACAAAAAATTACAAATGTGATATTATTTTGTCACTATAAATATTTCTATTGTATCCTCTAAACTGAATGGGCTTTGTCTAGTGTCTAGCTTCAATGCTGAAAGAACTTACCATTTTTTGTTAGTGTTGGTTTCATTAACATTTTAATTAACTTTTTTCATCAACATTATTATGAATTAATGAATTCTTACTACTTTCTCTAAAACAAAACAATAAAAATATAAAACAACTCCATCAATTCACATGTTTAAAAGATCAGGCAACTAGAAAAACTCTGTTCTATGCAGACATATAGGTTTAATTATTTAAATACTTAAATAATAAATATTTATGTATGGTTATTTAATAATAAATAATTTTAAATTATTTAATAAGCAATACATTACTGTTAGTTTTTCATCCTAGATACTCTCTTAGTCTTCATCACCACATTATCTAATCACCTAATTTAGCTCTAATTTATTTCCTACATATGGTTTCACCAAGGTAAAGCAGATTAATCTTATTTATTTAATGTTATCATTTACAGTTTTAATTCCCTCCTACTGAGCCCGTATTATACATATATTGTGATAGTGAATTACTGATTTTCTGGGCTGTTGTTTTACCTGCTTCTTTACCTGCTTCTGAGCACAAGAGTAGAATTGTATAATATTTCAAAACTTCAAAAATGCTTTATTATTATTATTTTTTACTCTGTTTGAATCTACTGATAAGATTACCCAAAAGAAGGCATTTTCCTGTCATTCCCATTCCCATTCCATATGTCACAGTGGCATTATCTTTAGGGCATCTGTAAGCAACTATTTTATATGAATTCTCCGTATTTTTATTTTAGCAGAAACTGTCCAAGGGGCTACCACAGGTTATGCTTACAGAATTTGTTTTAGCATTCATACATAATCCTGGTCAGTGAGCTCCTGGCAAAAAATGGAAATCCCATGAACCTAATGGAAATAGAGGCACCAGAGCATACTTTGGTGGTTGTATGTCCTCTCATGCACAACCAGTGTTCTTTGCTTCCCTGGATGCCCCAAGTCAAAATAACCCAATATAGTAAGGAAGGGGATGAAGAGAGAGGGATGCTATGAAAGAAAGTAAAATACCGTGATTAAAAGAGGATCTATTGAATATAACTATGACTTGTATCTAGAAAGCTTAAGAGGCTTTCTAGTTCCTAGCTAATATAACAAATATGTTTTCTGAATGTCCGGAGCAGCTGTGTGCTCTCACAAACAATTATGCAAATACCATGGGACTTGAAGCAAGAATATTTTTATGCATGCTGGTATCTTGTTGGCAAGACTGGACTTTTAAAATGCATTTCTACACAGTATATGATGAATTATTCTGCAGATTAATTCTGTTGTTTATAGGTTGCTGTAGGCCACTCATGAAGTCATGAGCATGGTCATTCAAATACAGAACACATAAATTCTGGCATCAAAGAATACACATAAATTTCTTGCCATGCAACACTAACTTGAAACACTCAAGCTGAATATTAATGTCTGTGCCAGGTGTTTTGAAAGAAGTTGACTTTTCTTATGAAAGCAATGAAACATGTGACTGTAACTGACAATTCCTGTTGACACTGATGTGCTTGAAACATTTACTTTGTTCATATAACAAAAAAGAGATGACAGCAATTTCTGCATCCAGGAAAATTATTAAAATAAACCACAGTGGTAGTTTAAAGAAATCACACGTGGTCAAAATTGTAGGCTCATATTGTGGAATATGAAGTTTTAAACTGATCATATCTTCTTCCTTTGGTGCACTTAGATCTTAATAATCCTTGAAGAGGTTTGGGGTTTTTTTTATTTTAAATGCTATAAATATATGCTTCTCAGTGCTAAAACACTAAGTGCTATGTTTAGCCCAGAGTGATTCTTTATGAGTAATAACGCCCTGACAAGAAAGAAGTGCTGACAAACCCTTGATTAAAATGTTGTGAAGATCATGGCTGTTATACAGGACTTTTAAGTAGGAGTCCCTCTGCATCTGACTGTGATGCTGCTAAGTGCAGTGACATGCTGGGGTGTCTTGTGCCTGGGCAGGAGAGGGATCTGTGAATTTAAAAATGACATGCTCTGTGTAAGTGCAGCAAGTCAAGATACAATTTGAAGCATGTTTATCAAAGCCTCTATTAGTAGGCTTGAATTTAGGCTTGATCTGTAAATTAATTGTGAATGAAATTTTATTATAACACAGATAAAATGTTTTGTTCTCTGATATGGAGTGCGGTTGCAATTTCAAACCTGGCTTTAACAAATCTTTTCAGGAGTCATTATTTCTAGCCACCTTTTGAGTAGTCACATATTTTCTGCAGAGCAAGGAATACTTGCACGGGAAGAATAGAGACGGAAGCAAACAAACAGGCCATTCAGAAAGCACCTGTGCTGCTTTCCCAGCAGGATCTCAATAATCGTATTTGAATTTGGTGATTGTAGCGGTGAGATCTCCTAACAAGGAACTCATATGCACTTAGTAACTCCCTTTTAAAAATCCATTTGTAATAAATTATTTCATGGCATTCCTTTAATTATTTACAACGCCAAATCGTCATTCCCCATTCTGACTCATGGCTTGATCCACTTAGATAAGCACAGCTATGCACTGCATGGCTTTCAAATGCGCTAGACATTTTTACTTTACTCAAGCCTGGTTTAAAATGCCATACAAATTGCAAGCAGAGGCCAAAAGTGATTAGCTGATGTAAAATCTAAGCCATACCTTAAGACTGTATCATTGAAAGTATGCCTATATATATATAAGTATGTATATAAAAGTAGCTATGCTGTGTTCAAAGTTTGTTTTAAATAAAACCATAAATATTGTTTCTACTCTTTTAAGGTTTTTTTTTGTTTACTCTTTCTCCTTAAACATGCTTACTTGATTAAAATTCTGTACTATGATTAAAACATAAAATAAACATTCGTGATAAACTCAATACTGCTAGCATAATCGGTGAGGTTGTATTTCAGATATTTATCTCCCTCTTGGGAATTAAGCTATGGAGAGCTACCAAGCCAATCTTCTGCGGTAGTTAACAAACCCTCCAGTAAATTATTGTCTATTTTGAAGAAATTGTGCATTCAGAATGGAAATGGACCTGCTTGCAAAATTAGAGTGTATCCTGGGATAAGGTGAAGAAACCTTATTTTTTTGTTATGTAGAAAACTAGCTAACATCATTAGAGTCTTCAAATATGACATTGACAATTGAGATGAGCATCTGGTAGCATTTGATAATGGTCTACCACTGGAAATAAGGTAATATATTTCTCCATAATGGTTCACTGCCAACAGTGCTCATTTATGAGTGAAACAAGATGACCATTTATTTTCCCAGTTGGGCAATGTTGCAGATTTGTGTTCTGTTCCTTTTGGTGAAGATCTTAAATGGCTATTAAAGATATATCATTGCAAACTAAGTGCGTTGCTTTCAAATACTGTGACTGACAATTCCTTGTTCTAATTATGTTTTAATGTCAAACATTTTGCAGAAATATTCATGTAGGAATATATCTGAAGGTGCAGAATCCAGCTCTTTCCTCCTTACTACAAATACATGCTTTCTGCATTCAAAGGGTAAAAGCATAAATTTTCTGTTGTATGCTGGAGGAAAGCTGTGAATTGTGTTCTTTTAACAATGAAAAAATCAGCTTAAAGCTGATTCATATGCAATTAAAACAGCGCCTTTGTTTCTGCCACCTCTGAAGTAGAAAATGCTCTAGGGACTGGATTCACCACCAAACTAATCTAAGGAAAGTTCTATGCTGAACAATGCATATAGGAACTATGCTTAATTATGAATCAAATGTTACTTTTTGTTTCATTTTCAGCAGTGGTGGTGTGTTTCTGAGTGTAGCAGAAATTCACAACTGTTTGGGCGAACATCTGATCTTGGTTTAGGTCAGGATCTCGTGCCTCTGGACTTCTTGTATAACTGAGAGAGAAAGCAGGCACACTTCTACACTGCAGGAATAGCTGGGTTAGCTCCCCGCCTCCTTGTGTTGCCACAAGGTTATGACAGCTTTGTTAAAAGCTTTCTCCTCTTGTCTCATTTCTAGTGTGTCGAGAGGAGAAGCTAGATAATTCCAGTTCTCTATAAGAACATCTGTGTTGAAGTGCTAGCTAGGACCAAGACAGTGTGTCAAGACAGACTAGCAAGTAGCAACCGTTTGTCATTGCAGTAGTCTGGATTTGATGGTGTAGAAGATCGCTTCTGCTGTGCTTTTCCTAGCTAAGATACTGTGCAAAAGTCTGGGGACTTCATATGATCACTGAGAGCGTAACATACTTTGCTGAACAAAGTAATAGTGTATGCTACTCATGCTTTTTCAGTTAAAAAGATCTTTTTCTTTTTTTAAGCATGTGTGTGTGTACATGGGGAGGGTGAAGGACAGTAAGCTTGTTCATGATAAATGAGTTGCTGCAGCAAAAGGCATTGTATTGCTTACTATGTCTACTTGTCGTTAAGGAGAAATACAGTTGTAACAGCATTTCACTTTCTACATTACATGCATTTAAGTGCCTGTCCACTAAGGACGCCTGCTTCCACTGATTCAAGACAGGAAAGTTGGCATATTATTCCCCAGTGCTCTAAACTCGATGTTGGCTTCTATTAAATGCTGCCAGACAGGCAGAACAATATTTGAAACAAGACTGTTTGAACTAAAATGTAATTGGACTCATTTAAAGTCTTATTACAATGAAATCTGACTTCCTCCTTGTAATTTGACTTGTAGAAACCTCTCAAAAAACATTACCTTTTGCCACAGGCTGTAAATTTAAATTCTGCACTAGGTAAGCATAATGAGAAAAGAAAGTTCTGATATGGCTGGAGATCATATCAGCTCTGGCTTGATTAATTATTTCCACACGATCAATCAGCACCTTATTTAGATAACTGGAGGCACTCACTAGTTAATTTGTGAGAGTAGAACAATGAGGGCAAGCATTTATATGGTCAGTCAATACTCCAATTAGTGTTAGAAAGTCAAATGCAGGTTTGAAAATAGCTAGTAGAAGAAAAGGGACTGAAATAAAAGAGCAGCTCCTCTGTTCTTAGATATATCCCTTTGTATGATTACACTGCAGTGACTCCACTCACCCTCCCTGAAAGTATTTGCCTAACCTTTCCAGTTATCATCTACTTCATAAAAAAAAAATCATAAAAGTTTCTGTATACTTTTAAAACTAGTTAAAATAAATACCAATGCTGCATTCACATAACAACCCTCAAATTTGCAGCTGTATATCTACTCACTCAGCTTCTACCTTAACAGGACTTACCTTCACCTGCAAGACAGACACTAGTTATAGGAGGCAAAATCGAGGAGTAAAAATGGTGCAATTTAAAACCTCAAAACATTGCAAGGCATAAGTTATAGAAAGGATCAGTTACTGCTCCATGTACTGCCTGGTGCAGGGATTAATTTGCCTGAAATATTTCATGGCCAAATCAGTAGACTAACTTCTGCATTCGGAATAAACTCCCTGGCCACAATGTCAGATATAGGGGGATAAACTGGCAGAGGTTTAGGAGGAACGTGTCCAAAATTACATTGCTGTCGTTCCCCATAGCATCTAAGCACTGGCAAATGTCTGTACATGAGAAAAAGAGAAATAATCATTTTATATAACATCGTATTTCTCCACCTTCTGCTTGAGAAAGGAAAGAAGCCAAATTCACAATCTGACATTTCAGCTAAACCATTTTTATCAGCATCAGACTGATTTTGGTGGAATCTTCTATGGGGGAAAAGAAGTTTAGAAAATTAACAAACCTTCTTGAGGAAAATTTTTGAAGTTTTGAAATATTTAAACATGTCTAATAATAATTTATTATTGCTGTTATTTTTGTTTATTTTTCTGTATAATCTAATATAATTTAAACCAATTAATTATGGTATGAAATAATCTATGAAGCAACGTTATTATATTTTTACTAGATATTAAGTAAGGCAAGGCTTGCAAGGGGAATTTTGTTTTTGGGACTGATGGAAGAAAAAGGCAATCTTTTTGCACACACATTCCTTAGGTGACAACAATATCATTACTATTCTTAGATTTTGACATAATATAATAGTAACATATTCTATTACTTTTATATTTACTTTATATTTGATATCACTTCTTATCTTTAAAATCATAATGTCTCCATAACATCAAGCAGAGGTTAATTTAGATGAGATACCATCACAGAAATCACCATCATAGTTGCAATTCTTAAGTACTTTGGCATAAATATAAGTACAAGTATCATATAGGGAAGAAAAAAAAGAAAAAGAAAAGAAAGATTGGGTTGCCTCAAAAGCCCTCAACTGACCAATTCAAAATGAAACTGAGAAGCCTCATGGTTAGACCATTGAATTGGCTTCCACAGCAATGACTTTTGCTATGGTGTGTGTTCCTGGTATTGCCAACCTTTGAGAAAGAACAATGATTCACTGTAACATAAATAAAATTATTTATCTTAAAGAGTACATATAAACAAAAAATATTTGCATACTTCAGTACTGTGAAAACTGAGTTGGTTTATTACTTGTTGAGTACTGACGTCCAGTAGAAGTTTTCTCAGTTTCTTGGCAAGACTTTTGAATCATTTGCTAAATAAATTTTTCAGCAAGCTGCATGTTGATGATGTAAGAGATGGTCTAGATTACAAATCCTTAATCTTGTGTGACGTTATGGGGCAAAAGTTAGGTAGGTGGTAGATGGGAATTAATGAGAGGTTTTTATCAGAGCTGCGATTATTCAAGATTGTAAATGCAACAAATGTGGCAGGGAAGAGCTATTCAGCTCACATGGGTTAAACCAAATCAGGATCAAAATGGTTTATCGATTTCTGAATTATATGTAATTAGTGGGCTAGTTGGTGAACGATACATTTGGGATCAATATCAGCAAGACATCAGATGAAGCATAATACTGGACACCCACAAAATGTGAGTGTACCCCTACACGTTTCTAACCGCCCCCCAATAATCCCAGGAAGTTCTAACTGCACATGCACAACCACATAGGTATGTGCACACCCCATCTCGTCCATGAGTGCGGGTTCCCCTCTTGAAACACACCTCCCGGTGGGATTGCAGGTGTGCTGACTTCGTGTGTGACCTGTACCCATGCTGCTCCCTACAACCTACTGCTGGTGCAAAAGGTCCGTTGGGCTCACACAGGTGCTCCGAGGTGACACCCTGCAGTGTCATCCCGCTGGCTGGCGTGCAGCTGCCTATGCCGTCGCATGGGGAGGAAACTCCTCTAGGCCTAGGAGGAGGTGGGGATGGTGGTGAGGTGACTTCTGGCAGTGTCACCTTGGGGTTGGACTGCTGCTCTGTTACCACTTTTCTGTTCCAAGATGTTCCCCCATCACAAAATGTCATGCTGCTTTATTCTTCTGGTCAAACTCATTCATTTTCTTGAAAGTCCCTTTGCAATTCTCTGATTACTGTTTAATCGGGTAGATGGTAATTTCACCCAAAGCTTGTCATTGATAATTTCCTCTTTACGGGTCTCTGGTTTGGGGCAACATTGTCTCAGAATAGATAGTTTAGGATATTCCATTGACTCACTGTTAAAACCCACTTTCCTATCTGTTGTTATTATTTGTTAATCTGGGTATGTTAACAAGAAAATTCCTGCACAACAGCTAGTCTATCAAGGGTTCCGAGAAAAGTAGAGGAATCTCTGGGAATCTGTTAATACCTGGATTTGGACACATACCCTAATATTGAGAACCTTTGGTCTATTAGCGTGGCTATACCTTACTTGAGAATGGTAGAATTTGGTTAAGCTTCCTCTGACAAAGCAAGAATTTATTTACAAGATAAAAAATTCTTGAAGGGGTATGGAGGGCCAGAATAAGAAAAGGTGGTTGTATCTTTTCCTGTGTCTCATCTGTACCCTCCCCAGACTGATTCTCTTCCAACAGCTCCTGCAGAAACTGTTGAAGTGCTAATGTATGCCCTTTACACATGGCTGTAGGCCAAGCTGTAAGATTTTGTTATAATTCTCCTTTCCTACACCTCTTACCATATTGAATTTGTCCTTGGAATGGACGGCATCATTAGGAGTCAAGATTTAATTATAGCCACTTAGAGACAAGTTAAGAACTGTTGTTTAATTTACTGCAATTTTAAAGTGGAAGCTAGATGGTAGTTCGGAACTTCAGCACTTTTAAAACACTGACATGTAAGACACTTAGTCAAAGGTTTGTGTAGCGCAAATTCATTCTCAAGGACAAGTGAAAGGAGTAAGGACTCTCAGACTGATGTTTTTTTTTTTTTTTAAAGCACCAGTGGATATACCTAAGAGTAATCTGAGTAAATCTTTTCAGTATACTGGATTTTTATAACTGACCTACTGGTGTCTTATTTAGCTAGACATTTTGACTGGGATTCATCTTGCTTAGCTTTAGACATCTACAGTATACACATCTGCGTCAGATATTAATCATATGCTAGATAAACCTATTTTTCTTTCATTATAAAAGGCACCTAGTGTGATTAGCTTAGCTGTAGATATTTAGGTTTTTTATAATGAATTCCATTCCAGTTGTCTTATAAACCATAAAGCATTTGCTTCTATTTAAAATACATGTCTATGAGGGTTTTGATAGATTTATTTTTTATATCTGACAGTATCTAATTGAATCTTATTACTTTAGTGTCTGTAATTCTGGGCTCTCTTTTCCAGTCTCCATACATGTGAATTTGAAAATATCCATCATCTGTCATACTACTGAAAATGCTGTAAACTCTGTTAGCCTATGCCAATTATATGTCCAGATAGAAGCAGATTATTTCAGAGTGATTATTGTTGAAGTTTCTTGTGGTGGTTGTTGTTGTTGACATCGTTGCTTTTCTCTGTTTGAGGAGATCCTACTGGGCAGTCAGATATCTCCAGGGATTTTGATTGCTTTTTCAGTAACTTGAATGAATTACAAGTTCTCCGTTTCCCTTTACATACCAAGAACAGGGCAACATAACATAAGAGAATGTACTTGTACCTTAATACAGAGTAAGATTTCCAGACTGGTATTGGGTGAGTATGTGTTTCCCATTTGAAATCAGTGAATAATCACATCCTTAGCACTTTTAGGAACACTGTCACTATAACCGGATAATTTCCAACTCGAAAATATTCAGCATAGAGAAAGAAAAAAAAAAATCCCTGTGGCTTGGAAATGAAGAGTTGATTTTGAGCTGGCATACACCATGCCTTCTTTAGGTAAGATCTGGCTGGTAAATATGCCTCATTTTGTCATATTTCAAATTAGTTTCTCATTCAGTCATTTATTTCTACATAGAAGAAATACACTTCTATTTAGAAGAAATACATTTCTACAGCTGACCTTGCATTAGGTTGTTGGTTTCTCTAAGCAAACAATATTGGCAGTTTTGGCACTGGTACAAATTTTGTTTCCAGCTTCCCCTAGTAGCAGACCAGCACAGAAATGGGCTTCCCAGCCTTCATAAAGGCTAAAAACTTCTATGTGAATGTGTCAGAGAGGAAAGCAGGTAGGATCAGATCCTGAGGACCATGAAGGAAATGTTATAATGTGGATTAAGGAGGTTTTCCAGTTTGTTTATTTGTTTCAATGTATTTTATATAACAGGACACTGCACTATCTCGTGTTACAAGGCTAGACTTAGCCTAGAAATGAATAAGGTGGGGGAATATGGACCTTTTTTCATGCTTCGCCTCGGATCAGTGGTAAGCCTAGTGCAGATCTGAAGAATAGGAAAGAACATTTCATGGTTTTACGCAGCATTTCACCTTCTCTGTAATTTCCTGCAACTGGCATACCGATGACTTGAACAAGGCTACTTGCTGGAGCTGTGGAAGGGCTAACATCAGAAGTTCAGAGAAAAAAGAGTTTTGTGCTATGAACATGTGCTAACTCTCTTGCTGGGGAGATAGGCAGTAATGGGGAACAAAATTTCCTTATTCTTCTTCAGTCTCCTGTTGCTGCCCCTGCCCTGCTTAGCATAATGGTGACATATAATATTACTAGTTAGAATATTATATAGGTTAATTAAAGTTGCTGGCTCCTTCAAAAAAGGTATATGTTTTAGTTTTCAGTGATCTACTCTTGATATTTGGCTGGTGATAGTGATCAGAGGACCTTTGCAAATGTTCTTTAATGATACCTACAAGAAAGTAATAACTTGATATCTAATGTTGTGATGAAAATTAAAGTAGTCCCTAACCATACCACTTTCTCCCTTTTAAAATGTTTTATTATAATCAATCAATCTTCATTTTGAGCACCTTCGTATGGAAGTACTTGATAACCATCTTTCAACAACAACAATATTAACTAAGGGATACTGAAGAAAAACAACATTTCCCTTACCATTAAATGTATTTTTTTCTCTTGCATGTACACTTCCACTGCTCTCACAATTCCCATTGCTCTCACTTATTTTTAGCTTTGACTTAGTATTAACTGGTGCATAGTATCAGTTTTAATTCATTTCAATACATCTTTGCTTTCTGAACTTCAGTTCATAGCTCTTTATGTATATAATTGAAATTAATTTAAATCTCAGCCTTAGAAGAAATTATATTTAATGGACTTCTACAATCTGCCTGAGTCTGTTTACACAAGAAAAATATTTTTTCCGTTTGATGTAGGAATGGACTAAGTAAATTCAACAAGTTTTAAAGAAATTAAAAAAGCTGGGATTTTAAGATAAAACTTTGGACTGTTTCTTAACAAGATTTCTGAAGCATGCAAACACACAATCCAGTATTTTTGAACTACATGATATTCCTCAGAAAATTAAACCATTTTCTTTTTTTGCTAAACTTTGCCATTCCTGCAGAGTCTACAAATCTTTAAAAGCTTATTTTTTCTTTTTCTTTTTCTTTTTCCTTTTTTTCTTTTTCCTTTTTTCCTTTTTCTTTTCTTTTTCTTTTCCTTTCTTTTTCTTTTTCTTTTCTTTTTCTTTTTCTTTTTCTTTTTCTTTTTCTTTTTCTTTTTCTTTTTCTTTTTCTTTTTCTTTTTCTTTTTCTTTTTCTTTTTCTTTTTCTTTTTCTTTTTCTTTTTCTTTTTCTTTTTTTTTTTTTTCAGAAAAAAGTAACTGAATCAGGATGTAATAATTTTATTTCCTGAAAGCAAGACTCGAAGTCAGTTAATTGAGCATGATTGTGTCTTTACAATTCTTTTTCATTTTTCTTCTGCTTTGCCCTGGGGTGTTTTTAGATAAAAATTATGTTTATAACCAAATTAATTGTCATTGGTTCTTTGTTGTCAGGTAATCTTTCAGTGATGCCAGAAACCTGAGCACATACACAATCAAATTTCTCTAATTTAGAAGCTGTATCATAAAAAGTTTTAGTACATGCTAAAATACTTGAAAGTAGTATTTAGTTGCTGACAAGGTCTTTTTGTCACCTATAAAGAACTTAAAAATTACAACTGAGCAGCCAGCCTCTCTTTACAAGAGTAACTTTTAATAGCTAGAAAATTTGCAAACTTCCTTTTAAGCATAAATTACAAAGAAAACTGGGGTCTTACCTCACCATCCCTGTGTATTCATATCTGACAAAAAGTGAAATGTCTCCCCTTGTTCTTAAAATCATTTGGTAGATGAGAAGTTGTTTACTATTTTCATTACATAACCTTAAAGATGGCATTATGACTTGCACTTAGTCATGATCACTGAGTGAAGTATATGTATGCATTTTCAACTACTCTTAGTTTTCAACATGAGATTATTTTTTCATGCCTAGGATCTCCAGACATGATCACATGGAGCCTGGACAACTACTGTCCAGCTGCAAGTGGTGTCAGAACATGTATGCAGTTCACACGATATGCGGTTTGTCTGCGTGCGTACTGGTGAGACTAGATTTACTAAGCAAACGGTGTAGGGTCATCTCTGCATATTTGGCAGTCATTATGTATGGATGCAGGGAGAAATTTTTTCACCATGCAGGAGTAGGCTGCCTGGGCAGTCTCTGTCGTCCCCATCCCTAGAGGTTCTCCTGATAAAGGAGGTACAGGTAAACCCTGTACAATCTTGACTAATCTTATAGCTGACGGTGCTTTGAGAGCAAGGGTCCACTAGACACCTCCTGACATCCCTCCCAATTTGAACTCTTTGACTGCTTGATTCTTTTGTGCAGCAGATGTGCTGTGCCCAGGACCTGCTTTCTACCATGATTTAAATGTCCAGAGCAGGTCTGGTTAGTAACAGGCAAAACAAATTTTATCTGCTGGTATTAAAATATCTGATCAAAAGCCAGCTCAAGTACTTTGTCAGTGGGGGAACATCCAGGAGTGCCTCTGTAGCTCTGGAAGTCATTGTGTTCATCCTCGTGACCTCATTTCACTACTTTCCAGCTAGCAGCTGCAGAATTGAGGGGGAAGCCTCAGGTAATACAATCATTTTGATTGAACATGTGCTGTCCCATTTATTTTCTGGAAGTTAAAAGAGGTCAAAACAGAATTTCTGCATGTCCTATAGCACAGCTACAAGAGGACAACTTGGCCAAGGACTGTTTACTTTTCTCTATTCTGTAAACAGAAAGAAAGGTTGCTTTCACATTTTTAATGTAAAATAAACAAGATATTTTATTTTTCAGAGAGGGATTAAATATTTATAAGGAAGTAGGTTTAGATTGAGTTTGTTTTGGTTTGTTTTGTTTTGGGGGAGGTGAAGAAGAGGAGTGGCAGTTTCTGGATTTTGACCCATTTGTCTGAAGTTAAGAAGGCAAACCAATTTTTTTTTTATTAAATCTTATGGTTATAATGACATTGCAGAAGTAATCAAGTTGCTTTATTTTTTTTTTACCTTGTGATTTTATTATTTATACAGGGCCTCCTGATAGTATTTTACAATGTTGAGTGTGTTACTTTTATCAGATTCTTGTTCTTGATTTCTCATCAGTTTGGAAGTTTCCTTATAAATAAAAAAAGTGTTCACAGTGGATTATGCTCTAGTAATGCTTTTTATTTGGTGTATTAATTCTCTTATAAAGTCTAGGAGGTTTTTTTAATCATTCAATAAAATTTGTACTTAATATATTTTACTTCTGACATGTCTGACAAACCTATAAACTAGCCTGTAAACACAGACATGTTGGTATATTTGCTGTTTGGTAATACTGCTGTCAGTGTGTTACTTTATACCTTAAAGTAATTGCCTCTGAGGGTTTTTTTATTGGTTTCTAAAATCATGCAGTTTAGGGTATCTTAAATTCAGAAATTGTTGAGGTAAATACATATTTTATAAATTAATGTTGATTATTTTAATGATATAATCAATAAAATAAATAATAAAATAATTAGTATATTATTTTAAATACAATATCTTTTTCTCTGTATAATTTCATAAACCTGGAAAGGTTTATTTTGTGCATTTTATGTTAGTAGAGCTTCAGGTGCCTTTTCCTGATTGTATTCTGTAGAGAGTTATTGCTTCATAAGAAGTGAAATTTGTTCAATTCTTCCCTAAGAGATCTGTCTTTTATGTTAAGGCTTTATACTGTCATTCATAAACATGTTATTGAAATACCTTCCACATAACTTGACTATCAATAGGAAATCTCTAGTGATAACACAGGCTATATTTATACTAAATAAAACAGCTCCAAGGAATGTTTCCAGCCGTTGGAACCAAATTGTCTAGATTGTTAAATTGTTAGATTTGTCCCTCGCATGGTTTTGGCCCAGACCTTATAAGACTCTTCCAAGCAGCTCCTGGGCACAGTCCAGTAGTCAAGAGCAGACCAGAGACCATCCCCAGTAGGCAGTTCAGATGTGCCTTGTCCTGACTTGACTGTTCTGGAAAGCAAAAGAGTTGATAGCAGCAAGCTTTCCCATGCTGGTGATCTCAGCCAGAGAACAGTCCCAGGATATTTAAGTCACAGCCTTGGAGGCTTGTTCTGCTGTCTTTTCTGTACCAAAAATGTCCAGGTGAAGATCTTTTGTTCCTTTATTTTTGTTTGTTTGTAATATGATTTGCTTATTATTTTGGAGGTCTTTTGGGGTTTTGGTCATTTATTTTCACTCTTTTGAGCTACTTGTACATAGCAGGATCGAATAGATGGATCTATTGATATGTTATTGACAAAGTATTCTGCAGGAAGG
Organism: Calonectris borealis; assembly: GCF_964195595.1. Classification (NCBI taxonomy): domain Eukaryota; kingdom Metazoa; phylum Chordata; class Aves; order Procellariiformes; family Procellariidae; genus Calonectris; species Calonectris borealis. The sequence goes on from NC_134312.1 coordinate 179,224,701, forward strand.
TCTTTACAAAATGATATTTTGCACAGCATATGTTAGTTTTCTGGTTTTCCTCAATCTCTTCTGGATCAAGTCTTTTCTAAATATAAACCAGTCAACTTTTCCTCACCATTGAATGTTCTGTCTTGAGCTTTGTGGACCATTTTGTTCTAGGAATATTACTGTCTAGGTATTTCACATGAAAAGGATTTGAACCAGTCATCACTATGTAAATTTACATCCTTATTCGAGTAGTAGGAGACTGGCACATGAGTTTGATGTATAATGATTGTATAACCACGTGGTAAACTATGTCAGTAAAGCGCATGCACAGCAGGAGTTTATGTTTTATTTTAATACCACGCTATTCAGTGGGTAAATGCCAGAGAATATGATTCATTCTTAATGTGCAAGTTCTGTTTTCTTTTGCTCTCTTATTTATTGGAATGTATTTAGATTAATTGCAGCAGAACACAGATACTTGAGTTGTAGCAAAGTCATTATGTAAAGGAAAAACAGAGGTTGCACACTGATCAGATCTTAAAGCTGGGTATAATTATATTGTTTCTTGGTGCCAGAAATAAGAGAGGAAAGGAGCATAGTATGCTTACATCTGAACTCTATGAGCTAAGAACTGTTATACAAATTAGAAATGGATTATTCCTTTACTGAAGGATCTGAAAAGCCTTTATAAAATATTATTATATTGCAAAAGTGTTGAATGACAATTCCAATATTTCATGTTTAAATCCATTTTCATTTAAACACACAGTTTTGTGCTCTACTTTCTCCTTGGGGCTTTTCAGCAAAGTTATTTCCATAATCATTCCTATAAAGAGGAGTTAAAAATGTAGCCCAGAAACACATTTTGAATGAGTATTTCTATTTCTGTGTAATTCAGCTTTCTTGGGAAGTATATTTTTAATATCTAACCACTTTTGCTTATACAGAGAGAAAGAATGTAACATCATTTACAGTTTTGTTCCCAGGAAGGTCCATTTTCAGTCTCCCTCCAGCAGCATTACTCACAGAACTATTAATATTGCTTTGAAACAACTTCTGAAGCACTTGCAAGTGTCTGGAGAAAGAGGGAGTTTCATATGATTTAACTCTTCTGAAAAACTGTGAGGTCCTGCTGCTACCAATTACTCTATTTTTTGCTATAAGTTTGCCATGAATAGTCCTATGTAAAGCTCAAGGAACGTAATACTGGATTAATGCAGACTATTTTCCAGACTTTTTTTTCCTAGGTTTTGAGAGAAATAACTGATTCTTTACAAAGGATTATTAATAGATTCCTAATAATCTCCTAATTCCATGCATTGGCTTTAGGACAACAGTAAGTACAGTCTTCATGCACTGATTTCTAAATCTTGTTCTGAAATGTGATTTGAGGTTTTCTCTATCATCTCATTACACCTTACTGGTACAAAGTAACTACTACTTCTCAGACTTCTGAGGGGTCTACCATTTTTTCACTAAGTAATAGCTTTTGTTAGCTGCTGTTTAAGTAGTGTTTGGTCTGTGGTGGTCTGTGATAACTATTTGCATACTGATTACACTGTGCCTGTTGACATGCATAAGAGGGTAACACAAAAAGTGAAAACATTCATATAGATTTCCACATTTAACCTACAGCCCTTCAGAAGCCTAGTCATGGTTACGGTTTATTTCAGACATCTGCAGCCTTAGGTATACTCTGGGAGATGGTCTTTTTTCTTTTTTTTTTCTTTCCATATGATATGCATACTGTTCTCTTTTGGTTTTATTCGACTTTTTAAATGCAGTTCAGTAGAAAAATACATACTAAGCAGTGGAGAACACATGTGGTTATGTATGATATCTTAAAGAACCATTTCCATAAACATTCAAAAGACTTCATTGGATATAGAAGTGCTCAGAGGTCTTGTTATAATGAGCATTCAGACACACATGGTTTCTGCCCAAAAGTGCTGTCTAATCCAAGACCAGATAAAACGATAGATTGAATGTAATGAAGAATGGTGGGGAAGGATCCTCATGCCAAAGCAAACAACACATGATGGATGTTACTTGCAGTGACTAGGACTTCACTGGACATGCTTATATATGACAGAGGAAAGCAAAATATAAGAATGTACCCAGAACACCCAGCAGCAATAACAGATTCAGAGAGAAGTTAGGAGAACAATTCAGTGGGGAATTCTTCAAAATATTTGTTACTAAATCCAGTGCTATGCTCTCACTGATCTTATATAACAACAGATGTTACAATTTATCTATTTTTGCAGGTAGTTGTATATTGTATGAACTTGCCAGTAATACGTTGCAGATAGATTTTTACCTCATTTTTCTTTGTAAAATTGTGCAAAAAGTTCTTACAAGTTTCAGACAGGTTTTATTATTATTTAGTAGTGTTTTGAATTTTAAGTTCTTGTGAATCAGTAGGTGTTGAGAAGTAATTTTACAAATACCCAAAAGCCTAAGCAGTGGAAATCAGTGCATCCAAAATTTTCTAAAAAATGCCTGCTGGAATGAAATTATTTCTAGCTAAATGTTGATATGTTGTAAATGCTTTGTACAGCTTCAGTGACATTCTCCAGCAGGGGAAAATGGAAGTTCCTTTCCATTCTTTTCTAATTGTGTTTTAAGCATCAGAGATAAGATCTCTAAGTTTAAGTGAAATTCCAGTACTAGAGCAGATTAACTACTGGAGGACAGCTTCTTCATTAAGTCACATAATTTTAGTGTTCTATATGTAATGTGTTATTCATTGCCAGAGGAGATTTTGGGAGGAGCAATGGGAAAGAGAGCAAAAGAGTGAAAATAATTAAGAGATGCAGATTACAAAGCAGTACAGTTAGGAGTATATGTGATGATGAATGCATTACAGTATTTTAGATGGATTAGTATCAGTGTTCACTTTTTTTGAGGAGACCTTCAGAAAGCAGTGAAATGAGTGAGTACGGTTGGTACTTCCCTAATTTGTAGGAGTGAAAGTATTTGGTGATGATCAAAAAGTTTCTGTACTCTCTCTGTTAGTCTTACTAGATCTTACTAATTTAAAACAGATTCCTTCTCCAAGCCACAGTTCAGTTTGTCTATAGAGAAACTTCTCAATTTGTGTGCTTCATTTACTTTTGTGTTTGAGCACACGTGTGGGTGTGAGTAGGCAGGATAGTAGCCAAGGTTCACCTTTCTACCAGAAAGCTGAGCACATAGTATATTTCAGGCTTTTGCCTACCAGAATTTGCCAATAATATGTTGCAGAGAGATACTTACCTCATTTGATAGCTAAGAATTTGTTATTTAAACAGCTTATTAGGCTGAAAGCTAACAATTAACTGAATTCAAAACTAAACTAATTAAGACTACTTTAATCTATGTGATGCTTTAGGCCATATCTCTATTGCATGTAAGAAAAATTAAAAAAAAAGCCTGTAAAACCTTGCTTTCCATTATGAAAATTTTGTTTTCTGTGGAAAACAAATGGGTGTTGATGATCCTTTCGTTATGAGGAAAAGACAATGTGCATAGAAGTAAAACACAATGGAGGTAATTTGTGAATACTGACAATAAATTACACTAGTTCCAAATGATGTCTTTGAGCAAATTGGAAATATCACAAAACTTTCTTTAAATATTGATGTTCTTCTCTCACATATTTCATACTAAGGATTTTTCTATATTTGAAGTTAGAAAAGCTATTTTTGATTAAATACTCCAGATGAACTCTTCTGGATTAGCTGGTTTTCTTACCCTGTTTCTGCTTTAACAAAGTTCTTCTGTTAAAATAGGAAAATGTCTAATCTGAAGCATTTGCACATAAATCATCCAGCGAATCATAGCAAATGGGTGTGAACCAGATGATCTAGTTCAGTGTTCTGCCCTAGTTCGGTAAAATTGTTCTGTTTCTGATTTCCACTGTAGGTTATTTCAGATTTCACTTGATTTGCAGATAAGATCTGAGATGAGAAAACATTTGTTTTAAAATATAAGATTTAGAATTTGGGTAAAATATAAGGGAAAAATAAATAATCCGAGTTTTAAACCAATCCATTTCTATGGGCACTGTGAGTCTTTTATGAGATTCTAATGAAAAGTTGCTCCTTCCTTACAAAAACACTTATAGAAATAAGTTTTTAAGTAGCAATTCTTACAAAAGAATACTGAGAAAGTGAATTCTGATTTAATCAGGGAATAAGGTGCTGAAGAACTAACATTTTTAGAGAAGGAAAATTAAGTTTGCGGTTAGCTTATTTTCTTTAGCTTTAGTGAAGCTTCTTAGTGGATTAGAAGTTGTCTACAGATAGGATTGTGTATGTAATTAGGCTTAGATTCATCCTATTACTTGGTACCTTGTCAGGTGCCTCATTGGAAGTTTATTAACTGCAAGATAGCTGTTTTTTAAGAGAAGATAGTACCTGCAGAGAGTGATTCAGGTTTTAGGTATGCAGAACTACCTAAAGATGTGCTCACTTTTGTACTTGCTCTTAGATGCATCACTTGCCAGAAGTGTTGGTGTTGCCAGATTCTGGACAGGGGAACAATATAAATTTCTGCAGTAACAATATCCATTTCTCCAAGTAAATTAGATTTCTAAGCTATTTTGATACTGAAAAACATTTCTAGACAGACCAGGTTTTGCTAAGATGTTTTAATCTGCCTTCCTGCAAAAATATGCCATGTTCCTTGTTGAGCCCTAGTTCTAATTTGGCCATGATCTGGCCTAAATTAATCAACTAAATAACTGTCTATAATGGAAAAATTTCCAAAACAGGTAGGTTTTCTAAGGTCCTTAATCTACAACAGTGTGAGATTCGTCTCATCTAACTCTGGCTATGTAAGTGTTTGTCACCTAATTTTAACTGAGTCAGGATCCTTCTATCATCAAAAGAAAGAAATATGCATCTTTAAGGGAAAATTGATGCTGCCTGTCTTCTTTGAAAATAATTTTGGAAAGGAAGGAACTGCCATTTGAAGGTAACTGCCATTTGCAGTGACTATCCACTAGCTGATGTCACTGTTACACACATAAGGTTAGGTGAGATGAATCCCATTGATATCTAATATTCTGAATTGCTGTACTCTTGTGCTGTTAGTCATACCCTCTTATAATAATCCACACAGAGCGGCTCGTGACCAGAATGTTTGGCAGTTTAATGCTGCATACAATATTCTTTCCAAATATCAATTTTCTGCATTTATTTTTATTTTTAATTTGGGATTGTAAATATGTTTTCTGACATTCAGCCTGATCATCTTTTCCACATATTTCAAAAGTGTTTTCTAGAAAGTGTGCACACAGCTTATCTTCTGAATTGCTCAGTTCACTCAGCAAAGCCATTATTATGTAAAAGTTTAATTCTTAACCAAGTTTATTTTTATTTCTATTTTTACTTTTACCATTACAATTAATGTCTCTGGTTCTTTGTGTGTTTTTATTAAATATTTTCTTCCTTTTTGGCTCTGCTTTTGGTTTCCAATATTTACATGTGTATATAGACTTACTGATTTAATTTATTTTAGTCATTTAGTAAAAACTTTGATGTTTGTTTTTCCTCTAATTTAAAAAAAAACATTTTTATCTTTGTCTTATTTTTACAAGTCTATTTTTTTCCTAAGAAAAATGGTTTAATCTTTGCAGCTAACCTGGGTTTCACATAGATTTCCAGTTCCACTTTGGGCAAATCGTTTGTGTCTTGGCAGTTCATTTCCTTCTACTGTGCAGAGAATAAATCCATTAGCCTTCTGCAGGTCTCATACACAACTCCAGTATGAATCAGGGATAGTCTCAAGGTCTTCTGCTGTTCTCAACATCAGCCTCAAAACATGTCTTGCTAAAGTTTCTTTCCTGCCTTTGCTGTTCTCAAAGCCATTGGGTGTTCCTTTCATAACCTTCACCTCTTTTGTGTTGTTTCAAGCTGACAACTTTTTTTTGATCCCTGAGAGATGGGAGGCTGCAAAACTTTTGCAGGTTTTTTCAAGGAGGTGGACGATAGTTTTGCCAGGTTCATTCTTTCCTGAGAGCCATTTAGGAAACCACAGTGTAGTCAGGGTCTTCAACATGGCAGCAGAGTGGGAGAATCATTTAATTCCTGCCTATACTAACTGATGAATAAAATCAGATAGGAATCTGGAAACAGGAAAATACTTACTTAGGAATCTGTGGCACATGCACACAAGCATAGGGGAAGCCTCTTCCTAACCATGAGTATTTGAGGAATGTGGTTATTTACAGCAACATTTTTACACCCGAATATGCCATAAGTTCTGCTTAAGTAGTGTTGTTTTCTATTCTGCTTTTTAGGCGTCAAGCTACCAATACTGTTTCAATGCTACTCTCTCATTTCTAACGTTCTCTCAATTTCACCTCTTGCAGGTACATGGCAAAGACCTTCTTTCAGAGAAGCATCTCTTTTCAATATAGAGCTTTAATTACATGATTACATTTTTAAGCTTGTGTTTAAGTTTCACAGAAGTCAATGGCTCTTAAAGCACATGCTTGAAGATGAGCATGTGCTAAAGTGCTTCTTTAAATGGAGATAGATTTAAACACATGCTTAAATGCTTCCCTGACTCAGGGACCAAATTATATCCAGGGCTAAACTCAGGTAGCTCTAGTGAGATCAATCTAGCATACACAGCTTTTATTTTTAATTTGTTCTTTATATCTTAGCTGCTTTTTCCTCTAGCGTTTCCCATTTGATACTTTGATGTTATTTATGCTCTTTTAAAATTAAGACTGTACGAATTTGCAATCCTTTTTTTGAAATTAATCACACTTGCTGAAATTATGTATCTCAGCTTGTCATCTCACTCTCTGATTTCTCATAACACTGTCACATAAATCTGTCTTTCATTCCTACCCCACACAGTGTAAGTACCCCACACAGTAAGACGTGCTAAGGTAAACCACTCTGGAGCTTCATACCTTATTACAAAATAAATCAGTCAGGTAACTGTTATCTGCATCCCTTAAAGTGTGTTTGGATATAGAAATGGGTGGAGAGAGGAATGGAGATAGTAAAAAAAAAAGAGCGTTGATTGGTAGTATGTATATTTTAGTTGAAACTTGTGTTGGATTTTTAAAGAAATGGAAAACAGGAAAGAAGATCTGAGGATCTAGACTTGAATAAATTCTCATTTATTCTAGAGGAAACATGGACTAATGTTGTGGTTTAACCCCTGCGGGCAACTAAGCACCACACAGCTGCTCGCTCACCCCCCCCCCCAGTGGGATGGGGAAGAGAATTGGAAGGGTAAAAGTGAGAAAACCCGTGGGTTGAGATAAAGACAGTTTAATAGGGAAAGCAAAAGACGTGCACACAAGCAAAGCAAAACAAGGGATTCATTCACTACTTCCCATCGGCAGGCAGGTGTTCAGCCATCCCCAGGAAAGCAGGGCTCCATCACACATAACGGTTACTTAGGAAGACAAACTCCACCACTCTGAACATCCCCCCTTTCTTCTTCTTCCCCCAGCTTTGTATACTGAGCATGGCGTCATATGGCATGGGATCTCCCTTTGGTGAGTTGGGGTCAGCTGTCCCAGCTGTGTCCCCTCCCAACTTCTTGTGCACCCCCAGCCTGCTCGCTGGTGGGGTGGGGTGAAAAGCAGAAAAGGCCTTGTCTCTGTGTAAGCACTGCTCAGCAATAACTGAAACATCCCTGTGTTATCAACACTGTTTTCAGCACAAATCCAAACCATAGCCCCATACTAGCTACTGTGAAGAAAATAACTCTACCCAAGCCAAACCCAGCACAACGAACTTCACTGGTATCCAGAAGACTACTTTAACATGTGCGTAGCTAAAGCTAGCATTAGAATCAAAGCATTTTGGAATGTCATATGCATTACACTTATTAAAAGTAATGCATCATGTTGCCTTCTGTCCGAATTCTGTATGCTTAACTCTGCTCCCACCAACCCAAGTTATTCACAAAACAGGCACTCTGCTAATGGTATCTTTTAAAAAATCTGGTTGCTGGCCAGTATTTTATAAGTTTCTGCCAGGAATGACTTATATATGTGCCCACTCTATAGAACTGCACAGTCAAAATCATGTTGGAAAAAAGCTTTTGGGGTTTTGATTATTGTTGTGCTGTAAGTGAAGCTACTTATCTATTTAGAAAGTACCTTTGAAAACTCAAAGCTTAGTACTTCACATGAGACTTTTCACTCATATTCAGTGCCTCTGGCTTACAAGCAAGTGTCATATGGTTGCAATTAAAAGGATGTCACAAAAACTTCATTGTAAGTAGGGTAACACATGGTCTTAAGGGATTTGTTTCAGTTTCCAGTGCTTTGAGTCTTGCTGGGGTTGGGAGTCACAGCTTTCACAGCTAGTCAGCCTTCCTGCTTTAGATATGTCAGCTGACAGGGTGCCAATTAAAACATCTTCCGGAAATGTTGACAAGTATCTGAAGGGAGAAAGCCAACTGCTCCAAATAAACAAAGATGACTGAGGAATAGGAGTGGTGAGTTTTGCTCCAGAGGTGGCACCTCTATCAATCAAGGAGACTATGGGTAGCATTTGAGAAATGTTTCTTGTTGAGGATAGGAGTGGGAAGGATTTTCAGTAATTCTACCTTCTGCTATGGGAATGGCCACAGGTTTGCCAAATATGAGCCAGAAATAGGAACAGTGAGTAATTAAAAACAAAAAAACAAAACAAAACAAACAGCACTGATAGCACAGAGATGAAAGAAATATAAGGAGATGTGTGACATTCCTGCTTATCACAGAAGGCTATAGCTGCACAAATTCAGTCATGTTAGAAGAACAAAGTGAATTAGTGAGAGAGACTCATCCTGCATGCCTACACTCTTATAATGCATAGCTGCAAAATTGGTTGGATGTGTTTACAAAGAAATGCCTTGCAGAGGTATTTTCTCGTTATGAATTTGTTAGAACAGGGGCAGGCATTTGACTCAAGTTCTCAATTCACTTTGGCACATGTACAATCAAATTTTCCTAGATTTCAGCATAATCTTTACATCTACTATGCAAAGAGCAGGGAAATCAATCTGCAAATTGCACGTTCGAAAGCTATAACAACATATTGCCATTTGGTCTTCCTTCATGCAATTTTTTTTCCTTGACAGAGATTTCCCTCCCCGCCCCCTTTCATTTTAATCCTTTATTTGGCAATTGTGCTTTCCTTCCCATACGGCTTACTTCTCAGTGTACACTAGTAATTCAGCTCCGGCTGTCAGAAAATTTAGCAATTTAATGCACTTGGGCAGAAAGTAGCTATTCTTAATTATTTTCCCATATAACCCAAATATATTCTTTCATTCATGAACATTAGGAAAAAAAAAAATCCTGCTGCAGATAAGATCCTATTTCAGTCTGTTGTGTGACTGAAGTCATCATTACTTCCACAAAAGCGTTAAACATATTCCCTTTACCATCTGTGTTAAAGTTCTTACAAGGAGGGAGATGCTAAGATTCCAACTGATGTTCGTATCAACTAATATTTTAGCTTTGCTGGAAAACTTTGTTTGGTTACTTGGCAGTGATGAAGATCATTTACTAGGTTAGGTTTATGACAATAGTATCTCCACAACTTGTAGTAAAATAAAATAAAAATAAAATAAAAATCCTTAGCAATTTATAACAATGGGAAGAAAATATTTTTCTGAAATTAATAATCTTTTTCCCCAGTGAATTCTGCTTTCATACAGGGCAAAATCTGTTTAAAATGGCAAAGTTTAGTAATGCGTCTGCTTTACTGTCTGTCTTAAAGGTGACAGGGTTCATAATGTTGAAAGTTTTAAATATGCAAGTAGTACCAAGGGTATTTACAATTTCTGGGTGATGTGCTTTTTTTTTTTCTGAATCTAGCTGAAAATTTTACAAATTCATTTTGTCCTGTTAATTGTTGTCAGTTAAGTTGTTTGATTGCACTCTGCCTAAACCATACTTATTCTTTATGACTTTAAGATATCCTTATAATATCATATCCTGCTATAGTTGTATTAATTTGATTTAAAAAACCAACCAAACAAAAAAACCCAGAAAAACAAAAAAGCCCTACCCCAGCCCCCCAAACCACACCCCCACCTCCATTTAGATTAGGAGAACAAAACATATGTCTGAGGAAGAGTTAGTCGGGGAAAGTTCAGAAACTGACCATATGGACATGTTTTTTAGAAACAACATTGATATCCATTAACAACAGTATTTTTTTCTTAATGGGATGATTTTAAAAAGGGTAAGGGCAGAGTTATTTTGAATAGTGCAAGAGCAGCTTGTCAACAGGCCTGCAATGGCCTTAGTCAGAACAGGGGGTCCCTCTTCTCACTTGATTTAATGACTTGCAGTGCTTTGTGAGGGTATGACCACATCATATATTTGGGGCAGGAGAGGAGATTTGGGCTCACTGTGTGTAAAGTATGAGATTATGGGACAATGACATTAAGCCTGTAGTAATCTACTTTCTCTCTCAACAAAATCTAGCACTGCATTGCTACATTTGTATACCTTTAAATGCCTTGAGCAAAAGAGGAATGGGAATAACCTATCCAAAGTAGATTTTGTGTTTACAATTCAGTCTCACAGAACTATGTGCTAATTTGCGTTTTCCATTAGTTGCTCACCTCAAAATAAGCTCTGTTTCTGAAGTCTTCTTGGGGTGCTTTTGTACTTTCCTGACAACACTATCAATGGTCATAGCTGACAGAGGTCTCTATTTTTAAGAAATGTGTCATATTGACAGTATTAGAAAATACAGAAAAAAAAAAAAAGAAATACGGCATATTGCTCTTACATTGAATACATAGAATTTTATTATTTCCTTTGATAAGGTGTCCTGATTAATCATGTTGGACTGAATAGTTGCTCAGAAGTAGCGTGAAATTTTTAATGCTACCACACAGGACCTTCAGCTTAGAAGTGGCTTACAGTTCCTGCTGTGTGAAGGTCATTATTAATTAATTTTTTTCTCCATGGATGAAGAAAAAATAATAACAGTGATTCTTCAGCAGATATAGCTGCATTAGTATTTTGGTTTGGATCAGTTGTACTGTTTTAAAGCAATTCCTCTGTTTGTTCATTTTTTTCTGCATTGTTTTGATCTGCAGAGCAGTTTTGGTGCACACAATTCTGTTGTAAGGCAGACTTCTTTCAGAGAGAGCCAAGCTCTGGCAGGTACGTACCAAATGCTTCCTTACCCCTAATGGGATAAGACATCTGAACCAAACACTGGACCTTTGAGGGGCTTCAAGCAACACATACGGTAGGGATGTTCAGTCCAGGGGGCCAGGTAGAATATAATTCAAAACAACCATCCTCCTTCACCCAGCAGCTTTTGTAAGGGCATTAGTACCAACTGGTGTGATTTACTAAACCACTCCTATTGCTCCAAACTACTTGCTATTGTGGGCATGGCCAGTGGTTACAGGCTGGACTCTGGAAGCTGAAAGGGACATATCCCATCCATTATGACAAAATAAGCCTAGCTGTGAAAGGATTGAAACTTACAGTTTACTTCAGTGAAAATTCAGCGTAAAAGGCATTAAAACATCTACTCCAAATTTACAACTTTCTTCAAGAAGTATAATTTTTCTGGGGGAAGGGGAAGAACTATAATTGTCAATTCCAATCTGAGCACTGAGGCACATTTATTAACACAGCATCAAGATGTGTGTGAGTACCATTTTCAAGTATATATATATTCTCAAATCTGGCATTGTGAAGTGATATTTTTAATAACTAAAATGAAAAGCATACATTCTATTATGGAAAAATCATCTACACAATTCTCGTCCATCTATTAAATTCAAACCACTGTATTCCTGTGCAGTATGCTTCAATTTATGCAGAAGAAAGACTGGTTGAATTATACACATTTACTCTTAAGATGCAAAATTTGGAACAAATAGAGGACTCTAGGAGTGAAATTACGAGATTAGCACACAACTTTTCACATCAGTTGAGAAATTCATTGTGACTGCAGTTTCTATCTGCTTAATACATGCTCGTAGTGCTTTTGTGTAGACTGAGAGTTGTATTAATTCAGTAGAAACACACAGTGGGAGTATGTTATTATGTAGATTATCTCATCAGTTAGCCAATGTAAGAATACAGGAGATCTTAACTTGAGTATTTGAGAAAGCAGACTGGTAGTCCCATTTGAAAGAATTGTCCTCAGCTTGCTCTGAAAGACTCTTTCTGATCAGAGACTGTACCAAAGAATTGGCTTACCTTTTGGGTATGTTACAAGTAAAGGTTTTTCAGCTGCAAGCAAAAAAAAAAACAACTTTGACAGAGGTGGGATAATTATTTGAGGTGTCAGGATCAAGCTGCCTGACAATACAAATAAAACAAATATGTTTGTTTTATGGTAGTAATTAGAGAGGATGATAACAGATTCTACAATTTATATTAATCACATTAACCTTGGATTCTTCCTATGTAAATTCAAGTACTATTCAAGTACATAAGTTTTCAGTGTATTTTCAAATCACCCAAGATTATTAGTTTGAAACGTGTGTTTTAAATTTATGGAAGATTGGATTTGTCCTCATTCCTTTGTGGCACAGATTTGTGAGTTCTCTGTGTAGAAAGGACTACTTTAAAAAATAATGTCAAAAGCGTGCTCTGTCAAGTACAATGACAATGCACCTGTTTTTGCGATCAACATTTGCTCAACATAGAGAGATCTGAAAGATCTACTGTGTGGCAGTCATGAAGGCGATAACCCCTTATAAGCATCACATCTTGAGATTAATAAACACTCTCCTGGTTTCAGCATCTGGAGTGTGAGTTCCGTTTTGCATGGGATGACCTTGGTTGAAGCACTGAAACAGAAGTGTGTATTACTGAATTTATAACTTGCCATTAATACCAGCTACAAGGAAATAACATGCCTCATTGTTTTCTGCTTTCTTACTTTATCAATATTACTTTACAGCTTTATTCATCCAGGAGATACACAAAAGAGCATCTTTGCCTCTGTTGTTCTCAATGCTGTTTCTTTTAAGATAATAAAAGGAAAACTCTCTGAAAGATGCCCTCGTACAATCCTTTTTGTTCCACGGCCAAATTCAATAGCTGCTGATGTCAGCTGAAAGATTCATATTGAATTCATTGAGTGCCTAACCTTTATTCACCTTTATTCAACATGAGATACCACAGGTAACCTATTGCAATAGACAGCCTGCAAAAGTAGTGTACTAGTAACTTCTCATTATTATACGTATTGGGTTTCTGAGTTCATATGCTTCCATGCTGGGTCTTCTGGATATTTCTTTTTGAACGCAATTCATCTTCATCGGTTCTGTACTGAGAGAACAGAACCTACTCCCCAATTTTATAACCAACAATATTTTTATTGTTCAGAAAAGACTCCTTAAGGCGTGACTATTTTATTTTTTTAGGGACATACTGTGCGTTTTCACTATTATGAATGATGACCTCGCTATACAAGTGGAAAAATTGTAACTGTCATATATTTTTATGGATTGTCCAAGTATTTTGATTTATTGTAGTAGTGCCTTTCAGACTGTCCTGGAGAAGGACAAGGGTGATATCCATTCTATGTGTACAGTGTTTCTTAGCTGCTATTCATAAAATCTTTAGAGTAGATATAATGGATCCATGGTCCTCCAAAACTGTCTGACCTAACAGGCAGCAACATTAAGGAAATAATAAGCTGTGAGCAGCAACATATTTTTAATTTTTCTGAGGCAATAAACAGTGTTAGAAATCCTATGATGCACCACATTGCCTAAGAGCCAAAAGTGGGGGAGCTTTAGAATTTGCATCCTGATGATATAAAAATGATATTCTGAAGAGCCAGAATCGACCCTAGTTTAGATCACATGATGGAGTTACAAACAAAAAAAATAAATAAATAAAAAAATTAAATGTATTCGCAATGAAATAACGATGAACAAAAGAACAGCATGAGATGGAACAGGTTGCCGAGAGAGGTGGTAGATGCCCCATCCCTGTAATCATTCAAGGTCAGGTTGGACGGGGCTCTGAGGAACCAGATCTAGTTGAAGATATTCCTGCTCATTTGCAGGGGAGTTGGACTAGATGACCTTTAAAGGTCTTTTCCAACCCGAACCACTCTATGATTCTATGATTCTGTTTTGAGATACAGGGCCTGATTATTTCAGTGAAGTTTTTCTTCAAATAGTTTGTACCCATTGAGTGCCTTCTGATTCATAACATGACTTAGAGATTCCCATCTGTTGAACTGAAGTATTCCGCATGGTAAGTTTAATAAAACAGCTGAGTAGCACACTTCAGAACCTAGTCACATAATAAAGCCACATAGTTGTGGATTTTGAGACCATCTGTATTGTGAATATAGCAACAAGTCATTCACATCATTTACCATACAATAACAGTCAGGGAGCTATTTTAGGAGCAATGGTCCTTACATTGCAGACATCTAGCAAGAAACTACAAAATACAATTTATTTACTTCAGTGCTTCACAAAGATTAACTTTATCCTTGGGAGGCTAATAACCCTAGGCTCCCTTAATAGTCCATGGAAAGAAATAAGCTCTTTCAGTTGATTCTGAGCAGAACCCTAACTTGAAGGATGCGGACCATTTGGAAAGAGTACAGAAGAGATCAAGAAGAGATTTCAAAACAATGATCTACTTGTAAAGATTGTAGACATTAGACTTGTCATGAAGAGGAGATGACAGGGGGATATAAGCGTTTTAAAACACGTAACAGACTGCTGCAAAGTCTGTTCTCCATGTAGACAGTCAATAAGACAAAACAATAATGCAGCAAAGAAGATTTATATTAAACAATAGGAAAAATCTTCCAGAAGTACAGATAGGAAAGCACACTGAAACAATTTCTCTGAATAGATTACAAAGTCTCTGTTATTGGTGGGCTATAAGAGCAGGTGAGACAGACATCTGTTAGGAATGCCATAAATATAACTGATTCTACTTGCAGAAGGGAGTAGACTAGATGGCCTCTGGAGGTTTCTTAAAGTCCTATGATTTTATGGCTTTCTCAAGAAGGGGCCTATTTTATGGGATGGGTTAGGGAGATTTGTCTCTTTAAACGAACTTTACCTTTGTAACTATTCCTTGTTCAGTGTGCAAGAATATCCACTGAAAGATTGTCAGGTTGCTGTGTTCCTGCCCATAAGAGATCATCAGCCCATGGATTCTATGCTTGAATTCTTGCCTATGAGTAGTACTTCATACATACTATCTTCTTACGATACACATAAGTATTAAAGCATTTGATGTTATTACTTTCAGTATTGTCTTAGCTCTCTTCACCTGAGAGATTTGATTCCACAGTGATTCTATTTTTACTATGATAATTCAGTTTACTAATAAAGTGTTCCAAACTGTGAGTCAAGTTTTATACCCAGTTTTCATTCTAATACTTAAAGCTTTTTTAGTCATCTCTTAATTCACTACTCCTACTGAAAAAGTATGTGCTTCAATGATATCTTTTCAAAGCAATGAATTTATTGTTGTCATTGATATACAGTTGTAGTAGATGACATATTGGATTTATTTCTCTCTTCATTTTTACCAGCGAAGTAGAAAATAATTCTTATGAACTAAGATCCTTTATTGCAGATTTGTAATTCAATACTATTTGTCTCCATATGTTTGCATATAGACAATTTTGTGGTTTTGGTTCTACAGGATATGTTAGTATGTGCACCCTTTAGGTGCAAACTGTAATAAATATAAAAAAAAGTGAGACATTAAGATTTCAAATGAAAAGGTATCTGGCTATTTTCAGATTTTAAATTGATATAAATAGCATTATTTTCTTTAATCAGCGATTCATTGAATCCTGGTCTCAGGATTTTAAATGTTTGAGATTGGCAGTGCTTCATGCACGTAGTCTTCTTGGGAGAAATTTTCTTTCAGCTGGTACATGAACCATGAAATTGCTGAAATCAAATGGAGTTTCAGGATTGTACATAGAGCACAGGCAGGTTTTCTTTGTTTACAGCAGTGTATAAAACAATATGCCTGATGAGTTAAGCAAATGGAGAAACATTTCTGCAGAGATATGTTGGTTTTTTTTTTCTCTTGGATTGAATCAGTGAACCAAATTCTCTCATGCTATAAATTGTTGCAGATTACAGTTTTGTTAAAGGATTTTTAGTGTGCAGTCTCTGCATCTTCCATTTACTTTCCTGTGCTTACTGTCCTATAATTCTAGCCAGGGTTCTCTCAGAATTAAGTTTACCACTGATATGTCTGATTCCCTTGACAAAGACAATTTTGGATCACTGAGGACTTCAGAATTGGCATTGGACTACACAGTGTAGCAAAGGAAGAAAATTTCTTTTGCATGCATTCCTCCAAAGGAAATAATTAAAGGGGGGGAAAAAAGTGGTTGGAATTGCTTTGGGATAGAATTAAGTATCTGATGGAAAAGCTAAGTTGTTGTCATTAGCAGAAAGAAATGGACAGTCTTTCTGAAGAATTAATTGATATTAAAATATATCTCTAGCAGGAATAATTACATTTTGTAAATGATGATCTTCCTAACCCCCATAAAAAGTAACAGTCCACAATAGGTGCTATAATACTAAAGACAATTATGTAAAGAGTGTATTGAAATTGCAATTATTAGAACTTTTTTTTTCCTTAAGATGCTTTATCTGTTGTGGAAATCCAATCTAATTAAAAGTTTACAGGTTAAAAGGTATTTTTTTAAACAACTTCGTTAAATGGCTGTGGTAGTTCAAACAATAATAACTATCAAGGTTATACTTTTCCCTTTCTTTTGTCCACCATATCCTACAGAATGAGTCAGTTTCTTAAAGCCTCTAATAAGGCTTTGAGGAGAGGCAATAGGCAATGTACTTAGAACACAAGATAAGAGAATTTTTCTTTAGGGGAATTTGCAGAAGAAAACTGCCAATTTCTTCCTTTTTTTTTTTTTTTTTTTTTTTTACATATGAACTCACTGGAATTTGCATGGCAATCAGGAAATATTTTGATAAGTGTAGGGATATGTCCTCTTAAAAAGTAAAAGAAGTCCATTAGATTTGGGAAACTAATACCATAGACTCGGAAGACCCAAAAGGAAGGAGTCCCATAAAATAGAGTACATTCACTTACAGAATCATAGAATCATAGAATCATGGAATCATTAAGGTTGGAAAAGACCTCTAAGATCATCAAGTCCAACCGTCAACCCAACACCACCATGCCTACTAAACGATGTCCCTAAGCGCCTCATATACACGTCTTTTAAATACTTCCAGGGATGGTGACTCAACCACTTCCCTGGGCAGCCTGTTCCAAGGCCTGACCACTCTTTCAGTAAAGAAATTTCTCCTAATGTCCAATCTAAACCTCCCTTGGTGCAACTTGAGGCCATTTCTTGTTTCGTGCAAATTATCCTTCATTGTCATCTTCAAGGTTTCCAAAATGGACTATCCCACTGCCATTGTCTTGGGCTTGAAACAAGCATGGTAAGAGGGTAACAGAGAGAGAAGGACTTCGGTAGAATTTTTCATATATGATACTGCTCAGTATCACTTGCTGTAAAAATGCCGTAAAACCTCTAACAAAAGACTTTAGTTCTGGTGGCATGCAAAGTTGGTTGATCCTAATTTCATTTTCCTCCTTTATATTCTTTCCTGTTAAGACAAGTAGGAGAAAAAAACAATAATAAATAATAATAATAAATAATAAAAGTCACTTGAGTTTTACACTCAGTCCAAATTATACCTCAGAATCATGTGAAAAGAGGTGTTTGGAAGAATAAATCTAATCTTTTTTTGGGCAAAAATTCCAAACCAAATATTTTCTAGCCAAGGATCAAGTATTTTAATTCACAAATATGTGCTGGTACCTCAAAAGTTCTGCAATGCAGATTCCTTATACTCCTTTCTGTAGTGTGAACTTCCTAACTGTATTTTCATCTGCAGTAACCTTTCTTCCCTTTTAGAAATGACAGACAGTTACATCATGAAAATTTCTATTTTCTGATGGAAAAAAACCCCATATTTTTATGGAAAATTTTCAATTAGACCTAGCGCATCTCTTATAAAATTTATGCTCTATCCATGCTAGCTCAGGTAATTGGTTTCTCACGTCTGTTTCTGTTTGACCTATAGAAAAGTCTGGCACAAATACATAGGCAGGTAAGATGTCTATGCTTTAGGAACAGATGACATAAAGGACACCAGTGTATTTGAGAAGCTATGATAGTTTCTATTTTATATTGAGCTTAAAGTAAATTTTAAAAGTATTGTATAAAGGGACTGTCTGTGGTGGTTTATGTAGTCCCATAAAAAGTACCAGTGCCTTGTTTAATAAAAACAGGAGGTAACTTTTCTTATTCTTTTTTTCCTATGGGTTGGGGGGGAGGGAAAAAACACGTCATAAGGCAAATTATAACAGATTACATTAGTGAGACAGGCAAAACTCTTAAATGTGAAAGTCAGATGCACTGCTGGATTCTGGTAAGTGGACTTTCTATTTAGCCAGTTGTTTCTCTTCACAATATTCAACCACCTAGTGACTGATTTGTGCCAGGTGGCATTTCTCCAAATATGTGATATTTCCATGTCTCTCTTCACAGCTTTCTGGAGACAGACAGATAAAAATACACCAGGATATCATTCTACCTGTGGATAGATGAGAATGCATATGAGACTGAGACTAATTTAATAACAGCCCAAAAATGCAGTAGAAAGCAAGACTTTATTAATGATTTTAGAGTAAATGAAATTGGTATTAGAAAGCTAGAGGAAAGCTAAGACAACATGTTAAATGTATTTGAAAAAGCCAAATGTGCAAACCAGAAGGATGGATCTATACCAAATGTAATAAAACACTGTATCATAAAAGCATAAGATAAACAGTACTGTTAACCTCCCTCATTATCAGTGTTCATAGCAGCCTATAGTGAACTTTAAGTAACTATTGCATTGCTGTCAGCTGCTTGAAGTAAAAAAAGACACTAGATGACTGTCAGATTGACAGAGCTCTTGCTTTTTTTGACTTGGAGAGCCCAGAAGTTTGCTGTAGTCCCTACCAGTTTGGAGCTTCAAAGGTAGGTCTCCCACACAGAACTGCAGAAAGGCAAAGAAATCAACGTTTCCTGTTTCCTTCTCTGTGCTGAAGACTCCCATTCAGGAACTTGATGTAGGGCATATCTGTGAGACTTCATCAAAGGGACTTTTCTCAGAGAGAGAAAGTCTTACAAGAAAAAAGCTTGAAGATGATCTCCTTACCAACTGGCAAGGAATATTTTCATTCCCTTTTTTTAGCAGGTCTAAAATAGGAGCCACATGTTGGTGATATTACAAGGTTTCTGAAAGGGAAGACAAAAGATCTTAACTACTTTGCAGACAAGATGTCCCAGAAGAGTGTATAAGAAAAATGCTTCATAAAAATTTACCTTTTATGTGAATTTGGCCAAGAATAAAAGGATTAGGAAAATTATGAACAGTAAATGCGGCTTTTATTGCAAACAGTTTTGCATCTGAGTAATTTTTGTAATACTTAATATTTCTGCTTTACAAACTGTGAAAGCTACTTCTTCTCACTGAAGATTTTATAGCAGGAAAAAACCAAAGAATTAAAAAAAAAATGCATAGCATACTTAACCTGTAGTTGGTATCTTGGATTTTTTGTGTATATTCGAAGAATAGGATTAGGCTGTAGCAGAACATTAACGTGTTCAAGACACAGAAAGGTATTCATTAAGAGCACCTTACTCTTGCTCTTTATTCCATTTTAGACTCCCTCTCCACTGTCCATGGAGGAAGCCTGAAATTAGCTTTTGTTAGTATTCCTCAATTACCAAGCTATAGTTATCTGGTATTTTTTAGAAAAGTTCATGAGATTGTCAAACCCTGCTGTTTAAAAGCTGTAGAAGTTAGACCATTAGTGGATTTTGAAAAATATGTTTTCCTCTTTATTTTTCTGTCTCCAAGGTTTTGTAGCAGTATTGATCTTCAAGTCAATGCATCATTATGTTGTTCTGTGAGAGCACTCATATCCTATTGCTATGTAAGTGCAGCCACTGAAAAAAAAGTGTATTTTTAAGGAAATAATAGTTGGATTACAAGCAAAATCAGAAGGAGGAAAAGCAACAAAAGGAATTTCACTTGAATCTACGATCAATAATATTTGACCTTATCCAGTGTTTAATTGGTTGGTTCTTCAAGTCTTTAAAATGGTGGATTACTTACCCTGGTTAGTGGAGCTGTTTTACAGCAACTATGTACCTTCGTATTGATCAGGGCTGTGTGCTTGGTCATGATTACACTGTAAATGAATAGTTCAATTGGAAAAATTTACTTGAGCACTGTTACCTTTTAATAAGTCACCATGTGTTCACAGAGTGGTGCAAATCTTAGTTCTGTTCCAGAACTGAAAGGTGCTGAAGCAGTAATATTATGACACAATTTATAGGGCAGTTTTATCAAACCGGAAAGATTAAAGTTGAAGTAGAAAGGACTTGCGAGCTGTGAAGTTCGATGGAGTTCAACAAAAAGCTGTCAATACTTTTGCTTAGTTTTGTTTTTCCCTTTAAATTTATTTCACTACTGCTGTATGGAAGTATACATGTGTTGAAATACATGCTTATCCATGCACATGTGTGTGCCTACACAAGTTTGGATGTATCCTGTAAGTAGAATTATAATCAAGCAATTGCATTTTTACATCTCCTTGTGCTTTATATGGTCTTCAGTAAAGAAGGAATATTTATTTTTTCCTTTCTTCTTCTTCTTCTTCTTCTTCTTCTTCTTCTTCTTCTTCTTCTTCTTCTTCTTCTTCTAGATCTTATTCTAGTTTTAATTTTATCCTTGCTAAAATTTAGGACTTCCGTTAAAGGTGGATGATTACCAGCTACTGACAGCAGACATTCAGCAGTTAGAGATACTTTGCCCGAAAGAACTAAGATGCCTATTACCTATAATTTTGTTCATTTTCATTATTGCATTAAATTTAAGTATATTTCTTCAGCTTCTGTGACATATAATAATTTAAATTAAAAGGTTTTTAGATTCTTCTTTTAAGTCAGTGTTACCTTCAGAGTATGTCTTTTTATTGCTGTCATTAACAGGATTTCCTCTACTTACTAAACCTCCAGGTTCAGGAGGATTCCAGTAACATCACAGCCAAGTACTGAAATCTTAAAAAGAACTCATTATCTAAATTGTGTGTCCTTGTATTATTATACAAATCATTCAGCAAAACATTTCTGTTATCATTAACCAGCCAGTTGTGTGCTGGTATGCAACCATGATATTTAGTGTTGCGGTGTATAAAATAAACACATAACTGTTGACATGACATATTTAGGACAAAAGAAGCATACATACAGCATTTAAAAGAAAAATCGCATGCTGAATATTTCTGATTTTGAACTGTACAATCTGTTCATATAAATCCTTTGCGGAGTTTACTTTTCAGTTATGAATTCAGAGCATACCCTACAGCATAGTCTCATCAGGAGCGACTAATTGAGGGAATTCTTTCTATTATTTATGGACTTTATATTGCCTTAAAATTGCTCGTATTTCACAAACAGTTTCTCTATGATGGAGGAGCAGAACCTTGATCTAGATTCTCCAGTTAGATTCAGTTAAATTCATGTAACATTACTACTTCTCAGTCTGTGTAACACTGGTTTTATCTGAAGAAAATGTTCATCGGAGCTGAGAGAGCATGCTGCATCTTTTAAAGGAATTATTTTTCACTAGAAACATGGCGGGACAGCAATTACAGCAAAGAATGGGTATAATGGAGTATGGATTGCAAAGCATAAAAGACAAGAGTAGAGGAAGCGTTAAAGATAGCTCATTACTCGAGACTGTTTTGTAGATTGTAGATTCATACCATAATCAGTGTTCACAGTACTATTGAGTAGACTTATCCAGAAAAATTCTGTTGTCTTAAGTAAAAAATTATTCACAACAAAGAGCCTAATTTTATGTGTATGTGCATAGAAACGAAGCCAATTACAGATTTATATGTGGATTTTTTTTCATCAGAAAGACGGTGTGTTTTAATAGTGAAATCTGAGTATTTGAACAGTGAAAAACTTATTTTCTTTATGTAAGTAATAAGCATAGCAATTTTTTGTCCTACAAGTGTCGTTTTCTTTACCAGACATACCTTCTTGGTTTCGAGGACATTTTTCTTCTGGGTGACCTTTCAAACAATCATCTGTAAGCAGACAAGTGTAATGAATCATCTTCTATTTTCACTTTTCAGTTCCACTAGGTATTTGTGACAGGGTAGTTCATTACAGTCTTTTCTTCTGGAAGTTGCCTCAAACTTTTTTTCTAATGAAAGGCATTTTTTTTCTCTCCTTTAAAAAAAAAATAAAATCAAGTGTTTCTGGAAAAGTCTTGACAGAACAGTGAAACGTAAGCAGTAATTCCAAGCACTGGATAAAATGTGACACAGGCCAGGATACTGTTTGTGGCAGTGACATTTGATGTAGGAAATTTACAGTTATATGGATTTTCAAATGTGGGGGGAAGGGAGGAAGTCTTGCCCTTAGTCCAAGTTTTTTTTTAACTGGACATTAGTGGTTTGTTCATATATATAATTCCAGTCAATCAAAATTACATTTATTTTTTATTAGCAGAAAACTACACAAATTACAACAAAGTCTTTGATGTATTTTATCGGTTTTGCTACAGAGTCTCCCTATGCAATAAATATGCCTGGGACTGTGTCAAGGCAATGAGACCAGCTGGATAGCCCGCAATTACGTGAGCCAGCGCAGTCAGTCTCCGGAGCAGCGTGGCTGTGTGCTGCTTGCCTGCCTACTGGGAGCAATCCCTGTCCCGTGCTCTCCCCCGCACTGTGCCTGGGAGAGGTTTTTCCAGGAGAAAACAATCCCAGGCACAATCTCACTCAGGCACTGGTTCTTTTTTTCATTTACTGACTGTGAGCCACTGAACTAACTGAGAAGTTACCTTTAATGGGTTAACCTTCTATGCTATTTGACTGGGTTACCTAAAATAAAAGGGAAAAAATAATCCCAAATCTAAAATAATCTCTGTTAGAGACATATATATGGCTAGACATGAAATTACACCTGTTTGCAATCATACCCATTTCTCTCATATAAAGAATATCATGAAGTGATTCATAAAGGCTAATTAATTGTAGATTTTATATAACTATATATAATAACTACATATAATTATATAATTATATAATTGTAGATTTTATATATGTCAGTGATGTAGAAAGCAAACTACTGTTTGAAACTATTCCCCCACTAGTCAACGTTGTGAATAAAACAAAAAAAATAAAGCTAGAAGACCCAGTGAACTACAGGCCGGTCAGTCTCACCTCTGTGCCTGGGAAGCCCATGGAACACATCCTCCTAGAAGCTTTGCTAAGGGACATGGAGGACAGCCAGCATGGCTTCACCAAGGGCAAATCTTGCCTCACCAACCTAGTGGCCTTCTATGATGGAGTGACCACATCAGTGGACATGGGAAGGGCTACAGATGTCGTCTATCTGGACTTCTGTAAGGCCTTTGACACGGTCCCCCACGACATCCTTCTTTCTAAACTGGAGAGCTACGGATTTGATGGGTGGACTCTCCAGTGGCTGAGGAATTGGTTGGATGGTCACGTCCAGAGGGTAGTCGTCAATGGCTTAATGTCCAGATGGAGACTGGTGACAAGTGGTGTCCCTCAAGAGTCCATACTGGGACCAGTACTGTTTAATAACTTCATCAATGACATAGACAGTGGGATCGAGTGCACCCTCAGCAAGTTTGCAGATGACACCAAGCTGAGTGGTGTGGTCAACACTCCTGAGGGAAGGGATGCCATCCAGAGGGACCTGGACAAGCTCGAGAAATGGGCCCATGTGAACCTCATGAGGTTCAAGAAGGCCAAGTGCAGGGTCCTGCACCTGGGTGCGGGCAACCCCTAGTATCAATACAGGCTGGGGGATGAAGGGATTGAGAGCAGCCCTGCCCAGAAGGACTTGAGGGTACTGGTGGAGGAAAAGCTGGACATGAGCCAACAATGTGCGCTCGCAGCCAAGAAGGCCAACTGTATCCTGGAATGCATCAAAAGAAGCGTGGCCAGCACGTTGAGGGAGGTGATTCTGCCCCTCTCCTCTGCTCTGGTGAGACCCCACCTGGAGTACTGCATCCAGCTCTGGAGCCCTCAGCACAAGAAAGACCTGTTCGAGTGGGTCCAGAGGAGGGCCACAAAAATGATCAGGGGGATGGAACGCCTCTCCTATGAAGAAAGGCTGAGAGAGTTGGAGTTAAGAGAAGGTTTCGGGGAGACCTTATTGCAGCCTTTCAGTACTTAAAGGGGATTTATAAGAAAGATGGGGACAAACATTTTAGCAGGGCCTGTTGCGACAGGTAAGGGGGGAATGGTTTTAAACTAAAAGAGGGTAGATTTAGACTAGATATAAGGAAGAAATTTTATATGATGAGGGTGGTGAAACACTAGCAGAGGTTGCCCAGAGAGGTGGTAGATGCCCCACCCCTGGAAACATTCAAGGTCAGGTTGGCCGAGGTTCTAAGGAACCTGATCTAGTTGAAGATGTCCCTGCCCATGGCAGGGGGTTGGACTAAATGACCTTTAAAGGTCCCTTCCAATCCAAACTATTCTATGATTCTATGATTCTATTTATTTTCATAATGATAACTCAGATCTAGAATGTAAATTCCCAAAATTAAGTTAAAATAAATCCAATTATAATTTTTTTTTTCATAAACTTAGTTTGAATGAGCCCCCAATTATGCAGAATTTCACCTGCATTATTGGAGGCTATCCTCTGAAAAGTAATAAAATTAATTTTTACCATAAGTTATATTAGAGTCATATGCTCTTTCTAGTCAGTTTATTTAGAAACACTTGATTTCATACTTGTTGCTCTGCACAAATTTTATGAATCTGTGATTTGATTTAATCTCCTTTACTGTGCTTAGCATGTTCACTAAGGAGGGGGAGAAATACTTTACTTTGTGTCCATTTTATCTCAAAATTCACAATTCTTCAACAAAAAATTGTTTCTTTTTTTTTTTACTTTTTAAACCTGTAATTGTTGTTTTATAGTTAATATTCTGATATTGTTTTAAGTTGTGAAATATTTTTAGCAGTATTTGCAAGACTATATAACTAAAAATCTGCATCAGAATTTTGAATATTTTTCCTTATAACGGATTCATGTCTAAGAAATTCTTTTTCAACAACATTCCTTTAATATTTATAATCTGATTTCTTTTTCTGAATATCATGTATACTAAGAGGTGAAGGTATAGCAGAGGATATTATATATAAAAAATTCAGCATGAAAATATGTGAAAAACTAAATATACTCCAGTGATTAGTTTTAAAATTTGTTCTGAAATATCTTGCCTAGTGAACATTTCCTTTGTTATATTTATTACTGGACTTCGCAGTCAAAAATACCATGGCATTAAGCAGGAAAAATGTTGGTAAAAGATGATAATTGCCAGTTAAAACCAAGGATTCTGATACTATTTACACCACTAAACTTGAAATAATGTTAGTGGAGCACTTATCAGTTTGAGTTCAATATCAGGTTTTGGCTGGGAATAGGCAGTAACTCAGATCAGTATCTGAGAACATTTTTCTTTAAAACTCTTTTTCTCAGATGCTTCAAGGGGGACAAACAGAAAAGGGGGCCAGCTGCAGCTTGCTTCAGATAGCAGAGAGCAGGAAAGTGCCATTCTCATACTTTATTCATTATTTAACCCTTATTTCTTCATTGCGCTTTCCAAAGTTTCCAAATGCAATTGATGAATAGAATACTAAGATCTGTATCATCAGTTACTCTGAAAAGTATGAGTATTTCAAACCTTTTGATTATAGATTGCCAGGAACGTGGCCTTCTATGTGTCTATTTTACATATTTGGCCTTAGAGAATCTAAAGGAGCACCTCACGGGTCTTTTTGATTAACATTTATAGTATGTGACTGTGTTGCATTTTTTCTCTTTTCTTTGAACACCAAAAGCTCATCTGGATAAAAGAGGACTTCTGTAAACTAACTTAGGGAGAGTGGAAGTTCTCCAAGGAAATCCTGTGATTCAAAAAAAATTCTGTCTATACAAGAGCTATATAAACCTGATCCTCATGACTACACTACCAATAATTCAAATCAAATCATATATAAACTGGCTTTGGGTCATAGCAAAAGATACAGCTGTTACTGCTGTGAAGTGATGGATGGATTTATACAATAATGTCAGAAACTGATATTGATTCATGAAGGTTCTGCTACTTTCAAAATAAGCAACCCTCACCTTGCCTTCAAAATTTGGGAGGGAGGAGGGAATAGTTTCATTTTCTTGGTCTAGATAGATATTTCAAAAGCTCATTCCCTGATACTTGTTATACCCACAAACTATTTGTGCTAGCTGTTTGCATGATTTACGGCAGAAGGGATTCAGTCTACATGAGAAATCATTGTCTGGAATAAATAGTACAGCGGTGGTATGCACAGCATAGAAGATAACCTGAGGTGAGCGGTGGCCAAGGGGGTGTGATGCGAGTTAAGTTACGTATGCTTTACTTATAACTGTTTTACATTTCTTTGTGATGTGTAAGTGACATGATGCACACTGTGAATCTTAAATATTTGCATTTCTGTTCCAGCTTCAAGGAGGGAGAAATACTGTGTTCTGTATTAATTGGATATCTTTGGCTCAAGCTTTTAAGTGTGACAAATGGAGATGTGCCAAACTGCCTGAAAGTAATTCGGGCTGTCAGTGAACCACAGTGGCTGCCAGTTTGCAGACAATTTCTAGTCTTCTTGGGTCTGTCACATCTCTTTCACACTACCTATTTACCATCTGAATAGAGAGCCAGCACTGTACGACATAAATAAATGTATTCGTCTTTAATATGAGAGGGTTTCTGTGGGGGACTTGTGTTACTTTGTGCCACACATCATAAACCAACCCGAGCTTCTGCAGTGACACAAATTGGAGACAGGTCTCCTCAAGCAAGCAACAATTAAAGTGCCGCTGGAAGCCAAAGAACATAATTAATAAGCAGGCGACTTTGAGGTTGCCACGTAATTTTCTCATGTTGGAATGGTGTTTGTGTTAGATTAGCTCATTCTCTCCAGGACACCTGAAAGTGTATTTGCGATAGAACAAATAACCTACCCCTGCAGATGCAACAGCAGAAGGCTTTGTTGCTTTATAAGTCTGGTCCAAAGCAGCCTTATGCTCCTTAGTTTACAGGAAATCCAGGGTAAACCTTTTATTTACAAATAGGGAACACTTGCCAGAACAGAATAAAAAAGCAGCTGATTAATCAGCATGCAGCTTTCATCTTGAAGGGCCTAGCTGCCTGGACCTTTTTAACATTTGGAAGATTAGCCCTCGTGAGAGAAATGTTGTGTGGAAATGCCTTTGATAGCTCTCTGATTAAGTCTGTTATGCTTTGGAAAGGGGATAGTACCAGGTTTGAACAAGTCTGCATGATAGAACAGAGAATGTTCATGACTGGGGAAAAAAATTACCTCGTTATAGTTTTGTACTGCTGCCCTTTGAAGCAAAATGAGAGGAAAGCCTGCTCTGGTACTTCAGCTGATAAAATCTGCTTTCTGGAACATGACCAAATCTCAACATATATCATCTATGAGAAATAAGGCAGACAAAGGATTGTATTCCTAAATAGGCTTGGAATATCTTGGCAACTGCTAAGAAAACACAAATAAGGAATAGTGCCCTGCTAGTTCGACCCTTAAATTATGCAGCTGTTCATTACCAGAATTATATATCTCATGCTGCCCTTTGGAAGGAAGGCACGGTGCACAGAGCTGGAACAATTACTGAATTATAGTACAATAAGAAAGACCTCCTAAAGTGTCACATGCATGTAGAGGAAGATAAGAAAGGCCAGCTTAAGTTCTTGGCATTTTAAAGAAGGCAATCAAGAAACCCTTTGAATTCTTTGGTTTTCTTTCCCTGCAGTTCATCTACATTTTTATGCAAGTCTGACAAAGCATCCCATTCATGTGTCAGCACTCTCCTCTCTGGATGCATTAGTGTTTATTACAGGCTGAATTTGCAGATGCTACCATTTGAAAACAGTAATAGAGCCAGTTGTGTGGCCTTAATATTTATATAATTACTGATGATTTCATGCTTCCCTCCCCAGTGCTTCTGAAATAAAACCAGCTACATTAGCATGGTCAAGCATAACAGTGCTCGATACAATCCTGTAAGCCTGAATTGTTTTGCCATAACAGGCTTTGAATTTCATTCTGAAATAAATATGTTGTGTTAATCAGCTTACCGTTAATGAATGATTTGAGTGACATATTTGGCACACTTTTGCACGTTTAGCTATGATCTGATTTTTTTTTATATTAATCACACATAAAATGTATACCCTGAAGAGTGTGCTGGAGTGGCTTGAATCTTTTGCATTTGCTGATTTGACAATAAGATGTTGTATTTTTCATCTCCCAAAAGCTTATCCGGGACTATGGTCTGGAAATTAGCCTAATAAAACATTTTTTGTGTTCCTTGTAGTTATATTTTCAGATACAGTTTCTCTTTATGCATTTGGATTGTACTGAGAATATCTATAATCATACCCATTCTTTTGATGAAGCAAAAGTCATACAGTATTTCTAGTTAAGATACTGATTATCCAGAAATAAAGCCTGTTGATAAAAGTAAGAATTGCACTCTCCAGGTATATTTAGTACAATAGTGTTCAATATGGCTGTGTGTTAAACGCTTCCTGATTACCTGAAGAAAGGTAATTTAAAAATACATCAGGTTCCCTCTTTTATTTCATTTGTGGGGAGTAGGAGATTTCAGTTATCTGTATGTTTTAAAATTAAAAAAGTATTGGTAGACTAGTAGGGCATTTAGGGATATATGTTTTGTTGTTCATCTGTTGGTTTTTATTATATTATTTT
Source organism: Calonectris borealis (assembly GCF_964195595.1). Taxonomy (NCBI): domain Eukaryota; kingdom Metazoa; phylum Chordata; class Aves; order Procellariiformes; family Procellariidae; genus Calonectris; species Calonectris borealis. The sequence goes on from NC_134312.1 coordinate 179,253,550, forward strand.
GTCCAGAGTTTTGAAGGTGTTCAGTTCAGTAAATTCTCTGTAAATCATTATCAAATTCTTAGTAATCTCTCTGTAAAAATATACAAAGGAATTATTAAGGAAGATGAATGTTTTAGAATCTGCCCCTCTCTTGTGCAAATATTATGTGACCTAAGAAAAAGTAAACACAAAGAAAACCCTTTTGATTGTAAAGATGAAAAAAGGAATTACTTGCCCCTTAGAGGATCCAGCTAACAGGGTCTATATGTCTAGAGTTTGGGAATGATGTGTGAACACAGAGGGAGCTCTGACAGGCTTACAGAGCGGCTACGCCTAAGAAACAGCATCCCCATTATCAGAGCTGAAAGACACTTTTATTGCTTTTACCTCAGATGCTCTGCAACTATGTTCAGTTACCAGCTACTCTGGTAAAGAGTAGCTTTACCAGAACTTCTAAGGATTGTGTGGGAGGGTTCTTGTGTCTTTTGTCTTATATTCCACACATTCCATATATTCCACTAGCTCTGCTGTAAGCTAGTCATTAAGAGCTTGTATCACTGCTAATATCAATAAAATCTCTGCTGTGTAGACTGGGCAGAAGTCACTTTTCCGTTTGCTGCTTTCTCAGTGACCCAAGAATATGACGCTTGAGAGGGGAAATAATTAACAAAGTCATTAGTGCTTGTCACTGGCTACTTGAACAAGCACCTAATCACTGCTCACGTAGTAAAGTGCTTACATTACAAGGGAAGGTGTAACTGTCTTCTGCAATGACAGCTCAAAAGTCTTTTAAAGGTAAAAGACTTTTATTTAGAAGTCTTCAAGACATCTGTCCATCTTGTACTCAGTTTCCAAAACGTAAGCAGACCTAAATCAGAAGCAAACAAAGCCATGTGAAAATCCACCGTCAAGAGAGTAACTGTAGTTCTCTCTTTGACAAAGCTACGCTCCGGCGGAGGGGCTCCTGCAGGGAGCTGGTGTGCCGGCTGCTGGCCTCAGGGCCACGCGCTCATGGTGCAGGTTACAGGTGGACATCGCTGTGCCTGCACAGCTCCTGTTCTGACTGGTGCTGGGTTGTGAGTGGGCTTGCTGTTTATTATTTGCTCACATTATTTGTTTGTGGCCAATAGGTAAGGTCAACAGACGGGGAACTTCAGGACAAGCAAGTGGGTTTTGAAAATTTTGTGGAGAATGAGCGAGTTCCTGAGAGGAAGCGAGAGATGAAGGCTTATGGGTTGAATGGAGAAGAACAGAGACTCCTTAGTCCCCTGATAAATCTGCAGGTAGCATAGGTATTATTTTAAAAGTAGAAGCTGTATGTCATTAAGATCTTGCCAATACAGATTTGAATGATATTTGGAGTTGTAAATGAAAGCCATTACTAGGACACTCTCTTAGGTTGCTTGCTGAAAATTAAACTGGGAAAGCTTGCCATTGCACTGGTAGTTTTAAAAGTCTCTCTGATGGAAACTCTTAAAAAAAAAAAAAATTATCCATGTTTCTAACCAAGTATTTTAGCTGTTTTAGGAATATGTTTGATCTTATGGAAATTTTGTTTTTAGATAAGAGAATTGCCAAACTGGAGTAAGATAGTTCTGGATGCCTTTCAATTGGTAATGTTATTAACTTTCAAGATTCAGAGCTCTGGTTTTGATCTTTCAGGATATGGTTTGAATAATGTGATTTGATATATCTAGATATTTGAGCTTGGTCTCCCAAATTTCTCCTTCTCTTTAATCTATAAGATTTCTCTTGTTGCTATATTTTATTTAGGGTGAAAATTTATTATAACAAGTAAAATGCTGTGTAAATGCTTTGAGAGAAAGACAATCTTTCTATTAAAATACAACAGCTCATTAAGTCATCAGGTTTTGTTTCTTGTCCTGGCAGTTGTCTGGTTAGCAATAATGCAATAATGTATGTTGCAAATGTATAGTTACAAATAATCTGACACTTTTTTATATGGCTGAGATTGAATAGTATTGGTTTATTCTTATGTGTCTCTTACAGAGACAGATACTGGGGGGGACACCCAACTTTAGGGGTGCTATAACAGTTCATATAGCTGGGGATCTGGTTTAAGACATCTGTGAGCTGTTCTGCCTTGAGGGGGAAAAAAAAAAAAAGATTTACATTCATTTTGTGATTCTTTGTTCCTATGGAAATTGAAGAGACCTTTTTTCTGTGAGATGAATTTCAAATTTTCATATCTCTTGAGAATGAATTTCAGGCACTATGGGAGAACAAAAGAGAGCATTTCTAAGTAGGAAGAGTGCTTTCAGCCCAGACACAGAAAACATGACACCCCCCCCCCAGGTCTGGCTTGCTGGAGGGGTTATTAGTCTGTCATCTCTAGCACAGTTATCTCAGTACTTCTTTTGAGTCACATAAGAAGACTGAAGTTCGGGCCTGTGAGCTGCAGATAACTTTTTCTGAGATCAAACTGAGAAAAGAATGTCTATTTTGGCTTTAAACATCGGATTGTAAATATAGTGCTGCTGTTCTTATTATTGACAAGTACGTCTTTGTACCTATTTCTCTGCACTCTCCAAATTCTATCATCAGCCATTAGCTCTTGACAACCTAACAGGAGATTTTTTTACTTGCAGCAACTTTGAATGCTTGCCTTCTCTTTATGGCGGCTGCTGCTGCTGTTAAAATATTTATACCCTTGATTTTAAATAAATAAGGCCTCTATGTTTCTCTAAATCAATGTGGTTAAAAACCCCGTCCTCCCAGGGAATTCTGGATGAATGCCAATCTAGCCTTACAATAAAAACGCACTTTCCTGCTGGAGATTTGTAAGCTCTGGCTGAAATATGAGGATGATTCTTACAGTGGTTCTAGGGTAAATTAGGAGTAATTCAGCTGAAGTCAACTGGTATTGGTGTAAATGCGATCAAAATCAGCCTTTGCATATATGAAACAAGCACATATCTTATCTCAAGAGTCACAGTATAACACTAGAAATGTGTTGCAATGAATTTTTTACTAAAGATTTGAACGCTGGCAAACATTTCCCTAATAGCTGTCTTAAAAGAAGACAAAGAAAATTTAAAAGGATGTATCATGTATCAGTGGGCAATGAACACAAAGGATTCTTTTGTTGTTGCAGCAATTGTTTACTTGAATCATGAGACAAACGGAACAACTTGTGACAGAAGAGAAAAACGTATCCTGTGTGAATTCTCTTATTCAGGAGGGAGGTATACCCCCTCTTTCAAAAACATCACTGTTATTGTTATGATTAATCATAGCGTACTTCACATGAACGCCATCCTTCAATGGCTTTGCTTCAGGGAGATGTCAAATGGCCCTCTCTGAAAAGAACTGTCTGTTCTTCTTGGTTTCCTCATTTAACAGTTCAGAAGAGGCTTAAGTACTTATAGGGTATCCATCGCCATGGTATTAGAGAGCCATGTAATCTGCAACCCACGGCATTGCCCTGTAAGGTAGGGAAATTCTATTATCCTCATTTTATAGGTGAGCAGTAAATACACAGAGGAACTAAATGCCATAGCTAAGGTCACACACATTGTCTTTGATTCAGTAGATATTTTGAAAGATCTGTCTTCTGTTGCTTCAGGTGTAGAAGCTAAGGATCCCATGTATACATCTGATCTAGGCACTTCGGGTAATTTAGTAGTCAGCAGGGAGAAGTAGACACTTCCAGGGCACAATTCATCTCATCGTAAAGTAAAACGTGAAGGAGTTCAGATGAATTACATTGTAAAAGAGCCTGTTTAAAGAATCTAGATGATTAGCTGAAAGGTATTCTTCAATTACAAATGCCAGTATTTCATCAGATTATTCCTACTTCTAGTACCTTCTTCTAGTAGATGAAATTTTTCGAAAGTACATGAATGCTGGACAGCATTCATACTGAAAAATTCCACCTTCTTGCTAAGAATTCTTATCCTTAATGCTGCAGATTCTCTCTGTAAGGAATTATAAATCCTTTTATCTATCTTGTATTAGAAACAGTACATCGTGACTATAGTGTCTTAATACTTTATTACAGTGCAAACTTCTAGTGCACATCAGCTGCCATGACTGTAGTCAGACATTAAGAAATGAAATGTAAGAGTATAAACTTCCACTAATATGCACAGTAAAAGTAAGTCTACTGTTTTTCTTGTGGACTTTTTGCTAATATAAGAGTCTAAATGTTAGGAAGAGGTCCAATAGTCTGTTATCATAGACACCACGTCATCAGATTTATTCTCATGACAACACTGTCTCTTAATTTACAAAGTCATTTTACGTCTCTGTTTGCTCTTCACCTTTTTCTCTCTCTGGTTTCATTCTCCTAAATGAAACAAGCTAAAATCTCCTAGTCTTCCCTAGTAAGAAAGACTCCTGTCTTTTTTTTTCTTTCTCTAGTTCTTTTGATAAGATAACTTGGTCTTTACTGATGATACTGCCCAGTTTTGTGTCAGGAGCAGATTATATCAGCCCTTCGCATATATTCATATCAAGGTCATTACTGAAAATATTTTTCAGGATTAGTTCTGATATTGAATTGTGTGGAACCTCCCTCCAGCCCCATACTTCCCCTTTCAGCACCATCCATTCACTCCTTGAATCAACCTACAGGTTCTATTAGCATATATTCTGGCTAAACTAAAATAATTTCCTATATGGCACTTCATCATATGCTTTAGTGAAATCCAGAGGAATGAGATTTGCTCAATTTCCTTTGCTTCTAAAGATGATGTAATTTACTATGGTAACCTCACATTATCTACCATTCTTAAAATTGATGTGGCAGATCTTCCCATTTTTCAGTTGTCATAGTGTTATATTTTCCTTTTTAATTTTGGTTAATTCCTTCAGATCAATTCTTATAGATTTGTAGTAACTTGTGCTCACTTTTCTCTCTTCTAAGACTGGCTGTACATTTATGACATTCCAGTCAGTTAGCACTCATCTCATATTTCACTTATTTATAAAATTGTTTGGTGATGAATTTGGATTTTTCCTCTGATTCATTGTGCCTGTTCGTCTGTAGTAAATGCCTCCCCAGTGAACAGCAGGTATCAGACAAAAGCACATCAAGTATGGACAGGGAACCTTAGGTGATATGCCACAGAGTTAGCATGAAGTTTAAGCAAGTATTTCTAGTTGGTGCTGTGATTGCTGCAGGCCGTGCTGAGGTGGTCATTTGTGCAGACAAGTGTTGCAGTCTTACTTAATCAGTCTTGTCAACAAGAAGATCTTACTACTTCCATTTTTATCTGTAAAATAGTAGGACCCTGAAGGTTTACTCAGTAAACTAACACAGACCCAGAGGATACACTGTCAATGCATAACCATTAGGACAAAGAATGTTTTTAATGTTACTGCCTTCTGGAAAAAGAGCACTGTGGAAGGGATATGCAAACCAGCAGTGAACAAATTACCAAGATGTTTGTGTCATTCCCGTGTTCTTTGACAACACAGGTGTAGCAACTAACAGAGCGTAAGGTTCCTTTGAAAGTCAGGCAACTGAGAAGTTGCAAAGTGATTACCTGAGACTGTGAAATAGATTAATTAACAAAGAAAAAAAAATGCAGTGCTTAATAAAAAGTTTCATATTCAAGGTGTCTGCCAGGTGTTTTCTGCTTTCAGTGCTATTTTTCTCCCCACAGCAGGGAACGACATTTTCCATTTTAATCAGGAATACTGCTAGCACTTAATGCCGGAACGGGGGACCAAATACAACTTACGATGTAATCTATCTTTTCAAACTTTTTTGAAGGGTTTGTCATCTCACCTTGCACTCAACAAGGCCGTTAGCATTAGTGGAATTTTCAGTTGTTGACTGTTTTTCAGTTTAGTTGGCCTGGCCCACTGTCCTACAGCTACAGCTTTGGTCCCTTAATACTGCAGAAATCCATACTGCTGTGGTGACAGAGATCTGCAATACTGTGAAAGTGAATGCTGTCCCTGGTATTTCTATGAAATTCCATTCTATTTTTCTGTCACAATGCAGAAAAAATGAAAATTTTCTCTAGAGAAATTGTTCTGAAACTCTTCAGCATGTGTTTTGAGACCATCTGAAAGCTTTGCTACAGTGGGGGCTCTGTTCTGTCCAGGTGAAATCCACTCACAAGTAACAGCTCAGGAAAAATGAATTACTTCAATGGGCTTGATTTTGTAAGTAAAAAAGTCAGTGGTTTGATATAGCAATTAGTTTTAAAGAAATAATTGTGTAAAGGAAGGTTTCCTAATCTGTGTGTGCACATTAAGAGATCAAAGTGATGAAGGGTTATAGCAAAGCCAGGGGTAGGACGTAGCTCAGATTCAAATGCCAAATTTAGCTATCTACAATGAAGGTGTGTACATAAGAGTTAGGTGCCTCAAATTCCCCTTACGGTTAATGGAAATCTAGTCAAAACAGTCAGTATAATTTAGAGAGCTGTTCAGATTCACTTCTGTACATTTGGTTTGGTGAATTACTATATTGAATTGACTGGACCAATAAGATTGACAGGATCTCTGTTAATTAAAATGTGAGATTATAAAATACATGTATCTATGGTTCCCATGTAGATATATACATTGTAGATATCTAAATTTTGAATCTGAACCTGAATCTCAGTCCTATACTTGGCTCCTCTGTAGCACTTCATCACCTTGATCTTTAAGTTGCAAATATACAAGACGAAACCTTCTCTTTGCATAATCAGTTCAGATGACTGTCTCTAGAGCTGAACCCTCGGGTGGAATGAATCCTGCCTTACTTATGACTCTGTATCTAAATAGCCTTAATTTTTATACCTAAATGAAGTACAAAAAGAAGCCCCTCACTCATTTTAAGTGAAATCTGGTAACTAAATTCAGTGATATAGATGTGTAAGAGAAGGACTTATCACCCAGGCAGCTAGGAAGATGGTGGGAGGAAATTGTTTTCTGGAGAAAAAAAACAGGAATACTGATGAGACCTGAGTTGAAAACACGTCAAAAAGAGAGTAAGCAGAACTATATATGGACAAATTGGAAAAAGTAGAGACTTGAGCTGAAGAACTTGTAAAAGAAGAATTTGTATGGCATGTAGAGAAGTTAAATGCTAAAGGAATGACTTGTAGTTCACAAGGGAATTGATCTGTTTCTTTCAGTACATGCCTTCCTAAATCAGGTAAAATTCATTTGGTGTTCTATAGAGACAAAAGACCCAGTTTTACACCCAACAAAGGCAGCTGCAAAATTCCAACCTATTTCGAAGGAGAAGAGGTTATGTGTCCAATGAATGTGTGGAGAAAAAGCTGCCTATCCCTGTTATGCCACCAAATAAATTGGTCTGGGATACTTCTGTTTGTCTACCAATAAAGTATTCTGGCATCTCAGATAGGTCATTGTGCTCTTAAGTGTTTGGCATTGTTTCTAAATGACTTGCTGCCTCTGAAATTTCCACTTAATAAATTATCTCACTTGATACAAAGGTAATAATATTCTTAAATGTGACTGTTAATTCCCTCATAACTACAATTTTATAATAGTTCCTCTTCTAAAGGTAAATTGTTGGCACAAAGCCGTGCATTACTGGCTGGGGTTTGCAGGGAAAGACTGGGTGTCCCAACCAAGTGTCAGTGATCTTTTTCAGCGTTCTTCAGTTCGCGGCAGTTGTTGAACCCAAGTGCAGGACAAAGTTATTAATGGAACAATAATTCTTAGGTGTTTTGACAAGACTTTCTATAAATGGTATGCACCGCAGTTCCTGTCAGGGAGGTGAAACAGTGGAAATGTTAAGTGAACTAAATCCGGCAACTGGAATTCTTCATTTACTTTTTATATTTTGGTAAATCAGCTTTTTTTTTTTCCCCAAGAAGAAAAATGTATGATTTCAAGTTGTTAATCTGAATTGCTTCATAGTTTTTCAATTCTACAACAAGTTCAGTAAGCACAAAGATGTTCATACTGCCCTTTATTTTCAGAACCTTGAATGTGATAAACCTATAACATACGTCATTAAGTATGTGTCCAAAATTATATTATGCATCAATTTTTATTTTTTTTCTTTTTATTATTATTACAAGATGGAAAATAAAACCAGTAAATTCAAATATATGAAATTACAGTTTACCTTTATGTCTCAAACTGGAGCCAAAAAAAGGTCCGGTGAACTGCCAAGTGTTTGCAAATCTCATATTGCAGGAATTGTCAGATACTTATATGATTGGGCAAGGCGTATAAGTTTCTAGCCACATTTTATAACAAGGAAATGAATTCTAAGGAGATAAGCAGGTCTCAAATCTTGTCTTTTGGTATTATACAAAAACAATGTAAAAGGAAAGCAAAACAACAGTTTTTCTTGGTATGCTCCTGCACAAAAATGAACTAAATTTCCCAAAATTCCAATGATTTTTTTTTGATTACTTGAGAAACCAAGCTGTGTACAATCATAAAGGAGAATGTAAAGAGCCTGTTACATGTGTAAGTGTTCATGATCTGTGCTCATAGTAACAATTCTTCCTTCAGTATCTCTCTCAATCCATGTTAATCCATTTAAAAATCAATAATATTCCTTAATATTTGTTTGCTTAAAAGAGTTCAGGCACCTGGAATGCCATACAGGATATTCCTCTAAATGTGTTAGTGGAGACCTACCATATGTGCGCTTTGTGCACTAATTTCGGACAATCTTTTTACGGTGTACTTAGATTTGGATACAACTTAAAGTGGCTTACTTTCTAGCTTCTCTTGCATGAATAAATATAATACAGTAAAAAACAAGTGTAAAAGGTGTGGAAGGCTTAGTTTGCTGAGATTTTTCATTAAATATAAAGAAGACAAAAGAAACTTTTCAGCCTCCATTAAATGTGGATTCACTATTCATGTGAAATATGGTTTGATTTCCTCTTTAGAATCACAAAGATTTTTTTTTTCAGTCTTCCAGGTAAGATTTGAAAGCCTGGAAGTATAGCTTTTGCCAAGGATTAGAATAGGACTGTGTGACTAACCAAAATTATTTGGAAAAGACTGTATAGAGACATTGCTTCCATATTAATTTTCAGTATATTTTAATGTAATGAATAAACACAGCACAGATTAATTTTCAAGCATGGTTTAATAAAATGTAAGTGTTTTGAATCAGGAACATTTGTTTAATGGGAGTTTTACTGTAAACTATATAAGCTTATTAAGAGACTTATGGATATCTTTTCTGAAAAAAATTATGTAAATGAACATAGTTTTTAAAGAAAATGAAGGAACTGTAGCATGGATGTAGCTCAGACATAACGAAGGAAAGCACTTTCTAGTATTCTCTGTGTAATATGCCTGCAGTTCTGACAATTCAACTGGCACTGAACTGAATTTTACAAAATGAACTAAATGAGATGCCGCTATACAAGCAGAATTAGGAAATGGTTCTTTCGCCTCTGGATTAGTTTAATGGCATCCTTGACATCTGTGTCCTGTGAAATTTTTATCAAGCATACATTTTTTGTGTAGAATGGAAGACAAAATCACCAATGTAATCAAGCTTACTAGGCACCTAATTTAAGCACTTTCTTCTGTTATGTACTTCAGTTATTCAGATTCAGGTACGTTAAGTTAGGAGAACGAGTTCCCAGATTTAGATCCTAATTCTACACAGAGAAATGTACTTCAAAAGGTCTTTTCAGTTAAGCTACTTATTTACATAATAGCACTTACACATAAGGCATTTGCCACAAATTTGCAACAAATTCAGTTTAACGTAAATTTGATTTTGGTCTGAATTGTAATGGAAAAGAGGAAAACACGAAAGTGACAAGCACCATACATTAGTAATAGGGCTTCATAAAAAAGATGCATTTTAACTTACATTTAATGTTTGTTTAGACAGCTGTAATTAACCTAATTACGGAAAGAATTTCATATTTCTGTGCAAAAATAGTCTTTTTTATATTTCTTAATTAACATTATGTTTTTAAACACCATAGTATATGTCTGCATTTTTGTTTTGCTCTTAGATGAATTGCTGTCTGGAGTATAAGATTTGTAGCTTTTAGATATTGGTGGGTTTTTTTTCCATTTTTCATTTATTCCTTAAAGTAGGCAATTGATTTTTCCACTTTTTAATTCAAAAATCATGGGAAAAATGTTTACTTTGGCACTTGTTGCTGTGCAGAGGTTAATCTAGTGCTAAGAAAATAATACTTAGGAAATAGGGCTGAATGTTTAAAAATACAACTTAGTAATAGAATTTGAAATGAAGCTACACTGATTGTTCCTTGTGGCAGCTTTATGTTATAAATTTGCTAAAGGTCACAAAGTTAATAACTTGGAACTATTTTTCCCAAGATTAAAACCCAGACTCGTTACTTTTGGAGAGAAACAAACTGACAACCGGAGCCAGGAGTGCCTCATAAAACTGTGGTTTGTTTGATTTGAGAAAAAGTGAAATTTATAGGAATGCAGAAATATACTGAAATCTGGGACCAAACTTCTGGAAGTCTGGAAAGGTTGTAGGACAGTGAAGTAAGTTGTATGCTTATGGTAAAATAACCTTTTCCATAAAAGTTTGTTTTAATGAAGAATGCTACTATTTGTGATTGAATAAGAAGATAACTCTTGCTGTAGTCCCTATCCTGGTTTCCTCTTTACACGTTTCTGTGGTGGATAATAGGAGTAGTAAGCTTATGTTTTGGAGACTCTGTAATTCTCCAGTCTTTTTCATAAAGTTCTGTTGGACACTCAGCCTACTGCTATTTCTATAACTTACTCGAAAGAACAAAGTTTTATGCAACTTTAAAATATGTGGTGTCCTTTTAAAGAAAAAGTTACATTTTATTAGAATACAATACATCCTATAAAAAAAAATTCTTGCAATAGGATAAAGAAACCCTTGTTCTTAAGCTAGCAAGTATATATTAAACTAATGGCCGAATATTATTATTAGTTATATTTCAAGATTACAGGAAAATTGGCAATACTTGGGGCTTACAAGAGAACTGGAGATATTTGGGGAGAATTACTGAATGACTTATCAAAGAAGATTAATATAAACTAATAAAACTACTAAAATTTAATAGATGGTTTGGGTTTCATTAACCTTATGTACGGGCTGAGAATGTCCTCGAGGTAAGTACAGTAAATAAAGCCATATGTGTCTCTGTTTGAATGTAAAGTTTTTCCCTAATTTAAAACTCAAATAGATTTGTGGTGCCGTAAATGACTTACAAAGATACTTTTATTAATCTGGCCCACAAATTTAATAATTTTCACTTTTTCACAGTTTTGTGTTTTCCAGACTTTTAATCGTATGATCTGCCCTACTTTTAGGACTTCAGGAAACCTCAACAATCTTCTCTCTCTTATAAATAGGAGCATTTCAGGGTCTTCCACCTAATTCAAAGTGTGGAGAACTAGAATTATGTTGAAGTATTAATTTTCTGAAAGATAACTTGACTATAGCAAGTTCCCTCCAGTAAGTCTCTTCCAGGTTTCACAGAATGTTCCTTCCTGAGCATGTATGAGATGCACTGCCGTTTGGGTATTTTGGATAGTGTAGTTCGCTGCTGGTTTATTCGCTGGCTGCTGGAACCATTTTGCTTATAATGGAAAAACTTTACTCGAGTGCATTTTCAAGAGATCAGAGTGAATTAATCTGACATCTTCTGGAATGGCAACAAAAATCTAGACTCTTCACATCCATTTTAAATACATAGAGCTAGATGTAATCGCCATCCATGGATTCCCTTTTTATCAATTGACAGAAACTCACACCTCCAGAAAGTGAGTCAGGTCTTCAGAGAGCTGAATCACTTCGTGCAAATGCTTCTCTCTCCACTGACAACGGGAGGAGGTTAGGATGACTGCATATCCAACCCATTCACTTCTACTCATTCCATTCTGTTGTTAGACGAAGGTAAAGGACTTGGATGGATAGATAGAATAGATATATATATAATATGTATAGAAGTAAAAATATAAAAAATGTATGTGATATATATACAAATAAAACACATTTTATATATTTGTACAGACAGCACAGTTCATCATATACATGTATATGATGATGAAATATCCTTATTTCAATAAAATCACAAGGTATCATGCCTGCCGTCAAGGCATGATCTGTATTTATCAAAGTCAGAAGATCAGGTTTTTATTGTAAGTTAGAGAGTGATCGGTAAAAACAACTCTTTAATTTAGACTTCTTTTAAAAATTATAAAAATCAAATTAAATTCAAGTTGATGGGTTTTATTTTTTCTGCTGTACATGAGTTAATGGTCAGGCATATAGCAACTGCATTAAAAGTATACAAAACTGTACAATGTTGAAAGAAATATTGTTCAGCTCAGTTTCACAGCATTCTGCCAGTCTTTCTCTTTTTGAATAATACCTTTTTTTTCACATTGAATCCTACCTTTTCTCACATGCAATTTGTAGCAATTACTCACCAAAATTTGATTTTATGATAAACAGTTGACAGAATCTTCCAAATTGAGACTTAACTTGTTTTTGACTGACAGCAGGTTCATGTTTGGGGCATATTAATAGATCAGAAAATGTGACCATGTCAAAAGTGGTGCTGTCTCAGCAGGTTGCCTGTAAATCAACTCAGTGAAATATTTTGATCAAGTACCGTAAATATTTAGGTGTGAGAGAAAAAAAGATAGTAAATGATTGTGACCATGGGATGCTTTATAAATATTTTATTATCACCATCCATCATCACCTTTTGGGAATACAGACTTTTTTAGGCAGCAAAATGAAGAGCTACATAACGAAAAAATATTCATGCTGAAAATGAATATTATTCCAAATACTTGAATGCTGACTGTGCTTTGGTCTCATTAAGTAATCCAGTCAAATTTAGAAGGCTCATTTGAATCCTCTATGGAATTTTGATTTGTTAGATTGTCCTGCTAAAATTAAATGTATGGCAGGAAAAAATGCTAATTTTGAGGAAATAAGATTAGATGAGATAGCATTCTTCATAGGAGTAGTGTCAGTGGACAAGAAGATGGATGAGTTCCATGCCATGCTGAAGATGGGTGCAAATTTATAAAGATATGCTGTCTGCTCTTTGTGTGCCATAAAGTCTGTCTAAAAAACAATATCCTCTCAGGGAGAGAATCTGCTGTTCTGGCTGCCCATGTATTATTATATTTGGACTATCTCCATTTGCAAATGTTGACTTTTCATCTGTGACCAAAGAATGAAATCTGTATGAGAGATGTATGAAACATTTAATCTTTATTTATTTGTTAACAAAAGGGACTTTCTGCCAAATCCTGTTTGCACTTCTTTTTTCCCGCTCTCCCTGGAAGGTGACAGTCTGCATCCACAATGTGACGCTTAAGCTGAGAATACAAATTGCAGTCATTTGTGGGGTTTTGTTTGTTTGTTTGTTTTTTTAATGACAGAATGCATTAAACCAGAATAACAATCCCAGATATTATTTTGCATCTTCTGTACTTCTAAAGGGTACACTACAATTGGCTACATTTGTCTGTGAAAGTTTATGGAGAATACAATTTTATGTTAATATTTGCTGATACATAGATTTTTAAAACCAGAAGGAACCACTAGGTTATCTAGTGAACCTACTTTTTTTTTACTACAAGGTATAAAGTTTCACCCAGTTAAATTCTGAAAAAAAAAAGGGTGGCATAGAGATCTGAACATAGGCAATGTGCAATCCATGATAAGTAACAGAGCTGGATTTTTATGACCAGTGAAGATCACTGAATCATCCAGGTTTGAGTTGTTCAGTGGGCAGCTCAGCACCACTCCGGATCATGACTGCTTTGGAATGCCTCCTGTGGCATCTTCCTACACCCTTGATTGCATGGTCCTTGTGATTTCAAAGAGTGTTGTAACTTGCCTGCAGAATGGTTGCAAGACTAACATTAGTCAATTCATCTATCTATTCATAAAGACTAGACAACGCTAAGCAAACCTGACCCCTAGTATCTCACAAGCTTGGCAGTCACATGTATTCAGTAGAGATTAGGAAATGGGCTGCTTGCTCTCTTCTATGGACAACTGAGGGCTAGAATTTGGTTAAATCTCTGTGACTTTTCAAGCAACCAAGAGGAACTACCATTAGGCTATAAAAATGTATTCTTATTCTGAGATGTCACTAAGAGTTAAGTCCCAAAGAAATTCAGTATTAAATAATTTCTGTTATAAAAACCCAGAACTAAACCAGAAATGTAATAACATACAGCTGAAATAATTTCATAGGTGTGTTTAGATGGCAGAGGCAGAGAGATGTAAATGTGGCCTGCCTATAGACTGAACTTTCTATTTCCAAACAAGCTGGTTTGGAAGACTTAATGGGATTATTAACAACTCTAAACTACTAAAATCTGCTGAAATTCCTTATGTGCTTTCTCTGAGTGTATTTGCTTAGGCATAGCAACATGGAAACTTAGTTTTGTGGCACCTGCTCTGCATCTAGCTGGACAGTAGATAAAGCAGCCTATTTGTTCCCATCTGCAGAAATAGGCCACAAAATTCCTTCCAAGAAATGTGTAGGTAAACAGGTCTAGGAAACCAAAGGCTTTATTCTCAAACGCATTGTAAAATGAATTCCATTTCTTGGAAGATGTCCTGCTTTGGAAAATGCAAGGAACTAAAAATTTGTCTAGGCTGCCAGTGCTTCAAAGCATGGATTTTATGGTGCATGACTATTTCCTGAACATGCACGCATGGAAATGCATACAGATTTATATACATGTATGCCAATGCAGAAAAAGTAATTGGAAACGAGCACAGAAAGTTAGGCCAGGTAAAAATAACATATTGACAACAGAGCCATTACTCATGGAGGTGTAACTTGTAAACAGTAATGGTATTAAATTTCTAGGAATGATAGCAGCAAAAAAACAACCAAAGTAACACGACCTTTCGTTGTAGCTTTTGCACTGGAGCAGCTATAGGTGAAAGGAACTCAAGACAAGAAATACAGAATACTTTCTAATAGTGATCATGGTGTTAACAGACATCCTTTCTACGTAAATTAGTAATTTCAGCATTCCCTAGGTGTGTAAGAAATCATAGTATAGTCTCCTCCTCTGCAGGAGAGATTACAGAACTGTTTCTCATTTATCGGAAGAGCTCTTGTTACCAAGATCGAGGTTGATTGTTGCACATCTGTAGGAGAGAGGGGCCAGAATCTGTCAGGAAGAAAAGGGAACTGGAGCTAAACCTTCCAGAAATGTTCTAACCACAAGTGGTCTCTGCACAATGTTTGAAACAAAAGGCAGGTGCCCTTTCTATAATCAGCCTATGGGTATGAACTAGAGGGGGGAAAAACCAGCGTACTGTACTGCTATATTGTTCAAAGCTACAACCTGTTGGCACACATTGTTAAAATGCCAACCACATCGAGATATTCAAGGTATGAAGGGAAGGGAACACTTACTTAACTCTGAAAAGATTTAGGCAAGAAACAATCTCAGTCATCAGAAAACTGAGGCAATTCTGTGTAGAAGCAGAATTTCAAGTAGCTGAATAATCTTGCATTTCAAAATGTAGCTGCCCATGGAATCAAAGAACGCATGCATGATTTTTGAAATTATAGTTGGGATCTTAGACACTGACATTTCTGTGGAACCCATCTGGATCACTTAAGTACTTCACAGAATTGTGTAGAAAATCTTATTCTGCCAGGCTTTCTTGTCTTTTCAAAAAATAGTGTAGTTGCTGAATTTCTGTGTTCTGGACAGTGCCTCCCACACACCCTTACTCCCCCACCCCCACTAAGTAAGGCGGATATAAGCTAACCTTACAGTAGTATTTAGTTCAGTAGTGATGGAAAAGAAGCTTGGGCCAAGACAGGGAACAGAAACTAGCAGGGGTTTCTTGATTTGTACCTGAATACGAGGATGCAACTCCAGGAAGGGGAGAGAGAAGCAGCGGGTTACAAGGTGGTGGTGATAAGTCTACCAAAACTGGTAGCAGCAATGGTAGGAATCCAGGGTCCTTGGAATAAGGTGATTTGGGGACAAAATGTGATTTTATCAGCACTGACTGTGCCAGGTGGAATGACCATGCAACAAACCACTAAAAATATATTTTTAGTAGTCACTGAAGAATATTTTTGTTAATTAATAATACCAAGAAAACGCATCCAGCACAGCAGGAATGTGGCTTTGTAGTCTTGGATTTTTTTTTTTAACAGACTAGAAATAAAGAACAGTCTTTCTCATTTATTTGGCTGATATTTAAAAGAAAAAAAAATCAAAAGTATCTTTTTTGTTATAAACAATTTTCCAGTTTTTATATTTATTATATACAGTAGTTGCAAAACCTGTATGAAATGTAATAATGTCATTTCAATTCCAATATATGTAGGGAAGGCTGTAAAAACATGTGGTCTCAGAAAAGGTCATTTAGTAAAGTAGCCCATGAAAGCTTAACAAAGCTTCTGTATTTGAGGTTAAATAGAGCTGAAAGTGTTGTTGCTGTTGTTTTCTTTTCTTTTTTCTTTTTAAACTGCAGTATTAAAAGTTCAATGAATATGACTATCTGAAACACAGATATGGCCATGTTCAAATACACTATACTTAATGTTAGTGTCCTCAGTCAAAGAGTACCCATTCATTTTTTTGAGGACAAAAAGTCTCACTGAGTGGAACTTATCTTGTGGTCTTGACTCTTTCAGAATTGAAGAATGAATTTTCCGGCTTTAAGCAAGAGAGTTTTAAAGAAGCAGGTTGAAAAGCAGCTGGTCAAGCTGCTGGTCACTCCAGAAGCTAGTTGCTAATTGCAGCAGCAAGTTAATCAATGAAATAGCAGTTTAGCTTCTGGGTATCATAAAAACAGATAAAAGACCACACAGAAATTCCAGCATTAGGGTATGACCGGCTCTTGAGTGGCATACATTATTTTCCTTCTTACACCTGTCTGCTTCTGAGGAGGCAAGTCATGCATCTGCTTGACAGCTATTAACAGAATAAAATAACAACAAAAAACCATTTTTGGGTAAGATCTGATATAAATATTTACAAAGACAATTTAAGGGAGTGTTTGTTATGCACTTTTGTGTTTGCTTTCAAAACATTTAACTCCAGAGACAGATGGCTTGTACAGTTTTATCAGCACTTGTGTCATTATGTATTCAAGCAGCCAAGACTGATAACCAGCCTCATGTATTACGGATTGTTCAGAGAACAAATACTTTGAAAAAAACCGGCACATATCAATAAAGTACTTCAGTGTGGAAAAACTTGATACAGAAATTTCAGTGACATTTTTATGAAGAGAAAGGAAACAAATTAATGCAATTATAAAATTAAAGCAGCAGGAACAGGTTTTTAAGTGGTGTCATTGTATGTGGTAATGAAACAACTTTAGAAAATTGGGTGAAAGCTATTGTTTAGCAGTGGTGGAGGAGAAAGATAATTACCATTAAGTCAACATTATGCTTTCTCAACACAAAGCAGCCAACTCTTCAGTGCAGGCTACCCCCAGAAGATCTCTCTCCCGTCATACTGCTCATGATTATTTCACTTTATGCTACTGAATAGCAACCTGAATAACAAGGAGTCTTAGAAAAGAATAAACTGTCTGTACTTGAGAACGTAATTACACAAAACAGACACTGAAAAAAACCATATTCTTGAAAGACTGTCTTTTTTTTTTTTTTTGGTAGGTAAGGTCCTTTTTTCCCCAAATCTGTTTTTCATCTTTTTCCTGTATTTCACAGTAAGACATTGGTAGAGTTCCCTAAATCATGCTCATTATTAGCAATAATTTTTACAAAAATATTATGCTTGTATCTAAGGGCCTTAACTGGACATCAGGTGTGACAGGCACCACACATATTATGAATGAAGGTGCCTTTTTTCTGAATCAGAAAGCATGATCATTCCTTGTAGTAGCCTAATAGTAAAATATATTATTTTAACAATCTGCAATTCTAAAAAAAAAAATACTTTGTGGATTTATTTTTCTCCTGTGATGGCTTAAACCAAAAGCAATTGAAATAGTTGTTATTAGTTATATATTAAATGAACTCTTGCAAGGCATTTTGTTAACACAAACATCACAATATTTTAATAAGGCAAGTAAATCTTCCCTGTATTTTACAGATTGGAAAACGTGAGTCAGAGTACTTGAAAATATGCATACTCATCTGAGTAGGAGTCTGAACCTGCTCTCAATTCTGGACATGCATTTTATTAATAGATTTTTACATACAGGCATATGTAGAGGTGTATGCAGATTTACAACATACCTCACAGCTATTTAAACAGTTATACAGCTAAAAGAAGTCTTGCCTTTGGTTAAATCTCTGCATAGGGAAGGTTGATGGAGGAGGACTTGCACACAATAATTAATTTTCAAAGTCTAAGTGGGATAGTAGTATTTTGTTAAACCGAAAAAAATCAAGGAACTGCTCCTCCTGAACAGGCAATCATCTCAGCATTGTTACACCATTCCTGTCTGCTGCTCACAGTAACAGATATCTAAATATTCTAGTGCTCTCCAGAAAGTTTATCAACTTAAAGATGGCTAAAGCAAAGGATGTTTATAATCCATTCTGAGTTTAACAGCATTAACGGCTTAGAACTGTTACTAAAGAGAGCAAAACACATGAAGTAAATCTTCCAAAGAGTTTGACATGTAACTTATAGGACCACATGCATATTTAGTCCTAAGTAAAACCAGCTTATTACTCATTTGAATTTTAAATGGAAATAAATGTCTTATTTCTTGAAATTTATTTAACTAAACAGGAAAAGTAACTTATCCTCTGCAGAACTATAGTACTGAAGGCTCTCCTGTTAACCTTTTATTCCACTGTAGATTGGAAGCACAGAGTGTATGCACCGTATTTCTTGACATGTGTCATTCTGTGGTGAAAGGTTTTCTTTGTGTTCTGAAAGTTTTAATCCCTGCCAAACCTTTCCTCCTTTGTCAGCAAGATAGTATCGTACTGTGAGAGTAGGCAGGTTGAAAATAGTTCTGCCACTTCTCACTTTCTTCCTCTGAAAATGGGAAAAAACTAATTAAAATTAAATTTCTATTGTCAGAAAAAAAAAATCAGCTTTTAACTTATAGATTAACCTTTGGAAATGTTAACAATATACTGTGGGTACTTCCTGTACTTATTATTGCTTTTTTTTTGTACTAAGTACTTGCCTCAGTTTGATTATAACCTCATATTAGAGGATTCAAAGAAGAGCTTTATAGCAAAAAAAATATATTTATCTTCTTGGGAATTATCACAGTTCTCATTTTAGAATCAAGGTTCTTGGTTCTCATTGAAATCTCTGCTAAGCTCCTACTTTACAGCCGCTTTTTCTTTTTTTCTTAATGGTTCTGGCTTAATTATTTCATCTTGTATTGACCTAAATGGAAAGTAGCATTGGTTCTATACATTTTTCATGTTCTAGTTGTCAGCAATAGGACACTTTCTTATACGGGGGAATGCAGAAGCAACTTTTATTATGGTTTATTATATTCTGTCACATCAATAGCATACTGGAAATTCTCCAGATATTCAAAAAGAGGAGCTACTCAGAGATAAGAAGATTAACTAATTACATTGTAACATGTAAAAATATACCTGATTGCATTTCCTATATGTGTGTGTAAAAGCAGCGGGTTGATAATCTGTGGAATTTACTACCATAAGTTGTTATGTGCCAGTTAAAAAAAAGCAACTGTGAAAGAAAAGCAATTTCCATAAAATTAATTGGGATAATTTCAGTATTCAGGAAAAGATCTGTTACTAAGGGTAATTTATTGTATATGCGTGGAGTACAAGAGAATGAAATATTCTTTGGCATCATAACACAGAAATCTTTGTTAGAGTGTCCTCACTTATCATTTTGAGTCTCAATTATAGTATTATAAAGATACACTTTTTTTGCAGATACACTACAGACATTTTTCTTCTGATTAGTACTGCTTTTTAAGATGCTTCATAACTTCACTGTTCATGCCTACCTGCTAAGGTTCTTTCTCAAAAATCAATCTATAATTTCCTTTCTGTCACTGGGCTGTTTAATCAAGGAAAAATGTCTCCTTAACTCTTCGAATGTCTACAGCGCTAGCCAGTTGATTTACTCCGAAGTCAAGAAAAGGCATTTCAAATTCCTGCTCAAAATTACAATACAGTTAGCAAAGAATCATGACAAAGCATATCTCAGATATTGAGAAATATCTAACAAAGACACACAGAGTGATTTCTCTGCCTTTTTCCTGGCTTGCCCTTCCTCATACATCCAGTCTGAACAGATGAGCAAATTCAGCCATTTAGAAATGCAGTAAGACTGAGAGAAATTTAGTGCTGCTGAAGACATGGGTGACCTGTCTGCTTGATTGCAAGACGCCTGCACCTGGACAGCTGTGTCCTCAGTAGTGTATGAAAAACGATGTGGATATTTAGTACGCACAGTTCTTCAGCAGACTTCATTTCTGCCTCTTGTGGTCTCATATTCCTGACTTAAAAAAAATATGAGAACAGTTCTTTAACAAGGACAAGATTTACATGAGCCCTCTTTTTTGTATTTACCCCTTGATTTTTATGGTTGCATAGCAGCTATCTAAGACGTGTTTAATGGTCAGAAGAATTACAGATTTTATTCTCTTTCCTGTTGCAATGTTTTGAACTGTTTCATGGTTTTGTATTAAATCCGTCAAAGTTTAACTTCTCTCTTACTTGTTGGGAGTGTGCATCAGAGTTTTATGCACTGGGTAGACGTCTAGAACTATGCACCAACCCAAGTTTGTAAAATAGTAGACATTAGAATAACCTTGCATACAGACCATTCCTTTGGGCAAGCCCATTTTTGGATAGTATGAATATTTCTCAATTTGCAATAGGCTGTTTGTTCGCCAAGGCTCTGCAGCAGTAAAGTGAATTGAAAGCAGAAGAGAATACATCCAAACTGTAGGCCTTTACAAGCAGCATTAATTCTCACTCAGAATCTGCATGGGTATGTTTACTTCCTCTGACATTTTCACCTACCTAGCTCTATTTTCTTAGTATGACTGAAAAAGCAAGTTCAGTTTATTCATACTAGGATCCGAGACTGATAACTTAGGGCTAATTGAACTGTATTTCCACTTCTGGAAACTACATAGGTAACACATACAGAGAGTATATGCCCTACAAAGGAACTACTCTCTAACAGAATGAAAATGTATCTAGGATTACAAGCACAATATTTTGTTGTATAATAATCGTTAATTTTCTCACGAGGTATATGTACAAATTTAATGCCAAATATCATGCTCTAATATTATGTCTTTTTTTTCTCTCTCCCTCTTTCTTCTTTCTGTTTGTTTTTCTTCTACAGATGGGCCTCTTGGGCCACGAGGATTAGCTGAAGCTACAGAGATGTGTACTCAAGAATGCCTGGTTTTGGGTCACTCAGACAACTGTTGGATGCCTCCCAGCTTGGGCCCATACCAACAGCCAAAGTCTCCTCTCTCCACCTTCGCACCTCAGAAAGAATGGGTTAAGAAGGACAAACTAGTTAATGGACACACATTGACCAGGACCTGGAAAGAAGATAGCAACAGAAACCAGTTCAGTGACCGAAAGCAGTATGGTTCCAGTGAGGGCCATTTCAACACTGGCAACCACATGACTGACATTCCTCTGGCCAACTTGAAGTCTTATAAACAGGCCTCAGGAGCTGTTGAGAGTCCAAAGGAGCACCAGCTATAAGAAATGGTTACTTTGGACCAATGACTTTAGCCTACTTAGACTTGCTAATACTGTGTGTGTGTCAGAGCTTTATGTACTGGGTAGACCTCTAGAACCATGCTTCACCTAGCAGAGATATGCATATCTTTATGTTAGCACCGCGGAAGGTATGATGTCCTGCAACATGAAAGAGTGTTTCTACTAGTTGTGTGGTTTTGTTAAATAGACATGATCAAAATCTGCAGAGATCTCTCCAGTTTGCAAATATCCTTTTTTTGTGTGTTTGTTTTTTGACCCTGGACTGCTGCTATGAACAACAGAAGATGCACTTGGAGAGTGAGAGAGCAAGAAAGTTCAGTGGCTTGCAATGATTGAAAAGCATATCCAGTTAGAAAATTGTGCTTTTGTTGTCATTGATCTATGCTGGGACCGTTATACTTGAGATCATATTGCAAACAAAACAACTGAAACTGTAAACATTAAACCTATTGTGCTATTAACAATGTTAGTGGACACTTATAAGTCGATCAGTGTTCAAATACTTGTAAATAGAAACAATTAATACTTACAATTTTTGTGTACTTATAACGTTCACTTGAAAAGATACTGTAGCATATTTCTGTGTTTCACAGTTGCTTTTTATTTTCTTTCATTTGCTTCCTGTTGTTTTGCTTTTATTTTCAGTGATGGTGTTTCTGTGTTAGTAGTCTGTCTGACACACAATGTTCCAAGGAAATCAAAACACTTGTGATAAAAGTGAAAAAAGGAGTGATGGGGTGGGAGGGAACGTTGATTGTAGAAAGGAAAAAAAAGATATTTCTTTCTATATAGTAGCAAATGATGCCAGCATTCAGGTAGAATTTCTTCTTTTTTTTTTTTTTTTTCTTTTTCTTTTTTAAATATTAAGAAATGAAAGGACTTGTGTAAGGGCTTAAAAATTTAGCAAATTTCTTTTAAACTTCCATTATGTTTCATAAAACAGGGAAACTGCAAAACAAAAGAAGAACATTTAAATTTGTGGTCGTGGGTGAGAGGGAAAGCTGTTTGTTTGGAATCCCTGATCAAATTAGCTGCAGTCTGTCATTTAACAAGTGGTAGCTGACATTGACCTCAGCTGGAATATACAGAGGAAATTCCACAGGAGCAAAGTTCAATAATCATGTTTTTCCAATTGGGCAGGTGTGTGTCTATACCTAAGACAGTTTGTATTGCTGAAACAGCAGCATTTGTGTTGATCTTCATCTGCGTTAATGTTGTAGTAACACAAGTGTTTTTAGACCATAGCCACAAAATATTTAATGTGTTGTGCCTTCATGATGTAACAGAGCATTCTCCTGGTAGGCTAGTTGGGGAAACTAAAGGGTTAAATCTCTAATTATTGTTTAACTGTTTGTTATCATAGTTGATCAATGCCTGGCAGGTACCAGTATCATGTCACCTCGGTCAAACCAGCAGAGTGACTTCTAATGTTAATAAGATCTAAGTTGCACGCAAAGCAAATCCAAATCCAAACATTTTTAGATGGTTTTTGTTAAGGCATGACAGATGATTTACACAAATAAATAGCATGCAAAAAAAAAAAAAAGTCCTTACAGAAAAAAGCAAAAGTTTCTCATGCCACAGTGAAACATCAGTCTTAAAGTAACAAATTTAGCTAATCTGAAGGTGATTTTATTCTTACCAAAAACACAAGCTTTTTTTTTCTTCTTTATTCTTTTGTATATAGCAGTTCATTTTTTTTTTAATTTTTTTTTCCCCCTCCACAGTATAAGAGGCATAAAAATGGGTAGGGGTGCATTGCTTATTGCAGTACTTATGTCAGTTTGTGAGGGGTGTTTGATGACTTTGACAGAATAAATATCTAACCAGTTATCCTTGTTACTGCTTTGCCAGTTCAACGTTATTTAGTTATTCAGCTCTTGCAATAAATGTTCTGAATTCCTGATTGTGTTGTGTTAGTTCTTGGGCAGATGCCTAAGGGACTTTATTCCTGTTAATTTTTCTTTATTTCTGTTGTTGTTGGTTGGTTTGTTTCTTTGTTCCATTCTGAATTTCCAACTATTTTTCTAAGCATATCATGGTCCATTTGGTTCGTATAGATATGTATTAGAATGGAATATATAACAAATGATAAATCCTGAGGGCCATATTCTGTCATTCCTATGGTAAGTAAGAACTTATTCAAAATGAGTTATTTGAATTGGGTAAAGTGTTACTTACGCAGCACAAAGGTGACAGAATCTAGCCCAGATTTGTTAGGCATACTTAAGCACATGTAATAAGCATCCTTGCATGAGTCTTTGTAACAGTACAGTGGTAGCATATAGAAAAGTCAGTACTTACCACACCTCAGTCTTTCTTTTGAGAGTAGAATAAAGTCATATCAAAATACCATAAATACTTTCTTATAAGGAAGATTTGTGTGGTTATATAACCACTTTTGTTGCAGCACAGTAAAAAAAGAAAAAAGCAAAAAAGAAAAAAAAAGCCCAACAACCTTGGAAAAGATATATCAATAAAAGCAACCTATTTTTGAACATGCTGAGTTTTAAAGCAGAGGTGCCCTGAGTTCTATATTAAAGCCAGAAATAAAATAATTATTTGAAAACCCAAATAGCACCAATTATTTTAAATTATAAGTGCCTTTTTAAACAGAACATATTTGAAAAAAATTCTATCAAAACCAGAAAGTAAATGATGTGACTATTGCTACAGAAAGAGAACTATATTCTATTCCCACATTCAACACTTTGTGCTGCCATCAACTTGTGCAGGAGGAGCACAAGCAAATATGATTTAAATTTCTGGCAGGTGAAAATTTTCTCATCTAATTTTCTCAAATTTTCTTCTGTGTAGTTTTAGATTCTTACCCAACTTTTAAATAGTTATTTAAAAAAAAAAAAAAAACAGGAGGGAAAGAGAGAGAGAGAAAGAAGGAAGGAAGGAAGGAAGGAAGGAAGGAAAGAAGGAAAGAAGGAAGCAAAGAAAGAAGTATCTGCAGCACTGAGAATGTATCTTAATCCTATTTAAGTCAAAAGAACGTTTTCCAGAGGTTTCCTCGGAATTTGGATTTGGCTCTAAACATGTATTCAGTAAGTGCCCATTCATTCACAACCATTTGGTTTGGTCAACCAGTAATACGAGTACTGCTGTGTAAAACTGACAAATTAAGGAAAAAAAAAAGAAAAAAAAAAAAAAGGTTAAATCCTAACAGGAATTCAGTGATATGTCAGATGAGTAGTTTTTAAAAAAAAAAAAAAATTGAAAAATCCCACTGTACAGACTGAGAAGGCAGCTGAATATTGGTGACTATTCAAGTTTACTAGCTTTGAGGCTAAACATTACTTAAAATTATTGGTAACATGGCATGATATGGATGCCTCTCTGATGCCAGTTCTAGCTTTTTTCCTTCAGCTGGGAAAATTGGGTACCCTTTATTTATTTATCAATGCACACATTTGAAGGACTGCTAAAAAGATAAACCAAAGGTTCTTCAATAGCTCTTTATTTTTACTGTCACTGACCAAAGACCTTTTTCCAAATAGAAAATGAAAAGCATGCATAGATATAGTTATTTAGTCCTACTTAATCTTACGCTGTGCCAACTCTTACTAAAGATAGAGTAGTCAGGTCCTTTTTCCCAAGGAACTGTCTGAAGGCGGACAAAGAAATACATGGAGCAGCATTAAGGAGGATGTAGAAATATACATTAATTTTAACAAATAATAGATATGAAGAAAATAATATTCATGTTACTTGCTTAATGTGATTATTACCTTTTAGCAATTTATTAATAGGAATCTTGATCAGGAAGAATCTTAAGGACTTGAGCATGGAGTAGACTGAAGTCTAATGGAGAAACTCGGGAAGCTCTGGATACATAAATGGCATAAAAGCAGGAGATGCATGTCTGTGTGAGAGGAAAGAACAGGAGGGATAAAGACTGATGTAGCTGACATGAGAAAACAAAGAAATAGGGAAAAGAGGATCACAACAGTAATCAGAAGTTTAATTTTGGGATGTTTTGAAGAAAGGGAGGCACTAGTAGCTTTAACAAAAAAAAGGGCACAGTGAGAATCACTGGACATGGCAATAGGTGATGTCATAGGATCCATGGGACTCATGACCTGACAAAAAGCATAGGGATAGGGTCTAATAGCCTTAGGCAGTAATGTCTGATACCTCAAAATAAGTTACAAAAGTATTCCTACTGGCATGAGAGCATAGCAGTGATGTCATATCCAGTTCAGACAGAAGAACAAGTAGTCTGTGATGACTGATTTCCCGGGACCACAAAATATTTACCTGATTCAGCTGATAAAACTTTCTTATGGCATGTATCCTTGCCGTAAAGTAAAATAAGCAGTGAGAGTTCTCTACAGCATGTGTGCTCACAGGTACCAATTCAGACAGCAAGAGCAACTGAGTACTCATGGCATTATCTCTGAATGCTCAGTTCTTTCCTGTTTGATACACATCTTCAGCAGAACTGAGTTCCAAAGTCTCAACTTTATTTAATTTATATGCTTGCAGTCCTTGCTGCTGTGATGAAAAACTTCAAAATGGAAATTGATTCTAGAGCAGAGCAAGGTGTTTTAGTATACAGAAAACATGATACAATATCACCCAGAGATGTGAATCACCTCAGTGTATCATGGACAGTTAAGCTCTAACTCAATTAATATTAGTTTTATTAACTTTCACTGCTGATCGCGTTGGTGGACACATCCATCAAATATAATTATCCCATAATCCAAAACCACCTTTGACTTTTCCTCTTGTTCCAAAAAAACTCTCATTGGTAGATGCTTCCTTGTGAAATTATAAGATATCCTTTTTCACACATTACTTGGGTGGGTTGATATTTTTCCAGTTTGGCTTCTCTGAAATATAATACCTTTTATAACACAGCTGCTTATATTATAAACTGCTTTTCTTGTGAAAGCCCGTTTTATACTTTGTTTTCAACCAGTTGAGCGTAGTAAGACCATAACATAGAGGGCCAGATTCTGATCCTTCAGGCTTTATTGAACCTCTTATGAAGCAAAATATCAGGACCTGTTCCATAATTAGTAACAGAAATAGCAAGTCCTTTAGTATGCAGTGGACTAACAAATGCTTGAGAAGAAGTAAATTTGTCATTTCCAAGTTTTTAAAACACAACGTAGTTTATTTATAAACTGAAATTAATGCTAATAAATGCAGAATTATAAGTTTTTTTTTTTTTTTTAATTGATATAGACACATCACTTCATTGGACCCTAATAGAACTTATGTGTTGATATGTATCTTCATCCTGCCAAATACTGTGCAGCTCTTTTGAGACACTGAGTGCACTTAATTTCTTTAGAACACAGCAGTAAGCATCCTCTTGTAGGAGAAGCTCAGCATTTCACAGGACTGAGTCCACAGTGAGAAGAATATGACAGACATGCATGTCATATACTAAATTTTGAAGTAAGAATGCTTTCTCTAACTGCAGCATCTCATGACTCTAACTACAGCTTTAAGCTTATACTGCTATCTAATTGTACAATAGAAAAGGTATGTCTTTAACTACCAGAAAGGATCTCAAATTCTCACTGTATATTATGAAAAGAAAAAAATGAAAGAAAGTAATGTCCCTCATTTTCAAAAATAAGTTGTTGGTTTTTTTTTTTACTACAACCATTCTTAAATCCACCTGTTGTGCCTAGGTATTGCAACACATTCTAATATTGCATGGCATGTAAATAGATACCTTAATTACTCATAATGATATGATTATATACATATATATATATAGATTATATATATATACTTAAATATTATCAATCACATAATTACTCAGTATTATTTAATGGAATTTTGGGACTATGGATTTTGTTGTTTGATGTACTTTAAACTGTATGAAGCAGCATATTCTTAAGACTACCCTCACCAATGCTTTTGATTATTTATTCATTAAATAAAGTGCTTTATTTTGCTTGTTATAATCCTGTTTGTACAACCATGTGATAATGTTAAACTGGGTAAGTACTGTATGGGAATTATAACTGTTTCTTTTCTTGTCTAAATATATACCTATAACAATATTTATTAGTGATCTGAGTTTTAAAAATGTGTCTTTTTATGTGTTTACTATCTCTTTGCACATGGTCCAAATTTAAAGGAAAGCTGAGATAACATTTCTTCATGTAACTCTGAGTACCCAATGCCTTTTAAATGTCTTTTTGCCTTTATTCAGAAGTGAAATTAGGATGAAAGCTGTACTTTAAATCAGCCATAAAATAAATGCATAATACAGTACTTAGGGTTTGCTTACTGTAGCTCTCATAAGCAAACCTACATTCTTCATTTCTCAGGTAAAGATATATTAAGCCTCAGATGGGAGAGGGAGAGTCTCTGCACTCA
The DNA here is from genome assembly GCF_964195595.1 of Calonectris borealis. Classification (NCBI taxonomy): domain Eukaryota; kingdom Metazoa; phylum Chordata; class Aves; order Procellariiformes; family Procellariidae; genus Calonectris; species Calonectris borealis. Next base: position 179,281,512 of record NC_134312.1, read on the forward strand.
GAGGACTGTATTTAGAACAGCTGATTTAACAGAAGATGGGTCAGAAAACTTGTACGCTGAAGAGTGATTTTTTCATCTTTCACAGTCAGCTTCCATCTTTGTTTTGTATAGAGGATCGACTAGAATATGTGCCTCTTTGAGGAGCTCAAACATTTATTGCTGATAAAACTGGGAACTGTTTTTCGTAACCCTTAATTATATCAAAGTCCATGGGGATTTTCTTGATTATTTCAAAAAGCCGGTATTTCACCAGCATTTAAATGTGTATTTGTGCGAAGCAAACTCATCTTCTGCTTTCTTTTCACTCACTGCAATATTCCATGGAAAGATTCTTGCCTTGCCTTGCCTTGCCTTGCCTTGCCTTGCCTTGCCTTGCCTTCCCTTCCCCTCCCTTCCCCTCCCTTCCCTTCTCTCCCTGTTCCCCCACCTCATTGCCTTGGATGTTTTCTGGAGAGGTAAGTGCTGCAGTGCCATGAAATGGCAGACCGAACTTGAAACAGTTGAGGATACCTAGTGCCTACCCAAATTGGATGTTTAAGTCCCTGGGTTACTTTTTAGGGAATGCCAGATGGACACTATTTCCACCAGCCATTTCCTAAGACTCCCTCCTACAATTTGTTTTTTCTCACATCACTTGAGAACCCACCTGTACTCCTCAAAGATTTCAGCATTAAGCTGAATCTGTCGCTATGTTATATTTAGCTGTACCACTTCCTTCCTATAATATAGAGAGGCATTTTTTTCTATTTCTTTTCAGGTAGGAAATTGAAAGTGGGATCTGTGTGGTCCTGCAGCTATGCAGACGTTTCTGACATCTTGTCACATGGGTGCTAATACAAAAGAAGGCTGTTGACCTCATTGCTTTCACAATGGAAAACAGGAGAGAGAGTGAAGCACAAAGACAGGAAAGGGAGAGGATAGCAGAAGGCCGTATGTGTTATGTATGTGTTAGGGAAGAAGTAAACTACAGCAGCAATGAAAAGAGTAATTTTAAACACGATGAGGAAAATTATTATGAAGACCCTTAAAAATGTGTTCTAAGTCTTCATATCTCTGTAACACTGTAAGAAAAGACGCTGCAATCTGAGTAGGGTTGTGTACACTCAGCACATCTAATAGTATTTTCTTGTGAAAAAGGGGTACTCAGAATTATCGCAAGGCTGTACTATTCTTCTGCTGAATTTCTTCCATTTGGTTTTCACATTCCTTCTAAGAAATGTTAGATTTTTTTGAGACATTGCTCTTCTGCTTGCCACATGTATATAGAGATGAGAAACAATATTACAAGTTTTCAGTAACTGAGCACTGAGTTTGACTAATGAATTTTTAATATCAAATTCTTATAAAATCATTAGCTACAGATAAATTACAAATAATCCATAGACCCAAATGAATAAGAAATTTTCTGTTACCAATTTGCAAAGAGAAAAAAGAAAAAATACAGTACACAAAGGATTACACTCTGGATTAACAATTCAGACACTTTTACCTCCTAACCCCCTGCAAAAGGGCATAGCTGATAAAGATACAGGTTTAATGTCATAAAGTGATCGGTGGATGTCTTTTCATGTGCAACATTCTGCAGAAAGCTCTGGTTGTGAAGATGTTTATGTTTTCATCTGATATTTAAATTAATTCAATATGAGATTAAAGAACTTCAGTCACACAAAACCAAAAATCCAATATCATATTAATAGAAAAATTAATTATTTACTTTTTTCTATTGCATGTCACTATTTAATCATTATGTAACAAACACTATATCCTTCTTAGTACTGGGTAAGGAGATTCTTTAAAGAGAGTATTCTACAGGTTTATATATATTACTTTGTGTTTTTTATAATGCAGTTTTATAGTTTGTTTTCTTTTGAGGGAGAGAAAGTTTGAATTCTGTTTACAATGTTTGTACTTTTGATTTTTTTTTTTTAGAAGTTTTTTCAGGAGTATTATTTACCACAGGGAATAGCATAGGCCTGTGCTTTTACTGCATGATCTTGTACTCCTAGGACACTTAAGCTGTCTTTAATAGGAAGCTGCTTCTACATTATTGATAAAGGTCATGCATAATTACTGTCCACCATGTGGTGTTAAGCACCCAAGAGAAAAACGAAAAAGAAAAGGAGGCAGCCACATAAAGACAATTGTTTTATTCACACAAAAACCCCTGTACTGTGTTATGAAAGCAAAATTTACAATGGTCTATTCATTCAGCCAGAACTACCTACTTACCGATGCTGACTGATTCAGCAGCACACTGTTTGTTTCCTTCTTTAGGAACCACACCAAATGAAGTCATGAACAGTTATGCCTCATGGTGGGTCTAAACCTCACTCTGAAAATGATTTGAAAATGATTTGAAATGTAAGGAGCCTCTAGGTATATTGATTTGGAGGAAAGACAATCTTAGGTAGGTCTCTGGCTCCTTAGTTTTAGGTGCATAGCGGAGCAACCTTTTAAAATAATCTCAAGTTCTCTAAATTGTAAACAGCTATGTTTGAAGATCTCCAGAAAGAAACCTTTTATTCCCAAGTCTAGACACACTAGCTCTCTGCTTTATGGAGAAACAGAGTGCAGAACCTATTCCAAACTTTGCAGCTGACAGCTGTCTCTGGATACTTTACCATGTCAAATTACCCATCACTAATATTGAAAACATGAAAACCTGTAAGCAGAACAACCGTGAAAGAGAGATTGACGCTAATATGTGCACCCTTTTGTTGGGGGGGGGGGGGGGAAAGAAAGCAAACAAACTTTGTGGAAGGATGATGGAAAGATACGTTCAAGATTTTTAGATGTCTTTTCTTTGTAAAACATGTAGCTGCAGGGAAGTATATTGCTAATATTGTGTTTTCTTTGGATGCCCTACTATGTATGGTTCAATTACCATGCTAAAAACTAAACTCAATAAACTTACAAGCAATAATTCTACACAAATATGCAGTCAGTTAGTATATGGTACTTGTATGGGAAATACAAAGAAATTGAGTTTCTCTGCATTTTTAGAATATCAAATGCATGATTATTGTTTATAATACGCTTGTAGTCACAGACTCTGTAATTCTTTAGTCCTGAACAATTGCATAATTACTAATTCAACTACATTAGCACTGGGAGTAGACATGGGTGATTTCAAAAGGGATACTACTGATTTAATGAGGTCTCAGTCTGTACATTTCCAAAATTACAGAAATTCTGTTTAACACACATTGATGCTTTTGGGTATTTGAACCAATAAATCAACCAACTGCCAACCAAAAGAAGCATTAAAAAATGAAAACAAACAGAAACGAGAATGAAATTGCATTTTTCACAATATGCGGCTACCAAAATATTATTTCCTGACTAGTTTCCAACAGTCTGGCTAGCTTTACTATGGACTGGTTGCTGCTGAATCTATTGAATACCTAAAGCTGTCGTTTGTGACAGTGGTTTTGTATTTTGAATGTTTATGGCATTGTGATTATGCTAGAATAAACATGACAATAGGCCATGGACACAGAGGGGCTATTCTGAATTCATTGCCCTTCTCTTGCATTTGCCACCTCATTTTTTTGTGTGATAGGCGGCAGCTGGTCGGATCCTGAGGTTGTGGAGCTGGTATTTTGCCAAAAGTAAATAGTTGGCAGTTCTGTCTAGAGAGGAATTTGTAAAATTTTGTGAACGTGCACTTTTTTCTTGAAGGTGTCTTTATTCTGCAAAGGTCCCTGTATTAAAAACTCCCTTTGATTTCAGTGGGAGATGGATTAGCTCAAGCAGCAGTTTTCATGTCAGCGGTCATTACACCAAATAAGGATGAAAGGATATGTCAATCAGAGACATCGTAAAATCCTTAAACTCATATGCCCCCAAGTAATCCTGCTGTGTAACTGACGATTGCTTTACATAGAGGAGTAAAGGGGAACAATGATCTTAACATAGAAAGATTCAGACTGCCTAAATTATAGCATGTAGTTGCAGATCTACCACACAGCACCCTGTACAGCAACTGTACATCAGCACTACCTCTTCCCATCGGCATTAAAATTAATGGTTGACCTCCATCAATTTTAATGGTTGTTTAGTGCTTACAGAGTATGCTCTGCACATGTTCATAACTTCCTCACATATCTCTATCCAACAAGCTGCTCATGGACTTAGGCAAATGCTGGCTTCATCGATATGTTCACTGCCTAAAATCATTAAGATCCTTATCCTCCAAACAGAACATCTAAGCCTGAATTGCAAATGAATGGGGACATCTTCATCTCTTCCTAAGAAGTGGAGAATGGTGAGAGCTAAATCACAACATTTGCTTTCCAGTCAACAGACATTCTGAAGATCAGGCTGAGCACTATGAACTGAGTAAGAGTGTCCTCAGCTTGCTTTTTAGCCCTGTCTAGGAACAAACATAGGTAATGTGGGAGGCAAGAACTACCCACAACTTTCTGTAGCATTATCTAGAGGTGTTATGTTATATTAGTCCCCAAATGGTAAGCCTACAATAGGCTATTTGTTACATGACCTCCTACTGCAGAAGGCTGTAGTGTAGGTGGTAATGTGTCACATGTGGGAGGACCTCCCCTGACTTCTTCTAGCCCATCCTTGAACATCAACACAGCTGTGCCAAAGGGACCTCTCTACACTCTCACTACTGAGGGACATTTCAGCACCTCCACTGCTACTACTGGGGGCAACTGACCCCTTTAGATATTGTGGGAGAGCCCTATAAACACTGTCAAAAAGCTAGGATGAGCATAGGAGTGCAGACTGATATGTCTTCTTCAAGCCAGAGCACTCTACTTCCATGAGGAGTGCATATACTGCCACTGGAGAACAAAAAAAAAATAGTAAAAGGTTTACCTGAGAAATCTCCCCAGATAAGAAATTTATTTCTTTACAATCTTTAATTTCTGCTGGTGTGTGAAATAGGCACATTTTTCTTTTGATATGATCTGCCTGCTTGTTCCCAGTCTTATATTAGTAGTGTTTCAGCCTTCTGGCTGCAAGAAATGGATGTCAATGTTCTCGTGTAATCTCTCATTGATGCTACCTATCTTTGCTCTACTGCAAAATCTCCTAAGATATCCGGAGTGAGTGACATTTTAACAAATCATAAGCCTCCTAATCCTGCAGAACCTCCTTCTCTCTGAGTCTTTGTAACACTGGTGGAAAGACCACTCTTTTTCCTCCTTTAGACCCTCAGGCAACCCAGATTGTGCATGAATTCAAAGTTTTGCACAACAAAGTATGTCCCAAAAATGACTTTGACTTGCTGTAGATTATCTTTACATCAGTGCAGACAGTACCTCCATATTTTGAGGGGAAAATCCTGCTTTTCAAGGGTGTCACAGGGTGTACATTTGTAGATAATTATGCAGGCTGCTTTCACTAAGTGTGAGGGTTTTTGAAAGGAGCAAGAAGACAGGATAGGATGGGATGAGTGTGGCTATCTCTAAAGATAGGGGAAAAAAAAGAGGAAAGAGAAAAGAAAAATGTTATACTTGATGTTTGTGCTTGCTGTAGCCAAGATCAGGATGGATGTCTTCCTGGGGGATGACTCTCTCTATGATGTCTGAGACTATTATGCATGACACAGGAGAGCTAGTACTAGACCTTGTTGATGCAGATATTTTTACACTTCCCCCCCAAAAAGTGGGCAAGATAGGGAAATAACTGAAAAGAAGAAGAAATATGCAGTCCAGTTTTGGGCTGTCAGACTCATGGAGCATGTGGACTGCTGTGTATATGCTGCAAGTGAAGCTCTTCCCCAGAACTCTGGGAGGTTACTTGGTGACCCAGCAATGCAGCCTTGCTGGAAGGAGCTAGAAGTATTATGGTGGTGCTAATTCAACATTAGAAAGGAGGTGGTAATACACTGGGAGTCTTTCACTTATAGAAGTATTGACTTCAACACTGGCCTCAAATCTCATGATTTTCCCTGGAGTCTGAGGAGGCCAGGATGTCTTGAACGCAACAATGCTCCAACACAACAACCACCAACCAGGGTGATGGACATCCTAATATACTTAAATCACCCTTTTCTAACCTCTCTGATCTGTAACATGCCTCTCCTCCCTTGTCCATGAGCAGCACCTCCTCATTTCCTTGTCCAAACTTTGCCCTGTCTGACTGTAGATTCCCACACAAGTTCCTGTCTAACCAATCACATTAGCCACGTGTTGCTAGACACAACCCCAAATTTCCATTAAAGTCTACCATTATCTGTAAGCAATCTCCACCTAATCTGTGCCTCTTCTGTGTCAGTCAACTCCACTTCCCCCAAAACCCATGTTCTGTTTATTAAGGTCCTTAAAATATCACTATAATTCAGATATCAGCACGGTTGCAGACTGAGTAACAACAGAACCTTGGTGTCTCCTCAAAGGCTTTATTTTGGACAGTCTTGATTGGTACTCACAGTCCAGGCAAAACTGAAGTAATAGGTATGTAGCCAGTGAGACCATATTATGAATACATCTAGAAGTTGGATGTTAATTGTAATATATGTAAGAAAGCTGAATTGCAGATCTTGATGTTTTCTAAATCTCAATGCCTAACTGCAGATGCCTTCTGACTATAGATTTTTTTTTTTAAACTGTGTATGTGAATTTGGGGAAGAATGAGTTGTTATAACTCTGATGAGTACTAGGACATCTACAACCGTGAAGGACATCTACTTTTAGTCAGATGAACCACACCTATTGTGACCATTATTTTTAAAAAAAAATAAGATGGAGTTTTTCTTTGAATTTTTTTATTTAGTCATGGGACAAATGGTTTCCCTATATGTTTACCAACCTCTGATAATTAATTTCACAATGAGATTTTCAAAGCCAAAAAATAAAAATAAAAAAATAAATAAATAACATATAGTGAAAAAAGACAATATATTCATTCCTGTACTGGTTGATTTGAGTTGAATATTATTAAAATGCCATAGAAACATTTTATTTTACTTGTTAGATTAAAGAGTTTTATTGGAAATCCAGAATGCAATTGAAGGCATACATAAACATATAATTTAGTTCCAGGAATTCAGAGATATTGAAAGCCTGATCTCAAATCTATTGAAATTAATTAAGCCTTTTCTATCATCACTTAGAAATCAAAATAATTTTGTGAACTAATTCATTAGTTTGACTACTTAAAGATAAAATTTGGAACTAGCTTTATTAATTTAAGTGAGGCTTTGAAATTAGTATCTAAACATTTAACTTCTGTTGCTTCAACTGCAATTAATGCAGACACTTAAGACTGAGTTTCTCATCAACTTAAGTGCGAGACAATGCCTACTAGGTAGTTTTCACAAAAGAATCCCTTCTCTGAGATTTACCAAATTCTTTTTGTTACATTGTCTTTCAGGAGTGAAGAGAATACCTCTCAGGTATTATCCTGAAATATTGTAACGGGTGGAAAAGAAAAAAACGGAACAAACAAAAACCAAACCAAACACAGTGCATTACCGGGATGTCTTTTTCCCATTTCTTTCATGCATAGCCCTAAGGGTTGCTGTTGACTTTTTTTTTCTTTGATGTCTCCTTTCTTTACTATGGATGCAATACTTCTGATCAGATGTGCAGGATCACGAGCATCAGAAATGCCTCTGACTTGTCAAGTTCAGATTTGCGTTCTGCCTCCATAGGGGAACCAGACCCAGTCACAGCCATATCAGCCTCCACCACCTGCACTCTGTAAGGAAACCAAACACAGAGGTTAAGAGGGAACAATAATGACCTCTTAACTGGAGACCTTTGTCCCTGACAACAGGTTAGCAAGACCATGCACGTTTCTGCTAGTAAGTTTAGATTCAACTGAGTCTCTTCAACCTGAACTGTGATGTACCAATCCTACTCGTCTGCTGTCTTAGCAATTTTTATTACTTGAAGTTGTATTTCAGTATATCCTTGAAGTGGTTCATCTGTCTGTCCTGGCTGTATGCTGCTTCTTCAAGTCCACAGCACACCAGCTGTTACAGGATGCTGGTGTCTTCTACCCGAGATGTGTGACCAGCCCAGTGGAGCTGTTCTATGATGAACATGGCTACAGTCCCTGGAACATAGCTCTGCTCTGAAACTTTCTTACTGCAATTTTTATCCTGCCATCTGATGCACAATATGGTCCACAGATGGTGCAGATGACATTTGCTAGGAGTCATATATGTCGTCACTAGTTCATGTCTTCAAACTATTTAGCAAATTGGATAACAGTGCTGCTTTATAGACTCTTAATGTGATCTACCATTTAACATTGAGGTGTTATTTGACCTCAGAATAGCCTGCATCCTGAACCTCATGGTGCAGTACAAAAAGTATTTTTTCTTGGACTTTTTAGAAGAAAAAGAAAATAATAGAAGAATGAGGGGAAGGGAATACTATTGTTTTCTTCTAAAGATTTGTTTGGGATTTTTTTAGTCTGGTTTTCATTGTTTAAAATAGGAAGTATTCCACTTACCTATTTCACATATCTGTTAAAAGTCAGTACTTAACAAGTACAGTTCACTTGTGTTTCTTATTTATTGCTATGAACTCGTAAGTGCCTCATGTAAGGGCCAGACTTTGATTATAGCAGGCAGCAGGGAGTTAAATGTCGTATGGATTTCCGTGTATAGATAAACAGGTAGGATGATGTTGACAGAGGACATCTGCTTATATGTAACAAATGCTATACATAACTAAGATTACAGAGCTTCTCTCTCATGTTCATATTGTTCAGGACAATCAAAAAAAGGAAAATTTAAAAACAAACAAACAAAAAACCCACCACATCTGCCAACTTATCAGGTTTCCCCTCTTTGCTTTGTCTATGGAGAAAACTTATAACATAAGGGAAACGTTCCATCTTAACGGCTGCCTTCCTTCCATTCCCTTGCCTTCAAGGAAACGGCAACCAGTAGAAGCTCAAGATCGTATGGGGCTAGGCTTCAAAACCTTTATTTCATTGTCACTGTCTGGCTTTAAGGTTGCAGAAGTGGTAAGCCCTCTGCCAGCCAGATGGGTGAAGAGCAGTTACTTCTGCAGTGAACCTCAGTTCTGCAGTGAGATTTTTTGTGGACCCACCACCCTGAAAAGAAAGGGAGAAAAAAAGTCTCTAAACTCTGTCCCTGCCTTTCTATAGCCTGCTGGAATGAAAGGTTAAGTATTATTTATGGATGATGGAATTTCTCCTTTATCTTTTTTTATGGAAGAGAGTAAAAGAGAGATCCCAACTTCAAATTACACTTTACTAATTCATTACTGGTATAGAGGTTACCTTTTTCCTTCAGGTCTATTACAAACTATACAGTGCTAGGCTTTTAAATTTCTCATATGGAAAATTTCTTCTGGGTAGCTGTGTTGTCTTCTTCTGGACTTTTTTTTTTTCCCCCCCCCCTGGATGATCAGAGCTGACTGATGATTTAGGTGATGGCTCTATAAATTTCCATACTGTTTCCATACTACTTTTTCTTTTGCAATATTTTCTATTCCATTTTAAGATTTCTTTCTTTGAAAAAAAAAAAATATAAACTACAAACTGAACTTATGTTTCCAGTGAGCTTCCCAGGTGTTTAGCCTTAGTAACAGTTAATTTAGAACCCAGAAACATATATCAGTAATTCAACTCAAATTATTCCTTATGATGTGTTTTGCCTATAAGATACCTTATCTTTTATTCACTGAATTTCCTCCTCATTTGCCTAAATTTATTAGTTCCCATTGAATTTCTTGTCTTTCGCATTCTTCTCTGAGGATGTAAGCATAAAACTCAATGTATTTCATTGAATTGACTTCACAAGTATATGGGGTCAATTAAGTTTCTACTGGTTTTCATACTTGGCTAGTTCCTTTGAAAGGTAATATATGGCTTCCAGTTCTTTCCTTGAATGTGACTATACCATAGTCTTAACAGTCTGCATGCATTCCTCAGATATGGGCATCAGATTGTTTACCATCTTGTCCAGACTAGTAAATAACGCTAGTGCTAATAATGCCCAGTGTAAGCCTATTTCAAGTCTAACAATGGATCATTTTTTCCCCCTCTGAGGTTTTATCTCCTAAACAGCATATTATCCACAATAGCCTTTAATCCTCATCCTAATCACATCTCCTTAAAGGCTTCATAGAAAGTCCACAAAATGGTGCCTTAAAACCATGAAGGAAGTATATGTACTAGTTTGTCTTTATTATTTTGTTGGCATGGCTAGAAATATTTAACCGACTTTGTACTCTCTGTGAAATTTAAAGTGAGTTGACAGAAGAAAAGAAACAAAGCACTTCCTAAAAAGTAAAATAAATCTTTAACTGCTTACTCCAGCAGAGACCACATTGACTTTCAGGTTTTTTTTCCTTTTGTGGCTACACAAACAAAATTAAGTTTTATCCTCTGTATTCTATTCTCCATTAAATATTGCTGTTATACAGTGATGAGTCTGTTTCCCATAAGTAATGAATAAAAGTGTTTGTCAATAACATTTCCCCTCCTTTCCTGTCTGTCCTTCTAGGACAAAAACTAGCAGTGAGTGAAAGGACTTCCAAATACAAATATTTCAAATTAATTGAAACTCCTTCCCCTAAGTGTGCAACAAGTCTGTTTTTTCCCCTAAGGATTTATTAATTTTAAATGTCTCTGTATATATTTGTTTGTTTCTACTTTTAAAATATCCTCAGAAAATGTGCCAGAAATTTACAGCACGAATAGAATGTGCTGCAGGGGAACTGCACTGTTAACTGCAGAATATCACAAATCATCTACATAGGTTTAACAAATACATTTCTGATTCTTGATCCGTGTCAAGAAAAAGCCAGAGCTTAATCACTTAATGGCATGTCTGTGTAGACATAAGCAAAGGTTTAGCTCATACTGACTGACTCTGCTCTCCAAAATTCTTTAAGTGCTATTTTCTAAGCTTCTGTTTTAGAGCAAGGATTAAGTTTTTAGCGTTAAAATACAGCATAACTGTTCAAAAGTCACAGTCACTGTAGTACTCCTAACTCAGCTATGTCATAAATTCCTATTACTTTTTTTCTAGATATCTTGTTAATATTACAGTAAACTTAATATAGATAGATTACACATATTTTTCAAATAATACAAACTTCAGATATCAAGTTCAATAGTTTATTTTTGCTTCAGAAAGCAAGAAAAATAGCACCCTTAAAAAATGAAACAGTTGTTTCATGAGGAAGGGAGATACGGAAGCCTAATCCTTCCCAGATTTGCATCTGTTTTTCCCTAAGCCTTCTTCCTATAACCCCTGTGACAGACCTATGGAGGAAAAGATAGCACATCTGGAACTAAACTTGTGCTGATTGACTATGCAATAGACTTGATGGATCAGCCAGTTTTACACTATGTGAAGAGAGGTTCCTTGCCTCACAGAGGGGAGGAGCACCTTCAATTTAAATGAGTTGAAATTATGTTACAACTTACTTGCAGTTGAATATTTAATATATTTTACATATCTCAACAGACTTTTTGAGTGGATTGAAGATTGGCTTTTTTTTGACATTAAGATTTTCAGAGAAGGCAGATGCTCTATACATTTAAACAACTTTCAAAGCTCAGGCAATTCAAATGAGAAAAATTTCAAATGTCTGATTGAGTCACTTTTCCAATTCTTTCATTGCCTGACAAAAATCCTGATTCATCTGAGTTTCATTTTTAAGGCAGTTTTAAAAAGTGTGATGATAGATTACCGTCATTGCATGGTGTTTCTAGAGGTGTAGTGATGTGATTTGTGTCTTGTTGGGTAAGAATGCTGGATGTTCATGTTTATTGACAATTCAGGTGATCTTATAATGTTTGGGTTTTTTCCCCTGTTTGCTGAATATTTCACAGTAACTGCAGGTTTCTCTAGGTTTTGCTCTGATCTTAACCTTCTGCTCTTTTGGAGAGAAGCAGATTCACAGAAACAAAAACTGTGTAAATGAAAAGTTAAACACCAGTTTCTTTTTGCTGTGATGTAAACTCGTTATTTTTTATTATTTTTGAGAGAAAAATCATAGGAAAGTTCTATTACTTATACAAATAAGGGGCAAGTTTTTACTGGGGTGACTATTGCTCTGACTGATAGGAAGTGCATAATGCCTATAGATTTTTAATGTAAAAAGGGTGCAACTTAGGAAATGCCAATGCTGAAATAAACGGTTCACAGATTCAAGAAAGGTGTGAAACGTTTTATTTCCTGTAGGTCATATTGCTACAATGGTGGAGAAGCATTGATACTTATCCTTATCTCTGCTGGCTGTTTCAACAAGAACTAAAGGGATTTTCCTAGGCTAGTTCTGGCAGCTGGTATATCCCAGAGACACACCCCCCAAAAGCAGCCCAAACAGTCCAACCACCCCTGAATTATGAAGGTGCATAATGAAGGGTTCTCTTTCAGGAACATATTTCACCCTCCGTTCTGTCTTTTCCACTTCAGCAGGAATGGAGTTAAAACTAAACCATGTGTTCAGTCTTACATTGCTGAAAGGGATGGAGGCCAGGAGAATGCCTTGTTTAACAGATTGGATGCTTTTTTCTCCTTTTGCTGTTCACCTTATGTATATGTACAAACCAATATGAGATGCTCAAGCATGAAAAGAACTACAGGTCTACATTCTAACTTTTAATGCTCTTTCTTGGGTGAGACTGAGACCTTGCTTCCAGATGCAGAAACACCTTATTCATTTTACATCCTACACCCATGTCATAAAATGTTGCAACAGTTTTATGAGACAGGATCTGAACCACACAATTTAGGGTGCAGGTGTAGTACATATGTATTATATTTGATTTTTTTCTGAGTGGGTTATAACAAGGATTAAGACTTGTTCAGTTCAAACATATACTCCTGATCTTTATTACAGAAAAAAAAAAAAATCACAAGGGAAAAAATGCTAAGAACGCTAATTTCTGTTCTGCTAAAAACCCTACAAAGGCCAAAGCTCTGGAATTGTAGCAGATTACTCCAACTCCCTGCACCATCTTCAATCACAACTCCTGTCTAAAAATTCCTCTGCTGAGAAAGGAAAGGAAAGTAGAACTGTCAGGCAGCAAAGTCAAAATGCTCAGCCATCTAGGAGGACTGCTGAGACCGTCTCAACCAGATTAGCTCCCTGTTCATCCGCAGCCACTGTCTTCTACAGAGATTGCTGTGAGAGCAGAAGAGCAAGAAAAGTGTGAGCTGCAGTGGAAAGATATTTCTGTCTCCTTCACTGGGATATAAACCCAGCTCTCCATTATGTTTTTGTTCCACTTCTCACACAGAGAAATATTCATATTTTGATGAGTGGCAACAGAACTGCATACACACAATTTTATACAGTATTTATATCTGATGAAGTTTGCTTATCGACATGCCTTGATCATTAAACTTTCTTCAGTATCTCTATTTTATATAGCCCCTAAAATATGATATAGCTCAGTTGCCTTAGGTTTTGGGGATTTTTTTCCCAATGTGCTGTTTTCGGGGAATGGAAAAGACTTTTTCCTAGGGCTGATTAGAAAGTATTGTTTGTAAACAGTGTTTGTGACCTAAACTGACACTCCCAGCACGAAATCATTGGGATAAAATAACTGTCTCAGTGGGACACATAGTCTAGGGGGCAAACAGCAGTGCTGTATCACACTGAAGTAACTTAATGAGACTGTAAAGCGAATCAGGAAATCTGATAATTTTTTCCCCCTTCTGAGATTTCTTGTAAAGATTCTGTAACAGAAAGTTTTGACCTAGCAGTGTAGAACGAGGAGTTTAGAATAGCTCTTTTTTTTTAAATAGGAAACTGCTTTAATTTCATATGAAGAAGCATTATGGTTTTCATTGTTAGGCTGAAAACAGTGTCAGCATTTCTACACTGCAGTAACCCTGACCATAACTTTGTTGGGAAAAGAAACTGTAAGACTGCTTGCAATGGCAATCATGCAGAGAGACTCTGCAGGCAAACTTCTGGACTTACTCCAGTCATTACACATTTGGAAAGAGCTTCACACAAAGGTATTTTGTGCATGAATAGTCCAGAGGAATAGGTTTCTGGACCAACTGGTGTGTAGCTAATTTTAAAAAGTCAGTTTACCATAACAATTATTTTATGGGCTGTAGAGCAGATCTCATTAAAGTGGGGAGAGAATCATAAATTAAAGGAGAACCAAACACATTAATATGTCTAATACTGCCTCTTCTTAACAGGAACATTACAAATGATAATGAGGACACCGTTCATCTTTATGGAGGATGGTGGTAAATATGGTAAAAATAGAAAAGTGTTATATTCTCAAGCACAATTTTCTGATGTTATATCTTCTGTACTTTTTTTCTGTGATACTACATAACAGCTTTTTTGTACTCAGAGACAATTAGCATTGCCATCCTAATTATTTTGTTAGGTTATTTTCTTATCGCATTACTTTCTCCTTTTTAGAAATGCCTATGTATAAGTTAACCATATTTTTGCCTCTGCTGGAGCTTGAGGATAGTAATTCTCATTACTATCCATTCTCTCATCTATCTTATATTTTTGTTGTTTTTTTCATTTTCCTGTAAGTTTCAAAACATCTGAGCTCATCTAGTGGTGTATAACAAGTACACGTGTATATATGTTGATACACTCAGAAGCTATTTACGTTAATGAAATAAAAGACAATAAAAACCCCCAAATGACAGATATAGTTTTTTCCTATGAATCTGAACGCATACTTCTCTCCAGGAAGCTCATAAAGTGGATCCAGTGTCCAGAAACACTACAGTGATATGTAAAAATTTGGGGTTCACTCTAATAACACAGTAAATCACTGTATGGAAGACTGAAGATCACCTGTATCTGCTTCAATGTGGTCAATAACTGATTCATTGAGCTTTAGTTTTACATCCTTATTTCCAGATATAATATATTTCTACAGATTTGTCTATATTTACAGTGCTTATTATTTAAAATATTAGAAAATGGACTTTTCTTTTTGTTTTCAATGCTAAATTTATTAAATTTTTTTTTTTTTTTTTTAAAAAAGTGAATTTTTGTATACCAATTGCATGTAAAAGCTGGAGATCTTTTTCTGGTCCTTTGCTATTCAACTTTTATTGTTCCAACTTCAGCAATAAGTATTAGAGAACAACAATACTAGTCAGTGGGAGTTTTCCCATTGACTTCAATGAAATCATACTTAGATCTGAGCTGAGTACATTTGAAAACGTCACCCACTATTAAGCAATTCTGAAAAACACCACAGGGGTGCCTACAAATCATCATTCACCATCCAAAAGGGCAAAAATTCTTCTCAACCTTTTGAATAATGGTAATAATTGCTACTTCTTTCATACTGCTTTTATCAGTCAGTCTTGGATCTCTGTGTGGAGGAGGTTGATTTCATATTTCCCACTTTACGGGTAGAGAGATGGAGGTACAGTGAGGGAAGTGACTTGTTCACCTCAGCATTTGTGCAGGTTTTCAGTATCGATATATAGCCCAAGGTGATTTAGCAGAAGAGTGGTGCTTAAACAAAAAAAATACTGTTTGGGGAAATTATCATATGAATCATGAAACATCATACTTAAAATGAGGTAAAATGATATCTTGGATTGGTGTAAGTTAAGCGGGTACTGTAATTATAGTAAAACTACTTACAGTTCTGTGCTCCTGACTTCAGACTGGACCCTCAGTAATGAAGGGCTCCTCCACTCTGCCCTAGCTGCTGTAGGACCTTGTACCAGTGACTGAGGTGAGTAGTTCTGACTCTTCACAGAGCAGTGGTAAATAGGATAATAGTGCTTAAGCGGACCCACGCTTTGTCTGGCTTTCCCTTGGACACATGTTTTTGGTGTGCTTTGGGTTTGCTTATGTCTAAGGAGTAGAAAAATTCAAAATCAAGCAGGAAAATGCTGCTTAAGTTCATATGAAGCAGCACTATAGTTTTCACTGTTAGGTTGAAAGCAGTGTCAGCTTTTTTATATTGCAGTGATTCTGAACATAACTTTGTCAAGAACTCTGGCAATGAAAATAAGAATGAAATAAAGACTGCACCTGAGCTCCAAACACCCACATTTAGGTTTCTGTTTGTCAGTGGTATGCAGACTAAGTGTCGGATCTTTCATTATTGCCAATGGAGCCTAGCAAGAAATTTAGCTTGGGACTTGATTCAATTACCTAAACATAGATCTTTAGCACTAATTTGAGACTTCCAAAGATAACCAAGAAGGCTGCATGCATCTGCATATATAGCACAGGACCTATAGGAACTCTGCACCACTCTCAAATGTCAGATAGATGTTTGCCAAAGTATTCTTACAACTCAAATGGTAATGGATAGAAATATGTGGGCAATGAACTGGGCTGGTTATTGACCATAATGTCAGTTTATAATTTTAATATGTAGAGGTATAGATACCTACATTAAGATTTCTTAATTAAAACCAGAATTTTATCTCTTACAGCAGATATACTACATGAGTTTGCAGAAACCAGATTGATGGAGAAGGTCAAGTAGTATTCCATACTGAAGTTTTTTATTTATAGAAAGAAAAGTAAGAATAAACCCAACACTTCTAATCTAACCAGTTTACCTGAAGAGAATGCAGACCAGAATTCACATAGCCATAGAGTCAATGAGCTAACAGACAGAGTTCAGTTCAGTTCATGAGATCAGCAACTAATGTCATGCTAGCTGCCCTACACAGCCTACCTTGACTTCCAGTGCCTTTCCAGAGAGTATGATTCTCCTGTAGATGCTATGCTATACTTTTCATCCCTGTGGGTTTGGCTCAGGTAACCTGGAATATTTCAAAAAACAGTAGTTGTCTTCTGTGTTTAGGCAAGTGAATTAAGCCCTTAATGTTCTAGCTGCAAGGAAAAATAAATAATATTGATGCCTAAGTTTCTTGAGAAATTATGCTAGAGGTAGCAGAAAAGAAAAGGTAGCATGTAACAATAAACATAAGCATACACTTTCCTAGAGTCTAAGTTGGAAGTTTTATAAAAACAATTAAAAATAAATAATGCACAGAGGATGAGGGTATTAACCAGAAGAAATGTGCCTGACCAAAAGACAAAGTGCATAATTCAACAAGTTGCTTAGTTAATCATTAGTAAGTGCAATCCCATTTATGCTTTATAAGATTCAAGCTGGAACATTTTTAAGGAAATAAAGACAAAAACATCCATAAATGAACACTTGGAATGAGAATAATACTTTGGTGTAGTATTAATTTAACCTTTTTGTATTTCTATAGCATAAAGACCGAAATCTGAGCTAACAACTTCGATCATACTTTATTGTCAATGGACACAAATAGACACTTTCACAGAGCCAGTAGGCCAGCCTCATTTAGGCATCTGTATTAAGATGAGATGAGTCTTGCTTTACAACTGTTTCTCTCCACTGAGTAAACTGACAATTTTCCTCTTCTTACTTTCATGAAGGAAAGCAGGTCTCAGACAATGCTGTCATTTGATATCCTTCATCCCGTAGAGCTTTCATTTGTACGATTCTGTAAAAACTATTTCTGTTTTATCTATTTTATATGTAAGAGAGAGTAATTGAAAAACTCATGGCACTGTAAGTTTAATTGAGCATCCTGAGCATTCCCAGACACATATCTTTATCCTCTTAGACGTGGCTGCCTCAATGGCAATATATGTAAGAATCTGAATGAGTGTCAGCCCAATGATTATCAAACTGAATAAAGCATAAATAATAACAATAGGAGAATAGGATGTTCATTCTGGCTTCAAGAAAAGAAAAGATGCTGACTGATGAAGTCAAGGAAGGGAGAAGTGAGGTCTACTTCAGATACTTGCAACTTTATTATCATCTTGTAAAAACAATCATTGTCATTAATAAAAAGAGAGACAATGTGTGTCTTAAACAAAACATGTATGTGGCATTGTTCAGAAAGGCAGGGACCAGGAAAAGTACTGCTTATGTCTTCATTGGGGCATTTGGACACTACAGTAATAAAATAGTAAAGACGGTTTAGCTGACAGGTAATAGGGAGGAAGGTAAAATTGTGCTTTAGTGTTAGCTCACAGGGATCAAAAAGGGGAGGAATGGATTTGTTTCCAACTCCCTCACTGCCTAGGTATGTTATTAGCAGACTGTGGTTTGATTAACATAAATAGGGTCATGAGAATTTGACCCTTAGACTCATTATCCTTAAAAACTTATTCTGAGACTGACCTAACATTTAAATACTCTGATATCCTAACAAGAAAAGTATTGTGAAAATGATAAATATGGTTTTGGGTTTGGTTTTGGTTTCGGTTTTTGGTTTTGTTTTGTTTTTACTAGAGTCCTGATGGTCAAAAGAAGAAGCTATAAAAAAGAAAAGACTACACAGCCTGAAAGCTAAATGAAAAGACATAACAGTTTCTAATAATAGCAAAAAAAATCAATAAGAAGATACTAGCTGTCTTCACATTGGTTTGTGTAGTTGGGCAAGATTTCTGGAAAAGAAAATTAATTTGAACGGAAGCTAGACAAATCACGTATGTAGCTTAAAAATCTATAAAAAAAAAAAAAAGAAAATACAAAATTGTAACAGTGCTGAATCAGCCTCTGTTTTCTCCTGATCACTTTTAAAAAAAATCATTATTTAGTGATATTATTTAATTATTTTGAAAATGCACCAGTTTTGTTCTGCTGAAGGAAGAATTTTTGGTTACAAAAGGCAGAATATGAGCTTAGTTACACAGATAAAGCCAGAAGATTAAATTCGTGGAATAAAAATACATAGTCTTAACATATTTTGTTGTAGTAGTAGATACACAAAGTGCAATTGCCATTTCAAAATTACACACATTTTTGCCTTAGTATTATTCCTTAAGACAAATTACTTTGAATAAATGTTAGCACATGTTCAATGTCAAAAAGTGTCTAAATATTATTATATATTTTTTCCTGTAAAGAAGAGAAAAGCTTATAATCCATATGGTAAAGGGTGAACTGGTTACAGATCTTATTGTAGCATGCCTCTTGAACATTCATTTATTTAAACTGCAAGAAGCAAATGAAGCTGAACTTCCTCAATGTTGACTGTGTTTGCTGACCTCTGCTAGGGCCAGAAGTACTGCTGTGTGATGCTGTCACTTCCTTCACGGTTGTAACTTGGCACTGTGGTTATTGTCCCTTCAGCAGGGATCCCTTGATTTGGTGGAAGATCAGAAGGCATTGCCTGCACCTAGCATATTTATAAACTAACATATGTTACTGTGATTCTGAATCTTGACTCTCCAGGGAGATAGAATGAAAAATAACAGGGCTTATACATGCCTACATATATACTTTTAAATTTTTTTCTTTTAAACAGCCCGCCAGATTTCTCCAGAGGAAAAAACAACAAAAAGCCCCAAAGCCAAAACAAAACACCCTTAAGTATTATATGTTATCAGAGTTTAAATCCACAGCAGAAAAAAAACATGCTGACTTGACATCCAACAAAGATTCAGCCATTTGCTGAACTCATGTGGTTGACTTAATTGGAGCTTAGTCTTATTTCAAATTAATGTAGACCCAAACTTCCCCGTGTTCATGAAGACAATCCTTGACTTAATCTACACTTGGTGTTGGCTTATAGTTGAATCTAGATTATTAGTAAACTGACAAAGCTCAAGATCCTGTGAACTTTCATGTCCAACTTAGGAACTGTGAGGACGAGAGGAAATGGCCTCAAGTTGCTCCAGGGGAGGTTTAGATTGGACATTAGGAGAAATTTCTTTACTGAAAGAGTGGTCAGGCCTTGGAACAGGCTGCCCAGGGAGGTGGCTGAGTCACCATCCCTGGAGGTATTTAAAAGACGTGTAGATGAGGCGCTTAGGGACATGGTGTAGTGGGCATGGTGATATTGGGTTGACGGTTGGACTTGATGATCTTAGAGGTCTTTTTCAACCTTAATGATTCTATGATTCTATGATTCTACATCAAAACCTCTCCCATGCTTATTTTTGGTGTGTTCCTATTTCAGTAATTCATATATTCATATTCATATATAAAACATAGATACATATGCATATATAATTCATAGTTCATTTCAGTATTCATATATTACTCATCACATATATCACACAACCTAATCAAAGCATAAATGGCATAGGAAAAATTTCTACCACCACAATTGAAGACAAACATGGTGTGGTAAAACAGCCAATAGATTTGATTTTACTGCACGTGATGCTTGAAGAACTGCATTTAAATTATTCTCTTAGTCTTGTTCTGATTTGCACTAATTTTCTTATGGAATAAATCTGTTGTCTAGAGTGATTCTAGACTCTTAAAATGGTGTAAATCAAAACAAAATTTGACCCTTAAAATATTTACTGCAATTTTTTTGTTACTTTAGTGTAGTCCTATCCTTTGCAGTCTGCTAAGACACAAAATACATAGGAAAGGACAACGTACTACATTTTTACTTGTCTGTCACATTTCAGAATGTAATTTTTAAATATACAAAAAAATTAAACTGTTAGATTCTGAACTGGCATTTAGTAAGAGCACAGTATTCACAATTGTCTTTCAGTTTCCTTTTGTTGCATCTCATGATATGTTTGCCCAACGAATTTAAAATATAACCCTTGCTACTACCATTGTATATCATAATATAAAATATCTTTTGCAACACTTTAAATAGGATAGGCATTACTTTTGTTAGTAACAGGTGTTTGCACCTGTAAAAGTCAGTACAGGGGCAAAATTGCAAGACTAAATCTTCCATAGTATTTTTTTCTTTTGTGTCAGAAATTGCAAGAAATCGCAATTGTTAGATGTGATTTCATGATGACAATATGATAGTAGGGAACAGTATATCACTGTACTGTTGTCTTATTAGCACTTTCCTCATTGAAAGTTTGCTAATGAGTCCAGAAAAAAATGGTTAATGTATGAGTCTATACGCTTTCAACTTTACATCAAATCACGTTACCTGAAATATTACAGTAACCAGTAAGGTAACCACCTACTTATTTTCACTTTTGCTTTGTTAAAAAAATATACTGTACTTTAAATTGTAGAATTGCTTTTTCCACAGCATTACTGTTTCTGAATCCAAACTGCCAAGTATGAGCTCTGCCTACAAGCCTCTTTGAGCTGTCTGAATATTTTTTGTTTTGTTTCTCATTTATAAATAGAAAAGGGTGTGGAAAAATGCCTTTCTATTCAAATGAATCCACTTCTACATAATAAAACAAATGCTGCAATGTGATCCCATTCAGGCAAACAGCTCAGGAAAGCAACTGCAAGCTTTTTCTTGCTTCACTGATATGCTTTATTGCTGAAGTAAAACACTTCAGGGAGATCTTAAATATGCATGCTATTCTTTTTTTCTAATTTTAGTGTGAGAATTACCCTCAGAACTGTGTTTATACAGTATGCAGAATGTAGCAGATCTGTAGCAGAGTTAAGAAACCCGTGAGGAGGTATCAAAGTTTATGCATGTTACTTCAAATTAAATCTCCGTATCAGCAAGGTGTTTTCCTTTTATCTTTTGTAGAGGCAAGGAAATGGGTTGAGAAATGTATTAGGTGCCTTGTGCTTTGTTGTCATTTTTATCCTCTACTTTTTAAAACTAAAGAGACCCATTAAAACTGTTCATGATAAGCTCTAAAATGTTATTTGCTATAATTTGTTTTTACAGCTCTGTGAGGTATTTTGATCTTTCTAGGAGTCCTGACTTGGAATAATTTTAAGTATCTGCATCAACAAAAACAATTATGCCTTACATAGCCTCCTTTTGTGAGTTTTTAAGGTTTCATTTTAGAACTGGAAGGATCAATCTGAAGTCCAATTTTGCAAAAAACTTTATGTTTCACTAGGACTTGATATTTTTTGTGAGATTAATTTACAACAGCCATTGCCCAAATTCCTTTTCCAAATGATGTATTGACTATTTACTTTTTTATTTGAAATTGGAAGTCAAAAGTAATGTAATCTTAAAAAAAAAAAATCTAAAAATAGCACTTAATTAATTAGTTTATTCAGGGAGGCATATAAGTACCTGCTTCAAATTGATTACTTAATTTGAGTTCTATCAAACTCAGTGGGAGGTAAGCAACTCCTTAAAGTTAAACAAGTATTCATATGCCTAGAAATAATGTCTACAAATACATATTTGGAGGAATACAACATTAATTTACACATCTGATGACACTGTAGGACTGTGTCCAATTGAGAGTCAGTGAACTCATTCTATGATTCTATGATTCTATGATTCTATGATTCTATGAACTCCTTGCAACACAGCCCCAGTAGCTTATTAAGGGTACTTAACTAGGTTGTAGGATACTAATGATCAAACTTTTGTTTCTAGTCATGGATAACCACCAGAAAATAGAGATTTTATTACTCAGTTAAAAGCTCTGAATCCTTAGGTTTTTTGTAATAATGCCACAAGAGATACCTGCATGAATCGCAGAGTGAATCTGAGGGCCTTATTTGGGCTGAAGTTTCTGCTAACGTCTACATACATAAAAGCTAAATGATGAAATACCTAATGGTCTTCTCTCTTGAAGGCCTGATCTAAATTCCATTAAAATCATTGGAAAACTTCCCACTGACTTCAGTACCATAGGAGCCTGCTTTTACAGCTTTCACTCAGGCAGTGCTCCCTGAGGAGTCAGTGTGAGTTGTACATGGCCAAGACCTAAATAAAAAGAAAGTGACTTGAGCAACAGTCTTATTAGAGTAATTGGATGTATTCCCTATTTGTTACATTAACACATAGTCCTTCATAAGGCGAGATTACACATAAATGTCTTTTATCCAAACTGACAGCAAATCCATTTGAAAAAACAATTCTGTTCCATTACGTCTCTTCATGGTGTTGTGTATAACCACGTGAAGCTGGAGTATGTGAGATAGACACAGTATGAAACAGCTTAATCAAATATGGCAGCATCATACAACTGCATTAGTAATACAAATAGAACATATTTTTAGCAATCTACCATTATCAATCCACTGCTGGACACAGGACTCCCTGTGTGTTACATCTTCGACAGTATCTGGTTAGTCTGTACACCTGCTGTTCTCGACTATCCTCTAGGTTCTCTCTCTCTGCAATTCTGTTTAGTCTCTTCTGCTGGGATTCCCAGGCTTTGGCAACCATTCCAGAACTGTCTTTATCAATCTGTCATCTTTTCTTTTGGTATCACTCTTGTATATTGCCGTTGCTGCTCTGGATCTTCTCATATGTTATTTCACATTACTTTCCACCCCATTGATTTTGCTCCTTAAATATTAACATAATTCTTATTAATAAGTTATTTAATTCTTTGTGGAGCCACTTATATTTTGAATTTTTTCAGTTGTGGAAATAACAAGATTGTGTATTATTAATAAGGAAATTATTGTACCAGTTTTATAAACTTCCGGATGGGTAAATGCACTGCTGTGCATACAGTCAACACAAGACTGTGCACTAATTAGATCCCACTTATAGTTTCAGAAAGGTGTTTAGTAAGGATCTTACACTTTTTAACAAAAGAATGAGATCTGCATTCAAATCCCTGTCAGGTAGAAGAGGATAGGTTTTCCAAATCCTGCGTGAATGCTCTAGTTATAGTGTTAATGGCTAGCATAATGTAACATGTTCATTTTGGTTTAATTTGCTTTGATTTATGTGTCTGTTCTTTTTGCCTTTTTTGGGCTTCAGGTGTATTCCATGAACTCTATTTGTATTTGAACACTAGAACTGGTTGAAAAAAGCAATTGATCCAATGAAAAATGTCACTAACATTTCACAAATGTGAAATAATTCATTTTTTCTGAATGACTGAAAACACTTCAATTTCTCTATAGAATGACAGTCAAATAATCTGGTTTCATAACCAGTAATTGGAAGAGTGGAAGTCTGATAATTTGGGACTGGCAGTGGTCTATAAATCTTCCCTTTTCCATATAATTGAATTCAGTCTGGCCTAGAGCTGTATTAAGTCAAAGTTCTTATTGTATAAGAACTGTATATTGTACAGTATATACAGTATTGTACTTGTATATTGTACCACTATTCAGTGGTAGATAGTCTCAACCAAAACAAAAATAAACCCCTCACAATAAACAAGAAAAAACATTCTAATTGTCACTAGTTGCCATTACGGATTGGCAGGATTAAAGAGAGAAAAAAGGGTCATAAAGAGTGGATTTTATTCCCCACACCTTTGAAAAATATATAACCAAACAAAACACAGCCATTAGCATAATTTGTTTTGCACTACTTATATATCCATTATAGAAAAGGCATTTGCTATGTTAAAATGACTAATGCTTAGGTTTATGAGATTAAATGGAGTAGAAGACTAGTCACAGATATGCCCCTACATCACAATACTGTTAAAAGGGAACAAAGACTTCTCTTTTATGCTATTTTTTAAATATACACAGAATTTATAAATTATATGGATATAAAATATAAATTATATATTAAAATATATGCATATGACATATGGGTTAAATAACTTTATATATGGTAAATATGTTTACATATTTGTATATATTTGCATGCACGTGTGTGTGATTCCAATAGTAAAAGCAGTTACTAGGCTTCTGTTTTTAGCCTGATACTTGCAAAAATAGTTTATTAGTTTGTAAATAGGTTTCTTGGTGTGTAGGTATGAGGGAGACACATAAGAAAAATCCCTGATTTTGAGTATTTCTGAAATATGTAAATTATTGATAGATGAGTAGAAAACTGAACCCAGTAGGTACAGATAAGCTCCACTTCTAGTCTGGAAGACTATGTACATACATATAAATATTTTACTTTAGGAATCAAACAAATGTAAAGCCTTATTTTTCCTTTCTGAAAGGGACTTGAACGTCTGCAGGTGGAGGTGCCCTCTTATGGAATTAAAAGCTGGGACAGTAGCTAAGCTATTCATATCTTTTGAATTACATGCAGGGGTGACAAAAGAGAGTGATCTAATAAGGTCCTTCTCACAAACAAATCAATCACCTTTATTTTCAATGAGAGATGATGTCCCCAAGCATCTCAGAAATTGAAGTGCTACTATAGCAGTACTCATGTAATTTCTAGTGGTTTTCTCCCTTTTCCTGCATTTTTTGATTACTGACTTTTAAAATCTATGGCTTCATTTTTTTGAAACTATTTGGAGTTTACAGCTGAGGTCCTCCCTCAACTTGTGTAGGTTACAGTCTGATTTACCTGCTTGTGTTCAGGAGTTGCTGTACTTAAGTTTAAGTTGTATCCCTCTCACTTTGTAGGCAAATGCAAATTTTTCGGGAGCTATTGTAACCTTAATATGTCAGCTTGACCAATGTCTCATTGTGAAGTCTTTGTTCATTGATTCAAAACCTATCTCACACAGCTACTTTAAATATATAGTGATAAGATTCAAGATCCAGATTCTGCAGTCACTTCTGGCCATCTCTTTACCAGAAATACATCGACGAATTGAAAAGAACGAAGCAACAGAAGTGGTCAGGGAATTAAGCTGATTTGATTTAGGATAAGCAGAGATTAAAAGAATGTAAGTATTCACAGATTTGCTAAGAGACAACAAAAGAGTCTCCGTGATAATCCCCTGGCTATCAATAGAGATGTACATACCAAAGATAGAAATGGGAAGGATCACAGAAAAATGTATATGTAGTAGGAAAACAATACAATGAAATTGAAACTGTCAAAGCTGGTGTGAAGATCAGAAATTTCTGAGCCTGAGATCGGATGTATTAGACTATAAATAGGAAAAAGCTGTATCAGTGGGATTATTTAAGTCAAACTGGACAAAGCATAAATACAAGTGATAACTCTGTGCAGACAAGAAAGGCAGGAAAAAAAGACTGTTTAAAAAGAAAGTGCTTCTAATCTCTTGATTTCATGACATAGATACTAGAGATGGAGGAAGAATGAAGGCAAAACCAAGTATATGTTAAGGCTGAATCAAGTAAGAAATATAGGTGCTTGGATTGTCTCGAGATTACAAATAAGAGGACAAGATTGTTCATGTCATGGAGTTCAATCAACAAAAATCCCCATTGATTGGAATTTAGTCACCTATAACCCTCTTTAGTGCAACAGAACATCTCAGTCTGCCTACTTTCTAGGGCTGTTTTACCCTGAAATTCATTATTTATTCTTCTTCTTAGCCTGAATGCTCACTTGTCAATGACAGTTAATATGTCATGCCCACTCATGGGAACAGGTACTTCTCTTCAGGCTGGAACTCAGATGTGACTCATATGCATGATCCAAGTCCACTGAGAAACCCCAAAACATAAATGTGATTTGCCACTGTCAAGTTTGTGTACAAACATCATGTCTCATTTGATAGCTGTGATGTAGCTTAAGCATGAAGTAGGAATTTGTAAGCTTGTTTTTTTTGACTCTGTCAGATGGGAAGGCTTTGAACTTTCATCTCCTGGACACTGCTGTGACAACCAATCTGTGCAGTATCCTCAGTAGGAGATCTTACATTTTTTGAGACTACATCACTGTGCAGTTATGAATGAGAGTATAATGGAGCTAGAAGAAATGCAAACTAATCTTATACAACAGGTAGGGCTCACATGTAGGGATGGGACTATCTGTAGAGAGATTACAAAAACCATGGTAGGCTCAGATGCTATCTTCAACTTCTGTTTTGTTTTGTTTTTTCTATTAGAAAGAAAAATCCCTACTTGATTAAGTCTTATCCTCTGAAGGTAAAAAGAGAAACTGATTCAGGTAGGTGAACATGGTGTGTATGCCTAGTATTTCTTACCAGTTCTTATGCAGAAATTAGAATCTGAATCTTCATTGCCTTTGTAGGGAATTTGATCACTCTTCTTCTTACAGGCACCTAAAATTTTGCTATAATAGTGTTTAATTTGTGTACCTAAATTAGAAGGTCTGTGTTTGACCTACGGTGGTATTTCATTAACTGAGGTAAGTAAACATGCACAAATATTGATTTAGTAAATATGTAATCATTTGCCTGAATTGAAAGTGTATTAATACATGACATGTACATTGACATGTATCAATACATAATCTATAAAGAAAATTGGGAAAATGGACACATCTGGCTCATGTTGCAGTATGTTACTGATAGAATATTGGAAATATTGGATAGAAATTTGGTTATATTCAGTCAAAGAGCAAATAAATTCACCTCTCTGAAACAGGGAAGAAGAGTTTTGCCTGTGTGGGGAAAAAAAAAAAGGTACCCTACAAATGAAAAGAGGAGAATAAAAACTATGAAATAACTGATGTAGTAGAGAAAGATAATAGGAAAATATAAAATGAAAGTATCTTATTTGGCCTCAATCTTTTTGATGAACTTAGACAGAGGTCTAAATTTGGGAATTTTTTTTTTTAAATTAATCTTTTTTCTTGAAATCTGTGAAAAGATTTTTTTTTAAATAATTTTTTTAGATCCTTTCATTAAATCTATTCATCTCTTTGTAATCTCATTCTTATCCTTCCTAATCAGTAAAGATTATGATAACAATTGGCTTAGTTGTGATAACATATTGGTTTCAATAAGGAAGGAAAATACCAGTACAGTGTATTTTCTTAAAGGGAAGACATGTTCTGTTTAGCACACATTTGGAAATAGCCACATGTATACACAGAAGAGTCTAGTCTTTGGGAAAAGGGGCAGTCATATTTCTTATGTCTGGGGGATAATAAAATTCTTTGGTCCGTTTAAGAACTGGTTTGGGCAGAGAATTAGACTTATTCTATTTAGCATGTGGCCTGTTTTATGTCTTTTCCTGAAGTTCAAGGACTGTAAGCCTGGAATCTGTAGGAGCACTTGGTTACATGTTGAATGCCAGCACTTTCCTACAATAGTTTTTAATCCCGAAGTCTTTTGGATGCACTGGATACTATCTTCTGGGATTTTCTGTAACTTCTTGTAGCAAAGTAAACAACTTCCTTACCAGCACTACTTTTATTTCCTGTTTTGCAAAGCAAATAAGTTAATAGAAAACTGATTTGATTCTAGCCAGTCTAACCGTATGAGAAAAGTTCCTCTGTAGCTTGCTGTTGTGTATCTGTATGACCTTGCTAAATAGAGTGTCTGCATGGGCTGTTGCTGATTCCTCAAGCTTTAGTCATCTCTAGCACAGCAGTGACCTGGCTCGTAAGTTCATCTGCTCACCCCAAACTGTGGCTCTCTCTATTGGGTTTACGTGGCAGGTTTTGGTAGCAGGGAGGTGGGCTACAAGGGCAGCTTCTGTGAGAAGACACCAGAAGCTGCTCCCATGTTGGACAGATGGACCTGCTGCTGGCCAAAGCTAAGCCAATCAGTGATGTTGGTAGCACCTCTGTGATAACATATTTAAGACAGGGTAAAAACACTGTGTGGCAGCATCTGGGAGAGAGGAGTGAGAATATGTGATATGAGATTACAAATAGATGAATAGATTTAATGAAAGGATCCAAAAAAATTATTTAAAAAAATCTTTTCACAGATTTCAGGAAAAAAAAAATTTTAAAAAATCCTCTTGATGGAGGGGGAGTGATAGAGCGGCTTGGTGGGCACCTGGCGGCCAGCCGAGGTCAACCCACCACACTCTCTCATAAAGTGTCAGTCAGGAAAAGTGTCAGTAATGACTTACCTAGGGTCAAACATGTCCACCGTGGTCTACTTTGGTCAAACACATCCATAGCCGATATTCTAGTCAAAACACAACAATGTCTCGCTTCATAGAATCTAATCATAAACTAGCATACTAGCATTGCATTGCAGAAACTGTGTAGGTTTAGAGATTAAATCTTAACTACAGGTATAAATGATTTTGTTGTTTGTTTGTTCCCCCCCCCCCCAGTTCTATTATTGGTGCTCTTTGTGTGGCCTGCAAGAACACAGCAGATCAATATCTGGCTCCAAGCCTAGTGTCACCAACAGAATTTGGGTTTTTTTGATCATGGGTTGGTTTACACAACACCAGACCTGCCAGCGACAGATGGGGTACACCTCTCTCAAAGGGGAAAAAGGATCTTCACACAGGAGTTAGCAGGGCTCACTGAAAGAGCTTTAAACGAGATTGGAAAGGGAAAAGGGATAAAACCAAGCTCACTAGAGATAAGCCTAGGGATGCCAATGTTTGAGGGACGGTGTGCTAGCAAGGTCCTTCAGTCTGCTGTCTCAGTGGAGATGGGGGATGGAGATCCATGCGGCAGCAAAGATGCAAGGGTTATTGATGTGTTAGAAACCACGGAAGCGCCTGAGAATGGTCACATAGGAATTAGGGCTTCTTCCCCCAGAAACGTGGCAGGATCAATAGCCCAACTGAAGTGCATGTACACCAATGCACGCAGCATGGGCAACAAACAGGAGGAGCTGGAAGCCATTGTGTAGCAGGAAAACTATGATACAGTTGCCATCACGGAAGCATAGTGGGATGACTTGCACAGCTAGAATGCTGCAATGGATGGCTATAAACTCTTCAGAAGGGATAGTTAAAGAAGGAGAGGCAGAGGGGTAGCCCTGAATGTTAGGGAGTGTTTTGATTGTCTAGAGCTTAATGATGGTAATGATAGGGTTGAGTGTTTATGGGTAAGAATCAGAGGGAAGGCCAACAAAGCAGTTATCATGGTGGGAGTCTGTTATAGACCATCCAACGAGGTTGAAGAGGCAGACAAAATATTCTATAAGCAGCTGGGAGAAGTCTCACAATCCCTAGCCCTTGTTCTCATGGAGGACTTGAACTTACTAGATATCTGCTGGAAATAAAATACAGCAGAGAGGAAACAGTCTAGGGGGTTCCTGGAGTGTGTGGAAGAAAACTTCCTGACACAGCTGGTGAGTGAGACAACTAGGGAAGGTGCCCCGTTGGACCTGTTTTTTGAGAACAGAGAAGGACTTGTGGGTGATGTGATGGTTGGAGGCCGTCTTGGGCATAGCAATTACAAAACGGTAAGAGTTTTTGATTCTTGGAGAAGTAGGAGGGGGATCAGCACAACTGTTAACTTGGACTTCCGGAGGGCAGACCTTGGCCTGGTTAGGAGACTGGTTGACAGAGTCCCTTGGAAGGCAGTCCTGAAGGGCAAAGGAGTCCAAGAAGACTTGGACATTCTTCAAGAAGGAAATCTTAAAGGCGCAGGAGCAGGACGTCCCCATGTGCCAAAGGAGGACCCGGTGGGGAAGAAGACCAGCCTGGGTGAACAGACAGCTTTGGCTGGAACTCAGGAAAAAAAGGAGAGTTTATGACCTTTGGAAGAACAGAGAGGAAACTCAGGAGGCTTGCAAGGATATTGTGAGGTTATGCAGGGAGAAAATTAGAACGGCCAAAGCCCAACAAGAACTTAATCTGGCTACTGCTGTAAAAGACAATGAAAAATGTTTCTATAAATACCTTAGCAACAAAAGGAAGGCTAAGGAGACTCTCCATCCTTTATTGGATAAGGGGGAAACACAGTGACAAAGGATGAGTTTGTCATTAAGTACATTAGCTTCTCCAACCTCTTCTCTAAACCATCTGTTTTGGAAAACAGATGTGAGTTTTTTGAGGTAAGAATGACAGAAATAAATGGAATTATGTAGTATTAATGGTGAATATTAATTGATTGCTTGAGAAACGAAAAGTTGAACAATACTTTTGAAAAGGATTGCCTCATTTCAGCTTCCTGCATCTATATTTAGACCCTTTTAATTTAGCATTCAGCACCTAGTTGCTACTACTGCTTCATAAAGGCTTGTAGAAAATCTGGAAGGTCATCCCAGTGACACAGTTTTGACTGGCCTCAAGCTGTTGATTATTTCGTAGACTCCGTTTAATTCTCTCTTGTTTTCAAGACAGACATGTGTGCCTGCAAATGATGTGTAATGTTTGTTATTTCTGGATGAATGCACTTAATTATCTCTAAAAATCATTTAATCAACAGATGTCTCCTCCTCCTTTCTTTGTACTAATCATTCTCCACATTTGCTAAACTTTTTTTTTTGAGTCCTTGTGTTCCTTTTCTTCTTATCTCTGAATAATTTCTCCTCCAGGGCAAAGCTCTCTCAAAACCAAAAATGTGTAGCTGCTTAAAGCACACCATAAAAGCTTTGTAAACATTCCCTGGTGCATGTTTGAATACATCCATGAGATCTGTCCAGACAGCTTAAAAGAAAAAAGCAGAAAAGGGGGGGAGAAGGGGGAGAAGCACATAATTTTAGTAATTGCTGCAGTGTGCTGTAACAACTAATGCTTCAAAATACCCTACAGTACTATTAGCACTACATTACGGGTAAGAGATCAAAAATGTTCAGGGTTCACAATTCAGGATGTGTACAAAGGGGAAGTTACCCTCGTAAGGTTAACACCACAATAAATAGAGGTTACATTTTCTGGTAAATCTTAATGACTATATGGGTAAAAAAATTAGAATCATATTTTAATGTAGAAAGAGAAATAGAAAGTACTGCCTTCCAAAATGACTGTTAATATTGTGGAATCAACTTCATATTTTTTATACAATCATACCTTTTTAAGCGCTGATACTGTAATATTTTAATCTATTATTATTATAGTACCTGTGAAATGAATAGAAGTATTTAATAATGAAAAATAGGTATATTTTGTTTATACAGTGTGAAAGAAAACATTGTCAGCTACAAAAGTTTCTGGTTTTGTGCTTCAGAGAAATATAAAGCTCTGACATGACCACTTAGGTCATAAGAAATCCAGGAAAATAGTTACC
The DNA here is from genome assembly GCF_964195595.1 of Calonectris borealis. Classification (NCBI taxonomy): domain Eukaryota; kingdom Metazoa; phylum Chordata; class Aves; order Procellariiformes; family Procellariidae; genus Calonectris; species Calonectris borealis. The sequence goes on from NC_134312.1 coordinate 179,313,061, forward strand.
TAGAATTGCTTAAAAGGATATAATTCTCCAATTTGAGAGAATTATTTTCATGCTTTTGGCCAAACATAAAGCCGAAATGATGATCAAGTCTGAAGGACAAAACAATGACACAGTTTTCAAAACTACGTTTCTTTTTTAGAAACTGTTTATTCACAGAAATGCCCCATAGACTTGCTGGCACAGAATTGAGTGTCTTAAAGAAATACAGAAATAATGTTACTGAAATAGCAGAGTCTTTGACAGAAAATTCTAACAAGTTTTTTTCAACCTCATGCCCAAGAAAACTGCTTTACACTTTTTTTTTAATAGTATGTCACTTATCCATTTCTATAAAGTCATATAACAGCCATATCCACTCATCTCAATGAGAATTTCAGACAGCTTGTTATCATAATTTATGTCGGCTTATTTTTCCTGCATCCTGCACCCCAGTATATATTACAGAAAAGAACACTTTTCCCCACCTATTAATTTTAGTATTAGTACTACTTATCACTTTATTATTACCCATGGTGCCTAAAACATTTGCCTTGGATCAAGACTTTAGTGGTTTCCACATGGTACAAACACATATCGAGACAGTTGTCCTTTCTCTACAGAGCTGACATTTTGAAGACAGAATAGGTGCATATAAAGTTTGTTACAAGGTATGTACTTCATATGATAAAATACAAGTATAAATGGCTCTATCTGAGTTAGTCTCCCATCATAGTCAACGAAGAGAAATAGGTACTCTTGAAGTGCAGACCTAATTTAGAAATCTAAACCAAGTAAAAAGCATTGCAGCATAATCATGGCTATTTCCCTTCATTAAGTACAAAAAGATTCCAAGGATACCAGCTCAGACAGAGACTTCTGCAGTGTAGACAGTGTAAGTTACATGAAATAAAGCCATGGAAGGAATGAAGCTATTCTTAAGGACATTGCAGATGTTTCTGCAATCAAAAGACCTAAACGAGGGAAAGGAAAAAAATAGCATCATTTAGCATTACATGACTTAAATATTTTAATATATTATATCATGGTTTTGGTAGAAAATATCTGCACCATAATCTAAATAGTAAATTCAGACCTGGACTACACTCTATAATTTTGTTGATACAGCCATTTTGGAGCAAAATATCTGAGCTGTTAAAACCAGATATTTTTCTGGTTTAACTAATATTACATGGGGAAATTGTGCAAATTTACTAACGGAAAAAAAGTCCTTTTTGGCATATGGTTTCTGTACACATGGCTTCTGCTGATATAGCTATGGTTGTATTGCTATTATGGCAATAGACAGGCTGTAGAATATCCAAGCCTCTCAGGGAAACAATTGCAGAAATCATTAAGGAAAACTAATTTGCATGGGCCCCAAGTTCCCTAAACACGGTCCCGCTGATAAGAGTCAGTTTGAAAGATAGTCTAGTGCTAGTTAACCTTAAATACAAATGTTATGCCTTAAGGAATAAAGGCTACTATCAAAGAATGGATGTAACATATTTATTATGTATTGAAACATCAGAGTGACATGGTGATCTTCAAGACATACAAAAAAATGATTTCAGTGATTAACTTTTTTTTTGGTAACACACTTGGTAACAAAAATGCTACCTGAGACAGAGTTTAAATTATTCTGTAGTAATAGGACTATTGTACATTTACCTGACTATTGAGACATTAGACAAATGATGTGATTATAAAAGGTTTTTAGCCTTTTTAATAGATCCTAGGGAGCCATCACACATAGGAAACTCTATTTATCGAACTGCAGAGCAGTTACCTTTAACTACTAAAGATTGAGAACATTAGGGTTAGATTCTTGTCATCACCTGTCAGATTTTCACCATCTAAACATTATGTGTACAGCAATTTCATCTAATCTTTTTCCACAGGCAACAGAGAAATAATGGCATCTTTACAGAGTGCAGATCATCAGTGCAGATTGGAAGAAAGGTAGGATCTATACAGAGGATAAAACTGTCATCTTCTCTTAGTTAGTCTCCTAACTAAGTACTACTTTTTGTAGTGATCTTAGCAGATTCTCACAATATGGGAAATGTGTGGGGCCCTCCTCAATAGCTTTACATTGAAACTGATTGCAGGTCTTGTTCCTCAGGTACTTGTCCTAAACGTAAGGTCACTAGCAATCTTGAGAAAATATTTCTCTGTCTCTTCTCTTGAGGTTGAAGCACTGTCTGGAAGAAATTGGGGAGAAAACTGAGCAAAGAAGAGTGTCACTCTTTAGTTTGCTAATGAAAACATGGTTGTGGAAGGAAGAGAACCTGGGATCAGATCACTGCACCATGGCTCACTTATGATTTTTGCATCAGTCACAAACATGTATAAATATGACTCTCTGGTCACTGTGAAAACTGGAGTGTCTTTTGACTTAGGAATGCTGGTTTTGGATCTAACATTTGTATCACTGAGCTCAGCCTTCTGAGAGAAGGAACAAACTGTGTTTAAAATTAAAAGAGGGGTTTGGACCAGTATTTATTTATTTGGTCATAATGTCCTGAAGGAAAGAATTACTAGTGCCCAGTCAGATTTGACTGGCTCCCAACGGGGAACCGAAGAGTTTATGGCTTTTGGAAGAAGGGGCAGGAAACTCAGGATGATTACAAGGATGTTGTGGGGTTATGCAGGAAGAAAATTAGAAGGGCCAAAACCCAACAAGAACTTAATCTGGCTACTGCTGTAAAAGGCAATAAAAAATGTTTCTATAAATACATTAGCAACAAAGGAAGGCTAAGGAGACTCCCCATCCTTTATTGGATGAGGAGGAAACACAGTGACAAAGGATGAGGAAAACGCTGAGGTACTTAATGCCTTCTTGGCTCTGTCTTTAATAGTAAGAACAGTTGTTCTCAGGGTACCCAGCCCCCTGAGCTGGCAGAGAGGGATGGGGAGCAGAATGAAGCCCCCATAATCCAAGGGGAAATGGTTAGTGACCTGCTATATCACTTAGACACACACAAGTCTATGGGTGGGATCCATCCAAGGGTACTGAAGGAGCTGGTGGAAGTGCTCACCAAGCCACTTTCCATCATTTAGCAGTAGTCCTGGCTAACCAGGGAGGTCCAGGTTGACTGCAGATTAGCAAATGTGATGCCCATCTACAAGAAGGGCCAGAGGGAGGATCCAGAGAACTACAGGCCTGTCTGACGTCTGTGCCGGCGAAGGTTACGGAGCAGATCATCTTGAGTGCCATCATGTGGCAAGTACAGGACAACCAGGCAATCAGGCCCAGTCAGCATGGGTTTATGAAAGGCAGGTCCTGCTTGGCTAACCTGATCTCCTTCTAGGACGAGATAACCTGCTTAGTGGATGAAGGAAAGACTGTGGATGTGGTTTACCTAGACTTTAGTAAAGCCTTTGACACTGTTTCCCACAGCATTTTCCTGGAGAAAACTGCTTAGATGGGTGTATGGTTTGCTGGGTAAAAAACTGGCTGGATGGCCAGGCCCAAAGAGTGTTGGTGAATGGAGTTCAATCCAGTTGGCAGCAGGTCACAAGTGGTGTTCCCCAGGGCTCAGTATTGGGGCCAGTTATGTTTAATATCTTTATCAATGATCTGGATGAGGGGATCAAGTGCATCTGTAGACAACACCAAGTTGGGCGGGAGTGTTGATCTGCTTGAGGGTAGGATTCCTCTACAGAGGAATCTGGACAGGCTGGATCGATGGGCTGAGGCCAACTGTATGAGATTCGACAAGGCCAAGTGCTGGGTCCTGCACCCCATGCAACGCTACAGGCTTGGGGAAGTGTGGCTGGAAAGCTGCCCAGAGGAAAAGGACCTGGGGGAGTTGGTCGACAGCCATCTGAATATGAGCCATCAGTGTGCCCAGGTAGCCAAGAAGGCCAATAACATCTAGGCTGAAGGACATGGCTGCCGCTTTCGCCTTTGCACTAGTAAAGCTGCTGCAGTACTGAGACTGAGAATGTATCCCAGACACAGACACACTCCGGCAGCACCCACACTGAGGACTCACAGCAGACACAGGCACAGACAGCCACGTCCCTTCCTCCTCTTGGGCTGGCAGAGGCAGAAGGTCACTGGTGCAGCACACACACCACGCTCTCCAAGTTCACAAGCACACGCACATTCGCGGATCCCCTGAGCACCAGCACGGCCCCTCTGCCCGCCTGGCACCCCTGCCCATATCCTGGCCCCCCTTACCCACCCCATGGGTCCCCGACTCACCGGCTGATCGAGCTTGGAGGTTGCCAGTGACTCCACATGCACATCCTATGCACACCCCACGCACACCCGGTTTGGGGAAGGTACAGACACTCGTCCCCAGCAGCTGGCACCTGGCACATGGACTGAGACCCACAGTCCTGCTCCAGTCTAGATCCAGACACACTGGAGTGACCAGTCTCACTGATCCACACACCCCCATTCCCAATATCCTGAACCCTCAGGTTTAATGCAGCATTCTTATCAGCTGCAAAGTCTTGGTTTACCTACAGTTTCTTGATAGCACATCAGTTACTGTGACTAGCCAGGTTTGTTTCTTGTCTTTGTCTCCATTATGTTTGTCTGCCAGGTTTGTGTCTCTGTACATTTTGTTTATGGCTTCCCCATTTTCCCTAGCAAATCATTTGATAATGTTCTTGATCAGGCAATCTTAATGAAATAAATATTTTCACAATCTCACATACCCTTATCAATTAGTGTGACTGACCAGGTTTGGTTTTCCTACGGCCCCTCCTATCACTTGTCAGTGAGGTTTGTGCTCTGTATGTTCTTGTTTATGGCTTCCTACTTTACTTATTATCCCTTTTTGCATTGAAAAGGTTGTTGTCCAGATGCTCTTAAAGGAGCAGACACTTCTTCCACTTACATTTACAACGTAAATGTTATTCAGAGGAATATAACAAGGGCTTGGTATACAGATAGTTGTGTGAGGATATCTTACGTTTATAAGAAGCTGGTAGCCAGAAACTGAGGGGATGCTTACTTAGAAACAGAAGAAAAAAAAGACATAGGGGCTTATAGGAAAGATACAGAGAGACTTTTCTCAAGGCCTGTAGTGACAGGACAAGGGACAATGGTTTTAAACTGAAAGAGGGTAGATTTATATTGGATATAAGGAAGAATTTTTTTACAGTGAGGGTGGTGAGACACTGGAAGAGGTTGCCCAGAGAAGTTGTGGATGCCTCGTCAGTGGAAGTGTTCAAGATCAGCTTGGACGGCGTTTTGAGCAACCTGATCTATTGAAAGTTGTCCCTGCTTATGGCAGCGTGGTTGGACTAGATGATCTCTAAAGGACCCTTCCAATCCAAGCCATTCTGTGATTCTGTGATTCTGTGATTCTATGAGTCTAGTATTTCAACTGGAACAATAACATGTAAAGAACCGGCAAATACGTGAAAAGACTTTAGACCAGAAATTTTAAGTAGACTTTTCAAATAATTTATTTAATTATATATGAAGAGATATGAACTGCACAAAATTAGTTCTGAAGATAACAACATCTAGTTTAACTTCTACTTTGTGAAACCTTTTATTGCTACCTATACTGTTAGCAGTTGTGGGTTTACAGTGTTAGAAGCCCTGTGTTTTTGGTTCATCCTTGTTTCCAATATCCACAATTTTTCCTATATAACTGTTATAGCATTCCATTTTTATGGAATTTAAGTAATCTCTGAACACTAGCTTTAGCCTTCCTTTGCTAGGGCTCTGTCACTTTGATCCTCCTAGCACTGTGGTCTGTTCACATTATCTAAGGACAGTGATTGCGAAAATATCTTTTTTATCTTAGTTCACATTCACCTTGTACTTACTTCACAAAGGTACAAATAATTACACTTGCTGAAAACTGATGGAGAATCAAGCCCAACTGGTTTCATTTACACCTATGTGATGCAAGTGAATATACCATACAGAGTGCAAGGCAATTGAATAGAACAGAAAATGCTGGTCCAGCTTTCACAGAATGCATAATAATGTACTTTCTTCTATATTTTCCTGCCTTCCCTAGCTGTATATACAAAGAGGAGTGGAAGAAGGAATTTTATCCTGGGTTTTCTGTGTTATTAAAGTACGGGGAAAAAAAGAAACATAATCTCCTATGGCAGGCATATAGGATATCAATGAAAGTGAAGTAGGTCTAATTCGGATTCAGATCATGTACTGCTTTGAAAGAACTTTGGTCCTCATTCTGACTCTTTTGTGCTTATTTTTGGAACTGAGAGCATTATCCCCAGTTGTGCAATAGAAACAATTTGTTCCAGAGTCCTTAGCCAGTAGTGTTCCAGAAACAAGACAAACTACAAAGCAATTCTCCCAACACGTTTGTCAGAACAATGTGCTACATGCCCAAGTGCAATAGTAGCAACAAAGCACTGATGATATTTCTAAAGCAACACTTAATTAAGTTGTTGTTCATGCAGTAAATACAGCATCAGACTCCCAGGCCTGTCCTACTGTGTTGAGGGACATTAGAGTTACATGACAGACATTGGAAACAAGGACATGCTTCAGGCATAATGAAGAAACCTTGGGGGGGGGAGGAATTCAAGCAAATGAGGAGACAAAAGGAACCCGTGACAGATAATGCAGGAAAAGATATTGGATCAAAAACTATTTTTATTTCTTTTTATGTAAATGAAAGTTCTAAGGAAATTTTCTGCAACAGAATGAGTGGATTGAGGATTCTATACCAAGAAGAAGACAGTAGCAATAATAAATAAATAAGAATGTGAATGAAATGAAACTTAACTAAACTAAAACTTTCATTTCTTGTGATAAGGAAAAATTGGTCTGTAGTTACAAATAAGAAGGACTGAACAGCTTTTCTTTCTTGGCTATTACCAAACTAGGTTATTTCTCTGTTCTGATAGACCTACTCAAAGAGAAAAGGTATTCCAGACGTATTTACTGCCCTCTTAAACCTCTAAATCATAAATCCAGATATATGAGATAGATGGGGAAATGTTGATTTGTTTATGATATTACCACTTAATTATTTGTTGTGTGAATTGTGGTGCAAAATAGCATTTAATGGAAATACTAATAAGAATTTTACTTAAGTCTATATTGCTCTTTGAAGGACTAAGAACAGTTTATTGGAAGAAAAAGTCCATTGCATTTGCAAATATATTTCTCAGCTTCCAGACTTATCTGAGTATAAAAGCTGTAGCGGTTCTTTCTGCAACACTTTCAGCAGATACAGGTATATCTTGCTGTTCCATGACAGTGATCTATGAACTGACCCATTCATGCTCATGTTATTTAGGTAGAAAATCCAGCATAGGTATGCCTGTCTATGCCTGCCTCTGCTTGATTTCATAGGTAGGGAGGCTGTGGAAGAATATCTACAATTAGTTTGGCCTTCTTCCTCTCTATTTTCCTGAAGGAAATGAGAATCAGAACAACTGGCTTTAGAAGTCAGTTATTTTTATATATGTGCTGCCTGACAGTTTAAAGCATTTGACTGCATGGAAACATATCACTTAATAATTCTGTGATTTGTGTACTTCATCCTACATTGTGATGGAAGTGGTTTGTGATAAATGAACAGCATAAATTTGTCACTTAACAAGTACTATTTTAGTAATTCTACATTCTACTTTGCAATCTAATATTTTTAATGGCAGAATATTTTTTTTAAATCTGGGTATAGTTTCAGCCATAAGCATAGTCTTTCTTTCTTTGTCCTTTGCTTGAAATCACATCAGTCTATTTCCTCCACTGATAGCATTAAATTGTTAATTAAAACCTTTTGAGAAAATGGGATTATGCATCACTGAGAAAGGCCTGAAGAGTCACTGTATATAGAAGGACACTACCTAGTATTCCACTTACCTGCCCTGTATAACAGTGATGGATATTGTTTGCTTTAAGTTGCTTGTATAAGTTCCAGGTATTTATTGTGGATTGTTGATGGATGAAGATGCTTCGGGGGGGTGGGGGAAGGAGAGGGGGAAAAAAAAAAAAAGAAAAAGAAAGCTGTATCAATATGGATAGAAACAGCAACAACAAAAAAGTCCTGCTAAGGAACTGCTGACAGTCAGTCCTTCAGGAAGCGCAACCCGTTCAGTAATTGCTACTAGGGACTGATAGTAGAACTGGATGCTTGTAGAAATGTATAAAGGAAAAGATATGGTTGAAAAAGGTGGCCTCAACGGAAGGATGAGAAATGAGAGGAAGAAAAGCAAACAAAAGCTAAAAGAAACCGATGTGGTTTTTTTCTGTTTGTTTTTGTTTTCCCCAGAGAGTACAACAGCTTGGTCAATATAAATACAGTTAAATATGTACATGGTATTCTCCTAATGTTATTTTTAATCTATACAGGTATTTCTTCCCCCCCCCCCTTTTTTTTTCTTTTTTTTTTCCCGTTTTTCTTTTTTTTTTTTTTTTGCTCCCAGAAATGCTGTATTTTTACAAACTTATTTTCAAGATAATTTCTCTGTTCTGATGTGTTTCAGGAAATAATGAGTATACTGTATTGGTAAAGCACTTAATAGGATCTTGTATTTTAAAATTATTTTATTTTGTAGTATTGCTTTAACAAGTATATCCATGAGCCCTGTATCTAACCAAAAGGGGTGCCCTATGCATCTGGAGCACTGATCAAAGCATTTCCCCAGACTGACAAATTTATAATGTTAAATTCAAAGTCTTGCAACCAAAGTGCAACAAATGGTTACCAGGTTTGGGTAATAATACTCTTAAATTTGTTATACAAGAAAACTAAATTTTATCTACCCCTTTTCTCTGGTGTTATGCTCACCCCTTCAGTATCCCTCTGAGTCCTAAGGCTGACAGAGCCCCATTTCTTCAAGTAGAGAGGTGGTAGGTGTCACAATGAATAGTGGCACCCAGAGTTGTAGCTGTGAGGAGATCACTGCTGGTGGCTGTGGTGGTGGTGGGGGTCACTGGCTTCTCAGTGCTGTGGTCTGCTTGTTGCCATCTTTATGCTTTTTCTAAACACTGTCTGCTTTCTACTCATGATATCCCAGCTGAAGCTTGAAAGTTGCACAGCAGCATCCCCCCAGCCTCAGCTGACACAAAACACTACTGTGTGTTCAATGCAGTGACTACCTGACAGATAAAACAAGCTCAGAGAAGCCCTGACACCCAGCAGGGTCACATAAATACAACACCTATGGCCTTCTGCTGATTATGATGAACATCATATTTACTGAGCTACAATCAGACATCCTTCCCTTTTTCTCTTTGTCTTTGTCTTTGTCTTTGTCTTTGTCTTTGTCTTTGTCTTTGTCTTTGTCTTTCTCTTCTTCTTTCTTTCTCTCTCTCTTCCCCTCCCGTTCTTTTCTCTCTCTCCACCTTCCCCTCTCCCTCTCCCTCTCCCTCTTCCTCTTGTTCTTCCTCTTCCTCTCTTCAACTTTCTCTTCCTCCATCTTCCCTTTCCCCTCTGCCTTCTCCTTGTCCTTTTCTTCTCTCTCCCTCCTCTTCTGTCTCCCCATCCCATGATGATTCTCAGTTACTAAGAATTTAGCTCAACATGCAGCCTTTCCATAACTTGTGATTATAGAGAGCACTTCCAGTTGCTCCTCTCTTCTGAAGAACTTTTTTCACTAATTATCTTTGAAACCCCTACCATTCTATCAAATATGGGTGAAGCCAGACTTTTGGGTTCAGACTTCATTGAAGAGGGACATACAGACAGGCAGTTAGATATATAAGCACATCTGTACACAAATTACACAAGCTGCATTATGATTTTGTAAGTCTCAGTATCCTAGAGAACCATCTGAAGAAAAAAAATAGATTCTCTGATACAATAGTCTTTCATAAATGCTAAGGAAATGCTTATATATTTACAGCTTGTACAATTTTCATAGAATCATAGAACCACTAAGGTTGGAAAACACCCCTAAGATCATCAAGTCCAACCATCAACCCAACGCCACCATGCCCACTACACCATGTCCCTAAGCGCCTCATCTACAAGTCTTTTAAATACTTCCAGGGACGGAGACTCCACCACTTCCCTGGGCAGCCTGTTCCAAGGCCTGACCACTCTTTCAGTAAAGAAATTTTTCCTAATGTCCAATCTAAACCGCCCTTGGTGCAACTTGAGGCCATTTCCTCTCGTCCTATCACTGGTTACTTGGCAGAAGAGACCAACACCCACCTCACTACAACCTCCTTTCAAGGTAGTTGTAGAGTGCGATGAGGTCTCCCCTCAGCCTCCTCTTCTCCAGGCTAAACAACCCCAGTTCCCTCAGCCGCTCCTCATAAGACTTGTGCTCCAGGCCCTTCACCAGCTTCGTTGCCCTTCTCTGCACACGCTCCAACACCTCAATGTCCTTCTTGTAGTGAGGGGCCCAAAACTGAACACAGTATTCGAGGTGCGGCCTCACCAGTGCCAAGTACAGGGGCACGATCACCTCCCTGCTCCTGCTGGCCACACTATTTCTGATACAGGCCAGGATGCCATTGGCCTTCTTGGCCACCTGGGCACACTGCCAGCTCATATTCAGCCAGCTCTCGACCAACTCCCCCAGGTCCTTTTCCTCTAGGCAGCTTTCCAGCCACTCTTCCCCAAGCCTGTAGCGTTGCCTGGGGTTGTTGTGGCCGAAGTGCAGGACCTGGCACTTGGCCTTGTTGAACCTCATACAGTTGGCCTCAGTCCATCGATCCAGCCTGTCCAGGTCCTTCTGCAGAGCCTTCCTACCCTCAAGCAGATCAACACTCCCGCCCAACTTGGTGTCATCTGCAAACTTACTGAGGGAGCACTCGATCCCCTCATCCAGATAGTTCATAAAGATATTGAACAGGACCGGCCCCAAAACTGAGCCCTGGGGAACACCACTCGTGACCGGTTGCCAACTGGATTTAACTCCGTTCACCACAACTCTCTGGGCCCGGCCGTCCAGCGAAGGGTGTACCTGACTAAGCCATGAGCCACCAGCTTCTCTAGGAGAATGCCGTGGGAGACAGTGTCAAAGGCTTTACTGAAGTCCAGGTAGACCACATCCACAGCCTTTCCCTCATCCACGAGGCGGGTCACCTGGTCATAGAAGGAGATCAGGTTGGTCAAGCAGGTCCTGCCTTCCATGAACCCGTGCTGGCTGGGCCTGATCCCCTGGTTGCCCCGCACATGGGACCGCTCCATAATCTTCCCCGGCACCGAGGTCAGGCTGACCGGCCTGTAGTTCCCTGGATCCTCCTTCCGGCCCTTCTTGTAGATGGGCATCACATTGGCAAGCCTCCAGTCATCCGGGACCTCCCCTGTTAACCAGGACTGCTGGTAAATGATATTTTGATATTGAACTGTTAAACTTCATAAAAAAAAATACATTTGAAAGCTTAAGTTTTGAAAGTTTACCTTTAAATTAACGTGTCTATTAAGAGATGTAAGTGTTTTTATGATTTTTTTTTTTTTTTTTGTATGTGTACTAAATCTCACCATAAAGGCTTATTGTGGAAAGGCCTTATCCTGGAAATAGTATCATCCTAAATCTACCAGTCTTTGTAATATCTTCAACAATACTGATATATGAAATAATAATGAATAACATTTCTAAGCACAACACTATCTTTTATAGCCACATTATTTTACATGCTACTTTGTGGCTGTTTGCATTAATTTTTAGCACATTTACCATTCTTATGCTTTCTATGACTAATTTAATCTCTCAACATTGAATTCTTAGGCCACTACTTTCTGAGAAACTGCAGTGACTTTTCATCTGATATATCATGTAGTAACTCCAGATAAAAGAGTAATGTTGCACTTACACTTCTTTATAGCTCCTATCTTCTGTAGAAAGTCTGGGACTGCTTCATGGAGATCTCTGCAGGATGATTTCAGTTTTCCCTTTGAGGAATTTCAAAGATGTTTTTCTTCAAATAGGAAATATCTATATTTCTGTGACACTTTCACCATGAGAGCAATATGCCACAGTTGCACATGACAGAGGACACTATAACATGCTGACACATGAGGTACTATGTTGCTGTTATTGAGGTTAATCCTTCGGTATTTTCCAGTAGTACTTAAAATGTTTGGCTGAAGGTCTCGTTCATGTTTCTTTTTACCCAGTGCTTCCAAATAAATCTTCAAGTTCTGCATTAGTCTGAAATAGACCTAGAAGTACCTTTTAGATACAGAAAATAAAAATTAATGTTTTTCATTTGTGCCAGATTTTTGTTCAGTAATTCAGTTTATAACTACTTTTCTCCAAATATTTAGAACTACAAAATAAGTGAATTAATACCTGACTAGACAAATTCTCAAGATCAAGCTTTCATCAAATTGAACCTACTCTCTTTAGCAAGCCAAGATTCTGTTCAGCTCAGAGTTCAAGAAGAGACATTCTGACTTGTTAGATAAGAAGGATGGTAAGGGAGAAGTGGCTCAAAGGGTAATGGGATGTAATAGGCTGGAAGAAGGACAGAAGTAATATACATAGAATCATAGAATCATAGAATCATACAGGTTGGAAAAGACCTTTAAGATCATCGTGTCCAACCGTCAACCCAACACCACCATGCCCACTACACCATGTCCCTAAGGGCCTCATCTACACGTCTTTTAAATACCTCGAGGGATGGTGACTCCACCACTTCCCTGGGCAGCCTGTTCCAAGGCCTGACCACTCTTTCAGTAAAGAAATTTTTCCTAATGTTCAATCTAAACCTCCCTTGGTGAATATACAAGTGCATATTCTTTCCATTCAAGGGAAAAAGAGTTCATTCAAGGCACGAAATAAGACCCCAGCTTTGTTAGTCCTATAAATTTTCTTATAACAGGCAATATTAACCTAATATAAAAAGATTGATTTTTTTTAAGGGTAGAATTTGGTTTTTTTGTAATTGTATAGAATGATGAAGGAGGACACTGAAGTGGCATGTAATGGACTTGTTCATGTACAATTTCAGTAACAGTGATATGAAACTTGATCAAGTCAGGCTTGGAAATAAGTGCATATAACTTTAATATGTAGAACATGCTTTCCTGAAACTTTCTCAGCTTCTTGGAGATGGGAGTACTCAAACAACTCCAAAGCAACCAGTCCTAGGACACATAAAATATCTGCTAACCACTAGTTCAACACTTTCATTGTTAGAAGAATACAGAAATAAAGATGGAGCTGACAGAAGGGAGAAGCAGAAGTTGAGGCTTGTATATATTTCTGATAAAAGCCTACTTCAGAGTTAAAAATGTTTACATTTATAGAGAACTTCATTAATTAACCAAGACAGCACCTTTAAATTTCAATGTATTGCATTCAATGCTCCTGTAAAAATTTTAATACATGATGCTGCATACATCAGCAGACCAAATTGACATAACAGACCAACCATACAGATGGAAGCAATTGCAGGACTTATATTTCTCAGAATAACAACAGTAATGGCAGCTTTATTGCTTACTGTATGGGATAACTACAGGAGTAAATGCTAAGAGAAAACAGGTGGAATGGAAAAAGTATTTCATAACTTCACAATTTAAAAGTTAATCCTCCAGCGTAAGCTAGTTATCCAGATTCCTGTTATATTCTGTGGTGCAAATTGTACCCTTAAAACCAATCTTTTAGTAATAGATTTATCATCCTACTGGCTTAATACTTCCCAATCTGGGAAAAGAAAAAAAAAGAAAGGAAAAAGAGGAATAACTAACCCCAGATGAGTAATTATCTGGAGGTGCTTATTTCTGTCCACCAAGCGCAGAGGGTGTCTGGATGACAGCTTTTGACCACAGAACTAATACTGATGCGGATAAGTTTTTTAGATTAATTCTATCTATGCTTGTACACTGAAAAGATATCGTTCTGAGTAATCACATATTCTGAAAGAAAATTGTTCTAAACAGAACAGCAGGATGAATACTGGTAGAAGAGCAGATGACTCCTCCATGTCGCAGGTTGATTTCACCTGAAAGGTTGATTTCACCAGTGATTTATTGGCATACAGTGGAGTTTCACCTGTTAGAGGTTCATTCACCAGATCAGATCTTTCAGTGAGGCTGATGTGGAGAAGAACACATCAGTTGGCTTGCTTTTTTAGGGGTGGTACATACAGATACTTCCATATTTTCCAACCACTGGAAATTTACAGTCCTATGTCTTTACATAGCTTGAAGAAAAGAATGATAGACTCATGAGAGTTATCTGCTGCCAACTTATTCCAGATTTAATCACAACGTGAACCTAAAAAAGAGAAAAGAGCTGTTGTACTAGGTCTGGCTGGAATCATAGAACTATAGAATCACTTAGGTTGGAAAAGACCTTTAAGATCATTGAGTCTAATCATAAATGTAACACTGCCAAGTCCACCACTAAATCATGTCCCCAGGCACCACATCTACACATCTTTTAAACACTCCAGAGATGGTAACTCAAACACTTCCCTGGGCAGCCTGTTCCGATGCTTGATAAACCTTTTGGTGAAAAATTTTTTCCTAATGTCCAAGCTAAACCTCCTCTGGTGCAACTTAAGGCCGTTTCCTCTTGTCCTGTCGCTTGTTACTTGGGAAAAGAGACTGACACCCACCTTGCTACAACCTCCTGTAGTTGTAGAGAGCGATAAGGTCTCCCCTCAGCCTCCTTTTCTCCAGGATAAACAACCCTAGTTCCCTCAGCTGCTCCTCATATGTCTTTCTTGTAGTGAGGGGCCCAAAACTGAACACAGTATTCGAGGTGCGGCCTCACCAGTGCCGAGTACAGGGGCACGATCACCTCCCTGCTCCTGCTGGCCACACTATTTCTGATACAGGCCAGGATGCCACTGGCCTACTTGGCCACCTGGGCACACTGGCGGCTCATGTTCAGCCGGCTGTCAACCAGCACCCCCAGGTCCTTTTCCTCCGGGCAGCTTTCCAGCCACTCTTCCCCAAGCCTGTAGTGTTGCATGGGGTTGTTGTGAGCCAGAGGCAGGACCCAGCACTTGGTCTTGTTGAATGTCATACCGTTGGCCTCAGCCCATTGATCCGGCCTGTCCAGATCCCTCTGTACAACCTGTCTACCCTCAAGCAGATCAACATTCCTGCCCAACTTGGTGTCATCTGCAAACTTACTGAGGGTGCTCCCTCAGGAAGAGGGTGATCCCCTCATCCAGATCATTGGTAAAGTTATTAAATGGAAGTGGAATGGAATGGAATGGAAAAGAATTAATTTTCTTCATCACAGCCTGTATGGTGCTGTGTTTTGGATTTGTGACTAGAACAGTGTTGATAATACACCAGTGTTTTGGCTGTTGCTGAACAATGTTTACATAGCATCAAAGTTTTTTTTATTTTTCCACTCTGCCCCACCAGCAAGTAGGCTGCCTGGCAATGAGGTGTAGTGAATAAATTACCTCTTCCCTCTGCTTGCATAATCAGCTTTTGCTTCACCTATTAAACTGCCTCTGTCTCAATCCATGAGGCTTCTCGTCTTCTATTTTCTCCCCATCCTGCAGGAGAGCAAACTGCTGTGAGTGCTTAGTTGCTGGCCGGGGTCAACCCACCACACATGTAGATATAAAAAGGGAGACAATAAAACAGATTAAATATTTATTCAACGTGAGGCTTCTTCACTTTCATGATTGTTTTTATAAGCATATACTTGTTTTATTCTTGACGGTATTGCAGTCATGCTAGCTTTCAGTTTATTTGGTAAATGAGAACCTGTCTTTAAGTTCAAACTGAGTGAGGCATTGGTTGGACCAGGAGAAGATAGCAATGTAAAACTAACAAGGGAGACGAGATAGCTGACAAGTATGTGCAGTACAAGGTAGCAAACAAGCACAAATACTTTGTAATATGAACGCTTCTATATCAAACAAGGTAGAACAGTCCATGCTGTCAATAAATCCTAACAGATAAGCAACTAAGAGATGTCACCGGAAAAAAAATGCTAAAAACCTGAGAGGAAAATATAACACCAGTTTTCTCCTACAATATTTGAAAATAGATTTTTTAAGCAGAGTTTTATAGTGAGTGAAGGAATGAAGTTTTAATAGTTACAAATTCCTAAGTGTTTTTTGATACACTCTTTAGGCATATGTCGTGGTTTAACCCCAGCCAGCAAATAAACCCCACACAGCCGCTTGCTCACACCCTGCCTCCGGTGGGATGAGGGAGAGAATCAGGAGGGGACAAGTAGGGAAACTCCTGGGTTGAGATAAAAACAGTTTAATAATTGAAATAAAACCAAGTAGAACAGTAATAATAACAATGAGAACAACAACAATAACAGAATATACAAAGCAGGCAATGCACAACGCTCACCGACTGCCGACCACATGTCACAAATGGGGGGGGGGAGCCCCCCCCAACCCCCCCAGTTTTTATACTGAGCATGATGTCACATAGTATAGAATACCCCATTGGCTAGCTGGGTCCACCACCCCAGCTGTGCTTCTCTGCCCCCCCCCTCCCCCCGGTGCACCACCCAGCAACAGCCAAAGCGCCAATGGACCATCAACGCTCCTTTCACACCAAACCCAAAACACAGCACACCCCCCCAAGCTACTGGGAAGAAAGTTAACTCTCTCCCAGCCGGAACCAGGACAGCATACGAGTTTGTGCCAATCACTTTTAGGAACACATTATGCCAAATAAGTCATGCTGCAGCCTAGTACTTTGTCACTGTTCTACCATGATCGATGATCACAAAATCCAACTTCTTACATCTTTTTCTTCTTTTTCCTTTAGCTATACTAATACTTATTTTAATGTTCTTTTAAAGTGACATTAACCATAAAATCAAAGTATTAAAGCCAACTGTGAAAAAATGAAACTGCAAAATGTGCATGTGTGCCGTCACTGAGCCAGGACAACAGTGTGGTGTAGATACTTGTGCATGTGTTCCTTCATTCTACTCAGAATTTGCAGCTCCATCTGGTTAGGTTAGTTTTCAAATGTTAAATGATTGAGGAAGTTCTCACAGGAAAACTTACTTACTCTTTTTACAGTCTTTGCAGCTTTGAAATTTCAATCGCAAATATTCTTCTCTAAACTTCCTTCCAGTAAATTTACCAGTATGCGTATATGGAATGTAATCATATTACTTTCACCCACACATCCTCTCTTTGTAACAAAAAGACATGGAAGGCACCCACTGATTTTTTACCATCTACTGCAGTCTCTGCAGACATTCTTTCCATTATCTGGAAAAGCACATCTCCGGTGCAATGGAGGAATGCCAGTTCTGTAGCTGGGACACAGCAATTGTTAGGAGTCTTGTTTTTTTCCTTGAATCAGACTTCTCTTTTTTCCTTTGACTTAGAAGATGAATATAGGTTTCTGAAAACATAAGTTGTAATCTGACTCAGTTCTTCCCATTACTCATTATTAAGCTTAAACTTTAAAAGGTGCCATGATCTGGGAACACAAAGCTTATTTATTGTTTCAGCTCTATTCAGGTAACTACAAGAATCTTACAAAGTTCACTACACTGAATAACTCAATGTTCTTTAAGTATTTATTAAGACTAAGACCTCAATTTTTATTCAAGACATTTTATTACTGAAAAATATTACTGATGATCTACTCTAGATAAGAACTAGCAAAACAGAGTTAAAAGACACTTCAGATATCCAGTCTTCAAAGAATTATATGTCATCTAAAGTACATGGAGGCCATTCTCCACATTCCATTTCCTGAATTCTTTTTCTGTATCTCAGTGTCTGTTACAGAGTGTCATGGAAATCTTCATTCTGCAGTTTTAAATAGCTTACTTATTTTCTAGGTATCATTTGAAAAAGAATGCCTGTTGTCCAGGAAAGCCAGAAGAAGCCATTTTGAACTAGTGTGTTGATTATCAGAGTGCTGACAGCAGCATGCAAAATAGTATAGTGAAAAACTCCTTCACTTTCACCTGTTCCCTCTTGAGATGATCAGCAAGAAGACATTAATGGAACTTTCCACACTATGCTGTAAAAGTGTTGCTCCAACAGAATATATTGAGATTTTAATAGGACTTTCATTTAAAAGGAAGAGAAAAAGATGCTTGAAAGATTAATAGCATAAGCTCTTATTTTATTCAATGTAACCATGCTCTATTGCAAGGTTTATGTGACATACAGAGTTACAAACTATGTGTGCTTTAATAAGGAGACTATGCTGTTATAATTTTGCTGAAGGGATGGAATTATATTTCATGAATATGGCAAAAATACCATAGCCAGATGGTGCATGCTTCACTACAGTCAGTGTCATTACTAAAAACTTATTTTAAAGCTGTGGGAATTTTAAACAAATGTGGTTACAGCACATACCCAAGCTGAAGTCAACCATGTCAAAAGAGGGTCAATAAGATGATGTTAGGATCCAGTTTTTGTTTAAATGAGAGCTTGGATTTAAGGCCAAATCAAGGATAGAGTTTAGATGTTCCAAGGTTTTGGAAACTGCTGTCACAACAGCTTAACCATGGTGTCCAGAAACTTAAAAAGAATTTCTCTTGTCCAGAAACTATCAACATCCTGGACTAAAATTTTATTATTATGGATATTAGCACTCTGATTTTTACCTTTGTGAAAACAGAAGCTGAAGAGAGACTTCGGTCAGCTTTGAACTTAATCCCAAATCATAAATCTATGAGGGAGTTTCAGCAAAAGAAATCAAACTAGAATTTTATTTTGTATGTTTCAAGTATTGTTCTTGAAATTTTTATTTCAGTTATCTCTTTTAGTATGAAGCTATCCGGTTCAACAATGGAGTAGAACTAACCGTTTTATATCTGACTTACAGATTGTTGAGGTTTTTAAGGCATTTTCCTCAAAAACTGCAACTCTAAAAAGATAACATTTTGTGATCTCAATTTAAAGAAAATCTTGTGCTTGTTCTGAAAACACTATTATGACTTCTCAAATATAGCAGAATTTATCTGATATATCTATATATGACTAGGACTGATCAAAATACTTGAAATATAAATTTAAAGATGTATATGTGTTTAAACTACAGCTATATTAGTTCGCTCAAATGAAATATTGGTATAACTAATCAATGCACTGCAATAAAATATCTGTGCCACAGAAACTGCAGAAACGTGGTTTTAAACAGTAAGTTTTTTAGTAGTGTATGCAGAAATACAGTAATTTTCTGTTAATCTAGGGCTGGTTACCACAGTGCTGTGCAATTTCTTCCAGGATCCTTAATAGAACTGGTGATTTCTCTCTCCAACATTGATCTATTACATAAATAGACAAAAAGCTTCAAAGATTTTCCATTACTGAGATGGGCACTTCAAGAAGCCATTCAAAAGTCTCTGGAAGTACAGTCTCTAATAAGAACTTTCTATTCTTATATATAATCCGTAACCGCAATCTCCAAGGCAAACTTCTGAAAACTACACTGTAAACAAACACAAGTTATGGGGTTCAAATCAAGGGTAACTGCATGAAATCTTATATCATACAGAAGGTTAGACTAGATATTCTAATGATCCCTTCTGGTCTGATAACCAATGAGCTGGTGAACCTTCTCTGAGGTTTGAATTTCACTCCCCATTACAAACCTACACTCTGGAAAAGCACTGGAAAAGCATTAGTAACAGAAAATAATATATATCTGCCTAATTTTTAAGAAAATCTTTAGAAGAATGTTTTTGTTACTAGCTAAATGATTCTAGGCTTTTTATATATTTTAAAGAAAATTACACTTTTTTTTTTCTTCCAAGAGCATCTTATATCCATTCTCAAATTTAGGTTGGCAGTTTTTGCAAGTGCATAAGAGTTTAAGCTCTTTAATGATGCCAGAATTTGTAGTGTGATCTTTGAAAGAGGAAAATTAACAGTAGAATATGATGAATTTTATGTAGTGATCATTCTGTGTGTTTTGACAGACAGATTTGGGCAAACAGACTGGGATTCAACTTGGGTAATAATAGTTATACAATTGGGACATTAGTTCCTCAGATCCCATAATTCAGTTAACAAATGTCAATAATATGTGGGAATTATACACGGAAGCTAGAAAGTTCAAATGTGTTTGTTATAAACTTCTGTGATTTTGATGCAGTTGGTGGGCGTTCCAGATTTGTAGCTTATTGTGAACTTTGTTATGTACGCTTCCTTATATCCCCGTTGCCATCCATATGAGAACAGGAGAATAATCTGCCTGTGAAAATGCAGTATGTAGATAGCTCTGCTATGTACCTACTCAAATGTAATGCCCATTGATTTCCTATTTGAGAACCTCTGGATTTTTTTATAATACATGTAAGGTGGCATGTCAATTCTGTAGTTATTTAAAGCCTTGTGCCAAAACTACAGACCATTCTGAATAGATGGTTGGCTCAATATCTCGTCAAAACTGTACTTAGAGCAGGAAAATCTAGCTGATTGGGACCTTATTTGTACAACCCCAGGAGTCCAAGACAAGCAGAAAGTCATTCTTAACGATAACTGTTCTCTCTTAACATATTCAGCAAAACCGATAACCCAACTCTTCAGTGTCTACAGAAATAAAAAACTGAATGCTACCAGGGTTACTTTTTTTTTTCCTTTTTTTTTTTTCTCTTTCTTTAGTCATGGAAAAAGTTGAGCTGCAAGCAGAAATTTCTCATCTTTCCAAAACATGTGTTATCCCATTAAATAAAAAAAAAACATGTGTAAAGAGAAGGACTGGAGCAATCTGGAAAAAATAGCTGTTAGACTGAGTCCAAATGCGGAAAAATCTCAAATTATTACATGATATAGTGAGCTAATAATCCTGTTTATAAACATATTTGTCTACAATTTAGACAGCTGACACTGTAAAACCAAATGCATCTGAGCTTCTTAATACAATCCATATATCACACTATAAGCCACTGGACTTCTAAGAGTGAGTCACAGACTACATTTTCTGTTTTCTTTCTCTTAGGAAACTAGTTTATTGCAGTCTGGAAGCAAGTATGCTTTATTTTCAAGATTTTTCTTATTACATTTTGCTGTTGACATAATAGAGATGTGAAAACTAACACAGGGATGCTGTGGATCACTGCAAAGCCAGTGCTTACTTCTCTGTGGGGAAAAAAGAAAAGGTCCTTAGCCACTTCCAACAATACTTTTATTCTCCAAATTGGGTATTATGATAACTAATTAAATCAGTGATGCCATCAGTCTCATCATTCTGAAATTTTTATGACTTGCAGTGTAAAAATAGTTTACTAGAGAACTATTTTAAAAACCTAATGTATTTTTTTAAAAAAGCTAAATATTTGTGATTATGTCTTTGGCTATTTGCATTTATAAAGCTTTGATCTTGTACTCCTTCAAATTCATTGAAAATCCGTTTCTGAAGCATACTTTATTTGTGTTCTGCTAAGCCATACAAGTACATGGCAAGGATAAGGCACAAGGCAAACCTCTGTACAGGTTTATTTCAAAGAGGTGGTGTAGGTTTCAGGTGACACTAAAAGTGTTGATCACTGCAGGTCTCCATATTGAGAATGTTGGAGATGCAGTCTTGCCCTCAAATCTATAGTTATCAGGCTATATTTTCCTTCTACCATCAGAATTTCCAATCACACTAGTAAAAGAGGCAGGTGCAATGAAACAAAGTCATATTCATAACCCTTAGCTTAGCTTTTCTTGAGGCAATGGCAATGTGGAGGATGACTCAGTCACTACCTTTTGACAGTGATTCCTATTGAACTGCCTAGCATGGAAGGATACCTGGAAGACAGAAGCCTCCATTCTTTCCTCATAGAGATGATTTCTAGTGAAGATTCCTAAATTAAGGGCCACACCTGCCCATTCCAGACAGCCTATGAATTCCCAAGCATCAAGGCAATTACAATCTGGAGATTTATATGATTAAACTAATAAACTTATTACAATGCAATAAAAATGAAAAAAAAAGTAGGTAGAGTGTGGGAGATATAGATAGAAAAAGATACGGCAGAAAGCTTAGTGTTACCAGAGTATTTTGTACATAGCTGATACGTATAAGTACCACAACATGTTTTATGATACATAGCTTCATTTCTGGTTACAGAGCACCAATTCCCTTCCCAAAACTCTTTCACTATTTTGCATGTCAACTGTGTTCTTATAAATGAAACTCAATTTTGGCAATTTATGGCATATTTCCAGCACCATCCTGTGCATACACTCATAGTACCCAGCTTAGCCTTCTGTGCTAATACAGTAAATATCTCAAATGCATAAAATGTGAATGCATTTTAAGACGAATACTGCAGATTTGGATGACTTTGGTGATATGTATAGGCATGTAATAGGCATTGACATCATCCATATTAACAGTTCCTTTGGAGCAGTTTTTTTGTAAAATGTCAATGCAGATTAAGAATAATGTGTTTTGTACATGGAACCTATTGAAATCAATGCTACATTTCCAGAATAGTGCATGCATAATACAATTAATTATGAAAAATTATGTAAATTCACAACAGCTATTTTATTAATACTAAAATTAATCTGCACACATTTTCATCGGACTATGCAACATATTCTAAGGTTAAGCCACAAAGCTTTTTAGATGCCTGGTTCACTCTGGTTGATATTGACATCCTTAATGCCACCACTGAGCTGCTGTATGGACTGGTCAGTATCTAAAACCTTCATTACCAAGTTGCTACCTACCATACCCATATTTGTGACTGTCAGATGTCAAACATGCTCCCTGGCTTTAATCAAATCATTGCCATCAGACACTGGAGTAATTAATGATTCAAATTACACCAGCCCCCAATCCATATAGCTTAAATTGGGAAACATCCTCCTACCATTTGGATACTCTCTTCAAAAAAGTATTGAAATTCTAGGTGATACATGCATAGTTTAGACTGATTCCAATTGTAAGTTACAACATCCAAACTTTAGAATGCTGGAGCATCACTCTGTTTTAAGATTAAAGTCTTCCCTATCTCAAGACATGTTAAAATAAATGAAAATGTTTATTACAAACTCCAAAACATATGATGTACAGCCAAGTAGCAGATGTGATAGAAATAAATTTTAAAAAATACATAAGGTCCTTAAAGTAAGATCCAGTTTCAAAGCTTTCTCTTCCCTTCTTTCTACACAACTGATGGATTGTGGATGCTTACCCAAATCCATTATGCTAATTTCCCTGGGTTGCAATTACAGACTTTTGGTAAATTAAGCTTCCTTCTGTACTGCATCCCTTTCTTGAGGTTCTATTAATATCTTCCTCTTTTAAAAAATTGTCTTTTACTTATTTAGTACCTTTGATATCACCTCAGGTTGTGTACTGTCCTAACCACTTCAGAAATTTTAAGAGCCCTTCGGTAGACTAACTGTCATATCTTAAACTTGACTCAGCTATTAGGAAATCATTATCTATTGAAAGATAAACACTTTCCTGTCTGGAGAAGCAGTGAGCTACTCTCATTCTAAAGCCTCTCTGTATACAGAATTCTGTAGGACCATGTGAATTGACAAGCATACTTGAATTAAATGTGGAAATGGAGTTAATGCATACTACTGATGCTAACTCCTGACCGAGTCCAGAGAAAAAGGTTATGTCTATACTTCAAAAAAGAAGAGGGCAGGAACCAATCCCTGTCTCAGAGCTCATGTGGAAATGACTGCCTAGAGCATATTGTCACAGAGCTAAGAAAAACTGGATGCATTAGCACTTATTCCATTTAGCTTGGGTGTCTTTTGGATCCCAAAAGAAGCCCACACATCCATAAGACACTGTTTTGTGCTTTTTTTTTTTTCATGGAAAATGTTTGTAGTAATGTGAGGATACTGTTGCAATTCGACTGTGTGGTATTTTTATGGTATGAAACTGAAATTATATGCTGCATGCAAAGTCTGCTGAGATATTTTGGAAGATTGTGTTGCACTAAGGGAGCCTGTCGTGGTTTAATCTGGCAGGCAGCCAAATACCACGCAGTGCTCACTCACTCCCCCTGCCCCCCCAGTGGGACGGGGAGAGAATCGGAAGGGTAAGAGTGAGAAAAACTCGTGGGTTGAGATAAAGACAGTTTAATAGAACAGAAGAGGGAAAATAATAATAATAATAATAATGATAGAATATACAAAATGAGTGATGCACAATGCAATTGCTCACCACCCACGCTGACCGATAACCAAGTAGCGATCGGTACTTCCTGGATCACGCCTACCCTTCATATACTGAGCATGACGTCACATGGTATGGAATACCCCATTGGCCAGCTGGGCTGGCTGTCCTGATTATGTTCCCTCCCATCTCGTGTACCTAGCTCAGTCAGTAGGCATGGGAGCTGTCCTTGGACTAGGAGGGCACTTAGCAACAACTGAAAACATCAGTGTGTTATCAGCATTCTCCTCATGCTAAATCCAAAACACAGCACTAGGAAGAAATTTAACCCTATCCCAGCCGAAACTAGGACAGAGCCAAACCCTCTAATCATACTCCCCCTTGAAAATGGTCCCTTGCAGTTGATATCTCCTGATCAGAGCTTTAGCCATATTTCTGGGAGCGCTTGTTGACAGGAGCAAAATTGTGCACAGCAGTTAAGCTAACACTGGCTGAGTTCTGTGGATTATCAGTGCTTGAACTTCCACCATGACTTTCTCAGAAGTATGGATGTAGCCAATAACAGTAGATGCTTTTTGTTTCATAATGAGTTTGCAGGCATCAAGCTTTGAGGGATATCATAATTTCACTGTACATTTTTAAGTAGGGATACCCCGCCTATTTTAGCAGATGAACATGACTCCTTATGCAGTAACATCTTCAGAAAAAAATTATGTCAGTTGCAGTTTCCATGCTAGCTAGACAAGTTCTTTTTCAGTATTGACTATCTTTAAGAATATGTGATTGTTTAAACATTTCACTCTTCAGAGTAATTTACTGGGAAAAGTATTCAGCCTCAGTTGGGTGTGTTAGCCATTAAGCACTCCACTGAGTGCTCTGTAGTAAATGTCTCTCATTGACTTGTATTTGAAGTATGGCACATTAAAAACATAATTAAATATCAACTGAGTACATCTTTTGTATTTCAAGGTTGTCTTTTTCCCTATTTTAGGTTAGTGACATAGCCGCTGAACTGTAAACTGAAAGTGGGAATCAATCCATGTAACCCCATCTGCATTGGGACATATGTGTCTAGGTCTGTCTAGCCTTGTAGTCATCTGAAGGACATCTAACCTACATTAAGATTAGATATAGACTGCGTTATCCTCTGGTGGCCAAGCCTTAATATGTGCATAATGAAAAGACGTAAGCAACTGACCAAGATGTCCTGGATTTCACTTTGAAGTTTTATAAAATGCATATATCTCTAGATTAGATTTATTGAAAGCTTAGACACTTATTTCAGGTGGCCTGGGTTGCCTCTCTGCCAAATTAGGTGCACTAGATTTCACTCTCAATATCTTGATTCTAATGCTGCCTTCTCTTTGGAATGAAAATCTAAAAGTGGTCTTGCTTGCTTTCTGCAAATACTGAATTTAAATGTGCTAACCTTATTCACAATCATCTTCAAATAACAAAATGGTACAAAAAAGCAATTAACATAAATTAAAACATAAATTTTAAACAGCCAGCTCTTAAAAAAACTCTAATCAGACACCTACTGACTGAAAATCTAATCCTGCTGCCATTGAAGTCAGGTCATATATTATTTTAATTTCTTCTAGCTAGCATGCTAGTTTCTGGTTCTTATAATAGCATATATCACTGCAGCATCTAAGTGTCACTGAGGAAATAGTAACTGCTCTAACAGCTGGCCAGTGATCCAATTTTTTCTCTCTTAAGGCAATTAGAGCTAGGAATATATTTTTATTTATTGTGTTTTAAATCACATCTTATCTCTTTCTTTTTCTCCTCTTCTGTTTTAACTCCTCTTCCATTCCTCAGTGCCATCTTCAGTGATATTTGGAGAAGTTTATATTTAAATTGAAAGGGTGTTAATTTTAGGCTTATTTTAGTCTGATCAGATAAACCTTTCATCCTGTTGTTGAGAAAGTGCTGTACCACAATTTTTTTAACTTCCCCACTATTGTCAGGCTGACAGCTCCTACAGAAAACAGCTGTAAATGCAAGTCAACATTATGAGGACGGACATACTCTATCAGATATGTCAGGCATTAGAGATCAACAGAGATTAATTTTGAAGGTGGCTGATATGTAATGACTGTTTCAGGAGTCATCACATTAAGCAGTGTTCTGGGAGGAGAGGGTGGTGGGTTTGTTTTTATATATATATATATATATATATATATATAAAAGGAGATGCCCACATTCTGAATTTGTTTAATTTTTTATTGTTATGGTGCTGATACCACAAAGCCAAATATTAACAAGATTAGGAGAACGCCAAAATGTGATGATTTATCACTACTATGATGGGATGGAAGGGTATCTTTTGTTAGCCACTACTGAAAAGAATTATTAATTCTCAGTAAAGACTCATCTGGCAGTCTTGTCTGAAAGAAAATAGGAAATGAAAGAAAACAGGTCACTTACTTGAAATCCACAACTTTAAGACATTTTATTAACAAGCTAAATAGGATGTAACTGGTGGAAGATAACACCAGAGACCTATACCAAAGAAGCTACAAAGGATAAGAGAAAGATACAAACAAAAAAATCTTTCAGGTTAGTTTAAGGAGACTAAAACAAATAGGTTGCTCAACCACCAAAAATATGTAAATGTTGTGTGTACTAGTTAAAACAAGTGACACCTTGAGTCTCCTGTTTATGTACATTGCACTATCCACAGCACAACTTAGATTCTCACAGCTGTTACCAAAAGTCAGTCTTAGTCTCTTACTTTAATTAATCAATGCTCGTTATCAAGGTGGCAGTCTTTCTGTGAACAGAGAGTCAAAGGAGAAGATGTATTGTTAATGAAGTTTTTAGAGCAATTTGCAGGAAACTGAGACATTAAGTATTTTCTACCCCTAGTGAAGTTCTTTGATCTGTAGCAATAACAATAACATTTCTAAGTACAACCTTGAAATAAATACTTGAGGGCTTGCAAATCTGGTGCATAACAGAAAACATCATTCACGCTAACTCGCTGCTTTCTCATTTCTTAATAAATTAAGGGGTGTTACCTAGAACATATGGTTTTATGATGATCTAAATATCCTTCCAAGGTTATGAAAAAATACCTCTGTTAGAAAAGAAATATGTAATTACAGCAACTTATTAAAAAAAAAAAGTGGGGAAAAAAGGCAACTATACAGGTGTGGTTTGAAATCAGCGCATTCTGTTGAAGAAAGCCTGCACAACCTACTTGACACAGGGTCTGCACTTGTCTCTCTCTCCATTTCTCTACCTCTTCCTCTCACTATGTATATTGTATAGTTATATAAGATATCTAGCATGAAAATATATGTTGTGTTTAACTCTATTTTCTTATGGTGAAAATAAGTACTTTACTGTTATTCTATCAAAAAGTTAAGTACATCACCTAAAACTACATTAAATCTGAATGAAAAGTGAAAATGTAAGATATAACCACAGGGAAACTTGTGTCAGGAATATTTAGTAATCATAAACAAATATATTACAGTTCCCAAAAATTAATTCTAGGTATTGTATTTAAAAAAAAAAAAATTATCTGTAAACCTGTGGATATCCCCTACTGAAGTAACAAATGATGATTATATCTCTCCAATAACCAAATAGTTCTGAAAAATACACACCACAATATTTACATTATCTGCCAGCTAAGAAAGGACAATGAAAAACAAAGAAAAGAGCGGGGCATGAAGAACTGCAAAACTCCCAGATGACACGATGTAGCAGGTATGTTTTGCCATATTTTTTTGTTAAACAAGCAAACAAAGCCATCTTCAGCTCATTTTTTTCCTATCAACAGAACAATGAATACAAGCTTTAAAAAGTACTAATTTTTTTTTCCAAATATATCAATAGTATGTACCTGCCACACCTTTGTCTAAAGTATTTCTAATTGTTTCTCTCATCACATGATGAGAGTTTAAAAATGGACTAGAATGTGATTAGAATCTGGTCTATTTAAAGTCTCAAATTGTTATGGTGGAAAAGCTTAATGTTGCTCTTTATAGGATTCATTCTTGGACTGGATTAAGTGTTACGTTGAATGTCTTGGTATATTTAACACATCTTTTGATCTGGAAGGATGGGTATTGAAATTGTGACAAAACCAGTCAATAATCATCTTCAAAAGGAAGTAGCGATGTATGTTATTGAGTAATATTGTGAAAACAAAGCTAAAGTGGTTACATAGCAAGTAATCAATATTTTTAAGAATGGGAACTACAGATGTATATCAATCTGTTCTATATTAATAATAGCTGTATTAGGCATCATTATGAAATGTGTATAAACCCTCAAAGTAGAGAGAGGCCAAAGAAATATTAATTAAAAATAATACTGCTATTATGAAATATTCTGCAAAGACGCCATCTTCAGCATGTCACATACATGGAAAAAAAAAAAAAGAAAATAATTGAGTTTATAGAAAGGTTTCCATAAAAGATAAAATTTTTAAAATTACAGCAAAGGCTGTCAGCATTGAATTCTGATGGTGGACACATCAGGTTATGTGCCCACTATCAGGTCATTAAAGTGACCAGATTTTAAATTGCCACCCAACATTTGAAGTCTCCAGCATTCATCATGTTTTCAAAGCAACTTGGATGAATAGTACATAGTTTAAAGGGTAATGCATAATTCAAATGCTCCTGCTGACTTGGTCACTGCTTAGATCACAGATTTAATGCTTTTTTTAGTTGAGGACATAAATAGCGGTGCATCCCAGTAAATATGATTTTGCCATTAGTAGTAGAAGGCCATAGACTTTGCACTGACCTGACTGCAGGGTCTCAGCACTTGTCTGAGCTTGTCCTGGCCTGGCTGGTTTTAGCTCATCAGTACAGCCAACAGACTTCAGAGAGCAATTAATCTCACCCTAAAGTAGACATTTACATTTGACCAGCCGATTTATGGTTGCTTTAATTATATTATTACAGATTTCCCCCATGTACTGTAGATGTGTCCCACCGCTCCCTTTCTGATTTGGCAGTCTGCCTGCGCCAATTGTCCTTGTGACAGTGTAACATAGCTGGTGTTGGGAGACAGAGACCATCTAAATCCTTCCTAGGCAGACCTTGATGTCTCATGATAAAAGGACAGAGAGAATTTGTAGGCAGCATAAACTTAGTCTGAGCTCAATCTACCTAAAAAGACAATATAGTTACACATAAAATCAGGTCTGGCAAATCTTCTCGACTTTTAGACTCTTAGGATTTGCCAGTTCAGGGAAGTGCAGATATGATCAGAAGGAATAGGAACACTTCCCTGAGCATAGACTTTTACTATGACTTAAAATTATCTTTGAGGTTTGCTGTATTTTTGCTATTTAACCTGCATCTTTCCCCACAATTTTATTCTCTACAAATGTTTATATTCTGAAAAACATAAAAGAATAATTTTTAATATTTCATGTCTATAAGTTCGTTACATAAAAATGGAGTAAAAAAGAAAAAAGCAGGAGAATCTACAATAACTCAAAAAGAAGTATAAAAATAAGAATTGATATAATTTTTTTAGGTAGATACAAATTTTATATGCATATATTTGGAAAGTTATAAGTAGATTTTACATGTACCAGTCACACCACCAGATATTCAGGCATTGTTATGCTTGTTAACATTGTTGATTTGATAAAAAATAATCCTGAGCTCACTAAAAATGAAGAACCAGACATTAATACTGAAGTCAGTTATACGCATGTCCCTTATTATTCATAAAATTAATGAACTTAGCTTTAAACAGTTAAGAAATACACCTATGGAATAAATCCATTAAACATTTACGAAGGCATCATTTTAGTGAATAAGAAGGGTCTCCAGACACATAAATCTATGGATCAGATCCTATAATTTGTCATAGCTCTCCTGAAGTCAGTGGAATAATATTTTTCACCAAATGAAAATGTGTTTCTAAATATTTTTATTCTCTCTTATCAGATTTGTTGCTTGTTGTCTTAGTCATATACAATTTTCTATTTTATTTCTAATTATATAGAATTGTTTGTGTGTGGTCTGAATTTTGGTTAACTATTTGCCATACAATACCTTCCAACAACAGCTATGTTTTTAAATCTATACAATGAGTTTTAGCTATGGAATTCCCATTGAAGTCGATGGGAAATGCACTACTAAAATCCTTGTTTGCCACTTTTTGAAAATCTATGATCAACAAATGAAATAAAAAAGTTCAGTGGCTACAAAAAGAGTCTGTCTGTTGTTAAACTTGCTCAGTATTCAGTGGTTTAGCTTGCTGAGCTGCAACCTGCATGCTTCACTGGACACTAGTTTCATAATTGGCACTGTTGGTTACCTCTACAACCATCATCCACCAATTCATGAGTCCTGGGATAATACGGAATGGGCCTCGATGTGCACAGTTGTTTTCAAATTCAGAAGGAAAATTCCAAGAAAGAGAAGAATACATCATCAAAAACACCTTTAAAAAAAAAACAAAAAAAAAAAAGAAAAGCTCCGTTCATGTTCTGGGCATTGCTTTTAGTCTCCAGTCAGAAACAAGTCTGAGGTTACTTTGCAGCATACCATGTATTTTTGTTTGCTTGTCTGGAATCTAAGCAATGAGAAATATAGGATAATGAGAAAAAAAAAAAAAATCCCAAATACACAGTCTGTCTTTTTTTTTTTCCTTCAAGGATATAATCACTAAAAGAGACAGCATACTTTTAGTGAGCACCATCTGAAAACATCGCTTGGCAAAGAAAGTATTCAACAAAGGATGTTCTCCATTTCATAAGTATAAGACGAAGACAAAAGAATGCAAAGCCTGAAGCTATTACAAAAGTCAAGTTAGGAGCATTAGACTACAAAACACTCATACATTATTAAGTATCTCAGCTGTGACATCTGAGTACTTCTTAACTGTCCTTTCCACTGAAATAAAAATTTTATTTGTTAATCATTAAATGGGACAATAATTCCAAACAAAAAAGAAAAAAATCCAAATATTTGTGAACACAGGAAGTTTTGAGATAATAAAATCTCAGATATTCACCAAATACTTCGCTATTTTGGAGTAATCTCTAGTAATCTCTAGTAATTCTGCTAGTACTGGAAGGGTCTAACTTGTGTATACCACATACTTAAGGTCTTAATTTTGGTATAGTATATTAAAAGGTGTTTGGGGGCTGGATATATAAGGAAGAAGTGTGAAGAGACAGAAGGGAGAAGGCAGGTGTGTGCGGTTGCCTGCACATTCACAGCATGAGGGAGAGATATTGGAGTGAGTCTTAGACATTATAATTTCTTTACTTTGAGACATTGCCGTATATGTGCTCTCCTCACGATTTACATTTATCTCGTGGATTGTAATAAATAACTTTTTTGGCCATCTGTCTGTTTGGTACTTGTGAGAATGACAACACTTTTGTTTGGGGCATAAAAGAAGGACTGCGCCAGCTGAGTTTCAGTTTTTCTCCATCATCACTTGGCCCACCATCAAGTGTCTTGCTGCTTCATTGACACAACTTTTATTCTGCTAGTTTGCATCTTTAGTTAGGTAATTTCGTTAATGCATGAGTGTTGGTTTACTTAATTATGTTAGCTAAGCTGAACATTGAAACCTTATTCATTTTGACAAGATAACCCTGGGTCCACAATAGTGTCAGCGACCTGAGGGCACTCACAGGCCTCACTGCCCCTGCCCACCCCCTCGGGGCTCTCCCCAGCCTGCCCATGGCCCAAGACCCATTTCAGCTGCCTGGGGCCGTCAGCCTCTTCCCCAGTGCCACCGCAGCAGGGCCGGTCTCCTGCCCAGCCACGGGCCCCTCTGAGCCAGGCCTACCCATAGGCCCATGTCCCAGCCAAGCCTTCGTCTCTCCCTGTCTCCAAGGAGGTGCCTGATGCCGGGGACTGGGGCTGCCCCTGGTGCGTCCGGCTGCCCAGCTTCTGGTGCCCCAGCCCACAGGGAAAGGCTGGTTGGTGCAGTGTCCTGGCAATAGTCACTTTGAAATTTCTCAGCTTCATGTATGGTTTATCCTGGGATACTATTCAGCAATGAACTACCCATAGCTTTGCCATATTTCACTTAATTTAAGAACTTACCCCTGCATGAATCATCCTCTGGGTGCACCAATGCTTCTGTAGAATAGCAAGGCTCTTAGCCAAAGTGGGTCAGTTATTAAAATATAGTCAGAAAATTATTTTTCTCGTTTTCTTTAAAACCCTTATGGACATGGAAACTGTGCTAAATATACCTAGGACTTATATTATTAGATGGGATCCCAGTATCTGCATTTCACACACAAACTCCCTTACAGAACACCTATAACTCCTCAGGTGCTAAAGTGCATCAAAATGAACAAAAATTGTCAAGGAATGAAGTGAAAGTCAAGAGGAGTTTCCAATGTGCCACATGGAGACAAGAACTCAACAGAGTGAAATCTTAATAATTGCATTGGCTTGGCTTCATTTGCTGCTTGCTCAGTGGTACCAACCTCTGTGGAAACTTCTTTGAACACAAGTGTATTCCTGTTGTTTGCTAGTTTGGAAGAAAATGAGGGAGAGTATTCCACCTTTTTTGTTCTGTATGTAAAATGTGCAGTGATTCAGGGGACGCTCTGCAGCGTAGATACCGCGCAGCACGTGGTGAGGGCACCCATTTCTGTACTTTAAGCATCTCACATAAAACAGACAATAAAAAAGCCTTATCAATATCTATGAGATAATGTGAATAAACTCAATAGGCAGCACTTAGTAAAAATATATCCTTGGAAATATAATGTAATATCCTATGGTAATTGCATAAATGTGAGTCACCTAATACAAATATAACTTTATAACATGACATTTCAGAGGCATCCTTCATTATTCATGACATTTTGTCCATTATAGCATAAGATTCCTCGGAAGATAGAAATAACCATCCAGAAGTAAAGTCTAGCTAATTATCTATTGCCTGAGAAATCAAGTTGGTATAATGGATGAAACATCAGTTACAACAATCGGTGGTGTCTACTGACAGAAGAAATGCAGAAATTACTGTACCAGAACTCTCAGAAATCTTCTCAGTCTTCCTTACATAGCCTTCTCTAGCTGGGAATAAAGCTTGTTTGCAGCAAAAAATTTTAGAGAGAGATATATATTTAAAAAAATTAAATGCCTAAAAAGTAATTATGGAACATTACATAAACATTAGTTTTGTAGAATGTACAAGCTATTGCCTTATTTCTTATTGTTTTCAGAGAGCAATTAGTGATTCTGTAAAAGTGTAGGAGGTACTATATAAAAGGAACTTATGTTTTTACAAGTTTCACTTTAGTCCATTTTTTAAACATATATATTAAAAATTCTTTGAGCTTTGTTTGTTTGTTTGTTTTAAATACACAAAATACTTTAATTGCATATTAGCGTTAACAAAAGGGCAACATAATATAAATGCTTCAGCCCCTAAACATGACCGCTTAGCAACTTTTTCATTCCTAGGGCAGTTAAAAATATTGTTAATTAAAATTAACAAGTAACTAGGGAAATTTAGATACTTGGGATTCCACAAAGGGGATCTTTGACAATTGTACTGGGGACTTGTAGGACAGCTTGAAAGAAAACAAGGACAAGCAAAGAAAGTCTAGAAAGTGAAGGAACAGATGAAAAGAAACCAGGTACACGGAAGTTAGAAATGGACAATGAAAATAACAGAATTAGATAGCGGCAAAGTGCTAGAGTCAGGGAATTAATGTGAAAAGATAGAAGATAAGACATTTTTTAAAAAAATGATTTTGATTAAATTTGAGAAACAAGACCTGAGGAGAAAGGGAGATGTCCTACATTAAATGTGAATAGATGCTACTGTAAGAAATTTGGGCCTGAGTTCTGCCTCAGTGAGGCAGTGAGAAATGTATATAATACATAGGCAGGATTTGGCCCTTTTTCTTTACTATTTTAAAGTGCTTGAAACAGAGAGAGGTCAGAATAAAAGAAATAGCTGGAGGATTATAAGCATAGTCTCTTTTCTCTATAGTCTGTTCTTACTTTCTTTAATCCATTTTGAGCTGTGCTTCATTTGCTGTATCTGGAAAGGTTACAAGCTGGCATTCTCATAGGAAACTGAACTCTGTTCTCAGAGCTGGAAAGGAAAGGGAAATGAGTGCTTAGGTGCTAATAAAAGGTATAGAAATGGTTGTAGTTTTCTGATGGAATGGTGCCAAAGAATATTTGAACTGAATCAGTTTTTTGTGTGCTTGTCTTGCATCATATCATGGTGGAGGTCAAAACTGGCTATCAATTTTTATCAAAATACTGCTTTTTAACTAAAAATTTTTGTGACAGTGGCTTTTCTGTTTGCAAGTATTATTATCCACACAGAAAAAAAAAAAAAACAACTGACCTGTAAAATAAAAGTATTACACATGAAACGCCTTTTAGTTTTGAGAGTGTTCAAGGGATCTGTATTTGTGATCTTCTGTGGGTTTAGATCTCTGCTCAGTTCACAAGTTGGAGATTACTCTCATGAGAAATTGTCTCTTCTTCCCTAAAACAAAAGCCATGATTAACTGTAAGACATACATTCTGAACAGTGAGTGATAGCATGAAGATTCAGCACAATGGCAACCAAATATCAGTGACTTGAAGAAATAAAAATATGTATTTGAATCTAATCTAAAAGTTAAATATTCTCCCAGAAAATTTAGACCAACATGATTTTTTAGATGTGTTCTAGAGACAATACTTTTAGGGGGAAACCACCTATATCCCATATAATCATCTAATACTCTTTAGAATGTTCTCTTACGGCAGAAAGTTTCCCAAGAAAGATTATTTTTGTTCAGGTTTTATTGTACTATTACAAGTTTGGAAAAATGAAGCACACGAAGAAATGAATTGACATCTTCAGGAAATAAGCTAGCTTATACATAGGAGTATTAAAGTGATAATAAGACAGGTACACCGTAAATGAACCTCCAAGGACAGGAAAAAGAAAGGGAAATGAAAACTTGTATGAAGAGATAAGGAGGGCAAGTTAGGTTAACAAGATTGTGCTTATGGATGATTTGATTTTAACCTATTCCAACCTCCCTGGTATTAATTGGGAAATCTCTGAGGCATGCTGTAGAATGGAGCCAAAATTGAAAGATTTAGGATTTAGTAAATGATTGCTTTCCTAAACCACTGTGTTAACAGCCCAACATGGAATAGTTTTTGCCTAATCTAGATTGCATTTTAGCCAGGGACTAAGGCAACAGTGGTAAATTATTGAAACAATAGAACACAATAAAGTCAAATATCCACAGTCCACAGTGCACTTATTTTGCTGCATTTTTAAAATAGTGTTATTGTATACAGAAACAGCAGGTACACAAAGAAATTATAAATATGGAATAAGAAGACAATGGTAAAGAATAGTATAAATAGTGAAATGAGGAGCAGTAAGTGCTATTATGCATGTAGCATGGGGAATAAACAAGAGGAGTTAGAGACATTCGCACGCCTGCAGGGCTATGATCTTACTGGCATCATGGAGACATGGTGGGATGGCTCCTATGACTGGAGTGTTGGTATGGAGGGATACAGACTCTTTAGGAAGGACAGGCAGGGGAGACGAGGCGGGGGTGTCGCCCTCTATGTCAATGACCAGCTGGAGTGCATGGAGCTCCGCCTGGGGATGGATGAGGAGCCAACCGAGAGCTTATGGGTCAGGATTAAAGGGAGGGCAGGGACAGGTGACATTACAGTGGGGGTCTGCTACAGGCCACCTGACCAGGAAGAACAAGTGGATGAGGCCCTCTATAGGCAGATAGGAGCAGCCTCACGTTCACCAAGCCCTGCTCCTCACGAGGGACTTCAACCACCCCGATATCTGTTGGAGGGACAACACGGCAGGGCATAAGCAATCCGGGAGGTTCCTGGAATGCGTCGATGATAACTTCCATCTCCAAGTGATAGAGGAGCCAACGAGGAGAGGTGCTATGCTGGACCCTGTTCTCACCAACAAGGAGGGGCTGGTGGGGAACATGAAGCTCAAGGGCAGCCTTGGCTGCAGTGACCATGAAATGGTGGAGTTCAAGATCCTTAGGGCACCAAGGAGGGTGCACAGCAAGCTCACTACCCTGGACTTCAGGAGAGCAGACTTTGGTCTCTTCAGGGATGCGCTTGGTAGAGTGCCATGGGACAAAGCCCTGGAGGGAAGAGGGGCCCAAGAAAGCTGGTTAATATTCAAGGATGACCTTCTCCAAGCTCAGGAGCAATGCATCCCAACAAAGAGGAAGTCGAACAAAAACACCAGAAGGCCTGCATAGAGGAACAAGAGTTCCTGGACACACTCAAACACAAAAAGGAAGCCTACAGGGAGTGGAAGCAAGGACAGGTAGCCTGGGAAGAATACAAAGAAATTGTTCGAGCAGCCAGGGATTAGGTTAGGAAAGCTAAAGCCCTGATAGAATTAAATCTGGCCAGGGATGTCAAGGGCAACAAGAAAAACTTCTACAGATATGTCGGGGATAAAAGCAAGACTAGGGAAGATGTGGGCCCTCTCCGGAATGAAATGGGAGACCTGCTTACCTAGGATGTAGAGAAGGCTGAGGTACTCAATGACTTTTTTGCCTCAGTCTTCACTGGCAAGTGCTCGAGCCTCACTGCCCAAGCTGCAGAAGGCAAAGGCATGGACTGGGAGAATGAAGAACCGCCCACTGTAGGAGAAGATTGTCGAGACCATCTAAGGAACCTGAAGGTACACAAGTCCATGGGACCCGATGAGACCCATCCACGAGTCCTGAAGGAACTGGCGGATGAAGTTGCTAAGCCACTATCCATCATATTTGAGAAGTCGTGGCAGTCCGGTGAAGTTCCCGCTGACTGGAAAAGAGGAAACATAACCCCCATTTTTAAAAAGGGAAAAAAGGAAGACCTGGGGAACTACAGGCCAGTCAGTCTCATCTCTGTGCCCGGCAAGATCATGGAACAGGTCCTCCTGGAAGCTATGCTAAGGCACATGGAGGGCAGGGCGGTGATTCGAGACAGCCGGCATGGCTTCACCAAGGGCAAGTCCTGCCTGACCAACCTAGTTGGCCTTCTATGATGCAGTGATTACATCAGTGGACATGGGAAGGGCTACAGATGTCGTTTATCTGGACTTCTGTAAGGCCTTTGACATGGTTCCCCACGACATCCTTCTCTCTAAACTGGAGAGGTACGGATCTGATGGGTGGACTGTCTGGTGGATGAGGAATTGGTTGAATGGTCACATCCAGAGGGTAGTCGTCAATGGCTTAATGTCCAGATGGAGATCAGTGACAAGTGGTGTCCCTCAAGAGTCCATACTGGGACCAGTACTGTTTA
Source organism: Calonectris borealis (assembly GCF_964195595.1). Lineage (NCBI taxonomy): Eukaryota > Metazoa > Chordata > Aves > Procellariiformes > Procellariidae > Calonectris > Calonectris borealis. The sequence continues at coordinate 179,350,235 of NC_134312.1, forward strand.
ATATCTTCATCAATGACATAGACAGTGGGATCAAGTGCAGCCTCAACAAGTTTGCAGATGACACCAAGCTGAGTGGTGCGGTTGACATGCCTGAGGGAAGGGATGCCATCCAGAGGGACCTGGACAAGCCCGAGAAGTGGGCCCCTGTGAACCTCATGAGGTTCAACCAGTGCAAGGTCCTGCACCTGGGTGGGGGCAACCCCTGGTATCGATACAGGCTGCAGGATGAAGGGATTGAGAGCACCCCTGCCCAGAAGAACTTGAGGGTACAGGTGGATAAAAAGCTGGACATGAGCTGACAATATGCACTCACAGCCAAGAAGGCCAACTGTATCCTGGGCTGCATCAAAAGAAGCATGGCCAGCAGGTTGAGGGAGGTGATTCTGCCCCTCTCTTCTGCTCTGGTGAGACCCCACCTGGAGTACTGCATCCAGCTCTGGAGCCCTTAGCACAAGAAAGACATGGACCTGTTGAAGTGGGTCCAGAGGAGGGCCACGAAAATGATCAGGAGGATGGAATGCCTTTCCTATGAAGAAAGGCTGAGAGAGTTGGAGTTATTCAGCCTGGAGAAGAGGTTTTTAGTCCTTAAAGGGGGCTTATAAGAAAAGTGGCGGCAAATCTTTTAGCAGGGTCTGTTGTGACAGGAAAAGGGGGAATGGTTTTAAACTAAAAGAGGGTAGATTTAGACTAGATATAAGGAAGAAATTTTATATGATGAGGGTGGTGAAACACTGGCAGAGGTTGCCCAGAGAGGTGGTAGATGCCCCATCCCTGGAAACATTCAAGGTCAGGTTGGACGTGGGCTTTGAGCAACCTGATCTAGTTAAAGATGTTCCTGCCCATGGCAGGGGGGTTGGACTAGATGACCTTTAAAGGTCCCTTCCAATCCAAACTATTCTATTATTTTATGATTCTATTATTACCAAAGACACAGTAAATTATAATATAATATGGGTTGCTTGATAATATTTTGAAACAAATAAAAGATTATTGTGACAGTCTAATTTACCTATAAGTCATTGATTCAAAAGGGCTGTGACATATATACAGTTCTAAAATGTATTTGATGTATATGAGTCTTAAATGGTGTAGACAATGTCATCACTAGTTACTGTTTTTGGTCTACCGCATATAATAATAGTACAAGGAGGCATAAACAGATAAGAAGGGAAGTGAGACTGGACTGTTGTTATCTAGAAGAAAATGACTGGACCTGTTGTGTTCCTTACACAGATCTATAGAGGTATACAAATCCCCCTCTTGCAATATAAGTATCTTGCAATATAGATATCGTGGCCCATGGACCTAATTTGATATCATCAACTGCCACATGGTATTGTAAAAAAAAAAAAAAAAAAAATTAAAGTCCTTACTCTGAAGCTTTAGAACTCTTTTATGATCTTGCTGAAAAGTAGTAAGATAAAAGACTACAGAATCTTTAAAATCTTTACTGAATCATGTCGACTGAAGAAAGTAAAAGTCTGCAAATTAATGAGCATTGACATAAAGAAAAGCAATTGTCTCTTAGGAAACAAGTGCCTACTGATTTTTTCGTTACATTTGCTACAAGTTGTACAGATGTTTTGTTATTCAAGAGACATAGCTCCTTGCTGAAGCCTAGATTAATGACTTATTTGAGATACAATTTTATACATGAAGATTTGTTGTTTTGTAGTACGGCATTCAGAGTCATGAGATCTCCGGAGTCCTTTTCCTGATTGATGTTTCATTCTGTATGTCTTAAAAAACCTGAGTTAAAATATTTGCAAGATTGAAAAGAAGAAGGAATAACTTTGAACAATGACTAATATTTACAAAGAGATTTTATTACAGTAACTGAACCCTGTTATTGGTATTGGATAGTAGCAATATGTTTGGTGCAGGTATGAGATGTTTGGGAAGAAAAAAGTATTTTCATCATAGCTACAAATGGCCTGAAAAAAATGAATCTATAATTCTGGTATACATAAATATCCTTCCAAGAGAAGGATGGTCATACAAAGTGTTCTGACCTTTAAAATCCTTGGATTCAGTTCATGGTAGACACTGCTTAAATAATTTAATGGGTCTATGCTTTATTTCTCTAACTGCAAAATGAGATAATATTGTTTCTCTATACTTTACCTACTTTGTCTTTGTAAAAGTTAAGTTCTCCTGATCGAGATATTTCTCATCTTATAACTGCATCTGTAGCTGTAACATGATGAGAGTCTGAATTTGGTAAGCATCTCTGAATGTTACTTTACCTAAAAATAACACAAAACATGTATTTTAGGAAGTCAGGTATCTAGAACATCATCCCAAACAATTACTTTCATAAGTTAAATAATTAATACTTAATATAATACACTGAAATAGTCATTAGAACAGAGACTGGAACTTATTGTCAAGTAACAGCAAGAGAAGGAGGGATGCTCTGTGAAGACAAACCAGGAGGGGAGGGTGACCTCAGTGCAGGAAGAAGTAGTCACCTCACTGATGAGGGTGTACTCCCAAAGTAACTGAGAGGGGTTATCACTAAATTTAAGGTTACAAGTTTCCTGAAATTTAAAGCTACAATATGGAAAATTGTGTGGAATTTCATCATTTAGAAAATAGTTTAAGTGAGTAAAGGAAAAGGATTTGGCACCTAGATAGAATTAAACAAAATAGGGTCATCGTTTGGGCACTCATGCTCATACAGGAACTTTTATTGCCTGGAGCTCCAGTAGACTTGCTGAATTTATAGTACAAAATTATTTTTTATCTCTCACTGGTGTAGCTGTCTTAATACCAGAGCACCAGAACAGTGAAGATTTTTAGGAGTGTTTTAATGTGCATTTCAATAAGAAAAAAGTTGATTTAGCATTTTTTAACTTCATGTCCTTTTCAGTGAAAAGTCTTCTGGGAACTGTAATGCATGCAAGATGAAATACCTTCTCAAAACTGAAGATAAAGAGAGGAACCAAGTTCATTCTAGAAGAACATGCCCCTCCAATAGTAGTAGTAGTAGTAGTAGTAGTAGTAGTAATAATAATAATAATAATAATAAATATAAAATATATAATATAATATTATAATATATATTAATATAATATAATATATTAATATAATAATAATTATTTTATTATTTAAAAAAAATAGTAACAACAACAACAACAACAACTGCCTGAGACACTTTCACTGTCAAAGACTATATTGTTCTAGACAGACCAAAGGAAGATACCTAGATTTAGGTATAGTGAGGTCTTTCATCTGTCTCACATCCCAAGGGAGATTTCTAATCAAAAGGATGTAAGGCAACCTTCCAAAGTATCTAGACTTTGAAGGAAGTGAAAGACTGTTTTTCTTGTATATCCTACTAATACCTTTGCAACTCTGGTCTGCTCTTACGCTGGTGAATACAAATTATTCAGCCTTAAAAGAAACGTCAAAACTAGACTGAGTTAACCCAGTCTCTAACTGATTAGAAATGTATTTGTGCTGACAATGCCTTTTAAACGTATGAAAAGGAATTCATCTTTTAAATAGCATGTAGGACCTGCTATTGCTAAGTAAACAATTTTTAAAAGGATTGACCATTGATATACGAAGTCTTTTTGGTATTGCTGTCTTGTCGTACTAGGTAGACATTTGCTTAATCTGAATGATATGGTAATGAGAAATTTGCAGACATGTCAAAAAAAACAACTGATCCCATGTATCAGTTATCAAATGGTTTCTAGAAGGTTACCTTTTACTATAAAACAATACAAAAACAAATGTTGATGATGCAGTCTGACAGGATTTGCTTCAAAAGATTGTTTTCAAATATATTTATTTTTTCAGTCCTACTAACCGGAAAAAAATAGGAAATACAATCAGGTAGTAGAAGGCATTTTTCCTAGTAAGACAAGTATTACACCTACATTTCTTATTCTTGTAACTTCAAGGAATGTTACTTTCCATTTATTTCCTTATATACCTCTGAATATTTACATTTTATTAAATTATGCAAAATTTTAAACTTAACGTCACACATTTTATTAACTTATTTTAATAGGAAAACTATGTGACATTCAATGATTTTATCTTTATAACCCATGTTTATTTTCCCTGCATACATGCGAATTTTTCAAAAATCTTAAAAAGAGAGAAATCAATCTAATGATTCACAATACATTTTTTGCCAGGTTGAATAAGTGTTAAAACACGTAGGACAAAAAAAAATTCTAAATCACTGCTTCTCATATATTGTGTCAATTAACATTTGTGATACAGAAACAAATGCTTATATCTATGTTAAATATAATGAAATTACCTGTTGTTATTATTCATTAATGTTCTAACCATTTTCCCCCAAGAAATATTTAGTAATCTGAGGAGCATATGTTTGTGCAAATTATATTCTCCCTTAAGATTTTTTAAGCAGCTCATGAGAATAAGCAATTATACGGTACTTCTTTAGCTTAAACTTTTAGATTAATCACAGAAAGGGTTTGTGCATAACCTTATTGCCAAGAACACGCTTTAATGTGACGGGTTTATCCTCAATTAGGTTTTGCTAAAGAGTCTTATTTGTACTATTATGCATGTTTTCGTTTAGTACAAAGATGGTGTATTCTCTTTACAGATATTCTAATCTAAAGGATATTCTGTTGAGTATACTGCTTTCAGTGAATAATTAATTTGATAAAACTATTTTTTTCTGATTGGTTTCTTTTGTATGCACAGCCTAGGTTCTGATGTTCAAGATGACAAGATAATACAATATTATCATGCAAACACTGTAACCAACAGGTAAGTCCTATGCTGCACATTGAAGAAATGTATCTTTTGTAGTTTTATCTTATTGTTTGTACATGTCAGCTAAACCCTATTTAATATTTTTTCTCACAAATAATTTGCATGTTTGAATGGTTCCATGCCTTTAGGGTGAGAGAGGAAAAAAAAAAGACTAACTAAAAATTCCAGTGTTCTGTACTTTTATTTGACACTATCAAAACGTACCACAGAGGCAATATGTCATGTTATGTCATGATAGAAAATGACAAGCTCTGTACAAACACACGAACAGCAAATCTTTCATTTGGTATTAGTAAAATAAGCAGCAAAGGTATAAATGTCTTCATTTACAAAGGGACTAGATACTGTAACTAAAGACGAGTGAAGCCTTTTAAAGAGAATCTTTTAAATGACTACATGCTCACAAAGTAACATGGCAGAATTAGAATGGGAACGTTCTTTGCAATAAAATAGATCGTGTCACCATTTAAGCAGTTGCTTTTTCAGTGATAATTGTAGATTCCTTTATGTTGACTGAGCATTCCGACTTGACTAGGTGGCACAAAGCAAAGGGGATTTCTACTGTGTGCAGCACAGAGGGGAGATTTCCAGTGGCAGGACGTACTTTACCAAATAGTAGGTCACTATGAGAATATACTTACCGCTGCAAGGTGATCACCAGTGAATTCTCAAGACTGATGGTTGTGAATAAGCTTTTCCAGCTGTCCTCTGAAGACAGATGTGCTTTGTAACAATTGATGCAATGTAGAGAAAGCAATGGAGCATTACAGTACAGAAAGCAGTGGAATGTGACCTGTAGTCTCAAAGAGGTTGGAGTAATAATAGCAAGGATTGCAGTAACATAGGTATCACTTAGAAATGAAGATCAGTCCCCAGGATAAGACAGTACAAGAACTCAGATATAGGTGATCTTCATCCAGGTGAATATGCAAAGAAAACATACCCTGTTTGAACACAGATTTATTTGGATTATAGTAGTATAAAGTAGAGGAAAAAAGCAAGGAAATAGACATTATGGAGAATTATATTTTAACTGTTAATTTTGTACATGCGTGATCATAGTATGTTGCTCTTGGTAGTAAAAGCAATTAGGGTAGTATTTGTTGCTTCAACATATCTCTGTGAGATGTCTAAGTTTTAGCTCATTGTTTAAGCTGCAGTTACAAACAACACAGAAATATAATAGTTGTCAGAGCATAAGTTACCTAAGGTATCTCAGGTACTTATCTGAAGGTACAATGATAAACTGTTTTATGGATGTTTCTTTTTTTTCCCACTGATTATGAAGAGAGCTTAACTCTGGCCAGATAATTCCTCCCCCATGACACTTCTCTGATGACAGCATGAATCAGCCTCCTGAGTTCTTGTTTTCCTCTGTCCACTAGAGGAAGGAAGTTAGAAAATTATTTCATATGATTAAGGGGGAAGGTTCTCAACTATTGCCGAGTTCTGCTATAAGTCTATTAGATTATTATCGTTTACTTTTTTGTTTATTTTTCTTTCTTTTAACAGAATAAAAGATGTTGAGAAACTATTGTTTCTCTTCTAAGAAGCCACCCAACTCGATTTCTAGTGTTTGAGATTTATACTGAGGTTTTACCTAACAAATTAATTCATAAACTAATAAAGTACAAATATGTGCATAAAACTAACCTTACCTGCCATACTGGTTTTGTCTGGGGTGGAGTTAAATTTTTTCATAGTAGCTTGTATGGAGCTATGTTTTGGATCTGGGATGAAAACAAGGTTGATAAACACACGAATGTTTTAACTACTGCTGAGCAGTGCTTACTGAGCATCAAGGCCTTTTCTAATTCGCACACTGCCCTGCCAGCGAGTAGGCTGGGAGTGGACAAAAAGCGGGGAGGGAACACAACTGGGACAGCTCATCCCAAGTGATATCCCATGCCATTTGACGTTGAGCTCAGCATTAAAAGCTGGGGGAAGAAAAAGGAAGGAGGGACGTTCAGAGTTATGATGTTTGTTTTTCCCAAGTAACCGTTACGCGTGATGGAGCCCTGTTTTCCTGGTGATGGCTGAACACCTGCCTGCCAATGGGAGGTAGTGAATGAATTCCTTGTTTTGCTTTGCTTGCACATGTGCCTTTGCTTCACTTATTAAGCCGTCTTTACCTTGACCCATGAGTTTTTTGCTTTTGCCCTTGCAATTCTCTTTCCCATCCCATTACAGGGAACTGAGTGAGCAGTTGTGTGACGCTTAACTGCCTACCAGGGTTAAGCCACAACCATCCCTAAAATCTTTTGAATAACCTATTTTTCAATGATTTGTGTGGTGGGGGTCTTTTTAAAGGCTGGCTTACCTCTTGCAAATACATTTGCACCTACAAGTATATTTAGTATTACTTTATTATTATCTGCATACACTGTAGGGATAAAGTGACTTAAGTATTCTGTGAAAATATTCATCCCTTTTTACAAAATTACTAGGGTAGCAACAGAACTCTTGTCAGAAAAAAAAATAGTCTGATTACACTCCATCTCTAATCTTGCATTCCTCTTTAGAAAGCTATATATTCATTACAGGAATTAATTCCAGTCCTTCAGATGTACATAGAAGCACATGTGCACACAGACACCCACACACACGCATACACACCCAAAGAAAAGCTCTGTAAAATGAATTTTTGAGACAATTTGGAATTTTTATTGGAAGAGCTGAACTATTTGCTCACCAAGGAAATTTTCCACAGATAGTAACAGATCTGTTGCTGAAGTATCAGTTCCATTAACAACATAAAGCAGTCACTGAAGGAAAAATGTAGTGGTTAGTCACTTGATATTCTGTACAAATGAATGATCCTTGTGATCAGATATGTCCAAAGGTTAACGTGAGGTCTGCAACAATATTCTAAGACTTTGACACAGCTTGATCAATCTCATCTGAAACATTCCATCTGGGCCAATTAGCTTCACTTAGGTGCTGGCTTATCTTCTTTTCATCAGTGGTTTTGCACTGCTGCATTATTATTTGTTTGTTGCTTTTGGTTTTGGTTTTTTTGTTGTTTTTGTTTGTTTTTTTTTTCCCCACAGAACCTCAGATATTCAACACATCATTAACTAAAGAGACAACTATATGAACTATATGAGCTTCCTCTACAAGGATAGTGTGTTAAAAGAGCTCTCCAGTGTTATTTTGGGTCTGAGAGGCAAAATTTGAATAAGAATTACACAGCTCATTGCAGTGTGGTAGCACTCTTTACTAAATGCAAATTTTACACTAAAATGCATTGAAAAGAAAATTTGGATGACAAATACCATATGTTGACAACTTCTCCACCTATAAAGGGTATCAAAAGTTATGCACAGGGAGAAGTGTCTGCAGGTTTTTTAAAGCTATGAAAAAATAGAAAATTAAGGATTTTTTTTTTTTTTTCCTAGAAGTGTTATTTCTGGCCTAAGCAGAAACCAGAAGAACTGCAAATCTCTATGAAAAGAAAGATTAATTTTGTAGATCGAAGAGCCAAATTTATAACTTTTAAAATTCTGTTAATGATAATAATAGTTCAAGTAAATTTTGCATATTAAATTCTGTTTTTCTAATTGTCGTAAGAAATTCCTAATTATAAATACAGATATTAAATTTGTTTTCTGACAGTGTTAATTTACTGTTATGTTGCTGTCAGAAGAAGACACTGATATGGTCTTTTAGTCCATGGTGTTTTTTCATCCTTTTCATTTTATGCGCTACTATTCTTCATTAAAATTTTTAACCTGTGCAGGGAGATGAAGCCATATGGGTAGATCTCAATCTTAAACTGACATAGTGGCACATACTTCAAATGCCATGTGAGCTTAGGGCTGAAGTTGTAAATAAGTATATTTTTCTGTGTTTCATGCTAGTATACTGTAATTTGACTTGATATCAGGTGATGTTCCCAATTTGGCAGTAAACTTTTACATGGTGGCAGTAAAAGTAATTTCTTACTGTGCTTTGAGGACCTAAACTATAACATAGAAGAGTTAGGGTCAAGTTGCTTCCCCAGGCTTTGCTGATACACTCATATTTCTCACTTGTGCATGCTCAGTACATATGCTAACTACTCCTTTTCTAAAGATCCGTTCTGTTTCCCTGTTATCAGTTTAGGTTTAATACCACCTGCTAACAGCAAAAGGAAGCTTTAAGGCAAATATTGCCAAACTGTTAAAATATTTTACACTGTAATTTCCAATTTTACAATTCAAACCACAGGAAGCTTTAAATAAGTTATCCTCTGCTCTATTTTTGAAGTTTTCATATTATGGACTTAAGGTGGATACTGCTTACATATTATGCATTCAAATGTAATTAAAAACATTAACTCTTAAATAAAACATTCCTTAAATTGAGGGGGATGGTGGAGTTAAAAGTCCAAGACTGAAAACTACTAATAAGTTAACAACTTCAAAATATAATCAACACTTTGGATCTTGTCATGAAACCAAGATGAAACCATTCCTGAAACCAGGATGAAATTATTTGTTTGTTAAAAGTCCCTATCCGAAATGAAGAGGAAGTGCATTACTCCCTAGGGGCCAAGTCACTTGCCTGCAGCACTAGCAGAAGTATTCAAGTCATACCAAAGGTGGATAACCAAGAATCCCATTGTCATCTTCAGTAGTGGAGGATCACACCCTTGTGTATTATGAGTAAAGACTGAAAAAATACACAAAATTATGATCTGGATCAATCTAAATAAAAAAACTATCTGACATTCAGTAAATTTTTTAAAGGTAATTTCTAAATGTGCTTAATAAATCCTTTTTTTTTTTTTTTTAATATGTCTCGTCTTAGCTCCCTCTTTCTGATGGCTTAGATGGCTTATCACATAAGTCTACAGAATTGTCAGAATAAAGTAAAAATCCTTTTGTAGCAGAGAGAAGTAAGAGAAGAAGAAGAAGAAGAAGAAGAAGAAGTAAGAATCAACTGGACTGATTTGGTCTTCAAATTATCTAGCATCCTGTGAGAGACTGAACTGTAGAACATTTGTCTCAAAGATTGCTTGTCTAAGCAAAGGTTCCTCTGAAGACAGTAAGAGTGGCTGCAAGGCCATGGAGACCTCCGGTTTGCAGGGGCTGCACTGTGTGCTAGGCCCCATCGAGCACTGGAATGCCGTTGCCATGGAAACTGCAGCCCTTGAACAGGAATAAAAAGGACTGACAAGACTAGCCCATGGCAATCACCCACCACCGACCCCAGAGCGATCGACCACCACCGACCCCATCGCAACTGCCCACTGGTGAAACACCGAAAGACTTGAACTCCCAAGATGCTGCGGATCCATGGTGGTGACTATTCTTGCAACTCTATCCCAAATGCTTGCTTGATTTCTATCTTTGTTCTGATCTATCCTATCACTACTAACTTTTACTTTTGATAATAAAAGTTGTTTAGGACATACAGCATTTGACCTCGTTTGTGTCTTAAACTCGCTCTTGGGATCATATCAAAACCTCCCCTGACATTGGATCGGGATACAACCGTACCAGAAATATATTGGCATTGCTCAGTGCCTAAACAGCAATGTATTTATTTTATTCAGTGTTTTACTCATAAACAATGCTATTCTGTGTGATTGTCAACAGTCAGGATCCTACATAGTTTTATAAGGGAGAACAGTCCTCTTCTGCCTGTCTCACTGTCTTTTCCATCTGCTGCCTCGTCCTCTAGAATATAAATCAAAAGAGCAGATGTGTAATTTGGGAATGTCACTAGCAGCACTAAATACTGGGTATGTTTTGTTTTGGCACAGTTTATGTAGAATCGGACAGTTTTCCTGGCCTCTGCTTCTCATTTGCCAGTTATATGTTTTCCCCTTGTGCAAACAGACATTTTATCATGTGCATGCGGTTTAAAGTAAGTTAAATGGCAGATTCTGGAAATAAAATTTATAGAAAGCAAAATTTCCTAGGTAAGTATATTATTAATATAACCTGCAAAGAAGGCATGGAAAAAAAAGCTAGACCCTGTAAGCTGCCTTCTCTTGCTGACACTCAAGGCAAGAAGAGCTAATGAAAACTGCTGCAGGAAGCAGGGGCGCTGCTTCCATCTTCTGTTGTTGACTTTTATAAAAGGATGAGAAAAAGGAGTTTGGAACAAAAAGACCTTTAAAAAAAATCATTCCTTTCTGTGAGAAGTGAGAAGATTTCTGTGACCCAAACATACCAGGTTTTGGAAAGAGGAGGAGCTTGGATTACAGCACTCCAAAGGTATGAGAAAATTCACTCCAGGACTATAAGCAATACAGAGCAGAGGTGAAAGTTTAAGGCAGAAAAGGTTTAAACAGGAGATACAAAGGACAAATAAATGTGAAGAACTGATTGGATGGCTGGATGTCAGAAAACAAAATCACAAGACATATATCGATTTTGATATTCATGTGAAAATTACTATGTAAAGGACTGAGATTCTTAGGGAAAAGCTGGTGTTAAGGCAGAGCTTCCACATTTTTTCACCTCTTCATGTACTGCAGGCACATATTTTTTCCTTAGTATAGTTGTGGACTAAATTTGCTTTAAATATGATACTAACTATTTCTCTGTGTGTGTTTGTTGCTAGCACCTTTCCAGATTTATTCCTTTTTTCTGGATAATACTGACGCTAGTTCTACTTTGAGAACTTACAAATACTTGTTCCTAAAATCTGCAACAATAAACCGATATAGAACGTTTGAAAGAACAGAAGAGTGAGATGGTACTTTAAGGAAACAGAAGGAGATGGGGGAGAGGGAGATTAAGGTAACATATATTGAGATAAAGACTTCTCATTTACATTCTTCTTTACAAGTTTATGTAAACTATTTAAGCTCATGTTATTAGTTATTTCTATCCTAAAAGCTAAATTAAATATCAACACTCATTCTTATTGTCAATAATTTCATTGAACATAGATTCTGTAGATACTTTGCCAAATAGCTTTTGTGTAGACAGTCTTAAAATAAAGCATGAGTTGCAAAGCCTCAAAGATATTCTGTGTCTACTAAATGCACAAGATATGAATTCTGTTTGCCAAGCCTTAGCAAGCTTTGTGATTAATTGCTGGCAAGGGTAAATAAATTTCTACCTTCACATCTTTGAGAGTGCGTACAAAAAGCAAGTGGAGAAGTAGTCAAGATTCTGAGGTGGACATAGGAATGATGGCACAGAAGAGATGTTGAAAAGTTCAAAGATAATGCAGCTGGATAAAGTATCAGCTGGACCTCGGTACTTAGGGTAGATAAATGAGTGCGAAAAAGATCCAGAGGTGAAGGGAGCAAAAGGAGAGGCAAGGCTAGGACAACAGAGGCAGAGATTACTTGAGAACTCTACAAAACCTGAGACTTAATGAAAGCAAAAGAAGGAATTGAAAAGGAGAGGCATTTCAATTGCCATGCTTGGCTAAGGTGGAAACACTATTGCTTGCTGCAGATGCTTGTTGAATGGTAGAGCTCCAGTGTTGAGAAAAATTGGAAACCTATGACTATCACTTCCTTTACCATCTACTATTATCAAGACATCAGGCAGATGGGGTACAAATTAACTGGAATCTTCATTACATGCTCTGCTTCTTGTTTGTATCATCAGCCATTTAGCCATTGAGCTTCTTTTCTTAGTGTCATTTTTCTTTCCCTACTCAATGGTATTTACTTGCAAAATGACATTTACTTATAAAGTGACACTCTTTTTCACCCTCAAGTGACATTTCTATGGCACACTGTGCAAATGTTTGGCAAAGATTTGCTGGATCGATTAGAAGAAACAAAGGAAAAAACATACAACAGATGTTGATTTTCTTGTTACTGTGGCTATTGTTTTGAAAGACTGACAGAGAATTTTCAGGTTTTTCTGTCTTCTTGGCAGCAATATTAAAAAGCTTGCCCAACTGCAACACACATACTTTCACCTTCATTAAACTGGTTCTGCAGACTCCTGATGAGGGAGGCTGCATGTCATCTTTCACAAGATGAACTGTTCTGAAAACAGCCAAACTATTACAGGGCAGTCACGCATCAATCATGGAATTGGATGTACTAGCTTGCATGTATAAAACTGACCTTACAAAAGTCTTTTCTCTTCTACCATAGTGGTTAAAGAGCCATTTCCCCAATCATTTCCTTTACTTAACTATTGCATTCATTTTTAAGAAAAATTAGATTAGCTTCTGGGCCTGGTGGAATACTCCCATTTGAAAGTATCAATTTTCCATTCCTCTGGTAATGAAAATTTTCTGAAGAAGTGGATACATGAATGAAGAAATGTGTTTATTACATCAGGTGACCTTCAGGAACTGTTTGCCATGTATTCTTTTAGATTTGTGCATTTTCCAATACATTGCAGAAACAAGAAAGAATTAATCTGTTCTTGGCAAAAACTCAGTCATTAAAGACCCCATGCTTTTGGCTGAATCTTTATTTCACTAAATTTGGCACCACTAGGTCATAAGCTTGAAGCTCAATTTTAAAGAAAACAAAGTAAAAGTGTACCAAATTTCCATGTTGGCTTAATGATTTTTACTAAAATTAAAAAGTCATGGGAATAAAAGGTGCCTGGATGTTTATGCTAAACAAAGGAAACACTCATCCAAAATGAGAGGTTCCATTAATTGTCTAACCATAGTCATCTAGAGTAATTTTATATGCCTGAGAATGTCTGGGACATCTGCACAGGATTTGCAATACACAGCACAGGACCTTGTGGGATACCCAAAAGCTTCTAGAACAGCAATTAGAGGCCAAAAATAATACTCTAAGGTATCTCAAATGGCACTAAACTCTTTAAGTCCAAGATGCTTGATTTTCTTTCTGCCTGGGATTTTTTTTTTTTTTGTAAGAGTGAAATTCATTGCCTAGTGTTCTGCGTCAGACCAGATATGGAATAATTTTCATACTTGCATTGAAAGTTTTTTCTCCCAGTTTTCCCAGTTTCTCTTTGTAGTGAAGATTTTCTCATCAGATCCTTTATGTATTCAAAAATCACTGCTTAGGTAAAAAACTGCTCCTCAGAAAGGATAAGTCAACTAGATGTTAAACTTATGGGCAGACTTAAATTAGTAGGGTCCCAGACTCAACCCACCTAATTATATTCAGTTAGTCCCTTACTTCAGAGGTTAACTGATCCACAGTTTTGAGTCTAGCCCTAATTTAGTTTGGGACTCTCTAGTGTCTCATGTGACATAGAAGTGAATGTCATGGTAGTTCTCAGCCTAAAGACATCCAGCTAAAGATGTCCAGAGAGTAAAAATTACTGTCTAAGATCTGCCTTGTCTCTTGAAAGGAAATCAGTCTTCACTTTAAAAGGAGCTTTCAGTAAGTATAATTCCTAGTTCAGTGTTTACATAGGTGGAACTAACCTAGCTTGTAATGTGCTTCTCAGAGCACTGCTCTCATACACCCTGAAGTAGAGGCTCCATTCAACAAGTAAGCTGTTGCGTGTGGCTTGTTTTGTTTTCCTAACTATAATCAGGTATATTATCAGACATAATGATAATTTAATTGGAGAAAATACAGCCTTTCAGACATGAGGCCAAGAAGAGCTGACTAGCTGTTACTGAAGTGTGGCTATTCACCAGCAGCTGGGAATCTGGAGTAAATCCTAAATGAGAGCACCAGTGATGAGAACAGACATATTCACTCATTTAAAGATGCTGATATAAATTCTGCGATAATTTCCAGGTGTTTTCCACAGCTGATCAGTATCATGTCAGTTTAGTCTGAGCTGAGTTTCAGACAGATTTCTCTCATTCATGGACTGTTATTCCTATTACCAGGTCTTTATGAAATACATGCCTCCTTATGTAACTTTATATAATATATGCAATATAGTAAATTCTTTAATAATCTGATTCTTGTCATATGGTTTAGTTAATTTTCCTGACTTTCTTAAATTCTGATTATGGGCCATGTGATTTTTTTTTCCTTTATGTGCTGGGATGGATGCCTTCATTTGGATATCATGAGGTCCTTTCTTGTCATAACCTCAGGAAGGTTCTGGAATTGTCCTTTTTAATGATAGAAAAATAAATTAAAGGATGAAATTACAAATAAGACCAATGCTCTGAATTGCTACCATCCTCTGAGTATGATTCCATCTGAATTATTTTTTATATTGGATATGAATTCATGGAATATAAAGCAGAAGTGAACAAATAATTTAGTTTACATGATGAAAATGTTAGATTTTGAAATTAAACACAGCAGGCTGGACAATACTGAATGGATTTTAAAAGGAATTGCTGCCCACAAAATAACACACAGTCACATTCCTATCAGCATCAAACAAATTACAGTTTATGTAATTTTTACCCTATGTAGTATATATTTTAAAATATTTTAATAGTATATGAATGCACAGACTTCCCATGCTCATTTATCTTAAATTAATGGCATGAATATTTTTAAGATGTTAAGGCTACATGTAGACTATACCTATCAGATAGATTTCCTCTGAGGAGCTGTGTGCATTATTATGATATTATTTTATTTAATTATTTCTACCTTTAAGAAATACTCTGTTAGTGTTTAATCTTTTACCACCATTGAATTCCCCAAATGTGTTGTATATATTTATACAAGTACTAATAATCTCTATATTATCTTTCAGGAAACCAATTTAGCTAAAATTAAATTGCATTGCTTTTTAAATCTATTTATGGGGATAAAAATATGTAATATTAAAGATTATATTAAATATTAAAGGGTGATAGTTACAGATAATAATGAAATATGGAAATAATACACCATAGGTTCTGATAAAACAGGAAATAAGAGGGTAATCTAAAGCAAATAAAACAAAACTGCCCAGAAATGGAAAATCTCACTTCCCCAGTCCTTTGGGGGGGGGGGGGAGGGGCGGAAATCCTTGTGTAGTTAAAATTCAAAGTTATACTGGGCGGGAAGAGGAAGAAAACTAATGAAAATTGTGAAAGTGATTTTGCAATATGGAAAAATGGAACAACCTAATCAATGTGCAAAGTGTAAATTCCTGTTAAAATAAGACAGTGAAAGAAGTGTTAGTGAATTTTGTATTGTGTAGGCAGATGGTAATGGTATAATAGCTGCTAATGCAGTAAATCTTATTTCATTTTAAGTTTTGAACCAAGATCTGATGTAGTGATAAACCTACTCAGATTTAATATCCTTATATGGTGGCATATTTGATCACATGAAGTTTCAAATATATGTAACACAGAACTCTGAGAGTGCAATTAACTGACTCAGCTGTACTACGAGAGTTCCAGTCCATTCTTCTTCTTTTTTTTTTTTGTTTTTTTAATCAGTTTCATCTCAATTCTCTGAGCACTATTTATGGCTGTTATCAATGAATGTTAAAGTACTAGCATTCACTGCAGTCTGTTAACAGGTGTTTATTTAGTTATGCCTTGGAGCGAAATATTTCTCCTGAGACTAGAGTATGAAGGAACTCATTTGCTAGATAATTTCTTACAAGGGTGTATATTTTATTTTATTTCATTTTATTAGTCTAATAGAAACTAGATCTAGGTTCTAATAACCTTGAGTTAAATAACACTCAGGCAAAGACACAGACCGAGATAACAATACTGTTTACATAATATATTGTCAGCCATAGACAACAATTGCCAAACAATTTCTGGTCAGTGCTCAAAGTCATGTGATTAAATTCTGGCCTTTTCTGTTAGACAGAGATTGATTTAGCAAACACTGCACTTATTTTTTTCTAATTTATCTCCAAGCTCACCCTTTGCTTCTGTGAGCTGGAAGGAACTGCCTTGCATCACCTGTTTTTTAATCCTTTCAAACTGATGCCGGAGAACCCCTTAGGCATTAAGGTAATTGGTGGACATATAGGGGCAATTTCTAATAAACAAATATGTTTGAAGGTCTTGAGGGAAGACAAAAGAAAAGAGGAAGGAATAAAAGTCAGATGAGGCTGAAATTGTGAAAAATTGTATATGAATCATTGGAAAGTATGTAACTGGATCATTTACCAAAGGTACAGGAGATTCTAGAGCTTTCTGAAGCCCACATGAAAATATTTTTCATTGTATGTAATGTACAAGCAAGGTTCTTTAAAATGTGGTGATACGCCAACATTGCTTTTCCATGTCAGATAATGAACAACCAGCTCTCACTCAAAATTTCCTTGGAATGCCCTTTGCATACTTTTTCTTTTTTTTTCTGTTTTTTTTTTCCTCTTTTTTTTTTTAATTTTGTTTTTGTTTTAATTCCTTTTCTTTCAATCATTACATATTTTCTGTGTATTGCAGTTTGGTTCTGGATCCCAACACACTCCAGCTAAGCCCGATGGCCCAGATTGTTGAAGGATTTAGAAACAAGGTAGGAAAAAAGACTTGACATAAGTATTGCAACTGTTAAAGATTAGGTGCCTGTTTGTAGAAAAGAACTAGTTGGAAGGCTATTTTGCTATATTTGGGCACCATCACTTCTTATTTTGGCAGCATTTTTGAAAGGAACAAATTCCGAGTACGGTACTTCTTACGACTCCCTGTTCTGGGTGCATGATAACATAATTACAGGATCGGATTTTTGAATTCCATATGTCCTGGTTTTGGCTGGGATAGAGTTAATTTTCTTCCTAGTACCTCGTATAGTGCTGTGGTTTGGATTTAGTACGAGAATAATGTTGATAATACACAGATGTTTTAGTGTTGCTAAGTAGTGCTTATAGAAGTCAAGGACTTTTCAGCTTTCCATGCTCTGCCAGGTGACAAGAAGTGGGAGGGAGCATAATCAGGACAGCTGACCCAACTGGCCAAAGGGATATTCCATACCATATGACATCATGCTCAGTACATAAACTGCGGGTTGGTCAGGGAGGGGCAATCGCTGGTCGGGGAGGGGTGATCACTGCTTGGGGACAGGCTGGACATTGATCGGTGCTGTGCATCACTCATTTTATATATTCTACAATATTATAGATTTATATTTGCATTATTGTGCATCACTCATTTTATATATTCTACAATTTCCCTTCCCCCCCCCCTCCTTTTCTGTTCTATAAAACAGTCAATTTTACTTTTTTTCTAAATCTCTCTCCCATCCCACTGAGCCGGGGGGTAGTGAGCAAGCGACTGTGTGGTGT
The DNA here is from genome assembly GCF_964195595.1 of Calonectris borealis. Classification (NCBI taxonomy): domain Eukaryota; kingdom Metazoa; phylum Chordata; class Aves; order Procellariiformes; family Procellariidae; genus Calonectris; species Calonectris borealis. Next base: position 179,368,054 of record NC_134312.1, read on the forward strand.
TTGGCTGCCTGCCGGGTTAAACCACAACAGTCTTTTTTGGCGCCCAACGTGGGGCATGAAGGGTTGAGATAATGACAGATCTGACCCGAGCGGGCTAAAACAAATTTGTTATAAACATTCATTATATCAGTTTAGTAGTCGCTGGTCACAATGTTGGTTTATTTGCTCTCAGAGTTGTTGGATTTTTTCTCCGAGTTGTGTTATGTGACACCTTACTGGCTGTACGTACTGTTTATCAGTATTCATGTGCTGTTTATCCCCTGTGGGAGATGGATTAAGGTTATCGCTTTGCTATCCAGTGTAACACTGGCTTATGGTATGACAAAGTTATTGGTCATGAGGTTGCATGCAGCACTGCCATCATCCCTGTGCTTCAAGAGTTATCTCTCAGAAACTATTAAAAATTAGACTTTTTACCTCTTCTCCTCAGAGAACCAATTTAAGGGGGAAATACCTTCCTTCCCCTTCCCCTTATCCTCCAGGCTGATTACAACAGCTCTTGAGAATTTTTAACATCTTGGGATGTTCAAGCCAGAATGCTCTTATTGCTTTGTCTCCTGAATGTGTTTCAGGCCTTGTTTAAGGTTAAACAACTACTTAAGAATACCACCCAGAGATCTGCCCCGAGGCTGGATAGTTATGAGTGGCAGGGTGTGTGGGATAGTATGGGCAAGTACCTAGGACAGTGGTCACCTCCAATGTTTTGGAACTTCATGCCTGAACAAGTGCAGAATCCTGAAAAACGGGTAAAATATTTGGAAAGAGGAAGAAGCATCAAAGGTAGATGAAGTGGTGGCAAACTCTGGGAATACAAAGAAACTGCCTCTTCCTCCCTTGTCTCGGCTGTGGAGAAACTGTCCTGGAAGGTCCAGCAACTCGAAGAGGACAGGTCCTACTCTCCACCTGTATGGACCAATATCTCAGCCATTAGGAGTCAGTGTTGTTCTGCTCAAGAGAGAAGATATCGTGAGTACACACCAAGGGGCACTCTGTGATTTTACCTGCGTGACCATGGAGAGGACATGAGGAAGTGGGATGGAAAACCTACCTCAACCCTAGAGGCACAGGTACGTGAATTGCAAGGAAAAACAATCACACAAGGGGTTCTCCCAGGAAACTTGCTGCTCCAGTTTCCAAAAAAAACCCTGTCTCATGACAGTCCAGTTTCCAGTGAACAGTTCCCCAGACAGAGTAGAAGGGCTGACCTTACTTCTGATTGTAATGAAGGAATTCTTGATTCGTGTTTACAAGAAGTGAGAAATGGATACTATGATCAGAACTAGAGGGGTCCTGCCTCCGGCCAGGTGGAGGAAAGGGACAAATGGGTTTACTGGACTGTGGATTCGATGGCCTGGCACATCAGACCCACAGGAGTATAAGGTTCTAGTAGACACCAGTGCACAGTGCACCCTAATGCCATCAAGCTATAAAAGGGCAGAACCCATTTGTATTTCTGGAGTGACAGGGGGATCCCAAGAGTTAACTGTATTGGAGGCCGAAGTGAGCCTGACTGGGAATGAGTGGCAGAAGCACCCCATTGTGACTGGCCCAGAGGCTCCATGCATTCTTGGCATGGACTACCTCAGGAGAGGGTATTTCAAGGACCCAAAAGGGATCCAACCCAGTGGGTTTTGGTATAGCTGCTTTGGAGATGGAGGAAATTAAACAGTGTCTACCTTGCCCGGTCTCTCGGAGGACCCCTCTGTTGTGGGGGGACATTTTAGAGGGGTGGCCCAAAGACTAAGGGGATGATATCTGTGTGTAGATATCAAAAGACAGGAAAAGTGGTGGTGATAAACTGGAATGTATTGGAAAATGTGAGACCTGGGCATGACATAGATGGTATGGAACAAGGGGTGGATACTGTCATGGTTTCAGCTGGGATAAAGTTCATTTTCTTCCTAGTACCTCGTATAGTGCTGTGGTTTGGATTTAGTATGAGAATAATGTTGATAACACACTGATGGTTTAGTTGTTGCTAAGTAGTACTTACACAAAGTGAAGGACTTTTCAGCTTCCCGTGCTCTGCCAGGTGACAAGAAGCTGGGAGGGAGCATAGTCAGGACAGCTGACCCAAACTGGTCGTAGGGGTATTCCATACCATATGACATCATGCTCAGTACATAACCTGGGGGTTTGTTGGGGAGGGCGATTGCTGCTCGGGGACTGGCTGGGCGTTGGTCAGTGGGTGGTGAGCAATTGCATTCTGCATCACTAATTTTGTATATTCTACCATTATTATTATTTTCCCTTCCTTTTCTATTCTATAAAACTGTCTTTATCTCAATCCACTAATTTTACTTTTTTTCCGATTCTCTTCCCAATCTCACTGAGCCCGGGGGGGAATGAGCGAGCAACTGTGTGGTGTTTGGCTGCCTGCTGGATTAAACCACAACACCATATTAATTACTGTTTGGGGCACATCCCTCTGGGCATTCATAGTAGCTCTGTGCTCTAGAACCAAAGTTTCTGAAGGAGGAGTTGTAATATGCTTAAATTGGTACATGCTAGGACTTGAATGCATACCACTATGACAGTATTTTAGGATAATTTAGAGAGCCTGAAATTTTCTTTATAAACCTAAATGCAGGACTGCAATCTATAAATGCTACCTAGACTTCACAGGCACCTGATATGGCCTAGGTGACTGAGACTTCTGCTAAAACTTTCCCTGCAGGCTTAAATTTGAACTACTGAGCATGCTTAGTGTAGTCTTCAATTTGTTAGATAAAGGACTGTTCAATTAAAAAAAAACCCAACACATAATCTTGCAAAAGTGTCTTTATTCAGACAGGTGAGATTAATCTTACCTTATTGAACTTATTTCAGTCTCCCTCTGTATAACTGGTGATCTTACAGCACAACCACTTAGTGGCTAGGTCACTCTTTCAGAAAGGAGCCCAGAGTTTTAGGCCTTCTTCTCCTTTAAGAAGTTTAGATGTCCAAACTTTGAGCAACTTTTGTTGCTCAAAGCCCTGTCCAACCTGACCTTGAACAGTTCCAGGGATGAGGCATCCACAATTTCTCTGGGCAATTTGTTCCGGTGTCTCACCACCCTTATTGTAAATAATGTCGTCTTTATGTCCAATCTAATCTACCCTCTTTCAGTTTAAAACCATTGTCCCCCGTTCTATTACTACAGACCTGCGTAAAAATGATGATAGAAAATGTAATCCTGGAGCCTTCCCCCTTCCATTCAGCTGGTAGGGAAAAAAATAAATTAATATTTTCCTATCTCCTTAAATTATTTTTCTTAAGTTTTGCCTTTTTAATCCAGTGCTTCTCCAGTGTATAACAAAGACAGCAAGTGAAGACAAAAACCATCAGAACAGGAATACTAGGGTCTATTCTGCAGTGCTGTCTTCATTCAGAACAGTCTGCAGTCATGGGAATTCTCTCTGTTTAATGTAGGGAGTTTGAATTAGATTATAGATCAATAGCAAATAGTTTGATTTAGATCACACTTCGATACTCAAAACTTTACTGTAATTTCTGATGATTATATATTTCAGATATTACTATTACATGTATTGTACTTTGACTATAGTGTTATCTTGTTTCTCATATATGCAGAGAAATCACATTCCTTATACTAACACATTCACTTTTCTTCCTAATCTCCTCATAGTGTTTATTATTATTATTACTATTATTATAATTACTTATTATAATTTTCTTTTTTATTATTAATCATAATAATTTGTTCTGGTATTACCATAATGCCTAGAAATCTAAGATATATGGTAAGAGACCCCCAGTTGTATCTGTGCTGCATAACACAGGGAGAAAAAAAAGTATAAATTTATAACCCAAAAGACTTGGAAGTTAGTGCAAAAGCAGTGATTCAGGTGCCAATTTAAATGTTTTAAGGTATCTAAAACCTCAACACAGAACTGGAAATAGGGCATGAGCCTATGAAAACCCCAAATCGTTCTGGATCAGCAGCTGAGGACCAGCCCAGCCCTATGACATTGAAAATGGCATGACACACATTGCTGGATCACTGCCAGTGGGAAAGAAACAACTGTATGTGTCCTCTACAGTATCTCTGCATTGAAGTACTAAAATATGAAGAGGATCAATGAGGGCTTCCCCTGATTAGGGATGGTGTTACTCAGACTATGTTAAGAGTATGTGAGGAATGATTTCACTAATCTGCTTCCATTTTAACGATGCATCTTTGGTAAGCATAGAAAATTTAAGACTCCCAAAACAAAGCTCCTTTGGAATGGAATGGAATGATAAAGAACACCACTCTCCAGACCCTACAGCGATAACAGTAACAATAACATTTTCTTTCCAAGAACTGTGAGTTGCAAAATGGCTTTTATCTGAGAGTGGATGGAAAGTGTATTTATGTCTATTCTCTACTCATTTAAATTACAGACATTTCTCAGCCTTGCCTACTCTGTAATGCTGGTTTTGACCTATGTCTTTTTTTCTTTTCCTTAAGTGTGTGATATTGCACCCATACTGGTCAGGCCAGATAATTAATGGGTATTTTTTTATTGCAATTTCAAAAAGCATCTGTAAAAGGAAGCCCCAAAATATGCAAGATCTGGATGCAGTCTAGAGACAGACCTTCTCAGACCTTGCAGAATTACCAGAGTTTGCCATGGGTCATCATACAGAAAGAATAATTATTGACCGGATTTAGTCTTTAAAAACTATTCAGAATTTCTTTTCATGTTTGCTGTGAATTTAACACCAAAATTTCTCTCACTCATATTACAGATGTTCACAGAAACTAGCAGTTTATATATATACACAAAGGCATTAGACAAATAAACTTGTAAAATTAGGAACCCTTGATAAACAAGTTATAAACAGAAACAAGAGTTAAATTTGCAAGTATTAGTTTGACTGTACTGATCTAGCCAATTTTTATTTTATTTAATGGGATTAAAAACCACTGATAAGTCTGGGTGAGCTATTCCAGATGTGAAAAATGTTCAAGCTAACATTTCTGAAGGATAATAACCTTCTTTAAAATAAATTTAATTTAAGATGAGGTTTTTAAAGACAATCCTCGTCTCTAGGTCTGCCTGTCATATGGTAGGTACCTTCAACAGCATATTTGTATCTGACACTGGTTTTCAGATTGTAATGCACTTGTTCATGATTCTCGCAAACTACATTTAAGCTATTCTATGGGAAGAATAAAAAAAACCCCAGACTCCCAGCATGCATTACAACTACGCCCATTGTCCTGGTTTCGGCTGGGATAGGGTTAAATTTCTTCCTAGTGCTGTGTTTTGGATTTAGTATGAGGAGAATGTTGATAACACACTGATGTTTTCAGTTGTTGCTAAGTGCCCTCCTAGTCCAAGGACAGCTCCCATGCCTACTGACTGAGCTAGGTACACAAGATGGGAGGGAACATAATCAGGACAGCCAGCCCAGCTGGCCAATGGGGTATTCCATACCATGTGACGTCATGCTCAGTATATGAACGGTAGGCGTGATCCAGGAAGTATCGATCGCTACTTGGTTATCGGTCAGCGTGGGTGGTGAGCAATTGCATTGTGCATCACTCATTTTGTATATTTTATCATTATCATTATTATTTTCCCTTTTTTTCCCTGTTCTATTAAACTGTCTTTATCTCAACCCACGAGTTTTTCTCACTCTTACCCTTCCGATTCTCTCCCCGTCCCGCTGGGGGTGGGGGGAGTGAGTGAGCGGCTGCGTGGTATTTGGCTGCCTGCCAGGTTAAACCACGACACCCATGCATATCCAGAATGACACTGAAGTGAACCACTGCTCACCTTGCCTTCATTTTCAACAAAAACAATCTCAGTTTTGGTGTTACACAGGCTACACACCAGTTGCAGGTCTCCCCTACTCAACAGCAGCAGATAGAAGGGACGCTCACCATCTGCTAAAGGGACTAGCTGACCAAGGAACACCCATTGGGCTCACCAGTCAGTGCTTATAAGGAGCTGAGAAAGGCCACCTTCAGTATGAGGGTGAATAGTTACTGCAGCTTTTCATGAGAGTCTCAAGTAGATGCAGAATAACACACCATGCCACCAGTCAACTAATATGGGACTACACTAACTATACTTATCATCTATTACAAATGCAAAGCTTATTTTTGATTGCCTTGTTTCTTTGTGTTGTTAGGTCATGGCCTTCTTTCTTCTGTTTTCTTCTGCATTCTCCTGTCTTTGGTCTATATTAACACTGTGTTAGACTGAATACAAATCACACTGAATTATTCCACGGACAGCTATTCTTCCCAGACCTTTCTTTGGCCTCTTTCCAACTGGTTATTTTGGGGTCTATGCAAAGGCAAACCAGAAGCCACAGTGGGAACCAGCTGATCTCAGTGGGAACCAGTGTGAAGAACAGTGAGAATAAGATTTTAGGAGTTGTAAGAGAGTGTCTGCATGACATTGAGGCCTTCATTCTAAGAAACAAGTGATCGGATTGCTGGGCAGAAAGGTGGCCCATGAAAAAGCCTTCTGTAGTGAAGGGGTCAGTGAAACTGAAAAGAGGTAAAATATTGAAATAAAAGTATATATTCCAACAATTTCCCACCTAGACTGGAGACCGCTTCAGATTCACAAATGTAGGCACCTATAGTGTAGAGGCCCTTAGACAAAGTATGTGTCTAAACTCCCATTATAATCAGCCAATTCAGCCAACAAAGCTTAAAGAGCAATTTCATCTGAATGCAGACACCAGAGGTTCCATTCAGTTGTTTTAATTTAATTGTCTACCATCATTTGAGAAATCCTAGGGTATTTTTGTATGGTTTTAGTTGCTAGTTCAGAAGCATGCAGCTCTCTTGCAGGTCCTGTGTCAAATATAATAGCCCTATATGGCTATTTGGCTACCTTAGTATGTCTCAAAAGGCACTCCATGCCCATGTTTAGGCATCTGAATCAACGTATATATCTAAATATTTTATATAGTTTAATTTAATCTAGTTAAATTACAAAAGCACAAGACAGGATTCTGTGCAACTGTCATTACTTGACTAAAATTAGTACAGAGAATCACGAGTCTGACCAGGGATCCTTTTGGCTACCTAAGATTAGCTAAATTCAAAAGGCTTTTATCATCTAGATTACTTAGTTGAGTACACAAAATTAAAAAAAATACTCCAACAGTCTGAAGTACTTGATAAGAGGGGGGCCAGCAAAACCGCTACCATGGACTTCCGGCAGGCGGACTTTGGCCTGCTCAGGACACTGGTTGAGAGGGTCCCTTGGGAGGCAGTCCTGAAGGGCAAAGGGGTCCAGGAAGGCTGGATGTTCTTCAAGAAGGAAGTCTTAAAGGCGCAGGAGCGGGCTGTCCCCATGTGCCGCAAGAAGAACGGGCGGGGAAGGCGACCGGCCTGGCTGAACGGGGAGCTCTGGCTGGGACTCAGGAAAAAAAGGAGAGTTTATCACTTGTGGAAGAAGGGGCAGGCAACTCAGGAAGAGTACAGGGATCACGTTAGGTCATGCAGAGAGGAAATTAGAAAGGCAAAAGCCTGGCTAGAACTCAACCTGGCCACTGTCGTGAGAGACAACAAAAAATGCTTTTATAAGTATGTTACTGACAAAAGGAGAGCCAAGGAGAATCTCCATCCTCTATTGGATGCGGGGGGGAATGTTGCCACCAAGGACGAGGAAAAGGCTGGGGTGCTCAACGCCTTCTTTGCCTCAGTCTTTAGTAGTCAGAGTGGTTATCCTCAGGGTACTCAGCCCCCTGAGCTGGAAGACAAGGACGACGAGCAGGATAAACCCCCCATAATTCAAGAGGAAGAAGTTAATGACCTGCTATGCCACCTGGACGTTCACAAGTCTATGGGACCAGATGGGATCCACCCGAGGGTACTGAGGGAGCTGGCGGAGGAGCTTGCCGAGCCGCTCTCCATCATTTACCAGCAGTCCTGGTTAACAGGGGAGGTCCCGGACGACTGGAGGCTCGCCAATGTGACTCCCATCTACAAGAAGGGCCGGAAGGAGGATCCAGGGAACTACAGACCGGTCAGCCTGACCTCGGTGCCGGGGAAGATCATGGAGCGGTTGGTTTTGAGGGCACTCACGAGCCATGTGTGGGACAACCAGGGGATCAGGCCCAGCCAGCACGGGTTCATGGAAGGCAGGTCCTGCTTGACCAACCTGATCTCCTTCTATGACCAGGTGACCCGCCTAGTGGATGAGGGAAAGGCTGTGGATGTGGTCTACTTGGATTTCAGTAAAGCCTTTGACACTGTCTCCCACAGCATTCTCCTAGAGAAGCTGGCGGCTCACGGCCTAGACAGGTACACTCTTTGCTGGGTAAAAAACTGGCTGGACGGCCGAGCCCAGAGAGTTGTGGTCAACGGAGTTAAATCCAGTTGGCAGCCGGTCACGAGCGGTGTTCCCCAGGGCTCAGTACTGGGGCCGGTCTTGTTCAATATCTTTATCAACGATCTGGACGAGGGGATCGAGTGCTCCCTCAGTAAGTTTGCAGATGACACCAAGTTGGGTGGGAGTGTTGATCTGCTCGAGGATAGGAAGGCTCTGCAGAGGGACCTGGACAGGCTGGATCGATGGGCTGAGGCCAACTGTATGAGGTTCAACAAGGCCAAGTGCCGGGTCCTGCACTTCGGCCACAACAACCCCAGGCAACGCTATAGGCTTGGGGAAGAGTGGCTGGAAAGCTGCCCAGAGGAAAAGGACGTGGGGGTGCTGATTGACAGCCGGCTGAACATGAGCCGGCAGTGTGCTCAGGTGGCCAAGAAGGCCAACGGCATCCTGGCCTGTATCAGAAATAGTGTGGCCAGCAGGAGTAGGGAGGTGATCGTGCCCCTCTACTCGGCATTGGTGAGGCCGCACCTCGAATCCTGTGTTCAGTTTTGGGCCCCTCACTACAAGAAGGACATGGAGGTGCTGGAGCGTGTGCAGAGAAGGGCAACGAAGCTGGTGAAGGGCCTGGAGCACAAGCCTTATGAGGAGCGGCTGAGGGAACTTTGGTTGTTTAGCCTGGAGAAGAGGAGGCTGAGGGGAGACCTCATCGCGCTCTACAACTATCTGAAAGGAGGTTGTAGCGAGGTGGGTGTTGGTCTCTTCTGCCAAGTAACTAGCCATAGGACAAGAGGAAATGGCCTCAAGTTGCGCCAAGGGAGGTTTAGATTGAACATTAGGAGAAATTTCTTTACTGAAAGAGTGGTCAGGCCTTGGAACAGGCTGCCCAGGGAAGTGGTTGAGTCACCATCCCTGGAGGTATTTAAAAGACGTGTAGATGAGGTGCTTAGGGACATGGTTTAGTGGGCATGGTGTGTTGGGTTGACGGTCGGACATGATGATCTTAGAGGTCTTTTCCAACCTGTATGATTCTATGATTCTATGATTCTATAAAGCACAATGGCCCATGGTCAACATGATTACATACATACCTAGCATATGCTTAAGCATTTTACTGTTTGAAGAGTAAACAGAACCTTGCAAGAGAACTAACTGCTTTCAAGTAAGTTGCCTCCTGTCTAAGAGTGAGAATCAGTGTGTCTCTGGCACAGCTGTGATCATCTGTTTATACCAAAACATCCATACATTTAGAAACAGAAGAGGACTGGTCAGAATAACAGATATTTGGAAGTAAAGAATATCTGTTTGAAGTTTATTTTATGTTTTTTTTAATTTTATGAGAATGTTAGAATAGGGGTTGCCCCTGTCATGAAAGAGGGACATTTGTTTTAAAATTCACACAACATTTTTCACTAAATGCATTATAAACAATTAAATAGGCCAAGCTTTTTCAGCTGTGGAAAATATTTTAGATGCCCATAGTCAACTGTAGTCTGCTTCTGCAAAGGCACCTACAACCGGTTAACAGGTAATAAATTACCTCTCACTGACAAATGTTGCTGAGACATATCACCTTTCTTCATCATTTACTCCTTCAATTTGAATAAGATTCTAGATGTAGCTAAGGGTTAAAGCTAAACTCTGAGTCATAAATTATGTATATTATGAGATTATGTGCATTTTTTGTTTCTGTTTTGGTTTACGTCTCTCTCCTTTGCCACAGTTCAATTTTAACCATAGGGCTTTATAAGATTTCTCTTCCCCCCCCCCCCTTTTTTTTTCTTTTCTTTAACTTCCTTCATTTCTAAATAATGTAAAGATCCTGGCATGTACCATCTTTGACAAGTCAGAATGATTATTTCTAGAGTACTGTCAGGTTAGACAAGCTTTCCATCCTGTGTTAAAGCCTGAGTCGGAGTGTTTAATTCTAACAGAACCTTCCAGAGTTTGACAGCATGACACTAGGAATCTACAAATACACAGAGGAAGTACATCTGGAAATTGAATGATTCATTGAACTTTTGGAATATGCCTCCCTCTACAAGTTTCAAAATTTATTAACATAATGCATCTTAAATGATAGTGTAAGTTTTCATAGCATTAAATCTTTTCCAGGTACATGATATATATTTATATATAAATGAGTGTGTGTGTGTATATATATATTTATATGTGGGTAAGCAGACACCTAGCACTGTGTAAACATTAAAGTTATGTGCATTCCCCACAGTAAAATTGTTATTTTGAACAGGTTGCAGAAAGGGTTTTTATCATAATTTATTTTGGTTTGTTTAATTTTAAAAAATTATTATTTTAAATTATTACTTAAATTATTATTTCATTAGTGATTTTCTGTTTCTGTTAATACTGGAATTTTATTTTATATATTTTTTTGGTTTTCTTTTAGTATGTTTGTCAGATGTTGAAGATCAGTTTTATTATGGTGTAGACATGGAAACGCAAGTAGCATATCCCTATACCTAGAAAGGCAATTTGACCACAAACCTATGGAAATTCATGGGAAAACTAGTGATTTACTTAAGTCCACAGTTATGAATGACTGAAAAGAGGTGACTGTGTCACAATAATTTTTTTAAAACTTTGCACCATTCTAGGATCTAAATAATAAATGAATTCTCCATAAAAACGAAATATTTGAAGCAACAGATGAAAAATTATTGAGATTTAGAAAACTGATTTGGAGCAAAAAACTGAAGATGATAAATTTATTTAAGCCTTAAAAGACAGACTGATTACACTCCGTTAGTATCTAACATGAAAAAATTTTTTCTAAGATACACATTTTTCAATGTAATAAGGAAAAGGTTTCTAAGATCCAGTGAATAGGAAGCAAAGCTAGATAGATTTCGAATAGACCTAAAAGGCAATTGTTTAATAGTTATGGTTTTTAATCAATAGAACAATCTATCCTTCAATGTGTAGGATTCTTTCTCACGTGAAGTCTTTAACCCAAGAAAACAAGTTTTTCACTGAAAATTCTCTGTCTCATTGCAAAGCTATGAACTCGATGGAGGAATTTTCAGATGAAATTCCAATGGGCTTGGTTGTATAAGAAGTCAGAATAGATTAAGGCAGTGAGCCCTTCTGGTCAGAAAATATATAAATGAGTACACACCCAAATAACTTCTATAATCTAACAGTTCTCAATTTGTGGCCTCTTTTGGCTTTCCTTTTTCTTCTTTTTTCTGAATTTCTCCTTGTGGCATTAACCTTCTACTTTGCTGATGCCTCAGCAAGTACTCTCTGGCATGTCATAGCTAGGGAGGGAATCATATGAAGAGAAAACTTAGGAGAAAAGAAAGTGGAGACAAAAAGCAAACCAGCTAGAGCATTCTAGATTTCTCAGGGTGCAGTGAAAGGTGAAACAGGAAAATTTCTTTGGTTTGTGCTCGATTGTAGATTTCTGTGAAACAAGATAACAAAATAAAATGTATTTAGGAAAAAAAAAATTGTTTTTTTCCAGCTGATTTTACCTATCTATCTTGTGACAAAATAGATTGGGATTTTTTTTGTAGCTTGATACAATGATGAATGTATATAATAACCTTGAAAAAACAATATTTAACAGCATTGCCTATGCCTATTGTAGTTCTTTATGCTTAAACCATTTAAAAATAAATCCTCCCTTCCATCTTCCTCACCCACCTACTATTGTACCTGTCTCAACCTTTACAAATTCCTAATTCCTTGATGGGCGGTTAGATATCCCTTGACAAACGTCCATCTAGTGGTGTGCAATGGAGAATTCTGTAGGGCTCTGATTTGTAACTTTAAGCAATTGTGTCAGACAGATGCTTCAATTAATGTGATTACATTTATATAGGTAGAGGTGCCCTGTCTAGGAATATAGGACAGAATTTCTCACATTAAGTGAAATTGAAATTCCAGAAAGTATGTTTTATGTCTTAAAGTAAAGTGAATTTCTTGCAGTCTATAATTTCTTGCAGTTAAAGACTGCTTTATGAATGTTGTTGGTAAAATGCAAGGCTATACCTAGCAGTCATTTTGCAAGTGCAACATTTCTGTTGGTGAATATCCAAATAAAAGAGCAGAGAATCACACATACATCTAAAATATTGTAAATATTTTCTTCCTATGTCGTCCAGCTGGTCTTGATCTTTTTAATTTTAAGTCCAGTATATGTTATGTTATTGTATTTTACATGCTACAAACCTTCTACTAAACTGGAGGATAAAACTTATGTGTTATTTCAAAAAAATCCACGTATTTTCTTGTTTCCTCTCATAGAATATTAATGGTTGTTATTTAAAGATATTTAAAAGAAATGCAGCATGACTAATATTGCAAACTACAACATTTATTACATGGAAATTGTCCTAGTAGTTAGATAGATATTTTTCATTAAAATTACTATCTATTATTTATACTACTGACTAATAAATAGAGCTAAAGAGTATGTCTTCTAGTAAATATCGATGGCTTGATCTAATAAAGGATGTGAGGATTCTGAAAATTGGTTTCTAAAGAATCTAACTTTATTCTGGAGTGGCATGAACATCTCTGATTTAGGTGCCTAAACACCTATGCAGAATACCAGCACAACCGGGTACCTCAAAATGGGATCTGGAAAACAACATTCAAGAAAGAAAAGACAGAGACAGAGGCTTATATCTTCCTAAGTTGTTGCCAACAGGACTGCCACTTGGAATCGACAATCTGGAATCCTCTCTCTCACAAAAAATAACACCCCACCAAGCAAAAACCAACCTACCCCGCCCCAAACGTCCAAAATCCCACAACCTTACCCCACCCCTCAACTTTTCTATTAAAGTGTGGATAAGAATTTGTAGTTCTGATTGCTACTCAAAGGTCTGTTGGTGAATTGTTTTGGTAAAAGTAGACTAAAAGGCAATCTTCTCTCTCTCTGAGAGATCATATAACCTGTATTAAATTCTGCTCCCTTGGAAAATGTCCTCACTTTTGACTATAACAAGCATTGAAATCATCTCCTTTTGGTCCAGTCTTTCTGTGTAATTTGTAGGTTCTGAATTATATTAGGCTTTGATCTATTCACACTCATAAGAGTAAATCTGTCTGAGGTATATACAGAGGTGCAGTTTCAATAGTGAGGGGAGCATCAGCGATAAAAGGAAAGTAGTAATACAGGTTAGGTGACTGAGTTAAAGGGAAAGATGCTCAGGAACTAACAAGTTTAGCCTGTATAAATTCTGCCAAATTCCCACTCCAAAGACTGTGGTTTCTTGTTTCCTCCAATGTATGTTATGTTTTCATCTGTTATGGATATGCATTGTCACTTTGTTTCTGGGAATTGGAAATTAGCTTTGAAGAAACAAACTATTACTCATCAATATAAATCACAAATGAAGACAATAAAATACATGTTTTAAAGTACAGCATACATAAGAAACTAATTGCATCTCTTTAAGGTATCACTAACCACAGTTAATTACCATTGCAGAATGTAGATTACCATTTTGCTATCTGTATAATCAAAGTTTAGACTCCTCCTCCTTTGTTCTCTGTAACCATGATTTCGCATTTATAACATTTTAAAATAACATACTTTTTTTCATGTTTTTTAAATTCTTAAGGGAAAAACCCTCAGACCTCACTATTGTAATTTTGAGACTGTTGTTTCCAATGAGAGTTTTTTAGTTTGACTCTTTTAGGCATTTCTGTTCATTATCTCATCTGTGACCTTCAAACATTCTGAAAGGAGATACTGAGATGATACCATTTCTACTTTTAACATGTCTGTTTTATGTACATTGCTCACTTCTCTAAATGGAGGTAAGGAGAGCAAGAAGGAATTGGCATCAGTAAAGTATTTATTGTTCTTATCAGATACCCTCTCCCCCACCATGCAATAACTCTAATTTAAAAGGACTATTTTTCTAATTTTTTTCTTTGACTCTCTCATATCCTGCATCTGGGTATGATTTCATGAGGATCTTGTCAGAGAAGGAGATTAGAAAGGATGGATAAACTGAAATGAAAGGCAACAATGACCTTTCAGTAGTGATTGCCACATAGACCTGGATTTAACCAGACATTGACAAGACTAGGTTACAGGAAGTTCTGCAGGTTATTTCAGGTCACACTCACCAATGGCTATTGCATTAGCTGTGAACACTAATTAGGTTAAGCAAATACTAGAAAGAGTACAAGAAAAATGTTATTAGAATGACTGTGGATGACTTCCCATGAAAAAAACTCAGATGAAAAACTTTTAAAGCAAACGAATGCTAATCCTTATCTCAGAAACCAGAGATTGGGAAAAAGAAACGATTCTGGAAATTATATTCCCCCCTTTCTTTTTGTCTAGTAAAAGTGTGAGCACAAATGCATATACATTGTACCATGCCAGTATAGCATACACTCTTTACCACTGACCTTAGAAAGATGCCTGTCTAGCTGATATTTGGTAAGTTCACTCACATCAAAGATGTAAGGTAGGCTAGATATGTTGAAAAAAAACATTGAACTCATTGTGACAATTGAACAGCAAGACCTTTGTTCCTTCATGGCCCACAATGGCCAAGAGTCTGAGAGTATCAACTGTCTTATCCACGGGAATATAAATACCCTTTTTCAGACAAATATCCATACATGTAACAAAGATCAGTAGAGTACCCTGCTACTGTTATATTTGTAATTTATTAAACAGAAATGGCATGAACTATGTATTCAAGGTGAGAAGCACAAACATTCTGATAAGAGAAGACTTTTACTGGTCTGGTCACAGATTAAAATTTATGCCTAAAAAATTTAAACTTTTGGTACTAGATATGTATGTATTGCCTCAAATATCACAAATATCAGTAAGCAAGCTTTGACAATGCAGGTATGAATTGCTAATTCCAATAATCGTTTTATATGATTTGATCTCAGATATTGAGGAAATAAGAGTAATTAATTCCTCAATTCCAGATTGTCGAAAGTTAAGAAATACAATGACTGGTGGCTGTAACACCTCTTCTAGATCTAAGCGTTGTCTTGTTCCCAGAAAGACAACTCAGAAAACCAATGGCTGCATCTTCATTATCTTCAGTAATGAGGGAAGAATCCATTGCATTTATTGACTGGAAGTTCTTTAAGAACTTCAATTATTTATGGAATCTGGGACGAGTCAGAAGGGTATCAATTTTGTTATTTAATAACTTAAATTATTAAAGATTCATTGCAACCTTGATCAAGCAGAAGCAGTAGTGCTGAAATCTGAAGATCCATTCTGTTAGATAGTAGGCAGCTCCTACAAGATGTTTGAGAAATATCTTTATCTTTCAAATTTGAAAATCTGCCATCTGGAGCTGTATTCCCACTTTTTGCTGAGTAGCACTCTCTTGGCTGAGAAACAAAGTCATATGTTCTTTTTGGGATAGCTTATTTATGTACTCTTGAGCTTGCCTTCACCAAGTAATTTTCAGTGCTAGTCAATCTTCCAAGAACAGGGATTTGCAGAGGCAAATCTCCACAGAGATTGGAAGGATTTCACGTGGAATGGTCTGGATATATCACCTCTGCATAACCAGTTAATCCACCATCTTTTCTTTTTCAGAGTTTTTGGTTGGTATTTCATATATACTGATAGGAGAAATAGACTGAATGAGAATGGAGCCATAGTCCCATGTGGAAACTGGTATAATACAGTGGGATTTGAGATAGACCGCACATGCAGCACTAGCTTTCTAGTTGTCTGTGCATGTGACATGGCTGAAATACCTACTTTCAAAAAAGTATGGTTTTGCAGATGCAACATACTGGTAAAACATTTATTTTCAGGCCAGTGGATAAAATAGCATATGAATAAAAGCACAACCTGGCAGCTCTAATTAGCATTCACTATTAGAGGCAGTTCAAGATAAAGCACTAAAATATATTTAATCTTGGAGTGCTGTGGGGGTTTATAGGGCTTAAGTGTTTTTCATCTTATTTTCCTTAAATCAGGACATGCTCCTTTTTGTGACATATGATTAAGTACGGAAATAAGAAAATCATTGCTGTAGTCCTGGCATTAGTAATGTTGCATACATCTAGCAGTATGGGGTAGTAGCTATTTTGGAAGCAAAAAAGAATGTTTACTGTGTTTGTGCCAGAAAAGATGTTTAGCCCACAGCTATTTCATGGCAATATTAGCGTCCAAGATATGGGAGCAATGGAATAGATCTTGCTTGCTTGTGAACTTTTGTTGTTATTTTTACATGCAATATATCAGCAGAAAGAAAGTCTATAAAGCCCTTCTATCAGAATATTCATGGCATTTCAGGAATGACACTAAGCATAATGATTTACTATGCATTACTGCGGATAAACCCCTTTAAACTTACTTTCCACCTCCACCCCTTTTTCACTTGGCCTCTTTCATAGAATCATAGAATTCTCTCTTTCTCTCTAAGTAGCAGTGATGCAGTGGAATCCAGCAGAGCACAAGCTCAATTGATATCTATCTCAATTGATTAACTGTCTAGTAGATTTGATTTTCAGAATAGATACCCAAGAGAGCTCCAATTCATTAGCGGTCGTCCACATGTGATTAGAAACTGTGGGAGGGCTAACCCCCTCTTTTAATTGATCCAATTTCATATTCCTTGTGGTCATTAAATGTGTTAATGGTAACTTAGCACCTGCATTAAGAAACCAACTTAACAACATCCTATAAATGACTTTAAGTCAGCGGGTGCCAAATTTACAGGAAAAAAATGACATGATTGCTGCCGTAATGTTACTGCAGGAGGGATATGAAGTAATAAAATGTTGCAATTGTTTAATCCATCACAATCAAGCAGTCATCATTCGATGATAACATGATTGTTATATTATTACTATCCTTTGTTACTGATTGCCCCTTCTTCACTCAAGGGTATCATTCCTGTGTTATGTTAATAACTATACTTTCATTTATACTACTTTGTAAGGAAGTAAGGCTTCCCACTTTCTTCACTATAATGAGATTGCAGGCAGTATTAGTTATAGGTTGTGCCAGAAAGCTTCACAGATTTTTTATTCTTGTGTTGTATGTATACAGACATTTTGCCTGAGAAATCTTTCTGTAAATCATATAAAAGGAAGCTCTCACTCCAATAACATGATATTTCTAATGTTTTCTGATTCCAGCAGGATTGGCAGTACTTAAAAAATAAATTCTCAGTGCTACACAATGCAGATTTTTGGAGGGATTATACTTAATTTTTCATTGTTGTGTTATTTTTAATGAGGGATGTAATAGTTAAACTTTTAGTTTAGAAAGATTGTCCAAAATATCCTCTTTTCTTCCCCCAAAATTCATGTGCAGATGACTGCTACCTAAATTACAGGGCATGGCTATGTTCCACAAATACAAATTATTAGAATTGTACCTCTTCACATGCCAAAACCTGCCCCATTCTGAGCAGCCATATGCCTAAACCCTGTTGGTTTCCAGAAATTAACTGGAGAAATGTCTACGCTCCCTAAAGGGTTCAATCTGTGAAGCATTTTGAGAATGGTGCATTTAGCATGCACCTATTGAATTAGGTTGTCATACAAAATGGAGTTACTCTAGGCTTTGTTACTGCACAACAGAGTAATTGGCAATAATTTCCCCTAATACCTGAGGAATCAAAGAGAGTTTTGAGAGAGAAGGGGAAACAGGTCTGTTTTAAGCTACTTACACTGGGTACCCCACATAGTTAAAAGACAGAAGGAAATACCAGGATGAGAACTATTCCTTGGAATTGGTTAGCATTTAAAAAAATTTAAGTAGGAGAATGTGGAAGGTACAGGTAAGGAGAAGAAAAGAATAGAGGAGGTGAGAAGGAAAGAGAAGGGTTTAGGGTGGATGGCTGGCAGGATAACAGAGAAACATCATTCTCTCAGAAAATGGATGAAGTTTCTAATGTTACGGAAGATCGCCCTCATTGGCTTCTGGGCATACCCATAATATACAAATAAAGTAAGTATAAACTTTAAACCAAATGCTCTTCAGAAAAGAAAGGAAGTGATGATTTGAAACAAATGTACAAATATGGAAAGATATTTCTCCTTTCCAATAACAAGTTATTAAAATTTAAAAAATTGCACACTGCACGTACGTTGTGCCACTGACAAGCTGCTAGACCCTAGATATATCCTAGATGGTTCCTTGAAACATTGGAACATACGGGGTCAAAGAGAAACTATCATAATGTACTGAGGGATATTATAGCAACAGGAAGACAAGCATACCTGAGAAAATAATTGGAATGTCTGATTGCTATCAGTTGCTATTTCCTAGATGAATGTGGAGCTCTACTGACAGAGCGCACCTCTTTCCTCCTTTTCTGGAAAGCAGCAAGCACGTCCCTTGGTTGTGAAAGCGTGTCATTTTCTATTACCCTCTGTGACAGATGTACTCGACCCCTTAACCAAACTAGTAGTAGTCTGGTACAGGGTCCAAAGGCCTGAGCCATAGATGGGCCAAGAACTCCTCTAGTTTCAATCTGTTCTCTAAAAACCCGCAAAGGAGCAGGCT
The DNA here is from genome assembly GCF_964195595.1 of Calonectris borealis. Taxonomy (NCBI): domain Eukaryota; kingdom Metazoa; phylum Chordata; class Aves; order Procellariiformes; family Procellariidae; genus Calonectris; species Calonectris borealis. Next base: position 179,386,831 of record NC_134312.1, read on the forward strand.
GACACCGTGGGCCTCAATGTATATGAGCTTGGAACATCGATCATGTGGTTAACACATGTGGGTGGCTTTTCCAAGACTCATTTATCAAGGAACAAGGAAAGTTGTGGGTACAAGGAGTCTCATGCATACGTTTCCCATCATATGTAATTTGACTACAAGCCAACCACTTTATCTCATAAATATGACAGCCTAAGTGAGCCTTCTTTGAGATCTCCCTGCTAGGCTGCATGACGGTGATCTCCCCTTGAGCTGGGACGCCTCTCAAGGTTGCTCCTCGAGGCAGACGAGGAGCTTTTTAGCAATGGCAGATCTTTGGTAAGTGACTGATAGCATGCTGAATTAATACTAATGAAACATTACTAATCCATGTAGCTATTAAATATTAATTACTATAAACTTTGTATCAATTCCATTAGACATAATCCATTGTCCAAGTCTGAGACTAAGATTGGATCCAGCCGCACTTAAGCTCCATCAGTTTAGAAAGCAAGGGGGTCCACTCTGAACCTCATGACTCAACAGGAGGGTCTTCCTTACCCTTTGGGTCTCTGGTGTCTGTGTGAATCATTCTAACTTGATTCTAACTCAATTTTCCTTTGTATGTTTCTTCTGTGCAGTAATTAATAAAGTGAACCTTGCCATCGAACTTTATTAAGTCGCACTTTTACAACATCAAATTAAATCACTTTTGCTAATACCTAAAGGTGATTCTTTAAGCGACCTAAATCACTCATCTGCAACAAATTGGCATAGTCGTCAGGATCCTAAATCTGGATTCGCAACACCCTGCAGGAATGGTAGGGAAGAGGTTTGTTCCTGTAGTTGGACTCCGTGCTTAGCTGAGAAGTGCCAGCTGAAATGTGGTGTTAAATGCCACTTCTTGAGAGAGCCTGAGGCTGTCTCCCTCAGAGAGGAGGAAGTGAGCTCTTTGGTGTTGAGCTCAAGCCAGAAGCTCCTTGTTGTTTTACTTTACAGGAATGGTGTTTCCTATGATGCATCCTTTGCTTTTTAATTTCTCAGGAGTCAGAACCCTTTGGGTAATTGGCTTTAAAAAGAATAATTAATAAAAGTTGAGTCTCATATAAATATTTACAAATATGTTTATACATATATACTTATATAATGATATTAAACTTGTTTAATTAGTTCAGCTGAACTAACAGATTGTCGTGACTGACATAATGGTGTGTAATCAGCAAGTTGCTGTATCAAAGCCCAGAGTTCAAATTTAATATGCATGGGAAATGTAGCACTCTTCATGTTTATGCTTGATGCCACACTATTTTTCTCTTGGGAACTGACAATATGAATATAGTTGGTTCAAGAAGGTGTAAAATATGATTCTATTAATATTATCTCACACAGTAAGTTTATGTAATCCTTATATTCCCATCTGTGTCACATCTTGATGCAGAACAAAAATGTTGCGAGACGTTCTTCAATTATGTAGTTAAAGGAAAAAGTGTTGGAGCCATCTGTAAAATCCCACTGTAAAGAAATTGCAAATGTTTTGTATTTTTATGCTTTTTGACAAAAGTCCAACAAATTGCAACCATAACTCTAGACAAAATTACAAGCAGCAATCTGAGGGAAATAATAAGGTCATGAACTTCAGTAATAGTGATTGGGCCAGAAGGTGGGCATTTGGCTTCAGTCTAGTAATGGGAGAGGAAAGGGAATGATACAGGTATGGGCCTAAAAGTTTTCATAAGACTGTAAAAGCATGGCTAAGCAAAACTCCCCAAAATGTCCTTTTTGCTTCCTGGCCTCTTTTTCTGATCTTCTGTTCCTCTTTGTGCAAATTCACACAGGCTACAGTGGTAGAAATAATTAATAATTATCCTGCCCTAGCCTTTAGGAAAACTTAAATCTGTTGAAACTTTTCATTAGTATTTCCCTGCTTGTCTCTTTATTTCTTGATGAATTTCCCATGGGGAAAAAAATCATTATTAACTGACTAATGAATACCTGGGTCATAAATATAAATTATGAAGATTCTGTAGACAACTATTAGGTACAAAGTGAATCATTTAATTCTTCATTAACTCCTTAGAACGAATATTCTATTATCTTGCCAAGTGTTGGTTTTATTAGTAAATTTAATTTAATGTTTATACTTCTAATAAAATATCAAAACAGATATAAAAACAGCTACATAAATAAAAGCCTGTGTAAAGAGTTTTCACAGAATTCCAGCCAAATTCTCAGTTAGTGTAAACTGATTTTCCTCTAACAAAGTCAGTGATGAAATGCCAGTTTATAGCAGTTGAGGTTTTGGCACTTGATATCATAGGAGCCATATCTGTTCTGGGACCCTACCTGACATTGCATTTGCAAATTACTGCAAGCCTGGTGCATTGATATTCTGCTGTGAACAATTCAGACTGGGATATTTTTATTTCAGTGCAAAATGGGAAACGTAGTCTACACTGAGAGAGCTTAGAAATGCACAACTATAATTAGAGCTATATAATGGATGAATAATTAGGAATGTATAGTAACTTCAGCTGATGTAGAAAAACACATTCTGCTGACTTGTTCTTCCTTCAAAAACTGTTGCTTTATTATAAGCAATGGAAAATTCTTGATGCATGAAAATTGATGGATGAAGATAACTATATTACTTTACACTGTACTGTATATATATGATAAATTTTCATAGGTTACCATTTAAGTGTTTATGTGCTCAATATTTTATTAGAATATTTATGATGATGAGCAGTGGAGAAAGCAGCAAACTGTCTTTACCTGGTCACAGGACTTTGAATCAGCTGAAATGCTCGACAGGAAAGAGAAGAGTTCTCTGGAGCTCATGGTAGGGCAAGCAGTGAATGGGAAATATGACATATGCATATGTGCATTTGTCAGCAGATATGGAGACACCAAAATTCAGATGTTTGAATCTTCTACTCTATCCTACACCTATAATTCTTTGGCAAAAATTTGCCCTCAGCAGAGCAGCTTGCTTGCCTGGCTTCTGGTCTCAGACAGGATTTTGAAATCAGGTGGACTCCAAGTCCCCTGAAGGACTCATTCTAACAGGCCTTTTAAGAACAAGGCTACCAGGAAGACTGAGTCCTTCACAAGATCAGGTGTGCTTTTTCCTTTTAGAGTGTTCCAAAAAGAGTTGCTCACTTTTTATGTACTTACCAGTTTGAGTCCTCACAGCAATTCTCAGAGCAATTACATCTGTACTATTCTGCATAACAATATTTTCTCTTTGTAAAACTTAATTTGTTTGGTTGAAGTCATGTAGAGCAGAACCAGATCTTGTATGCACACTTCAGGAATGAGACAGCATTTTTTTCTATTTAGAGAAGGTGATTATTCTTAATAACTAAGCATAAATACACGATGTATTGCTATTACTAAGCATGTATATGCTTTCATGATAACAATACTTTGGATGATTACGTGGTGGTGGGGGATTGTGTTCTTTAAGTTACATTCATGATTAATTGTCTTCTTTATGAACATTGTAATTAAATTTTGGATCTACAGATATAACTTTATATATCTGCCAGACATGTATTTTTGTATTTGCCAGATAGTTAAGATTTAAGTAGTTTTCTGACACAGTACTCCTTTATCTGTAGGTTAAAGGCTTACAGACTTCTTTTTCATAGTCCATTTTTCCTTCCTTCTGTCTCTTTAAACTCAAAGGGAAGAAACAGGAACCGAGCGCTTTGTCTGAATTTTGGTCGAGTTAACCTGCTTTGTTAAAAACTTGATACTTAGGCAGTGTTTGTAGCAATGATGAAAGGCTTTAAAATTGCTTACATTCTTATAGAAGCAATTCCACTATGAGTAAATATTTAAATGTTGGGTGGGACCTCAGTAGGATTCAGGGCCCAGGGGCAGCTGGGCATAGCAGGGTCAGCAGGGGCAGATCAGGTTCCTCAGGACTTCATGCAATTGGGTCTTGAAAACCCCCACAGTCTCTCCGGACTACTCCACTGTTTGACTGCTTTCCTTATCATGAAAAGGTTTTTCCTTCTAGCAAATATGATCCTCTCTTGGTTTAGCTTATGCCCATTGCATTTCATATTGTGCTCATATGATGTATTGGTGTGTGTATGTTTGGAGCTGTTTTCTTTTAAGTAATTTCACACATTTCTCTTAGAGTACTGTCAAACAGACAGTTGAATTGGCAGACCTGAAAGGTAGCACCAGTTTCCTGATCAGGGCACAAAGCAGTAAAGAATTTCTTATGCTGGCTCTGTCAAAAACAAAGCTATTGTCTTCTAATAAATGCAGGTGCACACGGACATCTCAGAGTGCCTTTACACTGGTTATTCCTAATGGCTGCCTTTAGATATCATTTTACCTTTTTCATCCCCCCCATCATTTTTCACCAAAATGACAGACTCGTTTTTTTTTAAACTTTTTTTTTTTTTTAACCTATTTTTATAAAGGGTATTTGCATTCTCAGGCTATGTAGTTCTTGTTGTCCTGCTCTCTTACCTGTTAGGTAATTTAATAGGAATTTAATAAGTACAGGAGACTCCTTTCTTCAAGCTTTTACATTCATAGTGGAATACACAGATTGGAAAACATAAACTACAAATAAGCATCACTGCCCTGAAAGTTAAAATAAAATCCTAGTTTTCATAATTGCTTTAGACTTGCTACGCCAAAAGCTGAGATTTCACTCAGGTTCTTGTTACACCAAGTAATATCCACTTCTGCAGATGTAGTTGTGCAATGTCATTTGATTGTGCTCTGTCCAGTAGTGTTCTGCTTACCTGAGAGTTTTGTAATTTTTTCTTTTTTTTCCTTTTTTCTTTCAATGTATTTCCACCTTTTCTGTCTTCTTATAAATCATAGAATCATAGAATCATTAAGGTTGGAAAAGACCTCTAAGATCATTGAGTCCAACCATCAACCCAACACCACCATACCCACTACACCATGTCCCTAAGTGCCTCATCTACACGTCTTTTAAATACTTCCAGGGATGGTGACTCAACCACTTCCCTGGGCAGCCTGTTCCAAGGCCTGACCACTCTTTCAGTAAAGAAATTTCTCCTAATGTCCAATCTAAACCTCCCTTGGTGCAACTTGAGGTCATTTCCTCTCGTCCGATCGCTAGTTACTTGGCAAAAGAGACCAACACACACCTCACTACAACCTCCTTTCAGGTAGTTGTAGAGCGCGATGAGGTCTCCCCTCAGCCTCCTCTTCTCCAGGCTAAACAGTCCCAGTTCCCTCAGCCGCTCCTCATAAGACTTGTGCTCCAGGCCCTTCACCAGCTTCGTTGCCCTTCTCTGCACACGCTCCAGCACCTCAATGTCCTTCTTGTAGTGAGGGGCCCAAAACTGAACACAGGATTCGAGGTACGGCCTCACCAGTGCCGAGTACAGGGGCACGATCACCTCCCTGCTCCTGCTGGCCACACTATTTCTGATACAGGCCAGGATGCCATTGGCCTTCTTGGCCACCTGGGCACACTGCCGGCTCATGTTCAGCCGGCTGTCAATCAGCACCCCCACGTCCTTTTCCTCTGGGCAGCTTTCCAGCCACTCTTCCCCAAGCCTGTAGCGTTGCCTGGGGTTGTTGTGGCCGAAGTGCAGGACCCAGCACTTGGCCTTGTTGAACCTCATACAGTTGGCCTCAGTCCATCGATCCAGCCTGTCCAGGTCCCTCTGAAGAGCCTTCCTATCCTCGAGCAGATCAACACTCCCACCCAACTTGGTGTCATCTGCAAACTTACTGAGGGAGCACTCGGTCCCCTCATCCAGATCATTGATAAAGATATTGAACAGGACCGGCCCCAGTCCTGAGCCCTGGGGAACACCGCTCGTGACCGGCCGCCAACTGGATTTAACTCCGTTGACCACAACTCTCTGGGCTTGGTCGTCCAGCCCGTTTTTTACCCAGTGAAGAGTGTACCTGTCTAGGCCGTGAGCCGCCAGCTTCTCTAGGAGAATGACGTTGGAGACAGTGTCAAAGGCTTTACTGAAGTCCAGGTAGACCACATCCACAGCCTTTCCCTCATCCACTAGGCGGGTCACCTGGTCATAGAAGGAGATCAGGTTGGTCAAGCAGGACCTGCCTTCCATGAACCCGTGCTGGCTGGGCCTGATCCCCTGGTTGTCCCACACATGGCTCGTGAGTGCCCTCAAAACGAACCACTCCATGATCTTCCCCGGCACCGAGGTCAGGCTGACTGGCCTGTAGTTCCCTGGATCCTCCTTCCGGCCCTTCTTGTAGATGGGCGTCACATTGGCAAGCCTCCAGTCATCCTGTTAACCAGGACTTCTGGTAAATGATGGAGAGTGGCTCGGCAAGCTCCTCCGCCAGCTCCCTCCGTACCCTCGGGTGGATCCCTTCCGGCCCCATAGACTTGTGAACGTCCAGGTGGCATAGCAGGTCATTAACTTCTTCCTCTTGAATTATGGGGGGTTTATCCTGCTCGTCGTCCTTGTCTTCCAGCTCAGGGGGCTGAGTACCCTCAGGATAACCACTCTGACTATTAAAGACTTAGGCAAAGAAGGTGTTAAGTACCTCAGCCTTATCCTCGTCCTTGGTGGCAACGTTCCCCCCCGCATCCAATAGAGGATGGAGATTCTCCTTGGCTCTCCTTTTCTCATTAACAAACTTATAAAAGCATTTTTTGTTGTCTCTCACGACAGTGGCCAGGTGGAGTTCTAGCTGGGCTTTTGTCTTTCTAATTTCCTCTCTGCATGACCTAACGAGATCCCTGTACTCTTCTTGAGTTGCCTGCCCCTTCTTCCAAAGGTGATAAACTCTCTTTTTTTCCCTGAGTCCCAGCCAGAGCTCCCCATTCAGCCAGGCCGGTCGTCTTCCCCACCCGTTCTTCTTACGGCACATGGGGTCAGCCCGCTCCTGCGCCTTTAAGACTTCCTTCTTGAAGAACATCCAGCCTTCCTGGACCCCTTTGCCCTTCAGGACTGCCTCCCAAGGGACCCTCTCAACCAGTGTCCTGAGCAGGCCAAAGTCCGCCTGCCGGAAGTCCATGGTAGCAGTTTTGCTGGTCCCCCTCCTTACTTCACCAAGTATTGAGTATTCTATCATTTCATGGTCGCTAAGCCCAAGCCGGCCTCCGACCACCACATCTCCCACCAGTCCTTCTCTGTTTGTGAACAGCAGGTCAAGCGAGGCACCTCCCCTGGTAGGCTCGCTTACCAGCTACGTCAGGAAGTTATCTTCCACACACTCCAGGAACCTCCTTGACTGTTTCCTCTCTGCCGTGTGGTATTTCCAGCAGACATCCGGAAAGTTGAAGTCCCCCACGAGAACAAGGGCTAGCGACTGGGAGACTTCTGCCAGCCTCTGGTAGAATATTTCGTCTGCCTCCTCGTCCTGGCTAGGTGGTCTATAACAGACTCCCAGCAGGATATCTGCCTTGTTGGCCTTCCCCTCATCCTTACCCACAAGCACTCGACCTCATCATCACTACCATTGAGCTCTAGACAGTCGAAGCACTCCCTGACATACAGGGCTACCCCACCGCCTCTCCTTCTTCGCCTGTCCCTTTTGAAGAGCTTATAGCCATCCATTGCAGCACTCCAATCGTGAGACTCATCCCACCATGTTTCCGTGATGGCGACTAAGTCATAGCTACCCCGCTGCATAATGTCTTCCAGCTCCTCCTGTTTGCTGCCCATGCTGCGTGCATTGGTGTAGATGCACTTGAGCTGGGCTACCGATTTCTCCCCTGATTTTTACAATTGTAAAAGTGCTTACAATTTACTGGGTCTTCCAATTGAAGTGAAAGGCACTTGTTTGTACTTAAAAATAGCTTTCAGTGAATTTGTCATGTACTGGTAATAAAAGAACCATCTTTCAGTTATTAGCATCGCATAATAAACCTATGGTTAATACCTTATTTACACAAACTGAAGACTTTTGTATCCATGTTTGGCGACCTTGAAGCTGCATTGTGTTCAGTGCCCTTTTTATAACCTTAATTACCAGGGAATACAGAGTTTTAAAGAAAGACTAACATTTCACTTTAACATCCACAATAATCTATTATAAAGCCAGCTAAGCCAGTCCCCAAATACAGAGAAACATTATTACATGCTCAGCTAGCTGTCAAGGGGCCATGAGTCAGTGGCTTACAGTTATCAAAAATAACAAGGTTGTTGAGAATTTCCTCCAACAAAGCCAGCCAGCTTATGAAGGGATTAAGCTCTCTTTGATTAGAACAACTGGAACACATCCTGCCCTTTTAATTAGCATTCCCTTTCGCTTGGTTTAGGCTGGTAATTTGACACTCTTACTAGCCAATGCAAGAAAAGACTTGCATTTTTTGCCTACCCGTAAGTATTATAGCAGTAGTATATTAGTGTGCACTAGCTAAAATGTGAACAATCTTGGAGATCATGTTCAAAGACCTATGAAGATCCCAAGGGCATAATGTCAATAGACACAACGTAATAATATACGAATGCAATGTGTGACAGGAGGCTCCGTGAGCCTTTAAGCACAGTATATTGCCCTGAGGCCACAATCTTTTTACCTTCTGTCCTAGACAACCAAAAAGGTTTTATGTCAACTTTATTGATATTTTAGAGTTTTACATTTTAATTTCTTACTCAAGGCAAGTCAGTCATAGGGACCTCTGTTTGCAATGGTGAAGAAATGAGTGAAAAATATGTTCAAAAAATGAAGTGTTGATATGAAGACAGTTTGGCATGGAAACATCATCTTTGCCATGTTGAAAAGAAAGAGAAAAGGGTATTTCATTGGAACACAAGTAATGGTACCTTGAATTTGGATTGCCTGCCCTCACCCTACTTCTGTCCTCCCTCTCCCAGCCCTGATACCTCAGTGTTGATTGGTATTTGATAAAGATTAAGGAAACTACAAGTGACCACTGTGCTCTCCCGACTTGTTAGTTATGCAAAAGTCTGAGTGTAATTACTGAGAGAAATTAAAACAAATATTAAATTTTTACTTTTATTTTCTGTATTTATTATTCCTAAAAGTACAAAAGTAGCATAGGATCAGATTTATTACACAATCTTCTGCTGGAGCACTAAACAACTAATTTGAAAATATAGAACCTTTATTTTTAAATAAAATATCTGAAACATTTGATTTCTGTCGATCAACAGGAATTAGATTTAATGTATTGTCTCCTAAAGCTATTACCATGTCTCCTGTTACCTCTTCACTATCCTGCAGTGGAGGATTGAACTAGAAAATATGGCCCATATTTTTGTAGGTATTTAGACCTTCATTTTCAGTTCATGCCAAGATTTTGGGCTCACTAGAAATGCATAAGGAAGCTTAGTCACCACTCCTCTCAGATTTTTTAAGTTGGCTTTGTTTTCTAAGGACTGCAGAGCTGATTATTTGATGTCTTATAGCAGTATTAGATTTAAGAAAGAATGCTGGGAATTACATAGACTAGCCTGGGTTTTGTCCATTGGCCTTTTACTTTAAATGCTTCATCTCTTACTGGGTTATTAGGCTGCCTGCAGGCAGGAAGCAGTATAAATTACAGTAAAAATCAGTAGCTGAAACTGCTCTTTTCTTAGCACAGCTCTTGCCCCCTTCCACAGTCTGCATTTCTGTGTGACCCAATCCATTCTGCCCAACAGAAGCATTCAAAGAAAATACTTGAAATTCAGTTTTCAGACCTCTACAATGTCCTAAACCATTTTATAAGCTAAATTGTCCATGTTTAAAAAGTTTACATTCTAACAGATAAACCCAATACATTTTCACGGATAGCATTTTGGGAAAAAAAAAAAGTTCAATATGGAAAATATTTCTGGAGATAAAAAAAAGTAAAATTATTTGCCCTTGAGAATGAATGATCTTCAGAGAGCCGATCAATGTAGTTTTTTTGATTTAAGAAGAATTTCTGTTTTTATGAAAGAAAGAATTTTGTTTCAGATTGCCTGTCAAAAATAAGATGCCTTACAATGATGTATGAAATACCACCGCAATGATTTTTCTCCTTGATGTATATTTTTAAAAGATAACGGGCATGTTTTGGTTTGGGCATAGTAATTTAAGTCACGTACATCACTGTGGTCTTTTTGTAACTTGACTTCCTGTTTCTTGTTTTCCAGTGTTAGGGTTTTTTTTAATGTATCTTTGGATGTAAAAATCTTTTGAAAACCACCTAATTTCAGATAGACTTTTTCAAAAAGAAGTTTTCTTGAAGGACAAGAGATAATGAAATTAAGTGAAAGATTTTCTTTTTTCTCTTCTTTTTATAGAGGCTGTTAACACATTTAATGTTCTATGTAATAATATTTTTTATACAGTGGTTCTCTAATATACGAATAACAGAATTAAAGTAATTCAATGGAAGATATAAGCTAGTCATCTTGTTTCAAGACTATTAGTATAGAAACAAGCTGGATAAGTTGTAGTATTAAAGATAAAGATAATAATAGATTACATTATTTGGAAACTGGAAAAGAGGCAAACAAAAAATACTCATGGATATATCCAGAATGTGAGGAGAGGTGAAAAAGACAGGATATGACTGTGTTTTATGCAGTTTCTTAGACATGTGTGTTCTTTCATATGACAGGATTGCACACAGAGAAATACTGTGAAAAATATTGATTTCTCTTTTATGTGCGCCATGAACACCTAATAAAGAACTAATTACACAAAAAAGAAGGGTACATTACCATTTGCTGGTATAACTGGAATAACACTTTGATTTCATCTGTAAATCTACACATATTAGATTAAAAAAAAAAAAGGTAGAGTAACGTCTAGTAAACAAATTACTTGGGAACAATTCAATTGCTAGGATACTTTGCTTGTGTCCCACACACCACATATACAGACACAGACATAGTGTGCACACAGATACACATACATTTGTGTGTGTTTATAAAGACATGCACACACAAATATATATACTGGAGAGAAAAATATAAGGAAACTCTTCACTACAAGTGCAAATATTTGTATATCTTACCAGATATCTACTTGTGCTCAGCTGTTCCCAACTGATTGTTCATTTGGCTCATTGATGCAAAGAATACAATTTCAGGATAAACTAATAAAAGTTTTTGTGTTTATATTAACAATTCATAGTTGAACTTCAACAACAAGAGAAGAGAAAATATCCATTATTAGTCTGTGCAGATGTAATTCAGTCTTCCAGATTGCCTTTCTCTTGCCTCTGGAGGGGAAAATTTCAAGAACATACTTCTTTTTTCTATAAACTCTTTAGAAATTTAAAGTCTGTTTTTTTCAGATGTGAATCTATACTTTTATTTAGTTTTAAAGAGGTCAGACTTTGAGTTTTCAATGAACCTTATTAGAGAGAAGCTTCAGCTGTAATGTAAACAAACATACACTACAAAACTCTAGGGTGCCTGCATATGATGGAAATGGAGGGATACGAAAGAAAAAGGTTGGCATTAGAGCTATGTCTAATGACTGCTAAATAAAGGAGAAAGGAAAGGAGCCATTTAAAGTCAAAACAATATATCCCTGCTTAAACCCAAATATATAACACAAATGCTTTGTTAGTGCAGTTCATAACATATGATTAGATGTTTGATGTACTTCTTTATTGATGTACTCATTTATTGTGCATCATATGTACAATAAATAGTGCTAATTAAATTATGCCTGATCAAATTAATTTGATCTGGGAGGGAGGGAACTGAAATTACTTTCTTGGGAATGCTATAAAGGATCTGCAAAATAAAAATAAAACTTTTTTATTTTGGCAGAATAGAGGAAGCCCTCTTATATGAGAAAAAGTTCAAAGCGAAGTTTATTACAAAAGATGATTCCTTCTACTTGTTTTAGAAGGTACTGATATTGCTAAAGGTTATGAATAAGAAATGAATATTTAAAAGGAATGCATCATTACAAAATACTTCTGAAATAACTTTAGTTTAATAATAATATAGATGCAAACAGGGAAATGCATACTACAATAATGAGACTGTTTAAGGGTTTGGTAAGATGTTGAGCATTTCAGCTATGGTTAGCTTTGTATGAATATTCAAAGATGCACAAATATGTTTGGATTATATTACAAAGTGATTTTTATTAGCCAGTCATCAAAAAATGCTTCCTTCATGAAAGTACAGATGCAATTGTTTCTTTAAATTTTCCTCTTTAATATAATACTTGCTGGTATTCTGTAGGTGCTAAGATAAGCTATCGTATCAAATTCTAAATTGTAACACAGTTAGTGTGGCTCAGTGTCGTGGTTTAACCTGGCAGGCAGCCAAATACCACGCAGCAGCTTGCTCACTCCCCCCCACCCCCAGTGGGCAGGGAGAGAATCAGAAGGGTGAGAGTGAGGAAACAAACTCATGGGTTGAGATAAAGATAGTTTAATAGAACAGAAAAGAGAAAATAATAATAATAATGATAACAATAACAATAGCAATAACAAATAATAATAATAATAATAATAATAATAATAAAAAATATATATAAAATGAGTGATGCGCAATGCAATTGCTCACCACCCACGCTGACCAATAACCAAGTAGCGATTCGTACTTCCTGGATCACGCCTACCATTCATATACTGAGCATGACATCACATGGTATGAAATACCCCGTTGGCCAGGTGGACTAGCTGTCCTGGCTGTGTTCCCTCCTCCCAGTCTTGGGGGGGTAGTAGCTTGGTAGCTTCCTGGAGGATAATTGTCTTGGCAAGATACTTAGCAACAACTGAAAACATCAGTGTGTTATCAACATTCTTCTCATACTAAATCCAAAACACAGCACTAGCAAGAAATTTTAACTCTATCCCAGCCGAAACCAAGACACTCAGTATGCCAATGAATTTAAAAAAAAAAAGCTAAGAAAAGGAAAGACTATTTTTAAGTACCTAGAAAATGCCATCTGAACATAACAGCAGACTTTTCATAATAATTGTTCACCACAAATTTTAAAGATCTTATTTTTACAAACTGCAGACAAAAAAAAAAAGGAGAATTAATTCTACTGTCATTAAGATAAATTCAAATTAAATCATATAATGATTACATTATTCTTCCTGTTACTCATTTTTAGTGATAAATTGTGTAGAAAGCAGTATAAACATAGTGGACTGGTGGACTCCTTGAGTTGACTTTGTCAAAAAAGGAATGCTTTGCAAACAAATCTCACACAAACTCTTTTTTGAAAACTCAAGTACATATTGATAGAATTTATTCCACCTATGTAAAACACTTCTGTTAGCTATAAATTGGTAATAATCAGAACTGTCCAGATGCTACTTAAGCAAATACTCTTCTGGTACTCGTAGTCTGGCAGGAAAAAGAGAGAACTGCAAAGCTCACAAGAGAGCTGATGTTCTGCCTAATCATAGGCCTTCACAGGTCATGTCCATAGTTTCTGAGCTGTGCCACAGCATGCCTCAGGATACTAATCATCTAGCTGGGCAATCTTTGGGTGCCATGGCTCCATTTAGCCTCAGTATATCTAGCAACCTTGAGAAAACCAAACATACCTGAGGTGCAGAGGAGTCTAGTGTTCTGGATGACTCCTTCCATTGACAAATGGGAGTGGGGAAGGAGAAAGAGAAGCTGGAAGCATTTTTGACTCCCAGAATCTAGATGCAGTGAGGGGGAGAACTTACGTTTAATTTTAGGCCTACAGTTTAGCTTAAGGCACAGTTGATAATAGTACATATGACTCCAAATTGAAGAGTTTGGTATCACATTGAATATACATTGAATTCTTATTGAATATACGCTTTGTCTACAATTGACTGCAGAGCTACATTATAGAAAGCTGGAAAATTTGGCCCAGCAGGCAGATATTTTGGATAAGACTCTTTTATTACACATCTGTACTTTTCAGCACTTATCTAAACTGAAAATTCTCCATATATCATTGCTTATTATATTATTCAGGTGCCAATTTTTTATTATTATTTTTCTGAGACAGACTTTTATTTGTGGAAGCAGCTGCAGCACTCTATTATAGAATCATAGAATCATAGAATCATTCAGGTTGGAAAAGACCTCTAAGATCATCGAGTCCAACCATCAACCCAACACCACCATGCCCACTAAACCACGTCCCTAAGCGCCTTATCTACATGTCTTTTAAATACTTCCAGGGATGGTGACTCCACCACTTCCCTGGGCAGCCTGTTCCAAGGCCTAACCACTCTTTCAGTAAAGAGATTTCTCCTAATGTCCAGTCTAAACCTCCCTTGGCGCAACTTGAGGCCATTTCCTCTCGTCCGATCGCTAGTTACTTGGCAGAAGAGACCAACACCCACCTCGCTACAACCTCCTTTCAGGTAGTTCATAATTACAATTGTATATAGGAATAGTGCATACAATAATACAATGTATGTAACAAGGTAAAATTACAGCTCTTAAGTTTCTCTTTACTGGAATTAGTTATACAGCAGAATCAATTCTCTGTTAACTGGCTAGTGAAGGCAAAACACATCCTACTCATGTGCTGACAGAGATCTTTCTGCAAAAGATTAAGCATTAGAACTGAAATAGGCTGCAAACAAATTTGGTGTCTTATGGCTCTGGAGGGATTAGACCTCTGTCTATCCTAGCAAAATAAGGATGGCATGGTTCTTTGACCCTGAGGCCAAATAACATGGAAATAATTTCATCTGTACATCTATAAACTCTTCCTCTGCAAAACAGGTTGGCTCTATTGAAATAGATAGGAACAAATATCTTAGCAACAGTGCTTTCTTGTGCTAAGTCTCAGGAATACTTGAGCACTACTTGACCTGGACCAAAGCTATGCTAAGAATTGAATAGTTTGGACTTGTGCCCTGGCCAGCTCAGCATTTTAAGTAAAGGCATAGCTGATTGGTCTCTAATCCCTACACACATACACTGTATGGTGAAAGAAACAGGCAGGACTTCTATAAAAACCCACACACTAACATCCATCATTCTTTTTGCCATTAAAAAAGCCCAACAACAAAACCCAACAAAAGCAACAAACAAAAAGATCCCAAACAAACATCACCACCGCACCCCAAAAAAAGCCCAGACAAAAAACTCACTGCTTTCCCAGTGTTTTTCTTTTCCTGAGTAAACTTGTCTCTCTGATCAGTATAGGCAACGACTAAATGGGTTAGTTTGAGTTTATATATTTCTCCAATGAAACATTATGTTCCCAAAAGATTTGCGCCCTGATCTTAACATTTATGTTTTCTTTTCCTCTCTCTTAAAAGACTTAATTGATCTTTTGTGACTTTGGGAAAAGAACAATCATAGTTGTCAGTGTTTCAGTTTTCTGTGGACTTCCTTGAAAATCCTAATATTAAGCAAGAGTTATATTGGTCTGCTCGTAGACTGAACACCAGATGAAGCCCACATTAGTTCTCTTACTTCTTCCAGGGCAGCAGTGTTGGGAAGATGTGAGGCAGGATCATTGACTGTTAATGAATATCTGCTTTACCAGATCGTGGACTATTAGTGTTACCTAAAATAGCTCTGGTATTTTCAAGAGGCATTTCATTTTTCAGTTATCAGAAGTATGATTAATAAACATAGGGCCTCCTTTATTCCTGGCAGCTTTTCAGCATCACAAGGCTGATTCCTTCCTCAGCTAAGTGTCAAATGCATGTCTTATTTAGTTTTAGTTATTTAGCTTCATACACCTAAATATACTACTAAAATGGAAACAAAAAATTTAGAAAGGGCTGCCCCCAAAGATTTCTGAAACCTGTAGCTGTTTCAAATTTTCAATATTTTTTAAGATTTCTGAGATATTTTAATAATAAAAACCTGCTATTTTTAAAGCAGTAAAATTAATGAAAACATTTTATTTATACAGTTGCATTACACATTATTCCAAATTTAGTGTATGTCTTTGTAAGATCATTCTTTCATAAGTTTAAGAAAACTGAGAAACATAATTATATAACGGTACTGGCAGTTACTTTTTTTTAATGTTTCTTTTTGTTCTTCAAAATGTGTTGGGATTATGCTTCATGCCGCTCTAAAGAACTTCACTTTGCAAGTAACCTGGTTGTACTAACCAATGATTAAAACTCTGGGTTGGAGATAGAAGGAAAAGAAAAAACAAAAGAGGCTTTTTACTTCTGGATACAGCCAGGTACACTGGTTTCATTGTGCCATTGACATTCACTGTGACACTGACATTCATTGTGCTGTTTTGGGCATTTCTTGAGAAATGACATGGTAAAGGAAATACTCCAAAGAACATGTGTAAAGCTGTAAATTCAGTACATGTGTAAAAATCAGATTATCTGGTAGATGGATTTAGGGAATCCTTCACATGCATGAGTCATGGGTTTCATTCCTTGAGTGAAGCTGTGGAAATAAACCTCAAAGAAGGAAGTGCCTAGCTATTTGATAACTTTTTTTCTCTGATCTACCTCCTATTAGGAATAACTTCCTCATATGCCAAACACCTCTTTTTCTTTAAATCTTTTAAAAACTTTTCTTTTTCCCAAGAAGATCCCTTCCTTTATGACTTCTTTCCAAGCAGGCATTATAGATTTGAAATGGACACCATCCTGGTGTATTATTCTTTTTGCGTTCAGTTTGCTGAAGATTAACATAGATTGGGCTCCACTTGCCAGGGCCTGAAGGCACTCACAAGCTTCACCGCCCCTTCCCAACCCTCTGGGGCTCCCCACCCTGCCCACGGACCAGGACTCCATGTCAGCCCCCTTGGGGATGTTTTTTAGAATTTTAGAAGCTTTGTGAATGTCCTGGTTTCAGCTGGGATAGAGTTAAATTTCTTGCTAGTGCTGTGTTTTGGATTCAGTATGAAAAGGATGTTGATAACACACTGATGTTTTCAGTTGTTGTTAAGTACCCTGCTAGTCAAGGACATTCAGCTTAAAAAAACCAAAACAAATGTTGGGAGGGAGCACAGCCAGGACAGCTAGCCCAGCTGACCAACGGGGTATTCCATACCATGTGACGTCATGCTCAGTACATGAATGGTAGGCATGTTCCAGGAAGTAGCGATCGCTACTTGGTTATCAGTCAGCATGGGTGGTGAGCAATTGCATTGTGCATCACTCATTTAATATATTCTATCATTATCATTATTATTATTATTATTTTCCCTTTTCTGTTCTATTAAACTGTCTTTATCTCAATCCACAAGTTTTTTCTCACTCTTACCCTTCCAGTTCTCTCCCCATCCCTCTGCAGGAGGAGAGGGAGAGGGAGTGAGTGAGCGGCTGCATGGTATTTGACTGCCTGCCAGGTTAAACCACGGCAGTGAATGTGAATGTGAATGTGTCATGCAATGAATGTGCATTCAATAAAGAAAAATTTGGTTTCTTTGCAGACTTAGGGAGGGAAAATCCCATTCACTTAAATTAAATTTAGGAGGACAGTACCTCTTTTTGGGAACCATCAAAGGCATATCACCCTTTCCCACTAATTTCTAAAAACTTTCACACTTATTTTAGAATATCTGGGAACCTAAAGTTTAGATAGATTGGATCCATGGTAAAGCTGCACAGCAGTTCAATGGTAAAAACTTGCACACTTTGAATGGTGTAGCATAACTGGACAGGAGAGAAAGTTGTGGTAAGACATGGTATGATAGGACATCTCAGATAGCTATAGATGCCTATGTTCAGATATCTGAAATTCAGAACTGAATTTTATCATGTGTATGACTCATCTCGTGTCTATGTGTCAACTGCCCCAAGGACGTGGCATTTCCTTTGTATATCTTCTGTGCATCCCCAAAAGTTTTGGGAAACTGAATCATCTATACTGAATCATGCCATTTATATTTACAAATCATAGAAAATTGTCTAAATCTGCATGGAACAGAAGATGATTTTAGTTATGATAGGGTAGTATGCAGTATACAGGCTCCAGTTAAACCTCAAATCCAGTCAGAAAATAAGGACTCTTTCTTAGGTATTTATGAAAGAGAGCAAGTTAATTGAAAAACTGCTGTAACTGTTATGTTTAACAATTTTTAAAAACTGTCAGGTCTCAAAAAGTTTTTGTTGTACTAGAAGGTGGGCCATGACCGACCATAAAGTTAAGAAAAAATGCACTGAATGAGAAGAACTGACTGACTATACATACGACATTTTCACTGCTAGGGAAAATAAACAAAAATTGAACAGATACTTCAGATAATCCTGAATAAAGAAATGGTTTGGTTTTGCAAAAATGCATGCTTCTTTATTTGCTGTATACAAATATTCCATTGATGAATTTACTGTCTGGAATTTGTGTTGAAATATCATATTCTGAGCAAGTATTAGAGAATATGCCTAGACAGTGAAGTGTGAACTCATAAATGTGAGTAATTGTACTTGAAACTGTTTCTTATTCTCCTAAGCTATGTTCATACTTTGAGCACTGTTAGCTAATGTTACTATTCATAATAAAATACTCAATATCACTTACTTCACTACTCTTCCTGCCCTAATAATTACTTGCTCCACAGACCAAACATCAAATTCTAATGACATGGTTACAGCAAATGTGAATGTTAAGGTATTCAGGCTCTAGTACTTCAAATCAGAAGGTAAATTTCAGAGTCAATACCTAACCAATGTTTTCTTCTAATTTAAACTATGAGAACTTCAGGTTAAGAACCTCAATGGACACTGTCTACCATAGCTCAAAATGGAACAGAGATTCAAAAATCCCACCCAAGATTAGTTTTAACTGTAGGGGTTGACACCAAGTGCTTTAGTCCTGGTAAAAATTCTGAGTCATAGATCATAAAGCATTGCTATATGCACCCATTTTGCAACAATGATGTTGCATTACCTTGTGTCTCTGAAGAATATTGGGCTGCAGCTCCACAATATCAAGAACTTCCATAATTCACAGGTCAGCAGGAGAGCGCCTGAAGAGCAGCACAAAGGAACCCCAGCCAGCAAGACAGCTTCATTGGGGACCCAACTTAAATGCCTCTATGCAAACGCACGCAGCATGGGGAATAAACAAAAGGAGTTAGAGATGTGTGCACAAGGGCTATGATCTTACTGGCATCACAGAGGCCTGTTGGGATGGCTCCTATGACTGGAGTATTGGTATGGAGGGATACAGACTCTTTAGGAAGGACAGGCAGGGGAGATGAGGCAGGGGTGTCGCCCTCTATGTCAATGACCAGCTGGAGTGCATGGAGCTCCGCCTGGGGATGGATGAGGAGCCAACCGAGAGCTTATGGGTCAGGATTAAAGGGAGGGCAGGGACAGGTGACATTACAGTGGGGGTCTGCTACAGGCCACCTGACCAGGAAGACCGAGCGGATGAGGCCCTCTATAGGCAGATAGGAGCAGCCTCACGTTCACCAAGCCCTGGTCCTCACGAGGGACTTCAACCACCCCGATATCTGTTGGAGGGACAACACGGCAGGGCATAAGCAATCCGGGAGGTTCCTGGAATGCGTCGATGATAACTTCCATCTCTAAGTGATAGAGGAGCCAACGAGGAGAGGTGCTGTATGGACCTTGTTCTCACCAACAAGGAGAGGCTGGTGGGGAACATGAAGCTCAAGGGCAGCCTTGGCTGCAGTGACCATGACATGGTGGAGTTCAAGATCCTTAGGGCACCAAGGAGGGCGCACAGCAAGCTCACTACCCTGGACTTCAGGAGAGCAGACTTTGGTCTCTTCAGGGATGCGCTTGGTAGAGTGCCATGGGACAAAGCCCTGGAGGGAAGAGGGGCCCAAGAAAGCTGGTTAATATTCAAGGATGACCTCCTCCAAGCTCAGGAGCAATGCATCCCAGCAAAGAGGACGTCAGACAAAAACGCCAGGAGGCCTGCATGGATGAACAGGGAGCTCTTGGACACACTCAAACACAAAAAAGAAGCCTACAGAGGGTGGAAGCGAGGAAAGGTAGCCTGGGAAGAATACAAAGAAATTGTCCGAGCAGCCAGGGATTAGGTTAGGAAAGCTAAAGCCCTGATAGAATTAAATCTGGCCAGGGATGTCAAAGGCAACAAGAACAGCTTCTACAGATATGTCGGGGATAAAAGCAAGACTAGGGAAAATGTGGGCCCTCTCCAGAAGGAAATGGGAGACCTGGTTACCTGGGATATGGAGAAGGCTGAGGTACTCAACAACTTTTTTGACTCGGTCTTCACCAACAAGTGCTTGAGCCACACCGCCCAAACCGCAGAAGACAAGGGCAAGGGACTGGGAGAATGAAGAGCCACCCACTGTAGGAGAAGATCAGGTTCAAGACCACCTAAGGAACCTGAAGGTGCACAAGTCCATGGGACCTGAGAAGATGCGTCCATGGGACCTGAGAATATGCATCCACGGGTCCTGAGGGAACTGGTAGATGAAGTTGCTAAGCCACTCCCCTCATATTTGGGAAGTCGTGGCAGTCCGGTGAAGTTCCCGCTGACTGGAAAAGAGGAAACATAACCCCCATTTTTAAAAAGGGAAAAAAGGAAGACCTGGGGAACTACAGGCCAGTCAGTCTCATCTCTGTGCCCGGCAAGATCATGGAACAGATCCTCCTGGAAGCTATGCTAAGGCACATGGAGGGCAGGGCGGTGATTCGAGACAGCCAGCATGGCTTCACTAAGGGCAAGTCCTGCCTGACCAACCTAGTGGCCTTCTATGATGCAGTGATTACATCAGTGGACATGGGAAGGGCTACAGATGTCGTTTATCTGGACCTCTGTAACGCCTTTGACATGGTTCCCCACGACATCCTTCTCTCTAAACTGGAGAGGTACGGATCTGATGGGTGGACTGTCTGGTGGATGAGGAATTGGTTGAATGGTCACATCCAGAGGGTAGTCGTCAATGGCTTAATGTCCAGATGGAGATCAGTGACAAGTGGTGTCCCTCAAGAGTCCATACTGGGACCAGTACTGTTTAATATCTTCATCAATGACATAGACAGTGGGATCAAGTGCAGCCTCAGCAAGTTTGTAGATGACACCAAGCTGAGTGGTGCGGTCAACATGCCTGAGGGGTAGGATGCCATCCAGAGGGACCTGGACAAGCTCGAGAAGTGGGCCCCTGTGAATCTCATGAGGTTCAACAAGGCCAAGTGCAAGGTCCTGCACCTGGGTGGGGGCAACCCCTAGTATCAATACAGGCTGGGGGATGAAGGGATTGAGAGCAGCCCTGCCCAGAAGGACTTGAGGGTACTGGTGGATGATAAGCTGAACATGAGCCAACAATGTGCGCTCGCAGCCAAGAAGGCCAACTGTATCCTGGAATGCATCAAAAGAAGCATGGCCAGCACGTTGAGGGAGGTGATTCTGCCCCTCTCCTCTACTCTGGTGAGACCCCACCTGGAGTACTGCATCCAGCTCTGGAGCCCTCAGCACAAGAAAGACATGGACCTGTTGAAGTGGGTCCAGAGGAGGGCCACGAAAATGATCAGGGGGATGGAACACCTCTCCTATGAAGAAAGGCTGAGAGAGTTGGAGTTATTCAGCCTGGAGAAGAGAAGGCTCCAGGGAGACCTTACTGAGGGCTTTCTGTACTTAAAGTGGGCTTATAAGAAAGATGGGGACAAACTTTTTAGCAGGGCCTTTTGCGACAGGACAAGCGGGAATGGTTTTAAACTAAAAGAGAGTAAATTTAGACCTGATATAAGGAAGAATTTTTTTACAATTAGGGTGGTGAAACACTGGCAGAGGTTGCCCAGAGAGGTGGTAGATGCCCCATCCCTGGAAACATTCAAGGTCAGGTTGGACATGGGTTCTGAGCAACCTGATCTAGTTGAAGATGTCCCTGCCCACGGCAGAGGGGTTGGACTAGATGACCTTTAAAGGTCCCTTCCAACCCAAACTACTCTATGATTCTATTCTATGATTCTATTATTAATTTTGTTTTTAAACATCCTATTGCTCTAACACATCTTACAGAGCAAAAGCTTGGACTGAGTCATCTTAGATGCTCTCCAGCACTTGTTTCCAGTAACTCAGCCAAAAAGCAGTTATTTTTCTTCTTATGGTCCTTTACTATAAAATTTGTACAGTGCATAGGAATCTAACATCCTTCCTTTTAGATGACTTACTCCTCTTTGAGTAGCAAACAATATACAATTTACTGATATTCCTTCTTGTAATGAATATCCTGAACTTTGTGAGGATGATAACACTTTACACTTACAAAAAGCTTATCTTCAGGAAATCTAGCCACCATAATTACGGGCAGGTATCACTACTGTGACTGAGAGGACTAAAAAGTCAGTCAGGCACAACTGAATCAAATACTGCTAGAATATGCTCCCATCTGTCAATGGTACTAGTTGGGGTTAAGCCCAACTTACAGAGACTTATGAATTTAATATAAATAGAAAGTCCATAACTCAATGGTTTAATGGAGTCTCAAAAATCTGTCTTCTAGTGATAGTCACCAAAATTCAGAGGAAGCCTCTTTTTCTTACATTGCAATAAAAATATTCATTATGCCTTACAGAAAACATGAGAGTGCAGCTTTCCTAATACACCTAATCACAAGTACAGGATTGCTGAGTTAAGGGAAAAACAGAATAGAATAGAATAGAATAGAATAGAATAGAATAGAACTATTTCATTTGGAAAGGACCTACAAAGATCATCTAGTCTAACTGCCTGACCACTTCAGGGCTGACCAAAAGTTAAAGAATTTTGTTAAGGGCATTGTCCAAATGCCTTTTGAACACTGACAGGCTTGGGGCATCGACCACCTGTCTAGGAAGCCTGTTCCAGTGTTTGACCACCCTCTTGGTAAAGAAATGCTTCCTAATGTCCAGTCTAAACCTCCCCTGGCGCAGCTTTGAGCCATTCCCATGTGTCCGATCACTGGATCCTGGGGAGAATTGATCAGCACCTCCCTCTCCACTTCCTCTTCTCAGGAAGCTGCAGAGAGCAATGAGGTCGCCCCGCAGCCTCATTTTCTCCAAACTAGACAAACACAAAGTCCTTAGCCACTCCTCACAGGATATTCCTTTCAGCCCTGCCAGCAGCTTTGTTGCCCTCCTCTGGATGCATTCAAGGACCTTCACATCCTGCTTAAATTGTGGGGCCCAGAACTGCACATAGTACTCAAGCTGAGGCCACACCAACGCTGAATACAGCAGGATAATCATGTCTTTTGACCGGCTGGTTATGTTGTGTTTGACACACTCCAGGAGGCGGTTTGCCCTCTTGGCTGCCAGGGCACACTGCTGACTCCTGTTGAGCCTGCTGTCGACCAGCACCCCCAAGCACCTTTCTGCAGGGCCGCTCTCCAAACACTCCTCTCCTAATTTATACTTGTGCCTGGTGTTACTCCATCCTCGGTGCAGAATCCGGCTTTCAACTTGCTAAATTTCATCCCATTAATCATAGCCCAATGCTCAATCTATCTAGATCCCTCTGCAAAGCCTCTTGTCCCTCAAGAGAGTCTTCAACTTCTGTTGACTTGCTGGCTAGACTCTTACTAATATCTGCCAGTTTGTTGTTGGTCGTCTTTGCTACAACAGCACACTTTCCTCATGTTCAAATTACTGTCCACCAGGATCTGTAAAGTTGCTCTCTAGCAAGATGGTGCCCAGCTTGTATTGTTTCATCGAGTTACTCCATTCCAGGTACAGGACTTTACATTTGTCTTTCTTGAAATTCATAAGGTTTCTGTTCACAGCATCTTCAACCTTTTGAGTTCCATTTGAGTAGTAGCTTTAGTCTCTAGGATATAGAATCATAGAGTCATAGAAATATTAAGGTTGGAAAAGACCTCTAAGATCATCAAGTCCAACCATCAACCCAACACCACCATACCCACTACACCATGTCCCTAAGCGCCTCATCTACACATCTTTTAAATACTTCCAGGGATGGTGACTCAACCACTTCCCTGGGCAGCCTGTTCCAAGGCCTCACCACTCTTTCAGTAAAGAAATTTCTCCTAATGTCCAATCTAAACCTCCCTTGGCGCAACTTGAGGTCATTTCCTCTCATCCTATCGCTTGTTACTTGGCAGAAGAGACCAACACCCACCTCACTACAACCTCCTTTCAAGGTAGTTCTAGAGCACGATGAGGTCTCCCCTCAGCCTCCTCTTCTCCAGACTAAACAACCCCAGTTACCTCAGCCACTCCTCATAAGACTTGTGCTCCAGGCCCTTCACCAGCGTCGTTGCCCTCCTCTGGACATGCTCCAGCACCTCCATGTCCTTCTTGTAGTGAGGGGCCCAAAACTGAACACAGGATTCGAGGTACGGCCTCACCAGTGCCGAGTACAGGGGCACGATCACTTCCCTACTCCTGCTGCCACACTATTTCTAATACAGGCTAGGATGCCGTGGCCTTCTTGGCCACCTGGGCACACTGTCGGCTCATGTTCAGCCGGCTGTCAATCAGCACCCCCACGTCCTTTTCCTCTGGGCAGCTTTCCAGCCACTCTTCCCCAAGCCTGTAGCGTTGCCTGGGGTTGCTGTGGCCGAAGTGCAGGACCCAGCACTTGGCCTTGTTGTACCTCATACAATTGGCCTCAGCCCATTGATCCAGCCTGTCCAGGTCCCTCTGCAGAGCCTTCCTACCCTCGAGCAGATCAACACTCCCGCCCAACTTGGTGTCATCTGCAGACTTCCTGAGGGAGCACTCGATCCCCTCGTACAGATCATTGCTAAAGATACTGAACAAGACCAGCCCCAGTACTGAGCCCTGGGGAACACCGCTCGTGACCGGCTGCCAACTGGATTTAACTCTGTTCACCACAACTCTCTGGGCTCGGCCGTCCAGCCCGTTTTTTACCCAGCAAAGAGTGTACCTGTCTAGGCCATGGGCTGCCAGCTTCTCTAGCAGAATGCTGTGGGAGACAGTGTCAAAGGCTTTACTGAAATCCAGGTAGACCACATCCACAGCCTTTCCCTCATCTACTAGGCGGGTCACCTGGTCATAGAAGGAGATCAGGTTGGTCAAGCAGGACCTGCCTTCCATGAACCTGTGCTGGCTGGGCCTGATCCCCTGGTTGTCCCACACATGGCTCGTGAGTGCCCTCAAAATGAACCGCTCCATGATCTTCCCTGCACCGAGGTCAGGCTGACCGGCCTGTAGTTCCCCGGATCCTCCTTCCGGCCCTTCTTGTAGATGGGCGTCACATTAGCAAGCCTCCATTCGTCCAGGACCTCCCCTGTTAACCAGGACTGCTGGTAAATGATGGAGAGTGGCTCGGCAAGCTCCTCCGCCAGCTCCCTCAGTACCCTCGGATAGATCCCATCCGGCCCCATAGACTTGTGAACGTCCAGGTGGCATAGCAGGTCATTAACTTCTTCCTCTTGGATTATGGGGGGTTTATCCTGCTTGCTGTCCCTGTCTTCCAGCTCAGGATAACTGGTCTGACTATTAAAGACTGAGGCAAAGAAGGCATTGAGTACCTCAGCCTTATCCTCGTCCTTGGTGACAACGTTCCCCCCCCGCATCCAATAGAGGATGGAGATTCTCCTTTTCTCCTCCTTTTCTCATTAACAAACTTATTAAAGCATTTTTTGTTGTCTCTCACGACAGTGGCCAGGTTGAGTTCTGGCTGGGCTTTTGCCCTTCTAATTTCCTCTCTGCATGACCTAACGAGATCCCTGTACTCTTCTTGAGCTGCCTGCCCCTTCTTCCAAAGGTGATAAACTCTCCTTTTTTCCCTGAGTCCCAGCCAGAGCTCCCCATTCAGCCAGGCCGGTCGTCTTCCCCACCCATTCTTCTTACGGCACATGGGGTCAGCCCTCTCCTGCGCCTTTAAGACTTCCTTCTTGAAGAACATCCAGCCTTCCTGGACCCCTTTGCCCTTCAGGACTGCCTCCCAAGGGACCCTCTCAACCAGTGTCCTGAGCAGGCCAAAGTCCGCCTGCCGGAAGTCCATGGTAGCAGTTTTGCTGGCCCCCCTCCTTACTTCACCAAGTATCGAGAATTCTATCATTTCATGGTCTCTAAGCCCAAGCCGGCCTCCGACCACCACATCTCCCACCAGTCCTTCTCTGTTTGTGAACAGCAGGTCAAGCGAGGCACCTCCCCTGGTAGGCTCGCTTACCAGCTACGTCAGGAAGTTATCTTCCACACACTCCAGGAACCTCCTTGACTGTTTCCTCTCTGCCGTGTGGTATTTCCAGCAGACATCCGGAAAGTTGAAGTCCCCCACAAGAACAAGGACTAGTGACTGTGAGACTTCTGCCAGCCTCTGGTAGAATATTTCGTCTGCCTCCTCGTCCTGGCTAGGTGGTCTATAACAGACTCCCAGCAGGATATCTGCCTTGTTGGCCTTCCTCCTCATCCTTACCCACAAGCACTCGACCTCATCATCACTACCATTGAGCTCTAGACAGTCGAAGCACTCCCTGACATACAGGGCTACCCCACCGCCTCTCCTTCCTCGCCTGTCCCTTCTGAAGAGCTTATAGCCATCCATTGCAGCACTCCAATCGTGAGACTCATCCCACCATGTTTCCGTGATGGCGACTAAGTCATAGCTACCCCGCTGCACAATGTCTTCCAGGTCCTCCTGTTTGCCGCCCATGCTGCGTGCATTGGTGTAGATGCACTTGAGCTGGGCTGCCGATTTCTCCCCCGACATTGTCGTGCGGTCCCTAGGCTCTTTCCTAGTGAGCCTGGTTTTATCCTCTCCCCCCTTCTAAGCTAGTTTAAAGCCCTCTCAATGAGCCCTGCCAACTCACACGCAAGAATCCTTTTCCCCCTGTGAGACAGCTGAACTCCGTCCGTCGCCAGCAGGCCCGGTGTCGTGTAAACCTCCCCGTGGTCAAAGAAGCCAAAATTCTGCCGATGGCACCAGCCCCTGAGCCACGTGTTGATCCGATGAGTTTTCCTTTAATATTCCCTTTAATATTCCTCCCCGCCACTAAAGGGATCGAGGTAAACACTACCTGTGCTCCCGATCCTTCCACCAGTCGCCCCAGTGCCCTGAAGTCCCTTTTGATCCCTTCAGGACTTCTCTCAACAGGTCTCCTCAGTTTGGTATCATCTGTGTAAACAGATGGGACCATTTTTTTTTTCCTAAATATAGATATCTATTGGCATTTGAGACATCCTGGACTAGTCAAGATACCCCATTGGGCTACCAGTTATGACACAAGACCTTCGGAAAAGTATGTACCCTTTGGCACCAATAAAAATGGACCAGCGTGAGTTCCCTATGCCACCCAGACACTTATGTGCAAGCACCTGAAGTGAGCAACTATAGTAAAGTAGTCTACATGCACGTGTTGACATGTGACCTGTCTATGCTGTCATTATAGTCTGTGGGGATCTGGAACTTTGTTCACTTGCCACATACAGGTGTTTAGTGTCAGATGAGATCTTTAATGATGTCCAAGGTGTCTCTGTGGAGCTAGCAGATATAACAAAAGACCTGGATGGGAGCCCTGTGTAGTCCTGTACTGTCACTTGAGGTCTAACAGTACATGACAAAGCATTTCAAATGGATGGTGTGCCTATTTTGGAAAAATAAATCAAGTCTCTATTAAAGTGGAGCTGAGGAAATCTAAGGAATTACTCAGTTCAGCATTTAGGACACACGTGAATGTAGTCAGCTGAATAGCTTTCTAGCCTGTTATAGGCTCCTGGTGCCATTTGAGATATACTAGGGTATCCAAGACATCCACACAGAAGTGACAGATGGTACGTAAAGCAGACCTATATCTTCCTGGAGTGGCAGCTGGAGGATTTGCAAATGTCATGAGATGAACACATTTAAGCAAATTTTTCAAGTCTCACTGACTGTATCGACCATAAACTTAATCAGTTGACTTAAATGTAGCCACCTATTGCAATTTTACTTGCCCTAGAGTATACAAGCCATCTCACAGGTACAGTACTTAGGTGACAATGCTTTCAGGAGATCTGTATGGTTCTGAAACAGAAACTGAAGGACAGATAAAAATATGCCCAACACTGAAAATGGCACTAGTATTCTGTGTGTAGGCAGCTGAACTAAATCTTGCCTAATGTGTGTGAATCTGAATTCCACCTCCATGTAAGATGATAAAGTATACAGAAAAGAAAAGGGAGGAGGAAAAAAGACTAATTAGAAACAGAATGACCCAAGTGAACATAATATTGATGTATTTTTTGCTAATAAATATGTAATTATGCACTGTGAGCTTATTAACCAACCCATTCAAAAATCTACAATATAGCAGTATTTAAGCAATCACTTTTTTTGTTTTTCACATAAAACTTCAGAGCAATAAGAAGCAAATCATTTTTTCACCTGGTTTACTATGCACAAAAATGGTAAAACCTCCAAGACTTTCCTGAAATGATACCCCTAACAGAGATACCAGGTGTGGTTTACAAGAGCATAAATCTTCCATCTGCTACATATACAAGTGTCTCTGGCTTCACATTTCTTCTGAAGATGATCCCAAACTCTTCTATGAGAACAGCTGAAATGATGGGTTGGGTACACTGAGGGAAGAAAAAATATTCTCTTTACAGATAAATGCTGTTGAAAGTTCTTAACTTGAATGTGTGTGCCTTCAGGGAGTCACACAGGAAATCAGGGAACATATTTAAAGGAGGTATAAAATACCTGGTTCTGAATTTATACATTATATTAATGAGTATTGTAATACTGCCACTCATAACTCACCTGTGATTTAGTTTGCAACAATTTTACAATAATATTAAATAAATAATTATATTTTTAAATAACTGTATGTACATCCAGAACCACAGAAGAATTCAGGTAATTAACAGAGCTGAAATTAATTTTAGGCACCT
This sequence comes from Calonectris borealis, assembly GCF_964195595.1. Taxonomy (NCBI): domain Eukaryota; kingdom Metazoa; phylum Chordata; class Aves; order Procellariiformes; family Procellariidae; genus Calonectris; species Calonectris borealis. The sequence continues at coordinate 179,415,425 of NC_134312.1, forward strand.
ACAAGCAATATTCTGGAGAACATGCCCCCTGTTCTATCACTTAATGCAAGGTTTACAAGAGCGTAAATCTTCCATTTGTGCTTGTTGCCACTTTTCTCTTTTTATCTGTGTAGTGCCTATTGATTTCAATTGTACCTTTGCCTAATTCTAGAACTTTTCCCCACTTCAATTTTCTCATATACGTGGAACAAAGAATTTGTATTATTTACTTAAAAAAAAAATCATTTTCTGTTCTTATGTATTTCCTTCTTGAAAGTATATCTTCAGATTTATTGCCATCTCATCAGAGCTGGGAATAACTTTGATTGCAACTGGAGGTTGCGATACAATAATGTGATATTCAAACAACGTATATAAATCAGATCTTTAATTTATACTCTGGCTAGCTGGTTGAATTTCTTACTATCATTCCTCACATCCAATGCATACATTGTTATTTTGGAATTTTCATAATCCATGTTCATCAAGCTTATTGCTTTCTTATAGTAAATCTTCCAGTTTACTAACAGTAAAATAGTGTCCTATTTCTTTGCCTGGGAATGAAGATGAAATAGCTTTGACTTGCAAATGCATTTTTTTAATAGGAAAGAGGACAATAAGAATTTTATCTAGAAAAAAAGATCAGGTTTTCAGGTACCATGTTTAAATAATACATCAAAAATACAATGGAGGCGATGGGTGATGTAAAAAAGAACCATGACAGTTCATTAATCTTGTAGGTATATCACACAATGAAGGAATGACAAGATACTCAATAATTCTGAAAGAAAAGATAATTTTAAATGTAAGTTTTATTTTTTGAAGCAGGTGATTTAGACAGAGTTGAACAGCAGAAGGAAGTACAGCTTAGCTTGTCGCTTTATATATCTGTGTATGTGTGTGTGCGTGCGTGTACATCTGACATTGTGTTCCTAAATTACCATCTCTGAGGCTGTTTGAAGGAGGTACAGTTTAAAGACATATGTAGGGGTAGGTTTTATTTTAATTGACTGTTCAGAGAATTGAGTGAAGGTCAAAGTTAAGAGCTAATGGATTTCTGAGAAAATTTTATTACAGAGGAGAACTTTTCAGAGCATTATTCCTATATTTTCCAGTGAATGTTATGGTCTGTGAATTATAGTTTCTGAAAATTATCATTATGTAAGCTTACATTAAATCATTTTCAAGGGATCTGGACATCTTCTGTATCTCAGATTTCTTATATTACACAAGTATGTAGTTCAGAGAGCTAGCATAGTCTCTCTAGCATTGATGTACTTGTCACTCCCAGCCCAGTATTTTAACTTGTATATCTTGGTTTGAAGAATGTTTCTTGTAGCATTCCCTCCACCCCCACCCCCCCGTTTCCTTTTCCTCAAGGAGAACAATCAATTTTGTTCTAAATTTGCTCAGGGTTGAAATACATTTTACAAGGTAGCATCCTGTTTTACTTTATTTTGGCTCATTCTGTCAGATGCCTATTCAACTAAAGGGAATTTGTGTTTCCGCCTACAAGCTGTTAGTTTGTCCTATGTTAATCTTATCATTTTCCCTGCAGAACATTATACTGTAACTTGGTGTATAAAGTCTCAGTAACCTGTAAACATGAGCTTAGGAATCAAACTTAAGAATTTCATTGGTCTTTTGATGATTTAAAGTCTGAGGAGTCTAATCCATTGAACTCCAGATACTACAAGACAAGAACTCACATAAGGTCTACTTGGCATATAAAAACCCATGCGTGCATAAATACCACATGTAATTTTAGCATAAAGTGCAATACCAATCAATACCCATGAGAAATAAACCTCCAGTTTAAAGAAAGCAAAATATATTGATGATCTATTGATGATATCAGAGTTCTTTCTCTTTGTAAATTAATCTGAAATTCTTGAGCAAAAATTCAGATGGAAAGAAAATTCATTCTGTCTCCCTAGAATATTGGATCAATAGTTAACATTTCAAGGCATAATAAAATGACAACTAGTCTGGAAGATAATATTGTAAACTTTACAAATCCACTGCTTTTCAGAGATTTTCATAAATTGTTTAGTTTTGAGCCTTTGTATATTTCTCCTGCAAATATCTCCTAAACAGTTTATTGTCATCAATAAATATTAATACTGTGCTTTTATGTTGCCCATCTATGGGGCAACCTGTCTGAAAGACAAATGTATAACTTCTTAGGAGTACTGAATATTAATTGAAGCGTATATTAACTGAAGTCAATAGGATGTTCTTTAGTATGCTGGAAAAATAGTGAGATGGTTTCACAATCCTCTGATTTAGATAAGTAGGTCCTCTACACTTTGTACAGAAACATATACAGATCTGCATAAGAGTCATGATTTATTTTTGCTTAATTTCAGTGGATAATTGTATTCATATTTATAAATGGTAAGTAAAACTGGTTACAATTGTAATTGAAAAATAGGTGCTTCAATATCTATAGTTTCAACATGTCAATGATGCCCTGCAACAATAGCAATGTGTTTCCAAACTCCTGTTTAACACAGGACACTGTGACAGATTTGTCCAATAATGTAGGACCCTTCCTTTGTTACCTAGGAATATGTCATGTTTTGCTTTCAAACTCAGAATAATAATCTGATATCTGAGTTCAGGGACCGCATTTTCAAACCATCATATTTTAGTGCGAGCTACTGACAAGCTGAAATATGAAAAATATGAAAAAGTCTATCAACAAAAAGTGAATCCAAAGGACCTTTAAAAGTAACCTGAAACTGAGTAACTGATTGTAAGCTTATGATATTGGAACTGCTTACAGCTATCTCCTAAAAGACTTCTGTAGGCTTGAAATACATTTCATAACAGCCCAAGTAAAGCCAGCTAACCCAATTTTTGCAGTATCATCAGACTTGCCAAGGCACCCAGATGATCTGTGCAATCATATGGATTTATGATCCAAGAAAAGTAGAACTTCCATGAGGGGAAAATAATAAAGAGAGAAGCACTGAAAGAAGTACCAGTTTCACACATAAAATAGGAATCAGTTTGTGACAAGTACTTTCAGTTCAGATACGTTCATACTTTCAGAACTATTTATTTTATAGCAAGCATCTTATTAAGCTTCCTAAAATAGTTATAAAATAGGTGCTATTCCCCCATTAGACGACAAGCTCAGCCTAATGGGAGAATACAGTTCATTTTTACTTCTGGGATTTTACTGACTTAAGGATATTGTGGCAGTTTGCTTCGGTTCACCACGCAGTGTAAATTCACTGGCTAAGCACCAGATCAAAGAACTACAGTACTGTTCAAAGTGCTATGGGTTACAATCTGACTTCCAGAGGCATGAAAGGAAAAGGAAGGGAAAGGCAAAGAAGTAAGGGATGGGACAAATTGCTTAAGGTTATAGCATAGTGGCAAAGCCCATTGATGTAATGAAAAAAGCAAACAACAAAGCCACACTATAACTATCCAGTTTTCTTTTTATTCCTATGGAGAAAAAATATTTTAAAAAATAAAAAATATTAATCCAAGTATTTTATAAAACAGTAACAGGGGCATTGGAGAGGCCAGGTCATGAAGCAACATAAACTATTGGCTAGAACACTTTCCTGGAAGGTGGGACTATTTGGTATATATACCTTCTCTGAATCTGCTAAACCATGGGTATGAACTTCAGAAAACTCAGTAAAAAATCTTGGCAGGTGATTGCTGTAACAACCAAGATACAGAATGTTTTTAAGTCAGTGATGAAGAAGCTTGTCTTTTTCTACTGTTTGCATTTTAAGACAGTAAATGATATTTTTCACATATAACTTTAACAGTCTAAAGTTAAAATATTTATTTTACAGTAGTTGTATTGGTACATTCTCTAGGACAGTGAGCCAATTGGCATCTTGCAGCTTTTTATGGTCTGATGAAAACTTCTCTTTCTCTGCAGTATTACTGTAGTGCTTTAGCCATACAAGCCACTTGGAGTCCAACTATGATTCCACTGGCTGCCAATATGGAATCTCCTAATGGAATTGTTACATCCATTGGTGCATGCTGAAGTCTAGCATGCTCCAAATCCCAGTATACAATAAAAATGTGCAGTTTAAAAAAAATCACATGGGAATAAATTATGTACTTACGCAAAAGAAGAAAAGCATATTTCTAGCTTGCAGGTATATTGAAACAGAAACTTAGTAACTTTAAGTAAAATACAGAACAGTTTGTAGGAATTACAAGTAAAACTGATGCATAATTGAGTTGTGTCCTACAGGGAGACGTTCACCTCAAAATTAGTACTTGAACAGATGAAATACTTGCTACAGAATTATGCTAATGCTGTTTACACCACTCAACTTACAAAAAAAAAAAAAAGAAAAGAAAAGGAAAAAGAAAAAGAAAAAGAAAAAGAAAAACTAAATCTCTGTGAAAAGTTTCAGAGTCGTTTGATAAGAGAAAACAAACCAGCTATTTTGCTGGGGAGATCCAGTCTCTAGATTAATTTAGATAAGTTTGTTTGGTTTTGGACTTTTTTCCCTATACAGAGAAACAGATTATAGTTAATTTTGCTATAAGTCCAGCCACCTTCAAGCTGCAAAACGGCAAAACATGCAAACATTGGTATCTAAAAAATAAAATGCATTGAACTTGTTTATTGTCACTTCTCTACTTTCAACAGATTTCTGAGATACAAGCATTATCACCTTTTATATTAATTTGCATTTCAAATTATGACAATGCTTCAGGATGAACTGAGGCACTATATTCCTGTGTTATGCTGCCCATCATAGTTCTTTATTTCCATTTACTCAGTTTATTTAAATGCAAGGATGGTGTACAAGGACTACAGAATGCATGCTAGTGATCTGTATCACATCCTGCCATTGGCCATAAGAATAAAATGGAATAAGCCATGACACTAGAGGAGTGATACCTGACAACACTGTTAAATAAAAGAGGACCAAGGAATGGTGTTTGTTTTCTGAGTTCTAGTGGTATCCCCAGTCTCATCTCTCATTAGAGTCAGGCCATTCTAGGAAAAAAAGATATTAAGGACAGTCAAAAACAGTCAGGGAAGATGTTAATGACTGCACCGGGTGCGGGTGCCCAGGCGCTGGCAGGGGGCTGCAGGGCGGCCTCTGTGAGGAGAGGCCGGGGCTGCCCCGTGCCGGACACAGCCGGTTCCAGCCGGCTCCGACCCACCCCCCGCAGGGCACGGCTGAGCCCCGCAGCCAGGGTGCTGGCGCCTCTAATTTAAGAAAGATTAGAAATACCACACAGGCAGTGAGGAATGAGGAAAAAAGTGAGAAACAGTCCTGCAGACACCGAGGTGAGAGAAGAAGGTGGGGAGGGAGGGGGAGGGAGGGGGAGAGTAGGTGCTCCAGGCAGTGGAGCAAAGGATCCCTTGAGCCCATGAAGGACCACAGTGGAGCAGTTATCCACACTGTAGCCCATGGAGGACCCCATGTGCACCAGATGAATATGCCCTGAAGGAAGCTGCAGCCCATGGGAAAGACCCACGCTGGAGCAGGGCAAAACTGTGAGGAGGAAGGAACAGCAGAGGGAAACTGTTACGGACAACCGCCCATTCCCCATCTCCCCTGTGCCACTCAGGAGGGGAAGGTAGAGGATTCAGGAATAAAGGAGTGAAGCTGAACCTGGGAAGAAGGTGTGTGTGGGAGAAGTTGTTTTAGTTTTTGTCTTTGTTTCCCACCATCCTACTCTGTTTTAAAGTAACAACAGATCAAATTATTTTTCCCCGAGTCGAGTCTGGTTTGCCTGTTAGAGTAACTAGCAAGTGATCTCCCTTTCTTCATCTCGACCTATGAGTTTTTTCATCTTATTTTCTCACCCTGTCGTGTTGAGGAGGCGGGAATGAGAGAGCAGCTGTGTGGGTGTCTGGCAGCTGGCCAAGATCACCCCACCACAATGATGAAACAGGGTGGCCATCAGTAGTCCAGTACATTCACACACTGCCCTTCTTTTACTTAAAAGTAATGGATACACAAAGATAGAAGGTATAAGAAAATAAGAGTGTCAATTGTCATCTTAAGGTCTGAAGAGAAAAATCTTTCAGTTTGTGGAATAAAAAATATTTTTAGGAAGCTACAGTTGTATTCTATAGAAGACAAAAACATCTATTTTTGTGGATTCAGAAAATTTTACAGTCATTTAGTCTGATCTCTTGCATAACATGGGCCATAGGATGTCATTCAGTGATGTCTGCATCTAGTCTTTAGCCAAGGAATCCTATCTTGACTTTTTCTGATTTAGATCTAATATTGACCTTTTGTGTTTATAGGGAAACTTTTATTTTAGTTAGAAATAAATATTAGCTGGTGAGATTTAGAATTTTTTAAAGACTTACTTATCATCATCCCTTTTTACTGTTCTTGGATGATTAGTTCTTTGATGCCATGGAGATATCTGCCTATACGTTGCTACTGACCTACTCTTTCTTGTAGTTTCTTGGTAATGTGACAGGCAAAAAATAGCATTGCTTAGTATTATTTCTTTCCCACCAATCCAGGTACCGGTACCTGATTTAGCCTATCATTAAAAATGCCAACCTATAAAAATGCCAGCACTTATTACATTATTATGGAACTTGAAATACTGTGGTATTTAGCTACTAAAACTTATTATTTTACAAGAGTATCTCATACAGTAGAGTGTGATAACTCTGGGTAACATTTTCTAATAGACCAAATATATACAATAAATCTAGAAAGGCTGAGGAGTGCAGATCCACTGACATTGGATGAAAATCTGTTACTGAATACAAAAAATTTCTGATCCTATTAAAATAAGCTGGCCTCAACTGCAGGCTGCATAAGTCTTAATTTAATAAAAAGGCAGAAGCACATTGTTCCCATACCATTCTAGAATTCCTAATCCTAGCATATAGTGTATTTCTTAATTGTTTAAAGAACTTGTAATAGATAGATCAGGAGAATAAAAGAATAAACAAATGAAAAACATTATTCCCATACTATCTTAGTAGCAGAATTTGAGCAGCCCTGTGCATGCGCATACATCCATAGAGAAGGCCGTGGGTGGTAAATTCATTGACAAACAGTTAAAAATAAAAGTCAAAGCCCCCTTGGATAATTGCTCTTGTTGCCTGCTTTCACAGTTGGCATTTTCTCAAACAAAAATGAAGTACTTTTTTCTAATGTAGACTTTTAGGACAAAAGAAATGTTCCGCTATTTACAAACCTAGTAAACCATTTTCAGAAATGTTGCAAGTAGAAATTTTTTAACTTTCAGGTGTAACATAGGAGAGAATCAGCAGAACAATAATAGTCACCATCAATTTTAAAAGTTTAGGTGAATATATAAATTTCAACTAAGTTAATTGTGATCAGTATCTCTGTATAATGACACAAGGAAATCAGGTAAATTAAAGTTATATGATACGATATTGTTATATGATCCTAAATTGTTTCACTACTTTCCAATGAGAAATCTACAGTTATTTATGTAGTGAAAAGTCATTTCACAAATTCTGTGATGAAAGCAGCTGTAGTTCTTTTAAGATCCAATTGGCCAGTGGACCAAAACCATTCCCTCAACCAAAATTATTCCCTCGATTGATTGGCCTGATTGGTGAGTAACAGCAGCCCTCACTTGGTATGCAGCAGATGAATGATATACTCCAAGTGCTTCTTTTTCTCCACTGACTATAATTGAATCTTTGAATGACACAGTCAGATTTCTTAGTCTGCATTGTTGATTTCAACAGCTGGATGAGATGAATCCCCTGGCCATACTGATCCACAAATTCTTGGAAGGCATTAATAACAATTTAGTTGTACAGAAGGCACAGAAAACATCTTGAGGATGTGATTCTAATTAATAGATTTTATTCTAATTAATAGAGAAGAACTGATTGGGAATATTGAGTTGGGACCTAGTTAGGTAGACTAAGTGTGAAATGTTTACATTCATAGTCTTCAGAATTGGAAAGAGGAAATGCAATAGAATTGCAACAGGAAGGTAAGCTTGAAGAGAGAGAGGAATTTGTATGAAAGACTTCCGAGAAACTGTGTCACCTTGTAGAGGAAAGTTTGAAGTGTTATGAATGATAAACCTGGCTACATTGCATGTTTTTAATTGAACTCAAACAAATGGGAAACTGTCTTATTGATACAAACATAAGGATGGAAACACAGAACAAAAATGAAGAAGTTAAAGACTAACTGCTAACTAAAATGACCTAGTAACTGTTCTCTGGTTTTCACTAATGAGCTGGCCACATAAGTAATATACTTAACTCTGGATCTGATATAATACGGGGACTCTGTTGCGGTGGGAAACTGAGGCTGTATCTACAACAGCAAAGTAAACATGGCCAGGAATGTTTCCTGGCACTGATGTCAACTAACACCATATAGCTTCTGTGTAGCTTGCAAACTGAACCTCCAAAACTATGGATGCAGGCAAATTCTCTATTGGACACGGCCCCAGCGAAGTTATAACTCCCAAGCTGTGCTCAGGAATGGCCAGTGCTAGCTGGAATGTGCCAAATCCGTGCAAGGGGATTCTCTGGCAGTTTGTGAGCACAGAGAATTGTGTTCCCGTGCCTGGGACTGGTCCTACGCATAGCTGAATTTACAGACATACCCTGAAGATATGCACTGTTGGCTGCAGTGTGTGACATGAGGGTATGTAGTGGGGATGGACAGTGTAAAGACTACTGCAATAGTTTGGGGGAAGTGTGGAAAGCTCAGGGAACCAAATCTGATATGGTCTTGTTCAAATTACTGAATTGTGCCTTTGTATTGCCTCAGGCAGTGTCGCGAATGAGTGACTCAAAGAATGACTGTTGATGGTATTAGCAGAAAGTGATTTTAATAGAAATTTATAAAAGCACGACTTAGCAGACTTCGATGGCAAGGTTCACTCTATCACTTGCTACACGGATGAAGCATACAAAGGAAAAGAGCATGGGAAGCTGAGAAGTCCTTGGCTATGTAAACACTACTTAGCAACAGCGAATACATCAGCATGTTATCAACATTATTCTCATATTAAATCCAAAACACAGCACTATACCAGCTATTAGCATGAAAATCAACTCTATCCCAGCCAAAACCAGGGTATTGTGTTAGAACTGAGTTGGGATCTTTTATACAGAGGCTGAGAATGAAAAAGTTAAGGAAGACCTTCCCATTGAGTTATGAGGTTCAGAGTAGACCCGGCTAGATCTACCCCTAGTCCCAAACTTGGTCAACGGTATATGTCTAAGGGATTATGTGTGTTTAGCAGCAGTCTAAGGTTCATTTACAATCTTAAGATAGATCATAAGATTTTAGCAGACTATATTTGCTAGCAGGTACTTCCATCAATACACACACACGCACACAGATGCAAAGATAGATAAATATACAAAGATACACCTGTTAAAAATCCCCCTTGAGTTCAGTGAAATACTCACGTAAAATGTCTTGACATTTCTCAACTGACGAAGGGTTGATCCTCGAGCAGCATTGCAGCCCAGGTCCTGTGCCAGCCGGCGATGGTCCTCCGAATATCGCAAACTCGAGAGTTTGCAAACTCTGAGGAGCGTTTCACTCAGAGGGAGATGCTGAGCACAACCCACTGCAGACCAGGAGAGCTCCAGTGGTCTCACTTAGGACCACCATTTATAGGTGCGCAAGATGATTGACTTTAGTCATCTGTAAATTTCCATCCTGGACACAGTCCAAGGAGGTAGTGACTAAAATTCTGAAGGTTTCGGTGTTGTTACAACTGAGCTACAACTCAGATAAGATGGTGCCTGGGCCAGGCAGTGGGAGTACGTTCCAAGCCTTAGCCATGCAGAGTTTCTGATATGGTCAAGGAGTGCTCAACCGTCAGATTCAGTGCACCAGGGCCGAGGTTTCATGGGAATTTCTGAGATCAATGAGAGACCCAGAAGAAGTAGGGGGGATGCACCACCACAGGCAGTATGAGATGTAGTGAGCCAAACCAGTGCCAAACAATGTGTAAATAATTATCAATATGAGCAATAGGTGTCTCATGCCCTATTTTATTTAGTAGCAGAAATGTGGCTGGAAAGTTGCGGAGGCTTCTATTTGTTTTAACAAAAAGGTCATCTGTTATCATGTGGTTAATGCAGTCTGTTAACAACATCAGCACAAGGTCAGATCTCATCCTTGAGTGAGGAATAACAGGTTAGAGGGAACTTTAACAAATTACAGGTTTTCAGATTGTCTGGGACTGATGAGTTTCAGCCCACACTATTTAAAGTATAAGCTGATGGAATCTGAGAACTATTAGCAATTATTTTTGAGAACTCATGAAGTCTTTTTGAAAATACATGATCTTCTATCAAAAGTCTGGAGGAAAGCACCTTTGGTCTCATCTTTAAAACCAGGAAAGTAGGGAATTATACACCTCTCACCTTAACTTTGACTCCCAGGACAAATACTGAAAGAAATATTTGGAGACACCTGTGAGAAAACAAGATGAATTACAGCCAATATAGATTTATTGGAAATCCACCACTTTCTATTTATAAAATGATGGAGGAATTGTAAACAAAGGAGCAACAAAGGTAATATATATCTTGATTTTAGTAAAGTCTTAATCAAGTTGAGAAAGGCTATAAAAAATGCAAGCATAATAGGCAGATGTAACCACGAAGTATAACCTGGAAGATATGAAACAATCTCTTTAATCTGCTCAGTGCTGTACAATCTCAGTAGGAACACTACTTCCAGTTTTGGGCACCACATTTCTAGAAATATTTGGGCACCTGTGAATAGCCAGGAAATAGTTAAAAGAAGAATTAAACATCAATTGTTTAGTCTACAAGATTGAATGAGGAAACCCTGGCTAAATTAGTATGTGCAGTTCAAATAGAGAAAAGGAAGGCTGAGGAGTGAATGCAGTAAGCAGCTTCGTATGCATAAAAAGGCATCTGTAAGAGAGAACACAAAAATTTTCTTTTCTTTATTCCAAACAGCATAGGCCAAGAAGTAGTGAAGTTTAATTGCAACAAGGAAAACTGGACAGTAGGAAAAAATTTATAATTTAAATGCTGGAATGGATTATTCCAGGGATTTAGGAGCCTTTTTAACTGAAAGGCAGGCAAACATGTGTCAGTAGTGACTACATTTACTTGATGGAATACTTTATCTTTTGGGGTCCCTTCTAAACTTATGATTTTATGAAGAACAGCAGCCTTTCATAAAGTGCCAGCTTATATTTCTGTGAATACTCATAGGAAGCTTAAACCTGATTTTGCATTCCTTGATTCCTTTTTTGTCTGTGAGGTTTTTTTAACTCAACCCTTTCATCTCTTGGCATGTTGTGATGTAGTTTAATAAATCCAATATATCCTGAGGACAAAACTGAAACTGTTTTTTGTTTGTTGTTTTTTTTTTAGCTTACTTTCAGGGTCTAATGATCTACTGCCATACAACAACATACCTGAAAAACTGTTATAAATATCTTGACTTTACAGACAGTATTAAAAATCTGGTCAAACGTAGTGCAGAATAACTAGTGAGATCTCAGTGGAATACACTTTCCTAAAATATGAAGAGAAAAAGTGATGAAAGAGAACAGTTTAAATTAGTTGTTGGGAACAGATGTAGACAATTCTTCTTGTGGACTGCTTATGAAATTTTTTTTTTCAAAAAACACTTATTTTTAATTATATTTTTAAATATTAGGGACATAATTTCCAGCTTGTAATTGATTGTGCATACTGCATTGTAAATTCTGGTTTCTCATTAACAGTGTGGCCTTTTGTTAAGTAGGAAAATACAGAATGACAAATCAGCGACTGCTGTAACTCCCAGCCTTCAGATAATAATTTTCTTTCCCATTACTTCCTCCTTCCCTTTATTGAATCATATGGTGGAAGTGACCAACAAGCCAACAAGACTGCAAGAGCTGGTGGCAGACAAATGATGACACTAGCAGCTGTGCACAACTGTAGCTTGTAAGGAATCAAAAGCGGCTGCAACGTTAAGCAGCAGCCAAAGTTTGGAGTGCCACTGAGCACACAGAAGAAGTGAGGACAGATAGGTTACTGAGGTAAGCAAAAATCTTCATAGGCCTCCAAAAAATTCACAACTATGTTGACTATCAAATAATGAATTACAAACACCTATATTCAGGAATGCATATACCTTACTGACAAAGTATTTAAAATTGATAAAATAGATTTAAGTGTGATTTTTTTGAAAGATTCCTGCCCATCACTTCTTTGCTCATAAAAACAGCTCTCACATTTTTCGACTGTTTCTAATTTTCTCAAGAAAAAAAATCTTTTTCTTCTAATGTAAAAATCCTTTTTTTTTTCTGATTCTGTTTTACTACAAGAAAAGCAACAGACTACCTCACATTTGATTATTCCTTCTTGAATGGAAGAATTTAAAATATATTTGGTGAAATATACTTTTGAAACAGAAATACTTCGCAGAAAGCTGATGGTTTCAACCAAAACCAAGAACTTCCCACTTTTCTTTGTAAGACACTAGGCAATAATGATGAAAACTAGCATTATTACATCTATTCTCTGCATTGACCTGGGATGGTGAAAGCATAGCTGAATGGGGTACAAGGTACAAGGGGTTGAACTCAATTATGTAGAGAGTAAGCTCAGGCAGATGTTTTATAACATAGCATCTTATATTGATACTGTGAATATTGATACTACAATTCTATGTACTTCATTTTCTGACAGAAAATTCTATTTTTGATGTTTGGTTTGTTGTTTTATTTAGGAGGGGGTGTTGGTGGTTTTCTTTGTTTGTTTGTTTGTCTTTTCCTGATGTGGGATTAAACAGACTCTGAGACTTTAAAAGTTTCTAGGGAAATGGAATTGTCATTCTCTAGTCAGCACTACATACTAGTGCTATTTTTACAGTAGTTTCCAAGTATTGTTTTATATTTTTTTTCCTTTAAAGGCTCATTGAAAACTGTTTTGAATACATACACTCTTATTTGAGGTCCAAAAGTGTTTTCCTTCCTTCTGAGGACTTTATATATATCTGCCAACTCATGACTGCAAAACATATTCTGCTACAACTGTTGAAATCAGTAATACAGCTTTCTTGACATGATTTCTCATATAAAAACTGAAATGTGGCTATCTACTGAATCAGTAAACTATTTTTTTCCCATGTCTTCTGTCTTTACAATTCTTTGGCCTCTAGCCCTAGTGTAGTTTCATTGCCTACACATTTGATAGCTATAGAATATTTAATGCCAGAGGATAAAGGGAAAAAAAAAGCTTTCTGCCCTACTTTATGTTCTAGTACTGTCACTAACTCTTACAAAAGAAGCGTCTTGCAATCTGCAAGGAAAAAAATTAAGTTAACCTTTAAATACTGTAGGTAGTTGCTGCCTTCTGCTTCACTGAAACATTCTGAAGGAAACTTCCTTACAAACTGTTCTTGAAAGTTACACAGGATAACGTGTCCCTTAACAAGCCAAAATAAAGATGTACAAACACTGAAAACATTTTATTTTTGAAAATATTATAAAATCTTCTGCACAGATGGACTGAGAGTTTAATTACAGCAACCTCTGAGTGTCGTAGACATCACTGTTCTTTCAGAGTTGGAGACACAGCGACAAAAGTATCCATTAGGAGCTAGTTTGACAGATCTATATCAGTTATGATTGCAACCGGATGCTATTTCATCTATGTTACCCAAACATCTAAAAATGTTGCAATATCCTTATTACTGTAGGGATATCTATTTTTAGATATCTAATGGGGTATTTCAAATACGGCAGCAAAAAAATGTCAATATGCAAAGGCCTAATTAATGATGTAGTGTACTTAAAATGATGCTCTGAATACTTGCTTTTTGGCACATTTGTGGAGACAACATATACACCACTGAATTCTCATTTGAGAATCCCCACTGTTGAGATGTTGCATCTCAAATGAAGAGTTCTTCTGCGATAGTGTTCTAGTAATAGTCTAGTAATAGCCTATGGTCATGTATACACAACTGCAGTCTATTACCACGTATTTTTCTGATAAAGGGCAAAATGCTCTGTCAAAACTGGAATGAATCTTATTATGGTGAATATGAATGCAGATGACATAATATTCTTTTTGTTTTGATTTTTTTCCCTGCCACGTATAAAAAACTCTCTCTGTTTGCTATTTAAAAAAAAAAACCAACCTAAAAAAAAGGGAAACTAATGACATTGTTTATATTGGGAAATATATATTTTGAAAAGCAAAGGTAATGAATAATAACCTACGTAGGCAGCACTGTGCCACAATGGAGCAAAACAATAACTGTTATGAAGGAAAGCACTCAATAAAGTAAATATCATTCTACTGAGTTTATGGAATAGTACATGTATAATGTCACAGCAGGTGGAATTTTAATTATCGTCAAAATAATATATAGTACATACCATCTTTTGGCTCAATCATATGACAGTACTTATTTGTAGGTCCTGCTTGTATATATTTGGGTCCTACTTGTATTACGAGAATCAGTGGGGATTTGCACTTCCCTTCAGCTTCTACAATATCTTGCAATAATTAGGAAGTGTTTAAATGGGTGGATGCAGACAGGCTGAATTTATTCCAGTAGTACTTAGAGGTGGCTGGATGTGAGACAGTTATAGTATAGAAGCCAGTTACTTTGATGTGGCATTGTGCATGAGCTAGTATACCCTACTTATAAGTTTTTGTCAGAAATGTTGACTTGTCGTCAGCATTTTAATTTGTTCACAGTGTGACTTAGAATCAGGATGAAATGCTCAGTTTCTGAAGAAAATACGAGGACAGTTATGTTTTCAGAGTGCTGATGAAAATTCAAATTATATTGGTTGGTTTTGCTATTCATGATAATGTAAACTGAGCAGAAGAAAGACAAAGTTCCCACTGTAGTTTCTACTTTAATTCTTGGCAAATTCCTTAATCTAGAAAAAACAGTGACATTTGTATGTAAATCTTGAAAACATGACAAAAACAAGTCTGATAGTGTTGCTGAACAGAGGTGGGGCTGAATAAGTGTTTCATGCTCAGCCTATGAGCTTGTACAAAGACCATTCTGCACTTCTCAGACACATTATTTTTAAATGCATATATTTTGTAAAGTTCATAACTTCAAGGCTGTGGTTTTTTCATTTTTCTATCCCCTTTAAAAGGATCATAGTGGAAGGATTTGACATAAATATTACATCTCCCTTGTGTTTTATGGATAGGACTTATATAGCCAGGTGCTTCTTGTAACCACTTTTAATCATTCATTTCTGAAAAGGCAATTATAAATTCCCTATCCATGGTAAACATTTAACCTCTCATGTCAGCAGGGTCTATCTTGTTGTCCTAAAGAGATTTTAGCTGTGAAGTGAAGATGGATTGTGTTAAGTGTTTCAGCTCCCTGGAAATTATATGAGCATCCTACCAACATCAGTCTAATCAGAACACTATTTCCACTCTTCTGCCTTAAATAGCTTCAGTCCAGGATGTGTATAGGAAGGGGAAGAATTGCTTTAACAAATTTCTCTACCAACTGTTCCTCAAATGATACAAAGTGACATTGCTAGTGAATAGAGGGTGCTGACTGTTATCTGTGGTTAATAACATCTCTCACTAGCCCCCATTCAGCTGCCAGTTAGCACAAAGCCACTTCTGCATGACTTTTAAAGGGTCTGCATTAATACACCCAGCCAATCAATGGTTTCTGCCCCTTCCACAAGGACACTGATCTGTTACCATTACGAGATGCTGTCAACAGAAAATGACACAGGAGTCACAAAAGGTAAGATGGTGTCAATTTAATCAGAGAGCAGACAAAAGGCAAACAATGCTGCCCTGGAAAGGAGTATAGCAAGGAGACTCAGAGGTTGGCATAAGCCACACTTGGCAGGTCCCAGTGAAACCAGATTGAAATTCAATGATAGAAAATCCAGCAATGTGACACAGAGGATGAGAGCTGTTGTTTCCATTCAATTAAAATCAGTGACTGCTGCTGGCATAAAATAAATTTGACAAAATACCAAGAGAATCTGTATTGTAGGTCAAACTATTTTCCTTCTGAACAGAAAAAAAATAACAGTGGTAAATGAGTTAGTGCAATTGTTGTTTAAATTACATGAAATAATAATAAAAAAAAGTCCTCCTGTAATTTCCTCTTCTTGTGAAGTTAAACAAAACTCTACTGATTCAGATGATTCCACCATAAAACCAAAACAATTTAAAGTGTATACATATTTATGAAAATGGTCTGTAAGAAGTTTCAGATTCTTCTTTTCAGAATTCTGTGCTGGTTGTGACTGGGATAGAGTTATTTTTCTTCATAGTAGCTAGTATGGGGCTATCTTTTGGGTAAGTGCTGAAAACAGTGTTGATAACATAGGGATGTTTTTGTTATTGCTGAGCAGTGCTTACACAGAGTCAAGGCCTTTTCTGATGCTCACACCACCCCACCAGTGAGTAGGCTGGGGGTGCACAAGAAGTTGGGAGGGGACACAGCCAAGACAGCTGACCCCAACTGACCAAAGGCATATTCCATACCATAAGATGTCATGCTCAGCACATAAAGCTGGGAGAAGAAGAAGGAAGTGGGGAACATTTGGAGTTGTGGCATTTGGTTTTCCAAGTAACTGTGACGCATGATAGAGCCCTGCTTTCCTGGAGATGGCTGAACACCTGCCTGCCAATAGGAAGTATTGAATGGATTCCTTGTTTTGCTTTGCTTGCACGCGTGGCTTTTGCTTTTCCTATTAAACTGTCTTTATCTCAACCCACAAGTTTTCTCACTTTTGCTCTCCTTATTCTCTCCCCCATCCTACCAGGGGGGAGTGAGCGAGTGGCTATGTGGTGCTTAGTTGCTGGCTGCGGTTAAAGCACTACAAATTCATACTGTGATGTGCAAATAATTTCTCAAAAACTTTTTTCTCTTCAAGGATTTATAGAAAAATAACATGATATCAGTCCATGTTTGTGTGGAAAATTGGATATATGGTTATTATCAGACTATATAAGGCTTTACAGCTAGTCTAGTTATGCATTTCTTTAACGTGGTGTCATAGTTTAACCCCAGTCGGCAGCTAAGTACCACACAGCTGCCCTCTCACCCTCCCCCCACTGCAATGGGATAGGGGAGAGAATCAAAAAAGAAAAGTAAAATGCGTGGGTTGAGACAAACACAGTTTAATAGGACAACAAAGGAAAATAAAATAATAATAATAATAATAATAATAATAATAATAATAATAATAATAAATACAAAACAAGTGGTGCACAATGCAACTTCTCACCACCCACTGACTGATGCCCAGCCCATCCCTGAGCAGCGATCGCTGCCCCCCGACCAGCTTCCCCGTTTATATACTGAGCATGACGTCATATGGTATGGAATATTCTTTTGGTCAGTTTGGATCAGGTGTCCTGGCTGTGCCCCCTCCCAGCTTCTTGTGCAACTGGAAGAGCATGGGAAGCTGAAAAGCCCTTGACTATCATAAACACTACTTAGCAACAACTGAAACATCAGTGTGTTATCAACATTATTCTCATACTAAATCCAAAACATAGCACTATAGGAGGTACTAGGAAGAAAATTAACTCTACCCTAGCTGAAACCAGGACAGTATCCACCCCTTATTCTATACCATCTACGTCATGCCCAGGTCCTACACTTTACAATACATTCCAATTAATCATCACCACTTTTCCTGTCTCACACGGATATCATTCCCTTAGTCTATGGGCCATCCCTCAAAAATGTCCATTGAGTTCATTTATTCTATAACTTTGGGCTCCATCTGTCATAACAGTCTTTTCAGGGCAAGAGAGATGGTGTATGGTGTTGGATTGTTGCATGCTGAAGCCAGTTATGGTTCCATCACCGTTGCACTTGCCCGGTTCTATCATCACTGCACTTTTCTCGGTTTTCATCAAAATTCATTCGTCGCTAATCTGAGTGATTTTTACTCTAATACTGTTGATATGGCATATAATGACCATAGTAGTGGCGACACCCAGTATTATATAGCAATTAGCATCATACAAGTTATGTCATCAATGTATTACAGGTGCTCCGGAGCTTTGCCCTGTTCCAGTGCAGTGTGGATCAGTCCATGGCAAATGGTAGGGCTGTGTTTCCACCCCTGGGGCAGTTGGTTCCAGGTGTACTGGGCGCCCCTCCAAGTGAAAGCAAACTGTGGCCTGCACTCTGCCGCCAAAGAGATTGAGAAGAATGCATTAGTGATATCAGTTGGGGCATACCACTTGGCTGCCTTTGACTCCAGTTCATATTGAAGTTCTAGCATGTCCGGCACGGCAGCACTCAGTGGCGGCGTGACTTCATTCAGGCTACGGTAGTCTACTGTTAGTCTCCACTCTCCATTAGACTTTCGCACTGGCCATATGGGACTGTTAAAGGGTGAGTGAGTCTTGCTGAACACTCCTTGGCTCTCCAGATGACAAATCAGCTTATGGATGGGGATCAGGGAGTCTCAGTTGGTGCGGTATTGCCGCTGGTGCACTGTTGTGGTAGCGATCGGCACCTGTTGTTCTTCAACCCTCAGCAACCCCACAACAGAAGGGTCCTCCGAGAGACCGGGCAAGGTAGACAGCTGTTTAATTTCCTCCGTCTCCAAAGCAGCTATACCAAAAGCCCACCGGTATCCTTTTGAGCCCACGAAAAACCCTCTCTTGAGGTAGGCTATGCCAAAGATGCATGGAGCCTCTAGACCAGTCAAAATGGGGTGCTTTTGCCACTCATTCCCAGTTAGGGTCACTTCGGCCTCCGATACAGTTAGCTCTTGGGATCCCGCTGTCACTCCAGAAATACAAATGGGTTCTGCCCCTTCATAGCTTGATAGCATCAGGGTGCACCATGCACTGGTGTCTACGAGAGCCTTATACTCCTGTGGGCCTGATGTACCAGGCCATTGAATCCACACAGTCCAGTAAACCCATTTGTCCCTTTCCTCCACCTGGCCGGAGGCAGGGCCCCTCTAGTTTTGGTCATAATATTCGTTATTCACTTCTTGTAAATGTGAATCAAAAGTCCCTTTATTAAGATTGGAAGTAAAATCAGCCTTTCTACTCTGTCTGGGGAACTGCCCACTGGAGACTGGAGCAGCAATTTTCCTGGAAGAACCCCCTTTTGTGATTTTTTTCCCTTGCAACTCACATACCCATACCTCTAGGGTTGAGGTAGATTTTTCATCCCCCTTCCTCATGTCCTCTCTATGGTCAAGTAGGTAAAACCACAGGGTGCCCCGTGGTGTGTACCCACCATATCTTTTCTCTTGAGCAGAGGGACGTTTACTCCTAATGGCTGAGATACTGGTCTGTACAGGTGGGGAGCAGGACATCACCAGGAGAAACGTGGCGACCCAGACGGAGCCCCTACGTAAACACACATCTGTCCAGGCCTCCGGCTGCAGGGAGTGCCTGAGGCTGTCCCTTGTACAGGAGGGCAGCAGAGACGATGCCTGTGTGTGCTGCGACCAGGTGGATGATCTGCTCAGCCTGGTGGCAGAGCTGAAAGAGGAAGTGGAGAGGCTAAGGAGCATCAGGGAGTGCGAGAGGGAGATAGATTGGTGGAGCCGCACCCTGCCGTCCTTGAGGCAAGGGCAGCACACGGAGGCTCCGCAAGAAGTGGAGGAACCCCTGCCCTCTTGCCACCAGGCAGAAGGAGGAGACCCAGGCGACGGAGGGGAATGGACACAGGTCCCTGCTCGGGGTGCCAGGCGAACCCCCGGCCGGCCTTCCTCGCCTCAACCTTCCCAGTTGCCCCTACACAACCGATATGGGGCTCTGGAGCTTGAGGGCCAGACGAACGAGGATGAAGATGAAGGCCCATCCAGGGGGTTGCGCGAGGCGAGGCAGCCAGCCCCACAAATTACAACTGCCTCCGCTAAGAAAAAAAGGAGGGTAATTGTCATTGGTGATTCCCTTCTGAGGGGGACCGAGGGCCCAATTTGTCGGCCGGACCCATCCCACAGGGAAGTCTGCTGCCTCCCTGGGGCCCGAGTGAAGGACATTACTAGGAAACTCCCTAGTCTCGTGCAGGCCTCCAATTACTACCCACTACTGGTTATACAGGCTGGCAGTGAGGAGGTTGCAGAGAGAAGTCCCGAAGGGATCAAAAGGGACTTCAGGGCACTGGGGCGACTGGTGGAAGGATCGGGAGCACAGGTAGTGTTTACCTCGATCCCTTTAGTGGCGGGGAGGAATATTAAAGGGAACAGGAAAACTCATCGGATCAACACGTGGCTCAGGGGCTGGTGCCATCGGCAGAATTTTGGCTTCTTTGACCACGGGGAGGTTTACACGGCACCGGGCCTGCTGGCGACGGACAGAGTTCAGCTGTCTCAGAGGGGGAAAAGGATTCTCGCGTGTGAGTTGGCCAGGGTCATCGAGAGGGCTTTAAACTAGATTCGAAGGGGGACGGGGATAAAACCAGGCTCTCTAGAGAAGAGCCTAGGGACCGCACGCCATTGTCGGGGGAGAAATCGGCAGCCCAGCTCAAGTACATCTACACCAATGCACGCAGCATGGGTGGCAAACAGGAGGAGCTGGAAGACATTGTGCAGCGGGGTAGCTATGATTTAGTCGCCATCACGGAAACGTGGTGGGATGAGTCGCACGATGGGCAGTATGCTTCTTCCTCCTACTCCCTCTTAGGAGAAGCTTCTTCATCCCTTACTTAGTGAGTTGACTTTCTCTTCTGGTATTTATTCTTGTGTATGGGGGCGACTGATACTGGCAAGGGTTGGTTCTCTGGTTCAGCTGCAATGCCTGTAGCTGGGGTTTGAGTAGCCACAGTGCCTGTTGCCGGGGTTTGAGTAGCTGCAGTATCTGTCACGGGGGTTGGAATAACCACAGTATTCTTAAATAGTTGTTTAACCCTAAACAAGACCTGACACACATTCAGGAGACATAGCAATAGGAACATGCTATTTTGAATATCCCAAGGATATTAAAAATTCTCAAGAGCTATTGTAATTAGCCTGGAGGAGAAGAGGAAGATGGAGGAAGGTGTCTCTCCCATAGGTTGGCTCTCCGAGGAGAAAAAGTAAAAAGTGTAATTATTAATAGTTAATTATTAATAGATAGATGGCTCCCGAAGTACCGAGGTAATGGCAATTCTGAGTACAAATACCAGATTGATCTCACGACCAGTAATTTTATCACACCATAAGCCAGTGTTACACAGTAAAGCAAAATTATAATCTTAATCCATCTTCCAGAAATGATAAACAGCATATACAGATAAACAGTATATACGGCAAGTAAAGTGTTACATAGCACAACTCTGAGAACAAATGCAACAACTTTGAGAGCAAATAAATCAACATTGTGACCAGTGACTACTAAACTAATATAATGAATGTTTATAACAAATTTGTTTTAACACGCTCTGGTCAGATCTGCTGTTATCTCAACCTTTCGCGCCCCACATTGGGCGCCAAAAAAGACTGTTGTGGTTTAACCCCAGTCGGCAACTAAGTACCACACAGCCACTCACTCACTCCCTCATGGTGGGATGGGGGAGAGAATCAGAAAAAAAAAGTAAAACCCATGGGTTGAGACAAACACAGTTTAATAGGACAACAAAGGAAGAGAAAATAATAATTGTAATAATAATAATAATGATAAAAGAATATACAAAACAAGTGATGTACGATGCAATTTCTCACCACCCACTGACTGATGCCCAGCCCATCCCCGAGCAGTGATCGCTGCCCCCCCCGGCCAGCTCCCCCTAGTTTATATACTGAGCATGACGTCATACGGTATGGAATATCCTTTTGGTCATTTTGGATTAGTTGTCCTGGCTATGCCCCCTCCCAGCTTCTTGTGCACCTGGCAGAGCGTGGGTAGCTGAAAAGTCCCTGACTTCTTATAAGCACTGCTTAGCAACAACTAAAACATTTAGGCTCAGGTTCTTTTTGTCTAATGTTGAGCACCAAACAAGAACTCCTACATTTCTTTTCTAGCTGATATAAATTCAAAGGGCTATTTGATGTTCCCAAGCTCTGGATCAATTAGAGATGTTGTGTGTCTGTCTCCACTGATTACACAAGAAACAGAAAGCTTAGTTTTCTAATATTAGGTGGGATAACTTTGGTCCTTCATGTGTGTACATGAAAAACAATCATGTGATGAACTATAAAGATAGTTGTTAGGGTTCAGAAAACTCCACAGATTCTTCTGTCTTCCATGTAAATTATAAAGGTGAAAAGAGATTAGAAAAAAAATATTTATTTGGTTGTAAATATGCACTTTAAAAATTAAGATTGCAAGCTGCTCAAGTTGATCATGGTCAGGTGAACCAGCTGTTTATCAATTACTGGTAATATATGAAAGCTTATATTAATGAACTCTTTGACTAATTTCTCTGTTAAACTTTCCTGTTCTGTTTTACTGATTATTTATTGGGGTATAGCAAGGATTTTTGAGTATTTGCAAAGAGTTTTACATAAAAAAAAAGTATGGTTCCTTGACCTACATAATGTGACTAGAACTGAGTTGAGTATTCTGAAGATATTTCTGGTCATCTGCGTATCATTTCTGCGCGTAAACTACTTCAAAAATAAATGAAAGTAACTGTAATCAAAACGACTTTGTAAGATGTAGTGACGAGGGCAGGTGCCAGCCTGCTCTTCAGTAATATGGCATCCTACTGTGAAAAACATCTGGACTGTGATTTATGAATGAGGATCTGTTAGAAAAACATTAGTATAATCTTGCATAAACAATTAATCTAGTGGGAAGCCACCTAAACTTGGATCCAATGTAAGGCAGACTGCTGCTCTTCTGAAATAGCATGGTCACTCTCCTTGATGAGGGAGTAACTTGTATTGTAAGCAGT